>NC_052152.1:89331050-89948422 GCF_902713615.1 Scyliorhinus canicula | reverse complement strand
GTCCTCCCCCCGTTCCACGTGGGGCGAGGTTGCGACAGGAGTTCGCAGATATGTATCACCGTCTGCCTACTCAGCCGGAGTCTTCTCCTGCAGGTGATGTCCGGCATTGTTAGGAAAGAGACCCGGACACGGTACACCCTCGGCTTTGGTCGTCGCCTCTGACGCCGTGGCTGCACCCTCACTCTCTCCTCTTCCTCTTCCTCCTCCTCCTCCTCCTCCTCCCCCCCCCCCCCCCCCCCCCCCATGCTGCTCGACGACTGGCAACTCCTCGGCCCTTCCCTCTGCTGCTGCAGCTGGCCCTGCAGCCACTGCGGGTTGTGGGTGTGGATGCTGCTGCATCTCCAAATCCAGTAGAGCTGCCCCAACCACTGCGCAGAACATAGCCGTTCTGTTCCCATGCATCGTGCTAACCTACAGAAGGGTGGTGGGGGGCAGAGAAACGGGACATGTTAGACGGACGTTAGTCGACACCTCGGCAGCCGCCAGCCATGGGATACCAGTGTGTCCCGGTGGCCTGGTCGCGCTGCTGACACGCGGTCAGCCTAACCCCCTGGTAACTTTCTGCATCCAACGGCCAGTAAACTATGGCCTCCTCACGGGTGCGTCAGTGGCCTGTGGCCGGAAGCCACAGGGGAACCAGCGCCCGTGTCCTCGTCACCTGCACACCATGGCATGGTGGCAGACATTTTTGTTACGGGGTTGGACGGCTCACTCTCTACCTAACCCCCCCCCCCCCTCCGTCGCCCCCCCACTGCCCCCTCCGTCTCCCCCACTGCCCCCTCCGTCTCCCCCACTGCCTCCCCCGTCTTCCCCCACTGCCCCCTCCGTCTCCCCCACTGCCCCCTCCGTCTCCCCCACTGCCACCTCCGTCTCCCCCACTGCCCCCTCCGTCTCCCCCACTGCCTCCCCCGTCTTTCCCCCACTGCCCCCTCCGTCTCCCCCACTGCCCCCTCCGTCTCCCCCACTGCCACCTCCGTCTCCCCCACTGCCCCCTCCGTCTCCCCCACTGCCTCCCCTGTCTCCCCCCCACTGCCCCCGCTCTGGACCCCCTCCCGTTCCCAGGGATGCCTTCCCCGTTGTGGCCAGACTCGAGCGGTGCGCTGAACGGTGCGCTGAGCGGTGCGCAGAGTGGTGCCCTGACCTCCTCCAAGCAGTCGTCAGCCAGGCCGACTGGTTGACGAATTTAAAAAGCAGGTGTGTTTCACGACGTCCAAACAGGGCGCCATGACGTCGGGACTTCGGCCCATCCGGGCCGGTGAATAGCGGGGGGGCTCTCAGTGGCGATTCTGGTCGTGTCAGGGGCGGGAAGGAGGCGTTTGTCGGGAAACGCGACTCCGACAATTTGCGGGGTTCGGAGAATAGCGGGAGGGCGTCGGAACAGCATCGCCGTAAAAATTTCCGACGCCCGCTATTCTCCGACCCGTCGTGAGTCCGGAGAATCTCGCCCTAAGTTCTCCTGCCAGAGTAAAATCATTCCTGCTCTGCGCTCACACTAGGAGTGGTGCCCAAGAGCGATTCCTTTTCCCTTGTCATGCATGGAGGCGAGCTTATTGGATTCCATCAGGATCCCAATATTGTGCCGCCATTTTGAGCAGGTGACCCGATTACCAAAGTCCGGCGGTGGGCCCCCTTCCCCCTACAATGCAAATCCTTCCCCTTCCCCCCACTCACAAATAGGGGCATACTCCCAACCACCATGATGGGAATTAAGGGGCACCCCACACACATCATGCATGCATGAGGGTGACCCAGTGCCCCCCCCCCCCATTAGAGATCCTCCATCATTCGCACCTGTCTGGAAGCTAAAGAGCATTTCAGGCAAAAACAGTGAAAAATCACTGTTTTTTCACTCAACAGTCCCTTACACCTGCTGCCTCAGACAGAAGTGTTGAAAGCAGCAGCTTTCTAGGCTTCATAGAAAGCCAAAACACATAACAAGGCTTTAAACCCTGTCCGATCCTTTGATATGCAAGGGTTCTATTCATTTTAAAAGAGAAATAACTTTTAGTAGGCTGTAATTGACAGGGTAATTGCTTGCAGATAGCCAGGTGTCTGGCCTGATTATTTTCATTTCCCTTCACGCGTGAATGCATCTCATGTTTTGAAGCCAACGTTTTTGTAAACATATAGGAGATAAGTGCTTTCAGTTCCTCCTTTTATCAGCATAAACACTTACCTTCTTTTGATGTAGTCAAGAGCTGCCAATCATAGCTAGATGGGGGTCTCTGTTGGGGTCTGATGGGGATTCTGATGGGGTAATCTCTGTTGGGTGTTTGACAGGGGGTTGGAGGAAGGGGTGGGCAGAATTTGTGTTGTGGGTGAGGAGGGGGCACTCCGATGGACTTTGGGGGCACCTATGTTGCATTGATCCACGATCGGGTCCACCGTGTCAGGGCCACGCTTGAAAATACTTGCGCCAATCCAAGTCTGCGTGAATCCCGGCCAAGAGGGCTGGAGCATCACGGAGGGGTGTTAGAATCGGGCTTCAAGCCGATTAACTGGATGCCCATTTGTATCCTCCTGCTAGCATGGGGTGTGCAGCTTGCTGCTGTTGGAGCATCAAAATAGCGGTGTCGATTCTATTTTTAGTCTGCCGCTTGATTCCCCACTGCATTGGGAACCCTACAATCAGGGGCAGGGAGTCAACCCCTTATTTTGCACAAAGAGATTCTTAAAATTATGTATTACTGTTTATTTTTTGGGGGGTGTCGGTTAACTGGATGGTTGGTCTGTGATGCGGAGCAACGAAAACAGCGCAGGTTCCATTCCTGTACCAAGGGTATTCGTGAAGGCCCTGTCTTCTCAACCTTTTCCCTTGCCCGAGGTGTGGTGATCCTCAGGTTAAATCACCACCAGTCAGCTCTCTCCCAATACGGAAAAGCGGCCTATGGTCACCTGGGACTATGACGACTTTCATTTCACTGTTTGAGAAATCAACTGGAATCCTTCCTGTTTTACTCCATTTTGTCTTACTTTATTGATCCCATCCCGCAGAAGCAACACCAACTTACATCTCTCAACACCTTTAACAGGAAAAAAGGCATCCCATGGAACTTCACAGAGGTGTGATCAGGCAAAAATCTTTCTTTACCAAGTGTGACAAAATAGCACGCACCTGTCTCTGTGAGTCATTTAGGTTATTATGTGCAATTTACCCATCAATCTTGCACAAAATCGCATGAGAGGAAATTTATACACATTTTTTAAAAACATGGCATGATGTCCAATATTTTAGTGCACCATTTCCACAAAGAAAGGCACGAAGAGAGTCTGAAATTTGAGACACATAGAGCGGGATTCTCCGATTGCCGATGCCGAAATCAAATTCGGCAATTGACCGGAGAATCCGTTTTTACGCCAGAATCGGGGGCGGAGCATCAAAATTGGCATAATCGCTGAGTACGCCATATGCCATTAGGATGGCCTCAGTATGTCACCTGAGGCCCTCCCCCGATGCACCGCCCCCAATGGGCCGACTTCCCGACGGCATCAGTCGCGTGCCGCTCAGTTTTCGCGACCTCGCGTGACGGGGGGGGTGGGCTGGGGGGACTGCTGGGGGCTGGTCCGGGGGTGGTGAGGGGGTGTACAGAGGTGCGCTAGCTGGCAGGCCGGGTTTGCACGTGGATGGCGCCATGTTGTACGGCGTGGCCGGCACAGGTCACTGCCGTGCACATTCGCGGCCACAACCCAGCAATTCACCATCCGTATCTGCAGGTAAAGCTGGGGCAGGGGGCGCCGCCGACATTTTTATTGTAAAGCTAGATATTTCCTCCGGACGTGGTCTCAAAATCGGAGAATCCAGCTCATAAACATTTAATTGCAATTAGTATAAAAAGAAAATTAGGCAAAAGTATTATCACTCTGGAGTCTCAATTTATTCCAGAAAGGTTAAGAAACATTAGAGCTGATTTGAATTCATTTTCATTCCAAAAATATACTTTATTCATAAAAGTGTTAATATACGCTACAGTACAATTGCAGCTGTGTACAAAGTGGCTCAACACAGTACCATCCATTCACAATGCTGACTGCATCCACATTTATATTGCATTAAACTGGATTTTACACTGACACCAACAACGTGGAAAATGTTGATGTACAATGAGACTTGTGTGTCCTTGTACACCAATCACTGAAAGCAAGCATGCAAATACAGAGAGCAGATAAGAAGTCATGGTATGTTGGCCTTTATTGCAAGAGGATTTAAATACGTCAAGGATAACTTACTACAGTGGTACAAGGCCTTGGTGAGACGACACCTGGAGAACTGTGTGCAGTCTTGGTTTCCTTGCCGACAAAAGGATATACTTGCCACAGAGGGAATGCAGCAAAGGTTCACCAGACTAATTCCTGGGATGGCAGGATTGTTGTATGAGGAGAGATTGGGTCAACTAGAGCTGTATTAACTGGAGTTAATGGGAGAGATGTTCATTGAACTATATAAAAGCTGACAGTGCTGGACAGACTGGATGCAGGGATGTTGGCCGGAGGGTTTTGAATAAGGGGTCACAGTTTAGGACTGGGAGGAGGAGAAATCACTTCACTCAGAGGGTGGTGAACCTGTGGAATTCTCCACCAGGAGGCTGTTGGAGGGCAAGTCAGTGAATATATTTAAGAAGGAAGTAGACTTCCGGTGGTGGCTCTGAAGGAGTAAGTCGCACATTTGCTGGCTCCCGCTCGGGTTGGACTTTTGGATCTTTTCCCTCGATTTTCTACCAGACGAACTGTAAAACTGAAGACAGAGGCAATTGTGGACTGAATTCTTACATTGGTGCATGGAGAGAAAGACTAGAAGTGCTCGTAAAGGCAGAAACAGAAAGACAGAGAAGGCTTGGGCTGTAGCTGAAGCGGGAGACGGCATGGCGAAGGACCGGATCTCTCGTTTGTCAACCCAGCGGTCAAAGGAGCAGCTGATGCAAGTTATTCAGGAAGGCTTTGCTAAGCAGAAATGGGACTGCTTGGACCCAATAAAAGAGTCAATTGAACGGCTGGAGCTTAGATTGGACGCCCAAGATCGGGCGATCCAGCGGCTGGAGCTTAGATTGGATGCCCAAGATCGGGTGATCCAGAAGGTGGAGAAGGCGTTGGCTGAGCAGGAGGAACATCAAACTGCGGTGGAGTTAGAGGTGGGTATGCTGAGAACCAGCAGAAGAAGCTCCTGGAGAAGGTGGAGGACCTAGAGGATAGGTCCCGCCGGCAGAACGTGAGAATCGTTGGACTCCCGGAGGGATCCATAGGAGCGGGCGCTGGGGCATACATCGCAGATATGTTTGAGAAGCTGCTGGGGAATGGGCCATTCTACCGACCCTTGGAGGTGGACAGGGCTCACAGAGCACTCGTGAGGAAGCCGTGAACGGGAGACACACACCCCCACCCCACACCCCCCCCCCCCCCCCCCGACCCCGAGGGCAATGGCAGTGAGATGCCACATGTACTTGGATAAGGAGCACATTCTACAGTGGGCCAAGCAGAAATGGGGCTGCAAGTGGGACAATAGTATCCTGCGGGTCTATCAAGACCTGAGTGTGGAGGTGGCCAGGAGAAGAGCAGGCTTCAACCAGATTAGGTCAATCCTTTTTAAGAAAAAGGTGGAGTTCGGACTGTTGTATCCGGCCCGTCTCTGGGTCACGTACAAGGAACAGCACTTTTATTTCGAGTCGCCTGAGGATGCGCTGGACTTCATGAAAAGGAAAGGACTGATGGTGGACTGAGAATTTTTGAACTTTGCTGCAACGTTCATGTTTTTTTTTTCTTTTTGTCTCTCTATTCTTTTCAAAAAAAAGTTTCTCATTTTTTGTTTTGTGGAAGCTGTTTGCAATGCCTTCTGTATTGATTTGGGACCAGTGGCAGAGCTGAGTGAGTTAAGGTTTTCATTTGCACTGTTGGGGGATGGAGGTGTGCTTGTTTAGATTTTGGTGTTTTTCTGTCGGGCAATTGTGTGGGGATTGTTTGATGTTGGAGTATGTTTGGAGCGGGGGGGGGGGGAACAATAGGTGGGAGACTATCCGGAGACATACAGAGATGTAGGCCACAAAGCTAGCTGGGCTGGCTAGCTCACAGAAGCGCAGTGGGGGGTGTGCATATGTTCGGTTTATCAAAGGGGTTGGGTTACAGAGTGTTGTTACTAGAGGGGGAGGGGGGATAATGTTCTGTTGACGAGGGAGGGACTTGGGCCAAGGGACAGAGAGGAGGTTGGGGGCAGAGGCTGCCTGGGGGTGGGCAGGTAGAGGCGTGAAATGGTTAAATGGCGTGAGGGTTAAATGGGCCGGTCAAGAGAGTGCGTGTGTTCGTGCATCTTAGAGGACTGAAGGTGGATGTGGTAATGTTGCAGGCTGGGTCAGGTCTTTCACTCGGGACTAGACTCAAAGACTTATAGGGGTTGCGATGCTGATCAACAAGCGGGTGGTGTTTGAGGCGGGTATAATAGTCTCGGATGTGGGAGATTGGTATATTATGGTCAGTGGGAAACTGGAGGGGGTGCAGGTGGTATTAGTAAATGTGTATGCACCAAATTGAGATGATGTGGAGTTTATAAAGAGGATGCTGGGGAAGATATCGGACCTGGACGCATAGGTTGGTCATGGGAGAGGATTTCAACACAGTTATTGACCCTGACTTGGACCGGTCAAGCTCGTAAACGGGCAGAGGAACTAAAAGGGTTCATGGAGCAAATGGGGTGGGTGGATCCATGGAGATTTGGCAGCCGAGGGTGAAGGAGTTCTCCTTCTACTCACACGTGCATAAAGTGTATTCCGGATCGATTTCTTCATTTTGAGCAGGGCCTTACTGGCAGGGGTGGTGGACACGGGGTACTCGGCGATCACAATCTCAGACCATGCTCCGCATTCGGTTGACCTGCAGGTTAGTAAAGACAGTAACCAGCCCCCGCACTGGAGGTTAGATGTGGGACTTTTGGCTGACGAAGGGGTGTGCAAGCGGCTGAGGAAATGTATTCAGAACTACCTGCAGGTCAACGAAACACTGAAGGTGGTGGTCAGGGGGGAGCTGATCTCGATACGGGCCCATAGGGAGAAAGTAGACAGGGCAGAGATGGACTGACTGGTTAAGAAGATACTACAGATCGATAGGAGGTGTGCGGAGACCCCAGAGCCAGGGCTTTTAAGGGAACGGCAGAGGCTACAGGCGAGTCCGTCTTGTTAACCACAGGGAGGGCGGTGGAGCAGCTGAGAAAGGTGAGGGGGCGATCTATGAGCATGGAAAGAAGGCCAGCAGAATGCTTGCACAGCAGCTTAGAAAGAGTGAGGCAGCCAGAGAGATAGGGAAAGTAAATGACGTAGATGGGAACCTGGTTGGAGATTCAGCAGGGGTGAATAAGGCGTTTAGGGATTTCTACAGTATGAAAATGAAATGAAAATGAAAATCGCTTATTGTCACGAGTAGGCTTCAATGAAGTTACTGTGAAAAGCCCCTAGTCGCCACATTCCGGCGCCTGTTCGGGGAGGCTGGTACGGGAATTGAACCGTGCTGCTGGCCTGCCTTGGTCTGCTTTAAAAGCCAGCGATTTAGCCTAGTGTGCTAAACAGCCCCTATACAGTAAGCTGTATAAGTCGGAACCCCCCACGGGGGGGGCGGGGCACTTCTTGGGGGGGCTGCATTTCCCAAAGGTGGACGGGGAGCTGGTAGAAGGGCTGGGGGCCCGATCGGTTTGGAAGAGATAGTGGAGGGTCTGAAGGCCATGCAGGCAGGTAAATCCCCAGGGCCAGACGGGCACCCAGTGGAATTTTATAAAAGGTTCTCTGGGATATTGGGGCCGGTGTTGATGAGGATGTTCAATGAGGCAAGGGAAAGAGGGCTGCTGCCCCCGACGATGTCACAGGCCACGATTTTGCTGATTCTGAAGCGGGACAAGAACCCGGAACCCGGGTCCTACAGGCCGATATCCTTGTTGAATGTGGATGCCAAACTGCTGGCCAAAATTTTGTCCTCCAGGATTGAGGATTGTGTTCCGGACATTATTGGGGAGGACCAGACGGGGTTTGTTAAGGGTAGGCAGCTTGGTGGCCAATGTAAGAAGGTTGTTAAATGTGATCATGATGCCCTCGGAAGGTAGGGAGGTGGAGGTAGTGATCGCAATGGATGCATTGTGTGATTTATCATTTAAAACATATTTAATCATGGAATTCACTACATATTAATTACATTGGCATGTATTAAACCCCATATTGATTGCTTCACATATGTTTTACAATAGCAACATATTTGTTTTATATTAGCTTTTGATTTATTTATATTGGCTTTGTATATTTAATAAAATTTTCAATTTTAAGAAGGAACCCAGTAATTTTCCATATAACAAATTTTTCAGAAACGTAGTGCTTTGTCAGAAGGCAAAGACATGTAACAGAACTTCTTTTTTGATGTGGCTGATGGCCTTTCACCTTTGGGACCTATGTTTGAAACTAGGTCAGACCAATCGAATGAAAGCCTCCTTCTCTCTGCTGGCTTTCATGATTTTATCTGAAATGCACTTGAGTACTTAAGTTCTTAGTGGCCAGGGACACAGCAAATAAGAGGCCACCATTTTCACAGCTGCTGACTGTCATCTGGCACATGTCCAAGAGGACAGTTTAAATCTGAACTATGAACTACGGGAGGCCATTTATTGCAGGATCTCACAGGTCAGCCAGTCCTATCCGCGCATGACATTCATGATTGCACACATGCTTGTCTTTATTGGTCACTGTCTAAGAATCAAGAGCTAAAAACCTGTTGTTTATTTCTCCCTCTAACTCCAGGACAATGAAGCCAGCTGGAAAAGCTCCGCTGAGCAAAGTTAAATTAGCATAAAGCTAATGTTGAACCTAAGTCCTCCTTGCATTGTGTTCTGTTTCACACTGAATTGTACATTACCAACTGAGCTACGAAAGCACCTACTCTCAACATTACACTGAATTTTCATTGTTTTACATTTATAATAAATATTATTTATACACTATCCCTGAAAGCATATGCAAAACTCAACATTTAAGGCCATATCAATGGCCTGTTCTAAATATACCATTCCGGTTATTGGAAACAAAACCTGCATCAAGGACTCCTTCAGTTGTCATAGTAACGTAAAAGCATCTGCTACTGTTAGACACTTCAAACTTCAATTGTCTTTATTATTTATTTCACTTTTTTATGAATCCCAATGTGACATACAGGTAACTATAATATACTTGACATAATTAACACTGGAATATTAGTCAAATTGGTTCTCATTGTTTTAAACATATCGCCCTATTTAATTCTCATGAAGCCCTGCTACTTTAAATTATGCAGAATGGTAATTCATCCCATTTCTCCTCAAATGGTAAACTGTTTCATAACAAAGACATTTACATGTTTTACTTGAAAAAAAATCCCCCTCCCACTCACTCCTACAGTTCCCAATAAGTTGCTGTTGAATGAAGGATATCTGTACACTAATAGAGGGGTAGGAGTCAGTCACAGCAATTTGCACAGTCACAGGGTTCAGGAAATGTCAAAAACCAAAATGCTGAGCTGAGAGGTTTGTAAATGTCATTTGAACCCAAAGATTATATGTGTATATCTGTAGCTAATTTTGACACTGATATTTTTATAATACTATACAAGAGGATGTGTTATGCAGCAAAGCCAACTATGAGCAGAGTTTTATGCCACTGTTCTGTGTCGGCATTGTACCTTTTATATTGAAGTAAGAGTATGACTGAAGATTTACATATGGATGCCCAGACCATGTCTGGTGCACAAACTGATTCGAAAAAGCAATAATTTGTGTTTAGTTTTGACGGCGATAAGGAAGCAACTTTTACTTTGTTTCCTGTCTTGTTGTGGACGTGCTTCCCAGCTGCTTAAGCCTAATGAAATCAAATGGATATCGTAAATTGAATGAGTGAAGTGCTTGACTGGCTTAAAATGGTGCAAAAGGATGCAGGGTGTACAATAGGACATCTTTCAAGTCCAGTGCTTTCATGCCTGGGTGTTGGAAAAAGTACCGAAAAAAACATTCAAGTCAGAAAGTTTATCAAAGGATGACAATTATGTGTGTGCGCAAAATTGAAGTAACGGGCCATGAAATTCATGGAGGACATAAAAAGGAAATTGTGCCTTTAGGTGCCCTGCAGTTTCTGATGGGGCCAAGTTGCCCAGATTCCAGTGAAGAAGTCCTCAGCACAGATTGTTTAGTTTCCGACAGACTGACAAAATGCACCTATTGCCTCTCACAGTGGTAACCTCAGGAAAGTGACAGAATTCAGGAGGAATTATTGTCATTTGTCTGAAAATCTGTGACCTTCACCCTCCGATTTGTCCTTGAGAATGGGTGTCACAATTTAGCAGGAGCCTCCCATCAGGATGAGAAGCTTTTGGTTAAAATGGACAGTTTCAATTGAGGTAGGAACCAGGGGCGAAATTCTCCAACCCCCGCAGGCGGAGGCGGAAGAGAATCCCCCAGTGCGCATGCGCCGCTGGTGATGTCAGCGGCAGCTGACGCACCTGCGCATGCGCGAACCGGCGAAGGCCTTTCGGCCAGCCCCGGCACCGGGCGGCGGGCGTCAAATGCCGCTGGAGCCGGTTTGGGCACCAGTCGGTGTGCTGCCAACCGCTCCGGCAAGGGCCTAGCCCCTCAATGTGAGGGCTTGGCCCCTAAAGGTGCGGAGAATTCCGCACCTTTGTGGAGGCCCGACGCCGGAGTGGTTGGCGCCACTCCGCTACGCCGGGACGCCCCGCCCCGCCGGGTAGGGGAGAATCCCGCCCCTGGTCATTATCACATTGTTGGTTTGTGGGAATTTGCTGAACAAATTAGATGTCATGTTTCTAACATCAGAACAGTGACTACATTTCTAAAAGTACTCCATTCGCTGCAAAATAATACATCTGATGGTTCTGAAAAGTGCTATATAAATGCAAGTCTCTCTTTTCTCTGCTCACATTTTATGCTGCAGCTTTTGTCTGCAATATACACAAAACCATCCCCGAAATGATATACCTCACACGGTGGTATCTCTTCCAAATCAACCTCGACAATGTTGTATATTCAGCTTATTCCTTCTTTAGCACCAACCATGCCAATCCTTCTGAGAAATTGCTCAGACTTTAAACTGTTCTCCAGACTTTGCCTATGTGGCAGACCCTCTGATAGTGAGACCCTCAGCATTACAAATGTACAGAAGCAGAAGTAGGCCATTCAGCCCCTCCAGCTTGCTCCACCATTCAATTAGATCATGGGCGGATTTTTCCGATATTTTTTCAAAGGTGTCGGTCACGTCGGTGCCATTGGCGGGAAAAATCACCGTGTATTCAGCCTCTTTAGCGATTTTTGTTTACCACATGATTCACGCACGGTTTGCCTCCGATTCACCTGGTAAAATCTAATCTCTGCAATCAGTGGGACACCCCATATCAGGGGCTGGCTGCCAGGAAGACAGCACAACATTTTGCCGAGGAAACCAAACTGTTGGAAGGCGTGGAGCAGAGGTGTGACATCATCTACAACTGTCTATTGGGCTGATGTCCAGGAAGCAAGGTCACCAACCCCACCTTGGAGGATGCAGCCGTGGTAGTGAGTGCCAGCTCGCTGCGTATGAGGTTGAGGCTACAGTGCTGGAAGAAGATGAATGATCTTCGTGAAGCCAGGGTAAGTCTGCCTCCTCATGTCTTCGTTGAACCACTTAACACACCCATCACACCTACACAGTGGTCTCACTCCCAGCCACCTCCATGGGGTCCCAACATTTGTCATGACGCCCCCAACTTTCACGCTCCTTGATCCTGCCCCCGCCCCCCCGGCAGTAGCAATTCTGCTCCTCACATCCCTGCTCCCACTCACCTCCCCCACATGCCAGACTTCATCACCATCTGACTTGGCAGGACTAGAGTATTGGTGCAGTTCTGGAATCTACATTACAGGAGGGATGTGATAGCACAGGAAAGGGTGCAGAGGAGATTTACCAGAATATTGCTTGGGCTGGAGAGTTTTAGTTATGAAGAGAGATTGGATAGACTTGTATTGTTTTCCTTGGAGCAGAGGACACTGAGGGGGGACATGATTGGGATGTATAAAATTATAATGGTCATAATTAGAATAGGCAGGAACTTTACCCCTTGGCGGAGGAATCAATGACCAGGGGGCATATATTCAATATAAGGGGCAGGAGGCTTAGAGGTGATGTGAGGGGAAACTTTTTTGCGCAAGGTTGTGGAAATCTGGAACTCACTGCCTGGAAGGGTGGTGGAGGCAGAGACCCTCATAAGCCACCCCAAACAGGCACCGGAATGTGGCGACTAGGGGCTTTTCACAGTAACTTCATTGAAGCCTACTTGTGACAATAAGCAATTATTATTATTAACATTTATGTAGTATTTAGATGTGCACTTGCGTTCACAAGGCTATGGGACAAGTGCTGGGAAATAGGATTAGGATACTTAGGTGGTTGTTTTTGAACAGTGCAGACCCGATGGACTAAAGAGCCTTTTCTGTGCTGTAAGACGCTATGACTCTGTTTGAGTCCTAGGCCACTGATCTGACGCTGGGTCCGGTCGTCACAGCTACAAAGGCAGAGTCGCAAGCATCAGGAAGGGATGTCAGCAACCTTCTTCGGACTGATAGGCCGACTGGAGGAGCCCCATCTGCATCTGTCAGACAGTCAATCACTTTAGCGCCTTGCCCATGAATATAGCCACCATCACAATGGATTCCCACAGGCACCACAGTAGTGATCGGATGTCAGGCCCCATGTTAGGAGAGGGCTTCACACCTTAATCCTGCTCGTCACCAAACCGAGAGGCTATGGGGGTGTCCCTAGGCCTTCACCCCCATATGGGCCCTGACTATCACCCGAGGTCCTTCTTCTGCCCTGTCTGTAGGTTGCCCCTTGCCATCCTTCCCAACTCTCCCCCATCTCCTCTTGTTCCAGCTTCTCACCATGCTGCATTGGCAGGTTTTGCAGAGCACAGCAGACCATTATTATGTTTGGGACCCTTTTGGGGCTGTATTGGAGGGCTCCACTCAACTGGCCCAGGCACTGGAACTGCATCCAATCGCCTGATCGACCAGCGCATGTATTGACACAAAGCTTGTTGCAGTGAGTCTCAGCGGATGTTTGCGGCCTCCGCACTAGTGTCATCAGTCACCTCCTGAGTGGGTACACTTTGTCCCTGAGGAGCCATCCCTCCAGCTGCTGTTCTCCCTCAGAGCCAGCAGGGATCTGCGAGCATCCCAACATGTAAATATTATGAACGCTCCCTGGGAACCGTGCACACATCTGCATAATGTCCATCATATGGTCACAACGATCTTGGTATTGAGAGAGTGTGATGCCGTGCAGTTCACAAATGGCGCCTCAGGCCGCCATGGGGAGCATAGAGCAACGTGGATGCATTCAATGACAATTTGCAGCTGGGGCATGCCTGCGATGTGAGTGAAGCCCATGGCCCTGGCATGACTCTGGGGCATGCCTGCTATATGAGTGAAGCCCATGGCCTGGCATGACTCTGGGGCATGCCTGCTATGTGAGTGAAGCCCATGGCCTGGCATGACTCTGGGGCATGCCTGCTATGTGAGTGAAGCCCATGGCCCTGGCATCCTGGCTCCTATGGTCCAGGTCCAAGTTGATGTACAAGTGGGTCCTCTGTTATGCACTTATGCGCACCTGACTTGGATATATCGCACAAGTCACCCATCCGTACAGCCCTGAAATGAGCTGTTGGTATAGAATTCCAGAGCTGCCATGACTTTTAGTGCCACAGGTCATGGGTGACCTCCGCGTCCATGTGGTGCTAACTCTTGCATCACCTGACACAGGTGGTCCACCTTGGTCTTCTGGAAAGCTCATCTCCTCTGTTTCAAAGTGCAGCCTGAGTGTGGGGTTCATTCTGACTGCATTCATTCTCCCTTCTGTGTGAGCCCTCATGAAGCTGGAAAGCACCCCTGATCAGAGTCTCCCAATCTGCCCATACAGTTTGCCATCTCAGGGGATCCCACACAGGGACCTGAAAGACCCCCCCCCCCCCCCCACCCCTGGGAATTCACCAGCTCCCATCCACTTTCCAGCTGCCACTTCAGAATGACAATGCCTCAGCGGCGATATCGCCACAAGCTCAGCAAGGAAGAGACAGGAAAGGCTTCCTTCAAACCAGCTGCCAGCCCTCTTTCAACCTGAAGGCTCACAGCTACGCAGGGCTGCTAAGGCCTGTGAATGACCCCCACCCCGCAAGATGCAGAGATTGAAACCTCCCCCCCCCAACAGCCTGAGTTGCACGTATCTGGGTCCTCCGCATCCTCTGTTGCGCCCCCTCTGCATTGGCACCCTGGATGATGATGCCAACCTGAGCACTTACCTCCAGTATCCCCTTCAGAGGTGAGGTCGCCACGTTCATGTTTTTGTGCAACTGTTATAAATCGCGCCAGTATGTTAGGCGCCCAATGATTGTTCAGTGAGGGGAGGTTATCTGGCAGGAGAGCTTGCTAATCATATGTTAATGTTTCTAAATGAGGTTCCCACCTTCCATGGCAGTAATTGCATTACATCACTGCGGAGCGGTGTGGGAAATCAGGAAATGCAATTTCGCTGTCAAGAATCCCGTTCTCCGATTCGCACCGGATTTTTGCGCCCACATTGCCATTCTCGCTGACGGCTAGCATGGGCTCAAAATTGCACACCCCCACGCTGTCTGTTTATGTTACGTTCCACATTCCCATCTGCCTCCGATAATTTTAGATTCCTGTTAGGCAAGGGAATCAATTTAACCCTACTTTAAAAATATTCAGTGACCCCCCCGCCCCCCCATCTCCACTGACTTCTGAGGCAGAGAATTCCAAAATTGCAACAACTCCCTGAGAGGACAAAGGTTCTCCTTATCTCTGCCCTAGAAGAGTGACCCCAAAATTTAGAACAGTGCTTCTAGACTCACCCACAAGAGGAAACATCCTTTTCATATGCACCTTGTCAAGACTATTCAGCATCTTGTACTTCAATCAAATCATCCCTTCCAATCTAGTAAACCTCCTCCTAACTGCCTCCAATGCATACATCATTCCTTAAAAAAGGAGACCAAAACTGCACACAGTATTCAAGATGCAGTCTCACCAATGTCCTATAGCAGAAGCATAATTTCCTTACTTTTGGTCAGTTCATTTTGTAAATTCTTGATCATGCGTTGTACCTGCATATTAACTTTTTGTGACTCATGCACTGGAACACCTAGATCCTTCTGCACCTTGGAATAAATTCTGCAATCATTTTCCACTGATGTAAAATTCTGCTTTTTTTATTCTTCCTCCCATAGTGAACACCATTACGTTTTTCCACATTCTACACTATCTATTAGAGTTTTGCCCACTCTCCTGCAACCTATCTATATCTATTTGCAAACACCTTGTGCCTTCTTCACAACTTACCTTCCTACCTATCTTTGTGTCATCTGCAAAGTTAGCTACCATGCCTTAACTCCCCCAATCTAAGCCATGCTATACATTGTAAAAGGTTGAGGCCCCAGCACAGACCCCTGTGGGACTCCACTCATCACATCCTGCCACTCAGACAAAGGCCTATTTATGCATATTCTGTTTCCTGCCAGCCAGGCAATCTCCTATCCAGGCTAACATATTACTCCCATACAGTGAGCTTTTATTTTTTGCAATACCTTTGCTGTGGTACCTTCTCAAATATCTTCTGGAAGTCCAAGTGCAGTATATCTACAGATTCCCCTTTATCCATGGCATAGGGGGCGGAATTCTCTGATAATGGGACTATGTAATCATGCCCGCAAGAAAACAGGCACAAATCATTCGGCAGTTTCCTGGAGAAAGTCCAGAGTGACTCTTCGTTTTGCAGGGGACTAGCAGAGCCCCGGAGTGCCCCTCGCTGCCGATACGGGGCCCTGCAATTCCGGCCGCGGGTCCGCGCATGTGCGCGGTGGCCGCCTGTGGCAGCCCCATGCAACATGGAGGACCCACACCGCGGGTCGACCCTGACAATGTAGGCCCCCACCCCCCCGAGACCAGGCGTGCCTGCCGATCGGTGACCCCCGATCAGTGGCCGTCCTGGAGGCCCCCTCCCCGGTGACGGAGTCCGCAGCTGCCTCTCCAAGCTCCCGCTGAGTGGAACCATGAGTGATCCACGCCGGTGGGAACTCAGCCAATTGTCGGTGGAGAATCGCCGCGGGGCCTCTTTCAATGGCCCCCAACCGGCGCCGCATCAACCGTGTGTGCGCGATTGGCGGCGTTCCTCCAGTCCCCGGCGAATCGCGGGAGCGGCGTCGTACTCGATCACGGGTCTGACACTCATTCTCCACCCCCGCGCCGAGAGCAATCGCGGAGAGGAGGCCATGTTATTTTAAAGAACTCTAACAAGTTGGTTGAACCTGATTTCCCTTTCACAAAACCATGCTGATGCTTCCTGATTCCCTTGAGTTTTTCTAAGTACATACTCCTTAATGATGGACTTTCCCATGTTAAAGCTCTTGCTACCTATTTTACGATTTCTAGCTAGCTTTCTCTCTTACTCTAATTTATTTTCACATGATTAGCAGTTTAGTCATTCTCTGCCACTCTTTATATTCTGACCAATCATCTGACCTGCTGCCCACGTTTGTGAAACTATTTTTTTTCAAAAAACAAAGAACAAACAAAAGTACAGCACAGGAACAGGCCCTTCGGCCCTCCAAGCCTGCGCCGACCATGCAGCCCGTCTAAACTAAAATGTTCTACACTTCCGGGATCCGTATCCCTCTATTCCCATCCAATACATTCATGTATTTGTCAAGATGCCCCTTAAATGTCATTATCGTCCCTGCTTCCCCCACCTCCTGCGGCAGCGAGTTCCAGGCACCCACTACCCTCTGTGTAAGAAAAATGCCTCGTACATCTCCTCTAAACCTTTCCCCTCACACCTTAAACCTATGCCCCCTAGTAATTGACCCTTCTACCCTGGGAAAAAGCGTCTGACTATCCACCCTGTCTATGCCCCTCATAATTTTGTAGGCCTCTACATTTGATGCTTTCCCAATCTTTTAACTACGGATAGTGGGTCCACTATTTAGACTTTTTTTTTCGCTATAGGAATACACTTATTCTGAGTATTCTGAAATATCCCCCGAAATGTCTGCCACGGCTTCTCTACTGATGTTTCCCCGAGGCTAGTTCCTGATCCACATCAGCTAGCTCAGCTTTCATGCCCATGCAGCTGCCTTTGTTGAACTTGAAAATACCAGTATCAGACCCATTTAACTCCCTTTCAAACTGGATGTAAAATCCAATCATATTGTGGTCGCTGCTACCTTGGTGTGTTTTTACTTGAAAGTAATAACTAATCCTGTCACGTTACACAATATTAAGACCAATAGAAATGGCTCTCTGGTTGATTCTGGAAGCTACTGGTCTAAAAAGCTATCTCAAAAGCATTCTATGCACACTTCATCGAGGCTGCTACTGCCAATCTGATTTTTGCAGTTTATATGTAGATTAAAGTCACCAATGATTATGACAGCCTTTTTATCACAGACACCCAATATTTATTCTTGTATACTTTGTCTTACATTATGGTCACTGTTAGTCGGTGTGCAGACCACTCCCACTCGTTCCCCTATTATTTCTCAGCTCCACCGATTCTACATCCAGGGTCATCTCTAATTATTTCATGCATTATTTACATTGTCTGACGCTGGGTATTCTGACAGAATCACCCTTCCCTAAAGTAAGCAGACACAAATCTTGTACCACCACAGGCCATAACTTGAAATGAACAGAACTAGATTTTATTTTAGAAATGTGAAATCTATTAAGGAACCAATTTAATGGATGGCTGATGTTGCATATCTTGAATTCTAAAATATGTTTGATAAGGCCCAGGATTCAACAACAAACAATCCGGATCTAAAATTATAACTTTTGAAGTAAAGAAGGAATTGATAAATAAGAGAAGATAAATGATAATTATTCCTGGTAATAGTCCTATGATCAACAGAATGGGCCAGAATTAAACCTAGGATATTCCATTGTTTGTGATATTCATAAATAATCTCCAAAGTTCTTCTATGTGGAACCAGATCAGTAAAGTAAATGCTATGTAAAACACAACTTCAAGTCTTTTCTGCTCAGCACACACAAACAGTGAGTAAGTATCAAATATGTGGAGGGACTCTGCAATACCAGAGATGGAATTACATGCAATTTGCAACATGGGGCCAGGCCATTTACCACAACTGGCCCATGCTTGTGTTTAGCACAGTGGTTAGCACAGTTGCTTCACAGCTCCAGGGTCCCAGGTTCGATTCCCGGCTTGGGTCACTGTCTGTGAAGAGTTTACACATTCTCCCCCTGTCTGTGTGGGTTTCCTCCAGGTGTTCCGGTTTCCTCGCATGGTCCATGCCGGTTAGGTGGATTGGCAATGATAAATTGTCCTTAGTATCCAAAAAGGTTAGGTCAGGTTCCTGGGATACAGGGATAGGTTGAAGGTGTGGATTTAAGTGGGGTGCTCTAGGGCGGCATGTGGCACAGTGGTGAGCACTGGGACTGCTGTGCTGAGTATCCGGGTTCAAATCCTGGCCCTGAGTCACTGCCCGTGTGGTGTTTGCACATTCTCCCCACATCTTGGTGGATTTCACCCCCACAACCCAAAAAGATGTGCTGGTTAGATGGATTGGCCATGCTAAATTGCCCCTTAATTGGAAAAAAAAGAAAAATAATTGCCGACTCTAAATTTTAAAAAAAAATGGGGTGCTCTTTCCAAGGGCCGGTGCAGACTCGATGGGCCTGTAAATTCAATGATTCTACAATTCTAAACACCCCCAGGCATTCTACCACCTTATTATATTGTAAAGGGTTATCAGGAACATCTAATACTGATGTAGCTGCTGATATAACTATGATGTAATATCACTTGATTAAGTAACTGAGATGTGGGAGGAAGCAAATCTTGTTTTGTGCACTGAAATGTACATAGGTCTGTAAGTAAAGAATGTGTTTTTTTTACAAATGACAGTCTATCTGTCATTTGACAGGTAAAATTCCAGATTGATGTCTCAGCTTGTAACCCTGCATCCATAGTGCTTAGTTCTGATGCATGTTCAATCGTTCTTCTTCTTCTCCTCTTTCTAAGGGTTTGCAGTTCATTCAGGTCTGCAGTCTTCATTTGGAGTTTTTCTGAACCTTTACACTCTGTTCTCTGCGATCATGCTTTATCTCGCGTTCAGCTAAATACTGGCACAGGTGTTTCATTATTATCTGATGAAGTAATGTGGTTCAACGTAACATGTTACAGCTATCCCCAATTCAGTTGCAAGGTCACGAGGAACTACACTGAAAATAATAGGCCAATACTTGCCAATACAAGGAGAAATAAATTATTGAACCCCTGTACGTTATACTTAACTAGGAGTCATCATTATTGAGCAGAAAAGTATGTTGCAGTGAGGCTAATTAACAATTTTGATGAAATTGCTGATGAGCAGTCCAAATAATGGACTGGGGCTGGTTGAGCACACTGCGCTAAATAGCTGCCTTTTAAAGCAGACCGAGGCAGGCCAGCAGCACGGTTCAATTCCTGTACCAGCCTCCCCGAACAGGCGCCGGAATGTGGCGACTAGGGGCTTTTCACAGTAACTTAATTGAAGCCTACTTGTGACAATAAGCGATTTTCATTTTCATTTCATAATGTATTAGAAATTAATTTCCATCGCTAGTTTCAGGCTTGGGAAAACTGAAGACCGTATGTAACACAGAGGACAGATGCTAAGTCTATGTGTCTGTTCACAGCGAGGAAGTTCCCTCACCCACTCAAGAGCAAGATTGAACATGTTGCAAGAAGGTGCCATCTCTTCATTAACCATACTGACCAAGTCGGGTCCTGGAATGGTCACAATATCAAAACATAATGGTTCAATTAGACTCTGTGTGTACTTGACTCAATTAAACAAGCCAGTGAAGCGCAAGATCCACCTACTGGCATCAATCACCAGATTAGCAAAAAAGCATTCTTGTCACAAAATTGATTGAAAACAGCAGCTTTTGCCAATTACCACTGGACAAATCCAGATTGTTAACTACTTTTATCACCGCATTTGGTCATTATTGTTTCAACCGGTTACCATTTTGAATTCCTTTCTGCACCTGAGATATTCCAAAGAACAATGTCTCAGACTTTGGAATGAATATGTTGTAACCTGCCTGCTTACCACTGGCTGAGGACTAATGGCAATCCCACAATCCTTTGGGAATATGAGCTACCCAATGAGGCGGGGGGGGGGGGGGGGGGGGGGGGGGGGGGGGGAGGGGGGGCGAAGAAATCATTAGCAGATTCCCTGCATAAATAAAGCTGGCCAGTTTGGAACCAGCTAGAGAATAATGAGCAGCAAGGGAGTTGCTGCTGCTGTTGTATATATATGTTATTGTAAATAAATGTTATTTATTTCTATCCTTCAACTCGTGATGGATTCTTCGTGGCCCTCACAAAACTGGCGACGAGGGTTAAAGTGGATAACTGTCTAAGCTGCTGAAGCCACCTCCCTGGATTTTTGTTGGCTATAGGTTCCAAGTTGTTTTCCTGTTACACCATGCCTCTGTATGGATGTTTGGATGTTTTTGATGCTGCGCTGGAAAGCTGGAACCAGTACGCACAATGGATGCGTTACTATTTCCGGACAAACAACATCACCGAAAAAGAGCGCCAGGATGTCATTTTGCTCACTGCCTGCGGTCCGCATACGTTTGGGGTGAATAGGAGCCTTAAGTACCCAGCTGCGCCGGACACCAAGGCATTTGATGAACTTGTGAACTTCATGGCACAACGTTTTAACCTAACCCCGTCCACGATCGTCATCTGGGTTACTAACCCACTATGATCCTGGAAAGCCTTTGCTCATCACGTGTGATGCATCCCCGTATGGTATTGGGGCCGTCCTGTCCCACAAGATGGAGAACGGGGCCGAGCGGCAGATAGCTTTCGTCTCCCGCACATTGACGGCAGCGGAACAGAAGTACGCGCAGATCAAGAAGGAGGGCCTGGCGGTGGTCTTTGCGGTGAAAGGCTTCAACCAGTATGTGTATGGCAGCCACTTCACTATCGTGATTGATCATAAGCCTCTGCTGGGACTTTTCCGAGAGGATAAGCCATTGCCGCCCATTGCTTCCGCACGGATCCAGCGCTGTGCTTTGTTGCTCGCTGCCTATGAGTATTCTCTGGAGCACAAACCAGGAACGTGGATAGCGAATGCCGACACATTGAGCCGATTGCCTTTATCGACCATGCCCCATGTCGACCCCCACAACCGGTGAGGTGGTTGCAACCCAAAATTTTATGGACTCCTTGCCTGTCACGGCATAACAGATCTGTGAGTGGACCCAGGCAGAGCCAGTCCTGTCAAAGGTTCGGCACATAGTCCTGTATGGTGGGCAGCATAGACAGCTCCCAGGCGTGTTGAGGGCATTTACTTTCAAGCTGTCAGAATTTAGCGTGGAAGACGGTATCCTCTTGTGGGGGACGCGTGTGATTGTCTCGGAAAAAGGACAGGATCTGATACTAAAGGACTTGCACAATGGGCATCCAGGTGTGACCAAAATGAAAATGTTGGTCCGGAGTTATCTCTGGTGGCCAGGCCTCAATACCGACATTGAGAAGGTGGCCCAAAACTGCTCCATTTGCCAGGAGCATCAGAAGCTTCCGCCAGCCTCGCCCTTACATCACTGAGAATGGCCAGAGCGGCCTTGGGCGTGCTTCCATGCATATTTTGTCGACTCTTTTCAAGGATCCATGTTCCTTCTATTAATCGATGCTCAGTCTAAATGGTTAGAGGTGCATAAGATGGGAGGCACAAGGTCCTGCGCAACAATCGAGAAGATGTGTTTGTCTTTCAGTATGCATGGCCTCCCCGAGGTGCTGGTCACGGACAACCTCACTCTGTTCACAAGTGAGGAGTTTGCGAGGTTCAATGAGGTGAACGGCATACGCCAGAGCCGCACCGCTCCATACCACCCGGATTCCAATGGGTTGGCGGAGCGCACGGTGCAGACATTCAAACGAGGCCTAAAGAAGCAGCTTCCGGGTCTCTGGACATGAGATTGGCTTGTCTTTTGTTTTCATATAGGACCACTCCACATGCGGTGACTGGGGTAGCTCCCGCGGAACTCCTAATGGGTCGGAGACTTCGCACCCACCTTAGCATGGTTTTCCCGGACATTGGCGCAAAAGTACGCTGCACTCAAGAATGGCAGGGACATGGTTTTTCTCGGCCATGACCGATTCGGCAGTTTGCGCCCGGTGATCCAGTGTTCGTTCGAAATTTTGCTGGTGGTGCTCAGTGGGTCCCGAGCGTTATCTTTCACCGAACGGGCCCTATCTCTTCTTTTTTTTAAATTTTAGATTAGCCAATTATTTTTTTCCAATTAAGGGGCAATTTAGCATGGCCAATCCACCTACTTTGCACATTTTTGGGTTGTGGGGGCGAAACCCACGCAGACACGGGGAGAACGTGCAAACTCCACACGGACAGTGACCCAGAGCTGGGATCGAACCTGGGACCTCAGCGCCGTGAGGCGGTTGTGCTAACCACTAGGCCACCGTGCTGCCCTTACGGGCCCTATCTCTTACCAGGTGCAAGCCCAGGGTCGTCTCCAGTACAAGCATGTGGACCACGTTCGGTCCAGAAGATCATCCCTTCCAAAGATTCCCCACCCCCGGAGCTCATTTCTACAGCCACAGAGACCAGACACAGTGGACAGTATTCCTCACAATCTTCCTCTGCGCCCACACTCAAAGCCTGCGCAGGTCGTTGCAGAACCGTGTGGAGATAGTGGCGCCGAGATGACGGAGGCAGCGGACTCCAATTCCGAGATGGAGACACAGGACGCCTCAGAGGGGGAGTCCTCGGGCCTATGGGCCGTGGATGCACAACCGTTACGCCGTTCATCGTGGAAGCACTGTTCTCCATCTCATTACACGCCACCCGATCCAGCGCCTCGTGCAAATGGTGTCTGGCCTGTGGCAAAATGTGCCCGACGCCCACCTTCGCCAGGGTCTTCGGTGGATTCCTTAGACTTTGCAGGGGGGAGGGATGTTATAACCTGCCTGCTTACCACTGGCTGGGGACTAATGACAATTGCACAATTCTTTGGGAGTATGAGCTTCCCCAATGAGGGGGCAGAAAAATCATTAGCAGACTCCCCGCATAAATAAAGCTGGCCAGTTTGGAACCAGCTAGAGAGGAGTGAGCAGCAAGGGAGTTGCTACTGCTGTTGTATATATATATGTTATTGTAAATAAATGTTATTTCTTTCTATCCTTCAACTCGTGCTGGATTCTTCGTGGCCCTCACAAAAGAATTGCCACAGGGACAACATTCTCGTACACTGTTGAGGGAAGAACATGACCATAAAGTGAGAGCAGCACTCGAGGTTCTACAAGAACAGGCTTAACATTGAATGCCAAATGTGAATTTGCAAAACCTATGATAAAATTGTTGGGACAAGTTTCAGTAATTGTTGCTGACCAGGGAAAACCAAAGTAATTAGAGAGTTGTTATAGCTTAAGAACCACCAGAGTCACAACGATAGGGTGGCACAGTGGTTAGCTCTACTGCCTCACAGCAGCAGGGACCTGAGTTCGATTCTGGCCTCGGGTGACTGTCTGCGTGGAGTTTGCACTTTCCTCCTACAGTTTAAAGATGTGCAGTGAGGTAGATTTGCCATGCTAAATTGCCCCTTACTGTCCAAAGTTTAGGTGAGGATCCTGGAGTAGCGACAGGAGTGGGCCTGCCTCGAGTGCTCTTTCGGAGGATTGGTGGAAACTCGGAGGGATTCTATGATTCTAAGATTCCTTGGGAAATACGTAGGCAAGTTCCTACCAAACTTGTTGAAAATTCACTAGCCATTACGACAACTGTTGAAATGAATGTGGACCAGCAAAATTATCAATCTCCAAATTCAACCAGGTATCATAGAATTTACAGTGCAGAAGGAGGCTATTCAGGCCATCGAGTCTGCACCGGCCCTTGGAAAGAGCACCCCACTTAAGCCCCACGTCTCCACCCCATCCCCTTTATCCCCATAACCCAGTAACCGCACCTGACCTTTTTTTGACACTAAGGGCAATTTAGCATGGTCAATCCACCTAACCTCCACATCTTTGGACTGTGGGAGGAAACCGGAGCATCCGGAGCAAACCCACGCAGACACGGGAGAATGTGCAGACTTCACACAGACTGTGACCCAAGCCAGGAATCGAACCTGGGACCCTGGAGCTGTGAAGCAACTGTACTAACCACTATGCTACCGTGCTGCCTTATGTTAATTACTTTATTCTTTTCACTAACTCCTTGATTATTCAAACCCTTCTTTCTGCTTCTCCATTTGACTGAGGATATCCAAGTAAACTGGTCTCATACATGAAACCAAACCATGTTCCTGCATAAATTTAGCAAGCTACCACCACAACATCTGGGATGCCATTTGTCGCAAAGATTCATTTAGTGATATAATGACTGTCTCTGCTGTGGTGCGGTGCAGTCTTCTCATTTTAAACAATCTGAATGACAATGATGAAAATTTTGCCATTAAACTCAAAATATCTATTCCTAGGTGCTGCCATTGTCTCAAAGGAAGAGTGGAGGGTGCCTGTTGTTTGCTCTGCTGTTGGATATTCACTGTACACATCAGGAAATTCATGATTAACTCTTCATGGAATGACCGGTGCTTGGTTGCCAGACTGAGTGCTGGTCTCTTCTTCAGCATTTTACTATTACCTTGTGGTTTTTCTGGAGAATTTTCAGTCAATGTGTTTTAGGGATGACTAGTCTGTCATTAAAAACAAATATTTCATTATTGAGGTATTTTCTCTGTACGGAGTATTGGTGAAAACTGGGTTGTTAGAAGTCTAATCTGTTCTAATCTAGCCATCCGTTCTGACAATATTCTTATTTAGATGCATTTGTCATCCGGCTTAATCTCTTGTAATCTATTTTCCATGGCTTGTAAATGACTTATAATGAAAAAGTACATGTTTCCACTTTCTCAATCAAATCATCCAGTTTTACTTCTTCCACTTGTATTATTGGTAATGCATCTGCTGTCTTCTTGTACTTCCATTGAACATACTCAGTAACTGAATCATATCTCATAAGCCTCACCCTAAAACGTCAAATTCTAGGCAGCGGTTTTTCAAATCCCTTGAGGATTAAAAGAGTTACCAAAGGTTTGTGGTTTGTTTCAATTTTAAACTTTAAATCCATGGCATCAGAGAATTTCTTACAAAACTTGTGGCTACAAATCTTTCTTTCCAAATGGTTGCATACCTTTTCTGTGTCCATGAGAGATCTTGAGGTATAATAAACTGTTCTTTTGTCCATAATTTTGAATTTGAAACAGGACTGTGCTTAAGCCTGTGGGTGATGTGTCCACTGATACAATTGTTGGTGATTCTGGATTATATTGCACTAGAATTCCTGGTTGAATTTGGAGATTGATAATTTTGCTGGTCCACATTCCATATCACTGTTAACCTCATCTCAACAGTTGTTGTAATGGCTAGTGAATTTCCAACAAATTTGGTAGGAACTTGTCTACGTGTTTCCCAAGGAATCCCAAGTAAAGAGTTAACATCAGGAGCACCTGATATTGATGTAACTGCAAATATAACTATGATGCAATGGCACATGATTAAATAACTGAGATCTGGAGGGATGGAGAAGATTTTTTTCATTAATGGGATGTGGGCATCATTGGCGCAGCCAGCATTTATTGCCCATCTCTGATTGCCTTTGAGAAGGTGATGGTGAGCTGACTTCTCGAACCTTGTGTGGAGTTACATTGTGGATATACATTGATCTGGCAATGAAAAAGAATGTCAATGGTGGCATCCTTGACATAACAGGCAACCCGAAAGAAACTCCATTAAACCCCGAATGAAAGATAAAACATATATCTTACCCTATCTCATTCTCCCCCATGTACATGGCTAGCTCCATGCTCGGTACCTCAACTACTCCAAGTGGTAGGAAATTCCACATTCCAGCTACTCTCGGAGTAAAGAAGCTTTTCTTCTGAGTTTTTAATTGGATTTATTGGTGATTATCTTACATTTCTAATTCTTTGTTTAAGATTCCTCCACAAATGGAAACATCATCTCCATCTACCCTATTAAACCGTTTCATCATGAGCTTCAGATCAACCTTGTCTTTTCTAGAGAAAAGAGCCCAGCCCGTTCAGTCTCAGCTGATTATTTAAAACTCCCGGTTTTGGTATCATCTATGTAAATTGGGCGAGATTCTCCCAAACCGGGAGAAATCGTAAGGCTGGTGTCAAAAACGGGCGGGTTTGACGCCAGCCTCCGCCCCCCCGACCGGGAACCGATTCTGGACCCCGGTCGGGGCTAGTATGCCGCGGCCGTGAACTCCGGCATCGCGGGCTTAACGAATTTCGTTAAGCCCGCTTGCCAGAGTTTGCGACGGCTGACGTGTCACATGACGTCAGCCACGCATGCGCGGATTGGAAGACTCCAACCCACGCATGCGCGGATGACGTCATCGCGCATTTGCGCGAAACCCGCGCATGCGCGGTCCGGGATGTCCCTCAGCGGAAGGACAAAGAGTGCGCGGGGTAAGTACCCGCTGCCCACGATCGGTGCCCACCGATCGCGGGCCCATGGCACCCTTGGCACGGCCTTGGTACTGCCGTGCCAATCGGTGCCATGGTTCCCCAGATCCGAACTTTACGGCCGTTTTTACGAACGGTCAGACCAGGTGTGTTTGACGTTCCTAAAAACTGTCGCAAAGGGCTTGGACTTCGGCCCATCGGCCAGCTGAGAATCGCTGCTCGCCGTAAAAAAACGGCGGGCAGCGATTTGTGTCGGGAGGCGGGCGTGGGGGGGGGGGGAATAGCGGGAGGGCGTCAGACTAGCGTGGCCGTAAAAATTTACGACCCCCGCTATTCTCCGCACCGTCGTGAGTGCGGAGAATCGCGCCCATTATTTTTTGTATCCTGCTTGGTGCCTCTACATCCTTATCTTTTCTGTAAT
Source organism: Scyliorhinus canicula (assembly GCF_902713615.1). Classification (NCBI taxonomy): domain Eukaryota; kingdom Metazoa; phylum Chordata; class Chondrichthyes; order Carcharhiniformes; family Scyliorhinidae; genus Scyliorhinus; species Scyliorhinus canicula. Next base: position 89,921,432 of record NC_052152.1, on the reverse strand, counting down.
GTGGAGGACAGAACTCCATGGGTGCAATTCTCCGGAAATATTTCTAAGTGTGATAGCGAGCAGGAATTGCCACGAGCTTCCCTATGCTCGGCCTAGAGAGGCTAGCAACACAATTCAACATTAATTGGTCCACTTAACGAGGCATCGCGGGAGTCTCGGCACACATGAAGGCTCGCCAGCTGATTCGTTGGGACCCCGCTCACGGCCCCTAGCTAACTAGATCAAGCAGCACTTAAACTGCATTTACTCAGTCAACCCCAGCCAGCTCACAACAATGGCGCCAATTAGACCAGCCCAAGATCCGGGGATGCTGACCTGGAGAGGCTCCTGGACACAGTGGAGGGCAGGATGGATGTCCTGTTCCCCCGAGGGTCTCAGAGGGTGGGCCACAAGGCAGCCAGTGCTGCCTGGGATGAGGTAGCAACGGCCGTAAGGTCAATTAGTATGATCAAGAGGACTGGCCAGCAGTGCAGGAAGAAGGTCACAAACCTACACCAGGCAACAAGGCAGCAAGTGTGAGTAGACACCAACCACCTCCCACCTCCCCCGACCCTTCCGCCCCCATGGGAGCATCAACGACCCCCAACTCTCCATGTGACCCCCCCCCAGCCCTCTCTCCCCCCAAACCTTGCTTCTCTCCCACCAATGTGAACCTTGCGTGTGGCTAATGGTGCCCCCCTCTGTCTCCACAGGAAATGCTCTCTCACAAAAGGACCGGATTGGCAGATAAGTTTGGCGGTTGTACCACGAGCAGTTGTCCCCCCAGCGCTTCCTCCCGCCCCGTCCCCAGCCGACGTTCTCCCCCCCCCCCCCCCCCCCCCCCCCCCCCCCCACGAGCACTGGGGTGGCAATCCCGGCTCTTCGCCTGTGAGCAAAGATGGCGACATACCTTTTTTTTTACATGTTTATGACCTTGTTAAGTTGCATTGCTTCTTCACGTTGATTCATGAATGTGTATCTGGGATTTCTTTGTTCCTTTCCCCCATTGAGATTTTTATTTTCTAAACACTATGTGGCTTCCTTATTCCAAAATGCACTCCTCCACCGTTATCTGAATTAAAATTAATTTGTCTTTTACATCCATTCTGAAAATTATTAATGCTGTCTTCTATTTTGTCATATTTCTCCTCTGCATTAATTATGCTCCATTTTGGTGGTCCCTGCATCTTTTGAGAATGTACTTCCAATTTCTGATAATTGTTTATCCAGTGATGAACATAAATGGATCACAGCAACAATCCTACCTTCTGTCTGTCTGAATAAATATCTTTGACCCATTCTCGTTTTCTATTTTGCATCCAGTTTGCTAAACACTCTGTTTTTCCCCTTATATCAAGGCTGGAATTTTTCAGGCATGTCAGGGATCCCATATTGGGGCCAAAAGTGGGCATCACGACCCATGATCACATCTTACCAGTGACAGCCAATTAAGTGGAGCACACTGGGGATGACATCCTAATAAGGACAGCCCATCGTGCCAGCCTGTTCCTTCCCCACTGAACTAATTTCTTCCTATCTTGGCTCCATACTCTCTCCTCTTGTCCAGTCCCTTCCAACCTACATTTGCGACTCCTCTGTTGCCCAACATCACATCAACAACTTCTAGTCCCCGGCCCTAACTGCCTCCTCTTTACCTTGAATGTCCAATCCCTCTTTACCTTCATTCCCCATCAGGATGGTCTGAGGGGTCTCCACTACTTCCTCGAACAGAGGCCTGAACAATCCCCATCCACCACCACTCTCCTCCGCCTGGCTGAACTTTTCCTCTCACTCAACAATTTCTCCTTTAACATGTCTCACTTCCTCCAAACCAAAGGTGTGGCCCTGGGTACCCACATGGGTCCGGGTTTTGCCTGTCTCTTTGTGGGGCATGTGGAACATTCCTTGTTCCAATCCTAGTCCGGCCCCATCCACAACTCTTTCACCGATATATCAACAAATGTTTTTATGCCACTTCATGTTCCTGTCTGAACCTGGAAAAAGTTATAAATTTGGCTTCCAATTTCCACCCCTCGCTCACCTCCACACGGTCCATCTCCGACACTCCCCTACCCTTCCTTGACCTTTCTATTTCAAATTCTGGGGATAGACGATCCACAAGTATCCATTACAAGCCCACCACTCCCACAGCTACCGCTCTTCACACCCCTCATCCTGTAAGGATTCCACCCCATTCCCCCAGTTCCGTCGCCTCCATCGCATCTTTTACGATGATGCCACTTTCCAAAACGGTGCTGCTGTCATGTTTTCATTATTGCTTAAGCCTAGTTTTCACTCACTGTGGTCAACAGGATTCCCAACCATGTCCAACCCATCTCATGCATCTCTGCTCTCACCCTTTCTCTCCCTCCCAGAACCAGGACAGAGTCTCCCTTGTTCCCTCTTTTATTAAAAAAAGAACTTTGACAAAGAGTCATCCAGACTCAATGTTAGCTCCCTTCTGTCTGCGCAGATGCTGTCAGACCTGCTGCGATCGTCCAGTATTTTATGTTTTTGTTTCAGATTTCAGCATCCACAGTAATCTGCTTTTATTAAGTAGGGAGGTGGGGTGTGGAGGCACCGAGACCAGTAAGCAGGCCTGTGTAATGGGGGTGTGTGGTGAAGAGAGTTGCTAATGCTGCAGGAGAGCCCTTTAATGGGTCAAAGAGCAGTTAAAACAGAGAGCTGCCCTGTGGCCTCCTGTAGCCTGCTGAGGAAACATCAGGGTTTACCTTCATGCTGGGAGGCCCCTAACCACTGGTCAAATTCATAGAGGTGGGAGGATACCCTAAATTAACCACTTAACAGCTAAATTAGTTTCTGGGTGGGTGGAAGGTCTGCACCATTTCTGTTGCGGAAAAATGGCAAGGTGACAGAAAGGTGCTGATCATTTTGCCAGCTTTCTTGCCTCTGATTCCATCCATTAAGGGCACACATGTTCTGACTTTAGTCACGAATCGACTAGGGGGTGCGTTATCCAAGGCTTTTCAAAATTCCAATTAGATTTCCCACATTACCCTTATCTACATTTCTGTTATTTCTTCAAAGAATTAAAAAGTTTGGTCAAGCATGAACATCCCTTTTGAAATCTATACCAACTCTCTCTGTCATATTTTTGATTTCAAGCTATTTTTTTGTTACACCTTTGAGTAAAAATTCTCTTATTTCTTCCACTATCGATGCTAAATTAACTGACTTGTACTTGTTTCTCTCTCCCTTTTTAAATATCAGAATTATGGATTTTTTGTTTAACTGCCAAAAAGGTGGGTGGAAATAAATCAAAACCAAACGAAACACTCAAGAAAACAATAAATAAAATAAGCCACGTAGAAAATGTTGTTTAAAAATGCACTCAGTTACTCTCATGGCTTCGAAACGAGCAATGAATAGTTGAGCTATTCAGACCAAAAGGCTTTTGGTCGGTTCCCACTTTTTAAAATAAATTTAGTCCAATTTTTGTTTTCCAATTAAGGGGCAATTTAGCGTGGCCAATTCACCTAGCATCCATATCTTTGGGTTGTGGGGGCGAAACCCACGTAAACACGGGGAGAATGTGCAAACTCCACACGGACAGTGACCCAGAGCTGGGATCAAACCTGGGACCTCGGCGCCATCAGGCAGCAATGCTAACCACTGCGCCACTGTGCCGCCCTGGTCGGTTCCCACCTTGCTGATCTGAGACAAGGCAGCAACAAAGGCAGCAATGCTAACCCACTGCACCACGGTGTTGCCCTGGTCAATTCCCACCTTGCTGATCTGAGACAAGGCAGCACTATGGGTGACACGAGGGACTTCAACACTCCTTGGTTTACTGGGCAAAATATAGCGGTCGGGATTCTCCATCCCGCCGCACCACTTTTCTGGTGTGGCGGCCCTCGCCGGCAGCGGGATTCTCCGTCCCGCCAGCCGGCCAATGGAGTTTCCCATTGTGGGCAGTCCCACGTCATCGGGAAATCCCCGGGCGTGGGTCCACTGCCGGCGCAACGGAGAATCCCGCCAGCGGAGAATCCAGCCCAGAGTTCCTAATTCCAAAGGTGAAAGTACAGATACGGGAGTGGATCGGATACCTGGAAAAAGTCACTGCCAAAGTTCCCGTGGGAAAATGAGTTACTTGAGCAAGGTACTAAAGTAGAATGCTGGACAATCGTCTCACCCTATCACAATGAAGATAATTATCACACCTCTACTGAGGCAGCAAAACATTCTACAGTGCATTGATGTGCAACCTGTTCAGTCTCAGGGACTGAAGCGTATCCATCTCCATGCACAAAGAGAAAAATATATGATTTGCTTTATTCCAATACACTGTAAGAGTTGATCAAGATAGGTTTGTGATGATTTGCCTGTCAAACTTCCTTGCCTCTCTGTAGGAAACCATTTAACCTGAAGCTGAATCATTCCTTGATGGCAAAAATGAAATAAGGCAGAAACTCACTATGTAGAGATTTCCAAGTATGAAGCGACATCCCACTGTTCAGATTTGTTGTTAATTTTGTCTCTTCTTTATCACCCTGTCACATTGTATCTCCCGTTATCCCTCCCACGCCAGTCTTTATAGCTTTCTATTTTGGAACAGTCACATTATTCAAGGAAGGCATCTTGCCTACTGCATAATGATTTCAATTATTTCAAATTGTTGCTTTATTACATTTCAGAATTAAGTAAGTTGAAAGAGGACTGGAGTTAACTATTCTGACAGCCCATGTTGACCCGCTACACACTATTTTCTCCATTTCTCTCCAAGTGGAATTGATGACATGCTCTATGGCCCAGAAGTCAACAAATGATCCTTGGTCTATAAGCCACACTGTTTCGCCAGAGTGGAAAGCTTGCAAAAAAAAATTGCTCGAGAAACATTAGCATTCTGTCTTCAGAAGTGGCAATATTTCATTTCCTTAAATTAAATCAATTTGAAGATACAGCTGAGGCAGACCATCATTACACTGATGAAGATCTATGGTGCCTATCAGAAAATCATCCATCCATAAGCCAAGAAAGGTTATTTCCCCTGAAGATGTTCCCACATTCAGAACTGAACCTATTGGCAAAGCCCTGAAAGAAAAAGAACAGCTGCTGCAGAAATAGCAATAAGTTGAAAATACAGGGGAAGCCTAATAGATGGATAACTACATGAGCTCATACCACAGGAAATGATGCTAATAAATAGTGTGACAATTCGTAAGATGTGTCCAAAACCGCAATAGAAAAATTGCTTGCAAGATTAATGTGCCTTTTGCAGTAATTTAATATATTTGAATTGTACTTGACTATGTTAGAATAGTGAGTTGTTAATTGGTTTTCCCTGAGACTATTACTAAATTTAACTCTCCTGATATATTAGTAATAAAGTAAGAAGTCTTACAACACCAGGTTAAAGTAAAACAGGTTTGTTTCGAATCACTAACTTTCGGAGCACTGCTTCTTCCTCAGGTCCATTCACCTGAGGAAGGAGTAGTGTTCCGAAAGCTAGTGATTCGAAACAAACCTGTTGGACTTTAACCTTCTGTTGTAAGACTTCTTACTGTGTTCACTCCAGTCCAACGCCGGCATCTCCACATCATTAGTTAGCAGCACGGTAGCATGGTGGTTAGTATAAATGCTTCACAGCTCCAGGGTCCCAGGTTCGATTCCCGGCTGGGTCACTGTCTGTGTGGAGTCTGCACATCCTCCCCGTGTGTGCGTGGGTTTCCTCCGGGTGCTCCGGTTTCCTCCCACAGTCCAAAGATGTGCGGGTTAGGTGGATTGGCCATGCTAAATTGCCCGTAGTGTCCTAAAAAAAAGTAAGGTTAAGGGGGGGGGGGTTGTTGGGTTACGGGTATAGGGTGGATACGTGTGTTTGAGTAGGGTGATCATGGCTCGGCACAACATTGAGGGCTGAAGGGCCTGTGCTGTGCTGTACTGTTCTATGTTCTATGTTCTATTAGTAGTAAAGACAGTTGACAGCATCTATACATATAGACTATAAGTTCTAAAGTTCAGTGTCTGATGTGTACAAAGTTAACTGGTGCGCAATTTGGGGCTTAACATTTGCTCTCCACGTCCTGAGCTAGCTAGGAACAAAATAACTAGGAGCAGGAGTAGGCAATTCAGCCCCTCGAGCCTGCTCGCCATTCAATATGATCATGGTTAATCTCCTGTCAGCCTCAGCTCCACTTTCCTGCCCGTTCTCCATAATCCTTAAACCCATTACTAATGAAAAATCTGTCAATCTGCTCCTTAAATTTCGTGAAGACTTGATAAGAGGGAACCATTTACACTCGCATGGAGACTAGGAAGAGGATTAATTAGTGATTTAATGGGAGTTAGATATTAAAAAATCAGAAATTGGATCTGAAGAATAAAGTGAGACATAAGAGCAGAAGTGGGCCATTTGGCCCACTGAGTCTGCTCCAGCATTCAATAAGATCATGACTAATCTGATGTGATCATCCTCAACTCCACTTTCCCTACTTATCCCTTTAACCCTTAATTCTGTTACTGACTAAAAATATGTCTGGCTCAGTCTTGAACATACTTAATGACCCAGTCTCTACAGCTCTCTGTGGTGAAGAATTCTACAGATTTGCTACCCTGTGAGAGAGGAAATTCCTCCTCATCCCCGCCTTAAATGGGCGACCCCTTACTCTGAGATTATGCCCTCTGGTCCTAGACTATCCCACAACCTATCTGCATCTACCTTGTCAAGCCCCCTGAGATTCCTTTACATCTCTATGAGGTTGCTTCTGATTCTAAAATCCAAACAGGCCCAACCTACTCAACCTCTCCTCAAAAGAAAATCCTTCCACACCCGGGATCAACCTAGTGAACCTTCTTTGGACTGTTTCCAATGCCAGAGACCAAAACAGTTCACAGTATTCCAGATGTAACTAAACTAGAGCTTTGCATAGTTTTAGCAAGATATTTGTATACTCCATTTCTTTGAAATAAAGGCCAACGTTCCATTTGCCTTCCCTACGACATGCTGACCTTGTGTGCTAGCTTTTTATGATTTATACACAAGGACCCCCAAATCCCTCTGTGCTTCAGCTTTCTGCAGCCTTTCTCCATTTACTTAATACTCAGAGCTCAGAGAGGACACAAGTGGAAGTTGGAAAGAAATTGAAGGAAAACAAGGCTTCAGCGCTAAGGCAAGAGAGTGTGCTGGAATATGTTGGCATTGAGAGTAAAATCCAGGTACGACCTCAAAAAAGCCATCCGGGATGCCAAGAAAGAATATCAAACCAATTTAGAGTCACAGACTAGTGTTACAGACTCTCGGCGGTTGTGGCAAGGTCTAAACATTGGATCTACAAGGCTACAAAGCGAAGCCGAGCAGTATCTCCAGCAGCATACCCCTCCCTGATGAACTCAATGCATTCTATGCTCAGTTCGAGCAGGAAACCAAAAATCCACTGTTGAATGTCCCAGCAGCCCATAACAAACCCATACCCACCATCACAACTTCCAAAGTCAGATCGCCCTTCTTGAAAGTGAACCCTCGGAAGGCAACGGATCAGAATGGGATCCCTGGCCATGCACTCAGAGTCTGCGCGGAGCAGCTGGTAGATGTTTTCGCGGACATTTTTAACCTGTCCCTATTCCGCTCCGAGGTCCCCACCTGCTTTAAGAAGACCACCATCATACGGTGCCAAAGAAGAACCAGGCAACGTGCCTCAATGACTACCATCCGGTGGCCCTGACATCAGTCGTAATGAAGTGCTTCGAGAGGTTGGTCATGAAGCGCATCAACTCCTTATTCCCAGAACGCCTTGATCCACAGCAGTTCGCTGACTGCCACAACCAGTCCATAGCAGACGCTATCTCCTTGGCCCTACACTGATCCTGAGAGCATCTCGACAACAAGGACTCCTACATCAGACTCCTATTTATTGACTACAGCTCTGCTATCAACACCATATCCCAGCCAAGCTCATATCAAAACTCCAAAACGTAGGACTTGGCTTCTCACTCTGCAACTGAATTCTCAACTTTCTGACCCACAGACAACAATCAATAAGAACAAATAACAACACTTCCTCCACAATAGGCCTCAATACCAGGGCCCCGCAGGGCTGCATACTTAGCCCCCTACTAAACGCCCTGCACATACACGACTGCATGGCAAAATTTGGTTCCAACTCCATCTACAAGTTTGCTGACGACGCAACCATAGTGGGACGGGATCTCGAATAGTGACGAGCAGAAATATAGGAGGGAGATAGAGAACCTAGTGGAGTGGTGCAAAAACAACAATCTATCCCTCAGTGCCAGCAAAAATAAAGAGCTGGTCATTGACTTCAGGAAGCAAAGTACTATACACACCCCTGTCAGCATCAACGGGGCCGAGGTAGAGATGGTTAACAGCTTCAGATTTCTGGAAGTGCACATGATGAAAAATCTGTCCTGATCCACCCACGTCGAAGCTACCACCAAGAAAACACAACAGCGCCTATATTTCCTCAGGAAACTAAGGAAATTCGGCATGTCCACATGAACTCTTACCAACTTTTACAGATGCACCATAGAAAGCATCCTATCTGCCTGCATCACAGCCTGGTATGGCAACTGCTCGGCCTAAGACCGCACGAAACGCCAAAGAGTCGTGAACACAGTCCAGTCCATAACACAAATCTGCCTCCCATCTACTGACTCAATCTACACCTCCCGCTGCCTGGGGAAAGCGGGCAGCATAATTAAAGACCCTTCCCACCCAGCTTACTCACTCTTCCAACTTCTTCCATTGGGCAGGAGATACAAAAGTCTGAGAACACGCACAGATTCTAAAACTGTTTCTTCCCCGCTGTTACCAGACTCCTAAACGACCCTTTTATGGACTGACCTGATAAACACTGCACCCCTGTATGCTTCATCCGATGCCGGTGTCTATGTATTTACAATGTGTTCCTTGTGTTGCCCTATTATGTATTTTCTTTTTGTTTTATTTTCATGTATTAATGGTGTGTTTGAGCTGCTCGCATAAAAATATCACTGTACCTCGGTACACGTGAGAATAAACAAATCAATCAATCAAATCAATCAATAAAGGGAAAGTGTTAAAGCAGCAGAAGCACATAATTAAATGATATTAGCGGTAGTAACACAGTTTCATGAGCTCACCTCACTTGTTAGTTTGCATGGGGCTGGGGAAGGCAGGTAGGGATGGTGTAAGGATACGAGTAGAGAAAGGAAGCTTTGTTGTGCAGGATTCTCCAAGTGTAGTGAGCAGTTTTGGCAGGGGAGAGAATGAGACCTAATAGCACCTGAGATGACTCAGTCAGATCCAACCATCTAATTGTGCACCAGATTCATTAAGTCAACATTTATACGAGGGCCATGTCTGGGAGAACAACTAGGTTGTGAGGTAGTGAAGGCATTACTCTGGACCAGACCATCAAAGGTGGAGGAAGATGAGTGATTGAGCAGATTTACAGTTGCAGAATAGCATTGTGAACGGAGGACCAGAGGTTAGGAAGTCGGGAACTTGAAGCTGCAATTGTAACTGGCTTCAGAGTTTTTTTCCAGAATTGAGGCAGAAAAAAGATGGGCAGTGATTGTTGATCTGTTATGAAGACTCAGACTAGTAGTGGGTGGGGTGCACAGGAGGGGAAGGAACTTGGTGAGATTTTCCACCACAAAGCACATTGGACGAGAAGATCAATGAGAGGAAGCAGTCAGTGGGCAATGAAGGTCTTGGTTCAGAAGAGGTAGCAACATATGCCTCAATGGGTCTTCCAGAAGGACAAGCACAGAAAAGTAGGATTGTTATCATCAACATTTTGCCCTTCAATTGAAACAACACCCTGATCTGACAAAACATTAGTGACAGCATGGTGGCGCAGTGGTTGGCAATGCTGCCTCACAGCACCAAGGATCCGGGTTCAATTCCAGCTTTGGGTGACTGTGTAGAATTTGTACATTCTCCCCATGTCTGCGTAGGTTTCCTCCGGGTGCTCCGGTTTCCCCCCTCAGCCCAAAGAAGTGCAAGTTAGGTGGATTGGCAATGCTAAATTGTCCCTGTGTCCAAAAGGTTAGGTGGGGTTACTGGGATAGGATGGGGCATGGTCCAAGATGTGTGCTCTTTTAGAGGGATGGTGCCGCCTTGATGGGCTGAATGGCCTCCTTCTGCACTGTAGGGATTGTATGATTCGATGATTCTTCGATGATTATCACTGTGTCAAATTTACAGCTTCCACGTCTAACACCATTGCAGGAACACAATCAGCACAGGTTGGCAGTTGTGTACAGAGAAGGCTCATCAGCTATTCAGGGGAAGCAAAGACTTGCAATAAATACAACATTGTCAGCATTTCCCCCACCCTCAACACAGTTTATTTATTTATTTTTTAAAAGCTCACAAATGAAGAATGGTTATTTCAGTGAATTACCTGTGGGTCCCCTATGGCTGCAGAACCGCATCATACAAAGAATCGATCTTCTCTAGAATGATGGAGGAGAAATTTGGAGGGAATAAGAAAGTTAAAGGAGACTTGAGAACATTTGTGATGAAGAGAACTTGTACCAGAATGATGGGGAGATGGATCTCCGAAATATCATTTACAGGTTGCTCACTTAAGTTGCTAGCATCTGTACAAATTCATGCTGCCAGTCCAGTGTGACCCACTAGTTGTTCAGTTTCAATATCTGTATATTCTGTGACGACATCTCATAGTTGTACTGCTGGTTTCATTTGGAGTGCCTTCTTTGGCCTTATTTTTTTAACTTTTTACAAAGTAGATGCAAGATCAACTGTTGAATCATAATCCATTGAATTTAGTGTTCCTTTTATCTATGTTTTACTTAAATTGCAGGTAATGTCTCATTCTCCAGTTTCCATCTTGTGACTGGTTCATGTTGCAGTTGCTATGGAAACAAGCAAATGTTTTCTTTGCTGCAGTTGCTGTGGAAATGATGATATGGAATTGTTACAAAGTACCAGATGACGATATGGGAATTATAGGTTTTGGCTTTGAACATATTTTGTGGGGATATTTGTTTTGTTTTCTATTAGTTCTTCTTATTTCTCGTTGATTAAATTAAATGAAAGGGAAACATCGCTGAGGATAGATACATTTGATGTACTTGCCTCGAAAACAAGCCTGTTGAGATGTCTCTTGTTGAAAAGGATTAATGTAACTTATTAGAAACAGTGGCCGCCTTCCATCTCGTAAGGCAATGATTTGTGCTGTGGTGGTCAACTCTGTGTTAAGTCTGTCCGCCTTGTTTTGTTAATGCTCTGCAGAAAAAAACGAAGTGTCCTCACCATGGCCGAAGCCTGAGAAAAATTTATTGGGACCAAAATGACAGTGTACCCCGCTCCCCCGCCTCTCAGCTTCCCTTGTTAATTCCAAAGGAATGCAAAGCATTATGTTTGACACCAGCTTGGTTGTAGCAATTGCTGAAAAGATGACATATTTAGACATCAGTCTGCCTTTCTTCTCCACTCCAGATTTTTTTGTCAGGCTCTACTCCCTAATCTTTCAACTCTCCCAAGATATCCACAAAGCAGTGGAGCTATTCACCCACAGCTGGGAGTTGGGTTTGTGAGTGCCAGGACATTTCCAAATGCCTGTGAGCCTGCCTGCACATCGTGGCTGGAACTTTCCAACCATTCCCACCAGCAGGATCTTCCTGTCCCACCAACGGTGAACCCCCTTGTGATGAATGTAAGAAATTGTTATATTTGTTGTATTTTAAATCTTGCAGTATGTTATTAAAAGCCTGAGTTAAGATATATTTGCTGCAGTGATAAATAACCTAGGTTAAGGTACCCAGATTGTGTGTCTCCTAAGGTTTTCAAGGTGAGGTAATAATTGATTTTAACCATTTGTTTGTTTACAGAGAGATAGCTAATGGGATATTGCTGGAGATTCCCTGGAGAGTAAATCATTTATAGAACATACAGTGCAGAAGGAGACCATTCGGCCCATCGAGTCTACACTGACACACTTAAGCCCTCACTTCCACCCTATCCCCGCAACCCAATAACTCCTCCCAACCCTTTTAGTCACTAAGGGCAATTTATCATGGCCAATGCACCTAACCTGCACGTGTTTGATCTGTGGGAGGAAACCAGAGCACCCGGAGGAAACCCACGCAGACACCATAAGACCATAAGACCATAAGACATAGGAGCGGAAGTAAGGCCATTCGGCCCATCGAGTCCACTCCACCATTCAATCATGGTTGTTTTCAACTCCATTTACCCGCTCTCTCCCCATAGCCCTTAATTCCTCGAAAAATCAAGAATTTATCAATTTCTGTCTTAAAGACACTCAATGTCCCGGCCTCCACCGCCCTCTGTGGCAATGAATTCCACAGACCTACCACTCTCTGGCTGAAGAAATTTCTCCTCATCTCTGTTCTAAAGTGACTCCCTTTTATTCTAAGGCTGTGCCCCCACGTCCTAGTCTCCCCTGCTAATGGAAACAACTTCCCTACGTCCATCCTATCCAAGCCATTCATTATCTTGTAAGTTTCTATTAGATCTCCCCTCAACCTCCTAAACTCCAATGAATATAATCCCACGATCCTCAGACGTTCATCGTATGTTAGGCCTACCATTCCTGGGATCATCCGTGTGAATCTCCGCTGGACCCGCTCCAGTGCCAGTATGTCCTTCCTGAGGTGTGGGGCCCAAAATTGCTCACAGTATTCTAAATGGGGCCTAACTAGTGCTTTATAAAGCCTCAGAAGTACATCCCTGCTTTTATATTCCAAGCTCTTGAGATAAATGACAACATTACATTTACTTTCTTAATTACGGACTCAACCTGCAAGTTTACCTTTAGGGAATCCTGGACTAGGACTCCCAAGTCCCTTTGCACTTTAGCATTATGAATTTTGTCACCGTTTAGAAAATAGTCCATGCCTCTACGAGGAGAACGTGCAGATTCTGCACAGACAGTGACCCAGCAGGGAATCGAACCTGGGACCCTGCCACTGTGAAGCCAAAGTGCTAATGACTTGTGCTACCATGCTACCCATGAGGGATTGTATTTAGCCCTAGTTAAGCAGGTGATGGGATATCTTGGTGGGATACAGATGATGTAATTAATGGGAGAAGCCAGGTCTGTCTGCAGTTTTGGCAAATGCTGTTTGGTTGAGCAGAAAAGTCGAATCACACCAAAGCATTTTTAGGTTGTTTCTGAAAAGGCTCTCTCTCTCCAAAGGTTGCACAGATAAGCAAATAACCTCTTTTGTTAACTTTATTTGTAAATGACATTTGAACTGAATTGGGTTTCTTAATTGCAACTAGTGGCAGGTGTAGATAGTAAGTTAATGTTTTTCCTTGTGTTTAAGAACTGCTTATCTGTTAATTGTAAAACTATTTATTTGATGTTAATGAGGTTAATTTGGTGTTTACATTTTGTTTTAACATAAAAGATACCCATTGGTCAGAGTCATCAATCCTAGGGTGAAGTATCCTTCCTTCACAATTTAACAAGTTGAAACATTGTAGGGGTTTCTCATCTAGCATCCTAACATCCTGCCACAGGTTCCCTGGCAAATGGGGGTGCAAAAAATGGGAAACACCTCCAACAGTGGCGGGACCATAAGATCCTGCTGTAGGCCAATGGTGGAACACCGCGAAACACACCGTGGCGGCACAGAAAATCCCACCGTGCATGTGTGTTGGAGGAGGTATTGAAACAATTAGTTGGCTATCTGGGTCGTCTTCTTGATAAGTACGTACCAGTCAGGCAGGGAGGAAGGGGTCGAGCGAGGGAACCGTGGTTTACCAAAGAAGTGGAATCTCTTGTTAAGAGGAAGAAGGAGGCCTTTGTGAAGATGAGGCGTGAAGTTTCAGTTGGGGCACTTGATAGTTACAAGGAAGCGAGGAAGGATCTAAAGAGAGAGCTGAGACGAGCAAGGAGGGGACATGAGAAGTCTTTGGCAGGTAGGATCAAGGAAAACCCAAAAGCTTTCTATAGGTATGTCAGGAATAAAAGAATGACTAGGGTAAGAGTAGGGCCAGTCAAGGACAGTGGTGGGAAGTTGTGTGTGGAGGCTGAGGAGATAAGCGAGATACTAAATGAATACTTTTCGTCAGTATTCACTCAAGAAAAAGATAATATTGTGGAGGAGAATGCTGAGACCCAGGCTATTAGAATAGATGGCATTGAGGTGCATAGGGAAGAAGTGTTGGCAATTCTGGACAAGGTGAAAATAGATAAGTCCCCGGGGCCGGATGGGATTTATCCTAGGATTCTCTGGGAAGCCAGGGAAGAGATTGCTGAGCCTTTGGCTTTGATTTTTAGGTCATCATTGGCTACAGGAATAGTGCCAGAGGACTGGAGGATAGCAAATGTGGTCCCTTTGTTCAAGAAGGGGAGTAGAGATAACCCCGGTAACTATAGGCCGGTGAGCCTAACATCTGTGGTGGGTAAGGTCTTGGAGAGGATTATAAAAGATACGATTTATAATCATCTAGATAGGAATAATATGATTAGGGATAGTCAGCATGGTTTTGTGAAGGGTAGGTCATGCCTCACAAACCTTATCGAGTTCTTTGAGAAGGTGACTGAACAGGTAGACGAGGGTAGAGCAGTTGATGTGGTGTATATGGATTTCAGTAAAGCGTTTGATAAGGTTCCCCACGGTCGGCTATTGCAGAAAATACGGAGGCTGGGGATTGAGGGTGATTTAGAGATGTGGATCAGAAATTGGCTAGTTGAAAGAAGACAGAGAGTGATAGTTGATATGAAATGTTCAGAATGGAGTTCAGTTACGAGTGGCGTACCACAAGGATCTGTTCTGGGGCCGTTGCTGTTTGTCATTTTTATAAATGACCTAGAGGAGGGCGCAGAAGGATGGGTGAGTAAATTTGCAGACGACACTAAAGTCGGTGGAGTTGTAGACAGTGCGGAAGGATGTTGCAGGTTACAGAGGGACATAGATAAGCTGCAGAGCTGGGCTGAGAGGTGGCAAATGGAGTTTAATGTGGAGAAGTGTGAGGTGATTCACTTTGGAAAGAATAACAGGAATAAGGAATATTTGGCTAATGGTAAAATTCTTGGTAGTGTGGATGAGCAGAGGGATCTCGGTGTCCATGTACATAGATCCCTGAAAGTTGCCACCCAGGTTGATAGGGTTGTGAAGAAGGCCTATGGTGTGTTGGCCTTTATTGGTAGAGGGATTGAGTTCCGGAGCCATGAGGTCATGTTGCAGTTGTACAAAACTCTAGTACGGCCGCATTTGGAGTATTGCGTACAGTTCTGGTCGCCTCATTATAGGAAGGACGTGGAAGCTTTGGAACGGGTGCAGAGGAGATTTACCAGGATGTTGCCTGGTATGGAGGGAAAATCTTATGAGGAAAGGCTGATGGACTTGAGGTTGTTTTCGTTAGAGAGAAGAAGGTTAAGAGGTGACTTAATAGAGGCATACAAAATGATCAGAGGGTTAGATAGGGTGGACAGCGAGAGCCTTCTCCCGCGGATGGGGGTGGCTAGCACGAGGGGACATAGCCTTAAATTGAGGGGTAATAGATATAGGACAGAGGTCAGAGGTGGGTTTTTTACGCAAAGAGTGGTGAGGCCGTGGAATGCCCTACCTGCAACAGTAGTGAACTCGCCAACATTGAGGGCATTTAAAAGTTTATTGGATAAGCATATGGATGATAAGGGCATAGTGTAGGTTAGATGGCCTTTAGTTTTTTTTCCATGTCGGTGCAACATCGAGGGCCGAAGGGCCTGTACTGCGCTGTATCGTTCTATGTTCTATGTTCTATCTAACATTGCAGATTTCCGAGTTTGAAAAATGGCCTTTTCAGATGCTTGGGCAGCTAAACTCAACAACTCGGAAAATCAGCGCAAGGATTGTGATACATTATCAGTCCTCGCCCAATGACTGCAACAAAGGCAGCATGCCAACTTTATGCTGCCTGCTGTTTCAAATCATTTCAGCATGTGCAGTTTTATAGACTGGCTGCCTGCCTGACTACTGAAAGCTAGCCGACACTGCTTACCGGGGTGGTGCACTGTGGCCAGACCAGGTATTTGTAGTAATTCAAAAATGAACCTAACCTGGGAGAGACGTAATGGCACAAGGTGGGAAACACCTAAGGGTTTTGAAGGCTGCATTGGAGACCTCAGTAGAGCTGGTGGAAAGTAAGTTTGATGTCCTAAATCTGCAGAGGACAGGAGACTCTCCAGATAAATACTCAGAAAGCAGCAAAAATAATTAGTCATGGGAGCCAATGCCAGGAGTCAAAATCTACGGTTCTGGATGCAGTGTGAAAATAATTCCATTACCTCGCGCAACAGGTCAAATTCAGTAAATGTGCCTTCAAATGTCATAGCTTACCAACTGGGCTACAAGCTTTATGCACTGTGCAAATCACAGCACACACCTACCAAAACTCTATTCATCAAGTTTCATACCTAACATTCAAATGCTCCACTGCTCCTTAAGGAATTCACACTAATATAAGCCACACATCCACATTTTGCACACACCTCCAATGATTCAATTGTAACAGCTACATCACCAAACAGATTGCATCACGCTCACTTTCTTGCAGAACAGAGACAGGAGTTCATAAGCAATGGGGAAAGAGGTGTGCCTACATACTACACAGCCTGACTCCAAGGAGGAGGCCATGCTGTTGTGAATTGGAACACCCATTGATAATACCACGGCAAACAGTGGAGCCAAAACCATTGACAATTGTAGTATCCTCATACCTACTCCTCATTCCCACATTTCACTTAGCCTTAGTTCCACACTGTCTTATGATGTAAAAGTTGCAGATTGTATAGCATGCATCTCTTACTCCTCACCCCCCCCCCCTCCCCACACAACAATCCTACCCTTGTACCTTTCAAACATTCAAATTATGCAACTTGGTCCAGTAGTGGGGGAATGACATGAAGCTCGTGATCATTAAGTTGCTCAATTTTACACTTGCAGCCACCAGCTCAAATATTTAAACTGCACGCGCTTGAGAGCAATGGTATTCGTCACAGAACCCTCACACTACTTGTAGCTTCCTCTTATGTGCTCTGTGGCCCACACCCTGACTCTTTTGACCCTCCCATTCTCCAAACCTTCTCACCATATCTCTTTCACTTGCCAAACATCCCACTTGTCACTTCCCTGACCCTCCCACTCAGTGTCTTCAGCTGATTCATCAATAAGGTCAGAAGTGAAGTTGTCTGCTTTCCACAATGGTCAGCATTTATGATGTCTCAGATAGTCAAACTGTCCATGACCATTAGCAGCATGACCCAGACAATATCAAGGTGTGGGTTAAAAGTGGCAAGTAACATTCACACCACATTAGTGCCAGGCAATAACAATCATCAACAAGAGATGATCTAACCACTGCCGTTTGAGTTTAAATGGCATTACCATTGCTGAATTCCCCACTATCAGCATTCTGAGGGTTACCATTGACCAGAGGTTGAACTGGACTGGCCATATAAATACAATAGCTACAAAAGCAGGTTGGAGGATAGGAATATTGCAGCAAGTAACTCGGGTTCTAACTCCTCAAAGCCTGCCCACCATCTGCAAGTCAAGAGTGTGATGGAATATTCCCCACTTGGCTGGATGAGTGCAGCTCCAACAACACTCAAGAAGCTCGACACCATCCAAGTCAAAGAAGCCCATTTGATTGGCACCCCTTCCACAAACATTCGCTCCCTCCACCACTGACAGTGCCAGCAGTATGTCCATGATGTGACCATCAATTCACTCGGAACACGATTGGAAGTAAACTGTGGTTTTAATAGACTTACAACTGAGCCTGCCTGCGACCAGCAGAACTGAGGGCAGGCTCACACGGCTGCAGCACTTTATACTTCCAGTAGTGGGAGGGGCCATTGGCGGAGCCATGGGCGGAGCCAAGGGTGGAGCCATGTACAAGCTCCTCATCTCCCCCTGTGGGCAGAGCCGCGCAACGGCTCACAGACAGAGCCCACAAGGACACAATACAATACAGTGTGAATACAGAGCCCACAAGGACATAATACAATACAGTGTGAATTACATTCACCACAGTCCATCTACAAGATGCACTACAGGAATCACAGGGCTCCTTTGGCAGCACATTTCAAACCCACAATCACTACCATCGCAAAGACCAAGGGTAGCAGATATCTTGGAACACCATCACCAAGACATTTACCTCAAAGTTACTCACCATCCTGATGTGAAAATATATCACCATCCCTTCACTGTCACTTGGTCAAAATCCTGAAACTGCCCCCCTAACAACATTGTGGATGTACCTACACTTCAGACTGCAGCGGCTCAAGAAGGCTGATCACTACCACCTTCTCAAGGGCAACTAGGGATGGGCAATAATCACTGGCCTAACCGGTGACACCCGCATCTCGCACGGGAAGCAAGGTAGCATAGTGGTTAGCACAATTGCTTCACAGCTCCAGTGTCCCATGTTCAATTCCCGGCTTGGGTCACTGTCTGTGCGGAGTCTGCACATTCTCCTCGTGTCTGCATGGGTTTCCTCCGGGTGCTCCGGTTTCCTCCCACAGTCCAAAGATGTGCAGGTTAGGTGGATTGGCCATGCTAAATTGCCCCTTAGTGTCCACAATTGCCCTTAGTGTTGGGTGGGGTTACTGGGTTATGGGGATAGTGTGGAGGTGTGGGCTTGGGTAGGATGCTCTTTCCAAGAGCCGGTGTAGACTCGATGGGCCAAATGACCTCCTGCATTGTAAATTCTATGATCTATAAATTTATTTTTTGAAAAAGCACCTCTTGCTCCCCTGTTTGCTTTGCCTGGAAGATTTGGGAGAGGGAGGGTCATCAACCAGGAGGTTTGGGATGGAAGCAGTGGGTAGGAGAAAGTGGGATAATCAGCAAGCAGGAGGGCCTGTGGAGGTGGTGAGCAGGATGGTCAAAGAACTGGTGGGTTTGAGAGCAGGAGGTCTGGAGAGTGGATGAGAAGTGAGAAGGTCAGGAAAGTAGGATGGTGGAGAAAGGCAATGAGTGGGAGGATTAGTGAGATGAGGGCCAGAGAGTGGGAGGATAGACAGCGTGTGGTCGGGTCATTAAGCAGGAGGGTTGGCGAGTGGGATAATAGGAAAGTGGGAACTATGTAGAACCTGCTCTGTACTGCTACAAATATGTTTATATTTTATAATCATTTTTTGTGTTTCACGTACCAAGTCACATTTCTGAAGAAACAAATTGCAGTGAATCTTTAAGTACTTTTAAAATTCAACATGTGGTCCAATTCTAGTTTCCTAGTGAAAAGCATTGTTTTCGAGGGTAGCTCAGAGGCAGCATGTGCACATGGTAAGACACCAGACCCAATTGACCTGCAACCAGACAGGAGACAAGGGCAGAGCAGATGCCAGTCGACCAGAGGGAAATGTCACAGGGCGAGATCTGCTGCAGAGAACTCAGAATATGTGTGTCAATCAGGACAACACTGATAGACATATGCATTAAAATGTTTAGTACATATGGAAAGCCTGCTTGAAAACCTTTGATCCATGTCAGGGAGCATCCCATCAAAGACAGAAGTGGTTGCCAACTCTGCCAGCAGACTTGTGAACCCAGGCATTCAGCAGTTTGTGATGGCCAATGCCTCAGTTTCCGTTGCAGCACAAGCAACCTTCACCGGAAGTTTGAGTGTAACCATGGAAACTCAGACTGACATCATGCAAGGGCAGCTTGCTGCAGTGCAAGCTCTGTCCGCTGTCATTGTAGCTGTGGCCTATGAAGGAATGTGTAAGGGTCACAGCAGCCTGGTAATATGCTCTCCAGCAATTAACTAAGATTGCTGAGGCACCATTCCTGGGGAGTGGCAGTGATTCCATGGAGCATAAACCTGTTGTCTCCTCTCAGAAAAGCAGTACCATCCTCCCACCCCTGCCAGCTGACTTCAGTCTAGCCTGTCACTCAGGCAACCAATGGCACCATGGGGTAGCTTGCAATTCTAGTGAAGTCTTGTGTTCATTCTTTCTGTTTCTCTCTGGCAAGAGAGAATGAAACACAGTTAGCTCGTAATGACTAAATAGTGACAGTGGGTGAAAAATATATTGCAAATATTTCCACCTTCTAGCCTGAAATGAACCAGATATGTACAGGCCATTGCCAAGGCAACCTGCACAGTTTTGGTACTGCAGTCCTTGCCTTCTTCTGAGGTTGCAGTTGTGGCTACAGCAGTTGGCAGATTTCAGTAAGGATGTCTCTATTTAAGAGAAGACATCTTACAAATTATTTTGCTGAGGTTCAGGAAGGATAATTCCTCTCTGAACATGAGCAGCATGGTGGCACAGTGGCTAGCACTGCTGTCTCGCTGCTCCAGGGACCCGGATTCAATTCCCAGCTGGGTCACTGTTTGTGAGGAGTCTGCACGTTCTCCCTATGGCTGCCTGGGTTTCCTCTAGATGCTCCAGTTTCCTCTCACAAGTCCTGAACGACGTGCTTATTAGGTGAATTGGAAATTTTGAATTCTCCTTCAGTGTACTCGAACAGGCGCTGGAGTGTGGCAACTGGGGGCTTTTCACAGTAACTTCACTGCAGTGTTAACGTAAGCCTACTTTTACACGAATAAAGATTATATGGCTGAGAGCCTTTCTCCCTCTCCTCCTCCCGCTTCCAATAGCTTGCTTGCTCTGCATGGTATTCTGTTCATTCTCTAAGTCATGCTGTATTAAGAGGAATTATTACTCGGAGGAACTAGTTTGTGCAGACTCCCTAATTCAGCAATACTCCTTCAGTACCTGTCACAACACTCAATATAGATTTTTGCAATTGTAACTACTAGCAAGAGCAGAAAACACTTGTAAAATTGAAACAATACCCATAAGATGGTGGAGCAGAATTAGGCCATTCAGCCCATTGAGTCTGCTCCGCCATTCAATCATGGCTGATATTTTTCTCATTCTCATTCTCCTGCCTTCTCCCCATAACCCCTAATACCCAGAAGAAATCAACTAGCAACAAAACCATAAGCAATTGATGATCTCTTTGAGATGCACTGATGGAAGAAACCTTCCTGCTGTTGAAGGGAGATATTCAGTTGTGCGAATTTAAGAGGATGTTGGCTGGAGTGTTGAGCTTCAAAATGGCACTGCTACCATCAAATCATCACTGCATGCTGACTGATGTCATGGTCTGCCTGCTTGGCATACAGCTCGCATCTCTTTACTGTGTGTGAACCTGTGCCTCGTCAGTATGGCATCAACTTATCCCAAAAACATGCAAGCACACAATAAAACCCAAGTAACATGCACTATCAATCCCAATTTCAGGTTGGTGGGCTCAAATTAACTTTTTTCAGTCTGCTGTCATTAAATGTGGTGAATGACATCCTTCCCATCTGGCTCTGAATTTATCACTGATATAAGGAAGAAGATGTAAGGATGTCAGAATAGCGGTTGGAGAAAGACAGACACCCAAATTATATTTATTAACAAGGATTGCCATAATTTGAGTGTACAGTGATGGTGCAAATGGAAGTATATGCTCTCAGGGAGAAGGTGGGCAGGATGCTCCATTCCCGATCGGGGAGAGAGTCCCTTTTTACGATGGAATCTGGGGTGGCGCCTGTTTTCAGATGCTTCGTCCCCTCCAAAATGGCATAATCGAGGAGCTTGTCGCATGCGGTTGGGACGGCCTCAGGACGTTACCTGAAGACCCTCCCCCAATGCTCCGCCCCCGATGAGCCGAGTTCTCCACCACACAGTTCACGTGTGATCACAGCGGTCTGGAACCCGTGGCGGCTGTCCTGCTGGCCGGGAGGTTTCACAGAGGGCTGGGGGGGGACTGGTGGTGGGTGGCCCGGGAGTGGGGAGGGGTGGTGTCCAGGGCGGCACTCTCTGGCAGGTTGGGTCCACGCACGGCCACCACCATGTTGTGCGGCGTGACCACTGCAGGTCGTCACCGTGCACATGCACGGCCACCGACCCGGCAATTCTCCAGACATGTATATCAGGAAGGCCGTGCGTTTTACATGGCACTATGATCCTCACCGGTTGGAGGATCGGTGCTGGGACCTCGCCGATTTTCCCCAGGTAAAATGCCATGGATCCCCCAGACATAGCCCCAAAATCGGAGAATCCAGCCCAGTATTTTAAAATTTCCCAGGCATTCAAGAAGGGGTGTAATAGATTGAAAATACTTTGCTGTCCACAATAATATCACTCTCAAAGTTTTCTTATAAATTTATTGAAAGTTTAAATATATATTTGCCAGTGCTTTACACTAAAAATAATGGTAAAGTCAACAGTGCTCACCAATGTTCAAGAGTAAATCAGGCAGCCACCTTAGAGGACTGCACATATTTGGTTGAACGTCAAAATCAGCACGTTTCTATTCAAGTTTCCCTGGCCCTCTAGAGGTTTCTCTGTAACTCTGGCCAGAATTTTCCAACCGTTGTGAATCATTGACCCCGCCGGCAGCACACCCCCGCCCATGTTTTTCCCGGCAGCACGGGGCGACGTCAATGGGAGTACACAAGCCTGCTGCCAGTGATCGGCACACCACCAAGAAACATGCAGCTAGGGAACTGGAGAATCCAGCCCAGTATCTCACTGAAAGACCGGCTTTGAAATACATATAATGGTAAAATATTGCTGCATTCTTGTGATATATGCTCATTGAATTCGCCATAAAAAGTAATGAAATTAAATTAAATGAAAATCGCTTATTGTCACAAGTAGGCTTCAATGAAGTTACTGTGAAAATCCCCTAGTCGCCACATTCCGGCACCTGTCCGGGGAGGCTGGTACGGGAATCGAACCGTGCTGCTGGCCTGCTTGGTCTGCTTTAAAAGCCAGCGATTTAGCCCAGTGAGCTAAACCAGCCCCTGATGATTTGTCCATTCATGTGTAAATGACTTTTTTATGTTGTGAGAAGTATTACTTCTGCCAAACAACCTCTCTGACACTGAAAATTTACTTTTAAAAGTGTGGTATCTCACTCCTGCAGGTTTTAATCTTTGTTAGAGATTTTGAAGGATTAAAAATGTAAATATAAATACTTTTTTAACTTTTTATTCCTCAGAGTCTTATCTCCCTCCCTCTCTTTTCATGCAATATTTTTCCCTCTAATTATTTGCTTTCTGCACACAGTTTGTAATTTAATTAGCTATTCAAACATACACTTGCTGGTTCAAACTCTGCTGGGATAATTTTATCATGAGTCAGCATGTATGCTTGTGTGCAAGTGGGATGTGACCCAGAAAAATATGAGTGCATCAGGAAAGGGGGTCCAATCATACCAACTTCAGCGTTTCACTGCAGGCAAGCAAACTCCAAAGGAGGGGCAAGTTGACATTTTAAAAAAAGTAACATCTAATTTATGGGAATATTAATGTGGGTTTTGAAATTTAGCATCACAGGTTTCCCAGCTTCCTGGTATCACCAATGAAAGCAAAGTGAAAAACAAGTACCAATTGAGGGGTGGAAAGTTACGACAGTGAAATATGGAAGTAAGTGCGATGTATTCACGGCTGCTTTCTTACCTACTTGTGTGAAAGGATTTGTTCACAAAACTTGGGTTGCAACTTTACATCCATTAGAATTGTCAAATACAGTTTGGAGGGGGGGTCATGTGATGTGAGCGCGGGAGCAGCTGCATTTTCGCCACATCCGGCTCTGCTCATCTTTTAATCCATCTTTTCATCCTGGTGCACATTTCGTATTTGTCTTTTCTCAGTGTACACGGCTTGTACAATGTCTCTGGAACTGTTTGATCAGTGTCTTTGCAAGGAAGAGCCAAGATAAAATGCTAAAATCCTCATTTCTTCATGGCAGCTGAAATGGGCTGGGATGGGGCACAGCTTGCAGTGTGGTGCAGTTGCTATTGAGCGGGCCTTGCCTCGATGGTGTCTTATAATCGGATGATGGCTGCCAACAAAGATGTTGCTTTGATTGAAAATTTGGGCTCTGCGGTACAGGTCGGTCAGGGCTCACTTCAAAGAGTTGCGGGGTACTTTTTATTCCTCAGACTCTTATCTCCCTCCCTCTCTTTTAATGCCATAATTTTCCCTCTAATTATTTGCTTTCTGCACACAGTTTGTAATTTAATTAATGCCATATTTCTCCCTCTAATTATTGGAAGCGCTAGAGGCGCACGAGGAGACTCTTGCACTTGATAGAGCATTCTCCATGGTGGGTGCCTGCCTCCATGTTATTGAGATCATCCATCCTGACAGGTTCAAGAGAAGGGACTGAGCGGGGTATAATGCTAGGCCCAATCGCTGACAAAAGGCTGTGAACAAGTTCCCGATTGGGTTTGAAAATTAGCTGACCCGTTTTGGTTATCTTAATTTGGAGGCTGGGTGCAGCAGATTCAATGGAGCACAATGTATCCTGATCTTTGAGGTCCGGGTCGGTTTGGCCAGCTGATCACTGGTCTTGACTGTATTGTCCTGTTCCTCATGCTGTTTGGTGAGGTGGCATTACGGAAGTAATGGTGTCCAGCGATTCAATTGTCAGAATCCTTGAGGACAATGCTCCCTGCTGATCATGTTCTTTTTTGTCATGTCTATTTTCCTACAGGGGAGTGCGGAATATGGGTATGATGGCCTGAACAATTGGCTATTCTGATTTAGGAAATTCATGTTGAGTCATATATGAGAAATGGGGGGCGCGATTCTCCGCTCCCCACGCCGGGTGTGAGAATCACGGGAGGGCCGGGCGAATCACGACACGCCGCCCTGGCACCCCCCGCGCTTCTCCCACCCCCCACAAAATGTTTTTCACGCTGACCGGCGATTCTCCGGCCCGGATGGGCTGAGCAGCCTGACTTTCCCGACCTGTTCACGCCGGCGGCAACCACACCTGGTCGCTGCCGGCGTGAACATAGCGCGAAAGGTAAGTTTGGGGCCTGTGGGGGCAGAGAGGTGATCGAGCATCACGGCCGTGCTCGGGAGGGGACTGGCCCGCGATCGGTGCCCACCACCACGTCTTGCGGGGCAGCAGAGGGGAAGACGGCAACCACGCATGCGCGGGTTGGAGCCGGCCGACATGCGCATGCGCGGCTGACGTCACTTAGGCGCTGCCGTCACGTCATTCTCGGCGCGCCGCTTTGACGCAAGCGTCAAGGCCCGGCGGCCGCATTTCTCACAATGCCGCTCCTAGCGGCCTGGGGGGGGGAGTGAATAGGGTGCGAGGAGCGGCCTCCGACGCTGTCGTGAAACTCGGCCGAGTTCACAACGGCCTTCCCGATGCTGCGAGGGAGCGGAGAATCGCGCCCAGGATTTGTGCACAGTTCCACTCCTATTTGTTGTCATGCCTTATGATGTATTATAGCCCCTGTCTTGTTTAGAGGAAAGATGAGTGGTGCCAGAATAGGCAGAGGGGTGGGATTGGTAGGGTTACTTCATCCTCCCTGAGATTTAGGATCCCCCCCCCCCCCCCCCCCCCCTCCCCGGGCACCCTCAGAGCTAATCTAATTCCTTTTGAATTGAATTTAAGAATTTGTGCATTTATCCTTCGATGGCCCAAGTGGATGACTTGTTTCTGATGTGTTAGGCAGGCTGGGTCAATGTGGACTGCACTTGATGTAGTGTAGCGAGAGACAGACCTCCAACATTTGATAAGATGCAACACGATTTTATTTAACGTCTTAACTACTATACATGTTCAACTGTGGGTTGACACTCTGCTGACTTGACTGGAGACCTAGTGCTAGCCTGACCAGACTTACTCGCTACCGCATGGTGTTTGCACTGGCTAGCTCACGAGCTCTGACTGTCTCAGAGGCTGGGTCCCGAGAGAGTGGGAAAACTGGTGCCCTCTGGCTTTATAGTGGTCGTGTCCTATCTGGTGATTGGCTGCACTGTTTTGTGTGTTTACTGGTCATCCTGTGTGTCAATCACTGCCTGTCTGCACTCCATCATATACATAGATGTATATTATGACATCTCCCCCCCCTTTTTTTTAGATAATAAATATTAAGGTGAGTGTGCGTGTTCATGTGTATATGTGCGTGACTATGTATAGAATGTGCTAAAATGAACTTATATACATAAGAAGGTGTCGCTAGTGCAGATATAGGGCAGATGTAACGGTAAAACGATATTTACAGAGGTCAAAATGATGAGGTAACACGATGTACAAAAGTTCAGTCTATGAGTTTAGTCTTTGTGGCGGGCGACGAATTCTGGTTGATCACCGCAAGGGTGGATCGGGGCCACCTGCACTTGGATAGGCGGGACCGCCGCCAATGCGGTGGTCACAGAGGTCGGCAGGATTGCTGGTAGATCGGTGGCCTCGTGGTAGGGCACGTCCGGAAGAAGCATTGTGTGTGGCTGGGCATCTCGGTCAGGTGGCGGGCGTGGAACTCTGCACAGTGCCCTTCTGTTGCGTCGTCGGAATGAGCAATCAGCCATGCGGACGAGGAACGATCTCGGGGCCACTTGCTTGACCACCACAGCTGTGGCTGACCAGCCGCCGTCAACTGTACACGGACACGATCAGTTGGGACAAGCTTGGGGAGATCCGTGGCATGAGCATCGTATGTTTATTTCTGTTGGGCCGAGACTGCTGCATCTTTTGTATGACCGTGAGGTGGTCAAGATTTGGAGCATGGATGGCTGGAACCATGGTTCATAGAGTGCGATTCATGGGCATCTGCGCTGGAGACAACCCAGTGGACAGCAGGGTTGCCCTGTATACCAGCAGCGCCAGGTTGAAGTCGGAGCCTGAGTCTGCAGCCTTGCATAGCAATCTCTTAACAATATGGACCCCTTTTTCGGCCTTCCCATTTGACTGCGGGTAGTGGGGGCTAGAGGTTACGTGACAGAAGTTGTATAAGTGAGCAAAATCAGATCATTTCTGGCTGTAAAAACAGGGACTGTTGTCACTCATCACCGTGAGCGATATCCCATGCCTGGTGAATGTTTCTTTGCAGGCTTTAATCACTGCCTTCGATGTGAGGTCCGACAGTTTCACCACTTCTGGGTAACTGGAGAAGTAGTCGACCAGGAGGACATAGTCACGCCCATTGGCGTGGAAAAGTTCAAAACTGACTTTGGACCATGGGGAGGTCACTATCTCATGTTGCTGCAAAGTTTCTTTGGGTTGAGCTGGCTGAAATGTCTGACATGTAGGGCAGTTGATGACCGTGTTGGCACCGTCCTGGCTGCTGCCCGGCCAATAGACTTCCTCCCGAGCTCTGCGTCGACATTTCTCGATCCTTTGGTGACCCTCATGGCGTTGGCCGAGCACCATAGCTCGCATGCTCTGAGGAATCACGATCCTGTCGAGCTTCATGAGGATGCCGTCCACCACCGTCAGGTCGTCTTTGACGTTGTAGAACTGGGGACACTGTCCCTTCTGCCAGCCATTTGTAAGGTGCTGCATCACCTGCTGTAGCAGAGGATTCTTGGCTGTTTTCTCACGAATTTGGATGACCCTCTCATCGGAGGCCAGAAGGTTGGAGGCACACAATTGCACCCGCGCGTTGATTTGGCAGACAAAGTCAGTTTGTTCACAGGGTGTGGTAATAGTCCTGGAAAGGGCATCAGCAACAATGAGCTCTTTGCCTGGCATGTAGACAAGTTCAAAGTCTTAGCGGCGTAGCTTGAGAAGGATTCGCTGTAACCGAGGCGTCATGTCATTTAAATCCTTCTGGATTATGTGGACTACTGGCCTGTGGTCCGTCTCTACAGTAAATTTTGGGAGGCCATAAACATAGTTGTGAAACTTGTCGATTCCCGTTAGGAGGCCGAGGCATTCCTTCTCAATCTGAACATACCGTTGCTCAGTGGGCATCATGGCTCTGGAGGCATACGCAACTGGAGCCCAGGACGAGGAGTCATCCCGTTGGAGGAGCACCGCCCCAATACCATCCTGGCTCGCGTCAGTGGATATCTTGGTCTCGTTGGTTGGGTCGAAGAACGCTTGAACCGGGGCTGTGGTGAGTTTTGCCTTCAGCTCATGCCATTCTTTTTCATGAGCGGGCAGCCACTGGAATTCCGTTGACATTTTGACGAGATGGCAGAGGGCTGTGGTGTGGGACGCCATATTGGGAATGAACCTCCCGAGGAAGTTGACCATTCCTAGAAAGCGGAGGACCGCCTTCTTGTCCTCTGGGGTCTTCATGGCGTTGATCGGCGAAACTTTGTCAGTATCTGGCCGCATGCCTTGCTGCGAGATGTGGTCACCAAGGAATTTGATGTCTGATTGACGAACGAGCACTTGGCCCTGTTGAGCTGGAGACCATGCTCATGGATTCTGTGGAATACCTGCTTGAGGTGAGCGATGTGTTTTTGGGGAGTTGTGGACCAGATTATGACATCGTCAACATACACTTGCACTCCGTTGATACCCCCCATCATCTGTTCCATGATGCGGTGAAATACCTCTGAGGCAGAGATGATGCCAAAAGGCATCCGGTTGTAGCAGTAGTAACCGAACGTGGTATTGAATGTGCACAGCTTGCGACTGGATGCGTCCAGCTGTATTTGCCAGAACCCCTTGGAGGCGTCCAACTTCATAAAGAATTTGGCATGAGCCATCTCGCTGGTCAACTCTTCTTGTTTTGGTATCGGGTAATGCTCCCACATGATGTTGCGGTTTAGATCCTTGGGGTCGATGCAGATCCGAAGCTCCCCTGACGGCTTCTTGACGCAGACCATGGAGCTGACCCAGTCCATGGGTTCTGTGACCTTTGATATGATGCCCTGGTCCTGGAGATCCTGTAATTGCTGCTTGAGGCGATCCTTGAGGGGTGCCGGCGCCCGACGTGGTGCGTGAATTACAGGGGTGGCGTTCAGTTTGAGCAGGATTTTGTATCGGTATAGGAGTGTGCCCATTCCGTCGAACACGCTGTGTGATGATGTCATCAATTTCAGCCTGGAAGTTTTCATCAGGTGAGGCCATTGCCTGTGACGATGACATGGTGTGGACTCGCTGAACCAGGTTCAGGAGTTTGCAGGCCCAAGCACCGAGCAGGGATGTTCTGTCAGGTCCTGCCATCTCAAACCGCAGCATCGCTTTAATTGACTTATTGGACACTCCGATTTGGCACGGGCCGCTGGCAGCTATGGCATTGCCATTGTAGTCAAGGAGCTGGCAGGCCGGTGGAAGAATACTTGGTGTCGAGATCGGATTTCGAGATGAGGTTCGCCGATATGCCGGTGTCCAGTTTGAATCGGATGCGGCCTTGTTGACTGAGGACAGCACACCACTCGTCGTCAGGATCCACGCTGAGGATCGGGAGGTGCTTCACTATCTTGGAGAAAGGCAGCGCATGCTTCGTAATGATGCCCACCCGGTATGGGGATTTGAGGCACACAGCATTAGGATCTGTTGGGCTGTCGGGGTTGGAATCTGGCATGGCTTGCTGTATTGAATGGACGCTTCTGCGCTGTGGCTGGGATCGCTGGCTGCTGGGCAGTGGAGCAGATCTGCAAAGGGCTACGTAGTGGCCAAGCTTGCCACACTGTAAACACCGTCGTGATTTTGCTGGACATTGCCGCTTTAAATGCACTGAGCCACAATTCGGACACGTCATGACGCCAGCATCAGCGCGTTCCGTGCGCTATCGCACATGCGCAGTGCGGTCGAATGGCGTACGCATCTGCGCAGTCTGGTCGTCAGTCTCGCCGTCCCCTCGGTCGTGGCGTGCATGCGCAGGGGCCTGGGAAAAGCGCGTGAAATGGCCACGCTCCCTGATACTTAGGCCCTGCATTTGTGCAATAGGCTGCACCCATTCCGCCTCGTGGGAGGCTAGTTTTGCAGTTTCTGCCACCCTGATGTGGGAGTACTGATCGTTAGCATGTTCGTGGACAATGCACGTTTCGATGGCGATGTTGAGGGTGAGCTGCTTGACTTTCAGGAGCTGCTGGCGAAGGGAATCGGAGTGGACCCCGAAAACGATCTGATCCCAGATCATGGAATCAGTTGTCGAGTCATAGTTACGTGACTGCGTGAGGATGCGGAGATGGGTCAAAAGGGGCTGAAAAGGTTCATCCTTACCCTGAAGCCTCTGCTGGAAAACATACCGTTCAAAGCTCTCATTCACCTCAATGTCGCAGTGGCTGTCGAACTTCAGCAGGAATGTTTTCAATTTCGTCCTGTCTTCGCCTTCAGCGAATGTCAGGGAGTTATAGATGTGGATGGCGTGGTCCCCCGCTGTGGAGAGGAATAGTGCGATCTTCCTGGCATCCGATGCGGCCTCGAGGTCGGTGGCTTCGAGATAGAGTTGGAACTTTTGTTTGAAGATCTTCCAATTTGCACCGAGGTTGCCGGCAATGCGGAGCTGCGGAGGAGGGCGGACGTTTTCCATGTCACCGGATGGCTGTTTGCTGGTCAACACTGATTCACTCAAGGTAGGTCCGTCAAATTTCAGCATCACTCACTGGTACCATGATGTGTTGGGCAGGCTGGGTCGATGTGGACTGCACTTGATGCAGTGTAGCGAGAGACAGACCTCCAACACTTGATAAGATGCAACACGATTTTATTTAACGTCTTAACTACTATACATGTTCAACTGTGGGTTGACACTATGCTGACTTGACTGGAGACCTAGTACTAGCCTGACCAGACTTACTAGCTACCGCATGGTGTTTGCACTGGCTAGCTCACGAACTCTGACTGTCTCAGTGGCTGGCTCCAGAGAGCGCGGGAAACCTGGTGCCCTCTGGCTTTATAGTGGTCGTGTCCTGTCTGGTGTTTGGCTGCTCTGTTTTGTGTGCTTACTGGTCATCCTGTGTGTCAATCACTGCCTGTCTGCACTCCATTATATACAGAGATGTATATTATGACAGTTTCCTGGGGAGGACTAGGTTTCTTCTGTTTCTTCTAGATTGAGTTGATCTTTTCTCCTTGCTCGGGTCTCTCTCTTTAACCTTCTCTGGAACTGTTCGAACTATCAGAAAGTCTTGTCTTGTTATTGGGACAGGCTGAAGTGGGAACTGTTTCCATGGCTCTGGAATTGTGAGGAGGGTGACCTTGGGTATTCCTCATATAACAGTGGTTATTCAATTTTGCATTCAATTTTGTTGAATGATTGTGCCAAGCCAGTTATGATGCTGTTCTCCTGCTCCATTCTGTGCTCATGTATGTTAAGCCATTTATCATTTCTTCTATGCTATATTACTTTGCATTTATTTCTGTTGCATTGATTGTAAAAATTGGAAAATCTCATTAAAAAATTTGAAAAATGCAATTTGGAGGCTCAAAAGACCAGTCTACACTTTGGAGCTCTGCTTTATCAGAACAGTATTGATACTCATCATTCCATGTTGCTTGGATCTTCAGATGAGGCCCAATATCGACAGCTGAAGGAGCAGCAAGAAGATTGATGGAACCAACACCAACAACAGCTTGCTGCTCACAGACCTGCAGCTCCACAGGAAAGGGGGCATCAGCAGGCAAGTGACTGACTGCTTACGTGCTATAGCCAGCAATTATGTCACCTTTGCCCATGCTGTCACTAGTCAAAATGACAGGACGCTCAGGATTGCAACTGTGGTCAACTTTCCACAAGTGCAGAGCATCATCAGCTGAATTCGTGGCAATTAAGTCACCTATATATCACCGAGGAGTGTTTGTCAACTGCGTGGCCTTCCGCTCGATCAACATGTAGCTAGTATGCAACCACAGAAAGACCTTTATACAAGTGCACAAAAGATTCCAGGGAGCTGCCGTGTTGCTTTTGTCCTGCAGCCATCTACCAACCCAAATATCTGGAAGTGGTTATCAGCCAGATGCTTGAATGTTGCTTGCTGAAATCATGGCTGATGGTACCTTCCAGAAACCTGAGGAATAAGACACATAAATTATGTAATGGTTTCCCTATATGGCCTATGCATAAAAGCAAGGTGCCAGCACCAGGAGAAGCATAATTTTGGGGGTGGGGGAGCAGGGGGGAATAAAGCTTTTAATCAGACTACCTATACCATTTTCACCAAATAATTCTTATTTATCAACTTAATCTTTATATTAGGTTAAAGTAGTTTCAGACGTTATTTGATAGAGTATATGCTAATCTGTCTGCCAGAGATGAGACTATATGGCAGCAATATTGAATCAAGTTCAAATCTCTTGGGTCCAATAACCATGACATATTGTCATGTGAGAGTACCTTTAAATGGGTGTTTATAAATGGGTGTGTATATAAATATCTGTAGAGAGAGTACCTTTAAGAAATGGGTGTTTATTACTGCAGTGATGTCAGCGAGTGGGTGGAGTTGGCTGTCTGTCAGCTTTTTACTTTTGTTTTTGAGCAGGCTGCAGGGTGTGTTTTGGTTTCGTTTTCAGTGTTCGGGCTCAAGCCAGACAAAGCAGGAGTACTGCTGTTCTTTCTGCCATCAAAAGACTATCTCTTGATCATTAGGTGAATTCAGAATTATAAATGTTCTTAGTAGTGAATGTAAACCTAATGTACTTCTGTTAAAAGGTGTTTTTAAGTCATATGGATGTTTAAAGGAAAGCTTAAAGGATCACTTAGTGTTGTATTCTTTTGGGGTTGTATTTGAATTGATGGTTGCTAAGATGTTCACTGTATGTTTTAAAAAGGTTAACTTGAGTTCATAGAATAAACATTGTTTTGCTTTAAAAAATACTTTACCATTTCCGCTGTACCACACTGTAGTGTGGACCGTGTGCTCCCCATACCACAATCTATCAGAAGTTGTGGGTCAGGTGAACTCCATGATACACTTTGGGGTTCTCTAAACCTTGGCCCATAACAAATTGGGGGCTCGTCTGGGATAAAAGTCTATCTATTGGATTGGCTTAGTAAATTTATAGATAGTGAGGGGTGAGCATACTATGGTTGCTTTTCAGGTGTGGTATTCTAGCTTAAGTGGGGAGTGTGTTGTGGACAATGGCTCTTTCAGAGGCTCTGAAGTTTTTGGGGATGGAGACGGTCACACACAGTGCCTTACGGACAGAGATTAAAAGCAGACTGTTAGATTTGGCAAAAACATTGCAGTTAACATTACCTGACGAAATGCGAAAAGATGAGGTAATTATGGTGGTGGCTAAGCATTTTAAGTTGCCTGAGATACAGTTTGACTCATTGGAAATAGCAAAAATTCAGTTGCAAATTAAACAAATGGAACATGAGAAAGAATCGAAGCAGCTTGAATATGAAAGAGTGAGAGAGGAAAAAGAAAGAGAGAGAGAAAGAGATAGAGAGGAAAAAGAGAGAGACCGGGAAAAGAAAAGGAGAGAGAAGAAAGGCGAAAAGAAAGAATAGCCGTAGCAGAACAAAAAGAAAGAGAAAGGGGAATACAGATCAGGGAAAAAGATAAAGAGAGAAAGTTTGAACTTCAGAAAATGGCTATGAAACATGACAGTCAGTTAAAATTGGCAGATGTAAAGGGAAACGTACAGTTGGATGACAGTGATGAGGATAGTGAGAAAGAGCGTCATAGTCGAAGGCTTGGTGGGAATCTATTTAAATATGTCCAAGCCTTGCCAAGGTTTGACGAAAAGTAGGTGGCAGCCTTTTGCATTTCATTTGAGAAGGTGTCCAAACAAATGAAATGGCCACAGGACATGTGGGTGTTTCTGATTCAAACAAATGTGGTAGGTAGGGCTAGTGAATTGTTTGTGTCACTACCATAAGAGGTATCTGGGACGTTTGAGGAAGTGAAAAAATCCATCTTAGGTGTATATGAACTCGGTCCTGAAGCCTACTGACAAAGGTTTAGAAATTTAAGGAAAGAATTTGGTCAAACATACATGGAGTTTGAAAGGCTCAAACAGAGTAACTTTGATCGGTGGATAAGGGCTTTGACAATAGACCAAACCTATGAAGGTCTTAGAGAAATTATACTTTTGGAGGAGTTTAAAAATTCAATTCCTGATGTAGTGAGAACTTATGTGGAAGAGCAGAGGGTTAAAACTGCGAGATCAGTAGCAGAAATGGCAGATGATTATGAATGAGTACATAAATCAAAGCTTGGTTTCCAACATCAGTTTCAGCCTGTGAGTGATAGAAACTGGGGACATGAGAAATAATCAAGTGGTAGAGGCAAAGATGATCTGATGGGAGATAATAAGGAGAGTGTACCTCAGATTTTTAAAAAAATCCAGGAGGGCGGAAAAGAAATGAAAAATTTCAAATGTTTTCACTGTAATAAATAAGGCCATGTAAAGTCACAGTGTTGGTGGTTGAAGAAAAGCACTGGGAAGGCTGATGTGGTAAAACAGGATAAGACAGTGGGGTTTGCTAAAGTGGTAAAGGAAAGCCCAAGTGAAGCGAAGGAGGTGCAAAAGATTGTACAGCCTGATCAAGAGGTGATTGATAAGAGGGTGCCAGATCTCTTTAAAGAATTTACTTGTGTGGGTAAAGTTTACTCATGTGCATCAGGAGGAGCAGGTAAAGAAGTCACAATTTTAAGAGATACAGGAGCTAGTCAATCTTTAATGGTAAGAGATGAGCAGTTATATAGTTTGGGAAGAATGTTGCCAGAAAAGGTGGTAATATGTGGAATTCAGGGTGCGGGGAGTAGTGTTCCATTTTATCAGGTAAGATTGGAAAGTCCAATGAAGAGTGGTGAAGTGGTCGTAGAAGTAATAGAGAAACTATCTTGTCCAGGAATACAGTTGATCTTGGGTAATGATATAGCTGGATTGCAGGTGGGAGTGATGCCTACTGTGGTTGATAAGCCAGTGGAAAATCAGACAACTGAAGTGTTGAAGGATGAATATTCTGGGATTTTTCCGGATTGCAGAGTAACAAGGTCGCAAAGTCACAGGTTAAGACAAGAGGAGAAATTAAAGAGTGAAGATGACATTGAAGTGCAATTATTAGGAACAATTTTTGATCAGATGGTTGAAAAAGAACAAGAACAGGTGGAGGATGAGGTGGATATTTTTAGTTCAGAAAGATGTAGAAATGAATCGAATGTATCAGATAGCAATCACGGAAGAGGAATCTTTGTGTATACCAGAGTATTATTACCATAAAAGTGATGGCTTGCTGAGAAAATGGAGAGCTTTACATATGCAGGCAGATAAAAAGTGGGCAGACGTTCATCAAGTAGTATTGCCGGTAGGGTATAGAAAGGAGGTGTTGCGAGTTGCACATGAGGTACCAGTGGGAGATCATTTGGGAATAAGGAAAACTCAAGCTAAAATCCAAAAACATTTTTATTGGCCTAGACTACATAAAGATGTAGTTAAATTCTGTCAATCATGTCACACATGTCAAGTGATAGGGAAACCTCAAGCAGTGATAAAACGAGTGTTAATACCCATTCCAGCATTTGAGGAACCTTTTACAAGAGTCCTAATTGATTGCATAGGACCGCTTCCGAAAACAAAAAGTGGGAATCAATATCTTTTGACAATAATGGATGTGTCTACTAGGTTTCCAGTGGCCATTCCAGTACGTAATATTACAGCTAAAAAGATTGTGGAGGAGTTACTTCAATGCTTACTAGATATGGACTACCCACAGAAATAACATCGGATTAAGGATCAAATTTTCCCTCAAGGTTATTCAAAGAAGTTATGGATAGCTTAGGAATAAAACAATTTAAATCAACTGCGTACCATCCAGAATCACAGGGAGCTTTAGAAAGGTGGTATCAGACATTAAAGACAATGTTGAGGGCTTATTGTCAAGATTATCCAGAGGATTGGGATAAAGGAATTCCATTTGTACTGTTTGCAATTAGGGATGCACTTAATGAGTCAACCAAATTTAGTCCTTTTGAACTAATTTTTGGCCATGAGGTAAGAGGATCACTTAAATTGATTAAGAAAAAATTGGTGAGTGAGAAATCAGAACTTACATTATTGGATTATGTGTCAAATTTTAGGGAATGATTAAATAGAGCAGGTGAATTGGCTAGACAACATTTAAAAGTTGCACAAAATGTGATGAAACGGGTAGTGGACAAGAAATCCAAAGTTTGTAGTTTTGCAGTGGAAATAAAGTTTTAGTGTTGTTACCAGTGTTAGGTGAACCTTTAAAAGCAAGGTTTTGTGGACCTTATCAGATTGAAAGGAAATTAAGTGAGGTGAATTATGTGGTTAAAAACACCAGATAGGAGGAAGGCTCACCGAGTGTGTCATGTGAATATGCTTAAAAGGTACGTTGAAAGGGAAGGAGAGGAAAATGAGGAGATTTTAATGATTCTCACTCAAAGTGACCAACCAAATCCAGATGACTGTGAATTTGATATACCTCAAATTCAATTGGAAAATGAGGATGTTCTTAAAAATTAGGATAAATTGTTGAGTTTTCTTCCAGAGGAAAAACGAACTGACCTGAAAGAGTTATTGATATCACATGGGCAAGTTTGTGGAGATAAATTGGGAAGTACTAAAATGGCTATTCATGATGTGGATGTGGGGAATGCTGTTCCAATCAAACAACATCCATATAGACTTAACCCTTTAAACTTGGCGCAGGTTAACAAAGAGATTGAGAGTATGCTTTAAAATGGCATAATTGAAGTGGGTTGCAGCCAATGGAGCTCACTCATAGTGATGGTACCAAAACCAAACGGTACCCAACGGTTGTGTGTGGACTATAGAAAGGTTAATGCAGTTACAAGAATGGACTCTTATTCTATCTCACGTTTGGAGGATTGCTTTGAGAAAGTGGGACAATCAGCTTTTATTTCCAAACTGGATTTACTTAAACATTACTGGCAGGTACCTTTATCCGAAAGGGCAAAGGAGATTTCAGCTTTTGTGACTCCAGATGGTATATACCATCCGAGGGCAGCAGAGCAGAGCTTCTGATTGGCTGTTCCGGGGACATTTGCATACGTGCAGTGCGGTCAGCGTAAGTTGAAGGTGGTTTGTGAAGGGGCTGTTCTCGAGTGACAGCTTTACCCGAAACACTACTTATGTAGTGTCTCCCACCCATCCTCCTCCTCTAACCAAAACAAAAGTTCTGTCCGTTGGCCTAGTTTCAGCCGTTCAGAGGAGGAGGAGCAATCTCTGGGTGAGTATAAAAACTCACTTTAACCCGGGGATCGAGGTCCAGTTTCGGGAGCCGTTCAGAGGAGGAGGAGCAGTCTCTGGATGAGTATAAAAACTCACTTTAACCCGGGGATCGAGGCCTAGTTTCGGGAGCCGTTCAGAGGAGGAGGAGCAATCTCTGGGTGAGTATAAAAACTCACTTTAACCCGGGGATCGAGGCCTAGTTTCGGGAGCCATTCAGAGGAGGAGGAGCAGTCTCTGGGTGAGTATACAGACCTAACGGTAACTTCCTGTTTTCCACTTTTTTTTTCAAAAGTGACATCAGAGGGAAGCTGTGATCTGATTGGTTGATAACCAATCTGCCCCAAATTTAAAACTCGTAAACTTAAATTAAACAAATTAATTAATTAGAGATGGCTGGTCAGGTGATGTGCTTAAGCTGCTTGATGTGGGAGCTGGCAGATCCCATTGCGAGCTGCAGCGACCACATCTGCAGTAAGTGTTGGCTGCTCGAAGAACTCCGGCTCAGAGTTGATGAGCTGGAGTCTGAGCTTCACACACTGAGGCACATCCGGGAGGGGGAGGCTTACCTGGACACTTTGTTTCAGGAGGCAGTCACACCTGTCAGAGTAAATAGTTTAAATCCTGCCAGTGGCCAGGGACAGCAGGGTGTGACTGCAAGTCAGGCAGGTAAAGGGAACCAGCAGTCAGGAACTCAGGAGCCTCAGCCCTTGACCCTGTCCAACAGGTATGAGGCACTTGCTCCCTGTGTGGATGGCGAACAGGGCTGCAGGAAGGATGAGTCAGCTGACCAAGGCACCATGGTTCAGCAGGCCATTCAAGGGGAGGAAGTAAATAGGCAAGTTGTAGTTGTAGGGGATTCTATTATCAGAGGGATAGATAGTATCCTTTGTGAGCAGGATCGAGGGTCCCGCATGGTATGTTGCCTGCCCGGTGCTAGGGTGCGGGACATCTCTGACCGGCTTGAAAGGATATTGGAGAGGGAGGGGGAGGATCCAGTTGTTGTGGTCCATGTCGGTACCAACAACTTAGGCAAGTCTAGGAAAGAGGACCTGTTTAGAGATTATAAAGAGTTAGGATTCAAATTAAAAAACAGGTCCTCAAGGGTCATAATCTCCGGATTACTGCCCGAGCCACGTGCAAATTGGCATAGGGAGGCAAGAATAAGGGAAGTTAACACGTGGCTGAAAGAGTGGTGTGGGAAAGAGGGGTTCCTTTTCATGGGACACTGGCATCAGTTTTGGGACAGGGGGGACCTATACCGTTGGGATGGTCTCCACCTGAACCGAGCTGGGACCAGTGTTCTGGCGAAAAGAGTAAATAGGGTGGTCAATAGGACTTTAAACTAGAGATTGGGGGGGAAGGGAAAGTCAGGGAACCAAGAGGTGAAGGAATCAGTGGGAAGCGTAGCTGTTTAGGATTACAAAAAATCACGAAAAGACAGAGCTCAGGAGAGGTTACGATAGTCCCCATCTCACAAAATATGACACAGTGTATGGAAAGGCTCAGTAAACCAAGGTCCAACACACTAAGAAAACAAAAAGGGACAGTCAATAGGGAATTAAAGGTGCTATATTTAAATGCCCGCAGTGTACGGAACAAGGTAGATGAGCTTGTGGCCCAGATTGTGACTGGCAGGTATGATGTGGTAGGCATCACAGAGACGTGGTTGCAGGGGGTTCAGGACTGGCAGTTAAACATCCAGGGATTTACAACCTATCGAAAAGACAGAGAGGTGGGTAGAGGGGGCGGGGTTGCCTTGTTAATTAGAAATGAAATTAAATCAATAGCACTAAACGACATAGGGTCAGACGATGTGGAGTCTGTGTGGGTAGAGTTGAGGAACCACAAAGGCAAAAAAACCATAATGGGAGTTATGTACAGGCCTCCTGACAGTGGTCAGGACCAGGGGCACAAAATGCACCACGAAATAGAAAGGGCATGTCAGAAAGGCAAGGCCACAGTGATCATGGGGGACTTCAATATGCAGGTGGACTGGGTAAATAATGTTGCCAGTGGACCCAAAGAAAGGGAATTCATTGAATGTTTACAGGATGGCTTTTTGGAACAGCTTGTGATGGAGCCCACGAGGGAACAGGCTATTCTGGACTTAGTGTTATGTAATGAGCCAGAATTGATAAAAGACTTTAAAGTAAGGGAACACTTAGGAAGCAGTGATCATAATATGGTAGAATTCAGTCTGCAATTTGAAAGAAAGAAGGTAGAATCAGATGTAAAGGTTTTACAGTTAAATAAAGGTAATTACAGGTGCATGAGGGAGGAACTGACGAAAATCGACTGGAAGCAGAGCCTAGTGGGAAAGACAGTAGAACAGCAATGGCAGGAGTTTCTGGGAGTAATTGAGGACACAGTGCAGAGGTTCATCCCAAAGAAAAGAAAGGTTATCAGAGGGAGGATTAGGCAGCCATGGCTGACCAAGGAAGTCAGGGAATGCATCAAGGCAAAAGAGAGAGCCTATAATGTGGCAAAGAGTAGTGGGAAGTCAGAAGATTGGGAAGGCTACAAAAACAAACAGAGGATAACAAAGAGAGAAATAAGGAAGGAGAGGATCAAATATGAAGGTAGGCTAGCCAGTAACATTAGGAATGATAGTAAAAGTTTCTTTAAATACATTAAAAACAAACGGGAGGCAAAAGTAGACATTGGGCCGCTCCAAAATGACGCTGGTAATCTAGTGATGGGAGACAAGGAAATAGCTGAGGAACTTAATAAGTACTTTGCGTCAGTCTTCACAGTAGAAGACATGAGTAATATCCCAACGATTCAGGAAAGTCAGGGGGCAGAGTTGAATATGGTTGCCATCACAAAGGAGAAGGTGCTAGAGAAACTAAAAGGTCTGAAAATTGATAAATCTCCGGGCCCAGATGGGCTACATCCTAGAGTTCTAAAGGAGATAGCTGAAGAAATAGTGGAGGCGTTAGTTATGATCTTTCAAAAGTCACTGGAATCAGGGAAAGTCCCAGAGGATTGGAAAATCGCTGTTGTAACCCCCCTGTTCAAGAAGGGAACAAGAAAAAAGATGGAAAATTATAGGCCAATTAGCCTAACCTCGGTTGTTGGCAAAATTCTAGAATCCATCGTTAAGGATGAGATTTCTAAATTCTTGGAAGTGCAGGATCGGATTAGGACAAGTCAGCATGGATTTAGTAAGGGGAGGTCGTGCCTGACAAACCTGTTAGAGTTCTTTGAAGAGATAACAAATAGGTTAGACCAAGGAGAGCCAATGGATGTTATCTATCTTGACTTCCAAAAGGCCTTTGACAAGGTGCCTCACGGGAGACTGCTGAGTAAAATAAGGGCCCATGGTATTCGAGGCAAGGTACTAACATGGATTGACGATTGGCTGTCAGACAGAAGGCAGAGAGTTGGGATAAAAGGTTCTTTTTCGGAATGGCAACCGGTGACAAGTGGTGTCCCGCAGGGTTCAGTGTTGGGGCCTCAGCTGTTCTCTTTATATATTAACGATCTAGATGACGGGACTGGGGGCATTCTGGCCAAGTTTGCCGATGATACAAAGATAGGTGGAGGGGCAGGTAGTATTGAGGAGGTGGGGAGGCTGCAGAAAGATTTAGACAGTTTAGGAGAATGGTCCAAGAAGTGGCTGATGAAATTCAACGTGGGCAAGTGCGAGGTCTTGCACTTTGGAAAAAAGAATAGAGGCATGGACTATTTTCTAAACGGTGACAAAATTCATAATGCTAAAGTGCAAAGGGACTTGGGAGTCCTAGTCCAGGATTCTCTAAAGGTAAACTTGCAGGTTGAGTCCGTAATTAAGAAAGCAAATGTAATGTTGTCATTTATCTCAAGAGGCTTGGAATATAAAAGCAGGGATGTACTTCTGAGGCTTTATAAAGCACTAGTTAGGCCCCATTTAGAATACTGTGAGCAATTTTGGGCCCCATACCTCAGGAAGGACATACTGGCACTGGAGCGGGTCCAGCGGAGATTCACACGGATGATCCCAGGAATGGTAGGCCTAACATACGATGAACGTCTGAGGATCGTGGGATTATATTCATTGGAGTTTAGGAGGTTGAGGGGAGATCTAATAGAAACGTACAAGATAATGA
This sequence comes from Scyliorhinus canicula, assembly GCF_902713615.1. Taxonomy (NCBI): domain Eukaryota; kingdom Metazoa; phylum Chordata; class Chondrichthyes; order Carcharhiniformes; family Scyliorhinidae; genus Scyliorhinus; species Scyliorhinus canicula. Next base: position 89,880,538 of record NC_052152.1, on the reverse strand, counting down.
ATGGCTTGGATAGGATGGACGTAGGGAAGTTGTTTCCATTAGCAGGGGAGACTAGGACGCGGGGGCACAGCCTTAGAATAAAAGGGAGTCACTTTAGAACAGAGATGAGGAGAAATTTCTTCAGCCAGAGAGTGGTAGGTCTGTGGAATTCATTGCCACAGAGGGCGGTGGAGGCCGGGACATTGAGTGTCTTTAAGACAGAAATTGATAAATTCTTGATTTCTCGAGGAATTAAGGGCTATGGGGAGAGCGCGGGTAAATGGAGTTGAAATCAGCCATGATTGAATGGTGGAGTGGACTCGATGGGCCGAATGGCCTTAATTCCACTCCTATGTCTTATGGTCTTATACCAATTCAAAGTTGTGCCATTTGGCATGAAATATGCCCCAGCCACATTTCAACGGTTAACTAACAAAGTTATTTTAGGATTACCCAATTCTGATCTGGTAATTTTCGACAATCTGGTAATTTTCAGCCAGACATGGAAGGAACATTTAAAACATCTGATGGAGTTATTCGATCAACTTCAGGAAGCAGGTCTGGCGATAAACCTAGCCAAAAGTGAATTTGGAATTTGGAAAAGCCCAAGTCACTTTCATTGGTCATACAATTGGACAGGGTTGAATGGTCACACGGATGTGAAACCAACAGTTATTGATGAGTTTTCAATGCCCTCAAGACAAAGGAAAATAATGCGATTTCTTGGCATGAGTGGATTTGATCAAACATTTGTGCAAAGGTTTTGTAGCTTGATTGCTCCACTGATGGACTTGCTGAAGAAACGTCAAAAATCTCAGTGGACAGCAGAGTTTCAACAGGCATTCGACTGCCAGAAAGCTGTGATAACCAATGATCCTGTGCTGGAGAATTACAAGGGACTCTGTGATCAGATTGAACTAAAGTATCTGACTTCAAAGAGAAATGCTGCGGGGTAGAGGAATGGATGGATCATGCAGAGACCTTCTTGGTCAAAGAGACTGTCAATCGAGACGGATTTTAGTTGGAGGAAGAAGAACGAAAAAAAATGGACTATATTATTATACCTGTTTGCGCATGTTGTTTTTTTAAAGCAAAAACGTATATTTACTGTGTACTTCTTAAAGAATGGTGAAAAGGTGAAAAATGAAACCACCTTGAAATTGATGGGTTTTTCTTTTCTTCGGGGGAGGTGTCATGTGAGAGTACCTTTAAGAAATGGGTGTTTATAGTGGGTGTGTATATAAATATCTGTAGTGAGAGTACCTTTAAGAAATTATGTTTATTACAGCAGTGATGCCAGAGAGCTGGGCTGTCTGTCAGCGTTTTACTTTCGTTTTAGGCTGTTTGCTGCAGGGTGTGTTTTAGTTTCGTTTTCAGTGTTGGAGCTGAAGCCAGACAAAGCAGTTGTACTGCTGTTCTCTCTGCCATCAAAAGACTATCTCTTGATCATTTGGTGAATTCAGAGTTATAAATGTTCTCAGTAGTGAATGTAAACCTAATGTGCTTCTGTTAAAAGGTGTTTTTTATGTTGAATGGATGGTAAAAGGAAAGCTTAAAGGATTACAAGTGTTGCATTCTTTGGGGGTTGTATTTGAATTAATAATTGCAAAGATATTCACTGTATGTTTTAAAAAGGTTAACTTGAGTTCATAGAATAAACATTGTCTTGCTTTAAAAAATACTTTTCCATTGCTGCTGTACCACACCTGTAGACTGGGCCGGGTGCTCGCCATACCACAATCTATTAAAAGTTGTGGGTCAGGTGAGCTCCATGATACACTTTGGGGTTCTCTAAACCCTGGCCCATAACAATATTGTCCGTGGAAGCAAATTATGTGTGGGAAACTATCATAGAAGTAAGTTATGAAATTCTGAGTTACGTTACAGTTATAGCAATGCATTCAAAAATAGTCAAGCGACCAACTGTTCTCACTTTCAATTCTGATGTGGTGTTATTTGCTAGTGTGAAAGGATCTTGAAAGGAGTGTTCACATTACTTCAAGTGTAGGTATTTGCAATGTGTCTCACAGCACCATCTGTTCACCAGCTACTGTAATGTTCAAATATTGATCCAGGATTTTCTTCAAAGGCAATCCCAGATTGATCTTATCAATGACAAACCCTCCACCTCAGATCCCCTTTGTTTACTCCTTCTGTCCAAAACCAAGTGCCGGAAGATTATTTCCAAGGTTAAAACTATCTACTCACCTGCATTAACCTCCCTGATTCGTCCAGAGCTCACTCTATTTCTCCATCATCATCTCTATCCAACAGTGGTCAGGTTACCATTGAGAGTATTTCCTGCTCTCTCACTGATGCCAATCAACCCAATTTCCGAACCTTTTCCTTATGACAATTCTTGCAGCTGGATACTGTTACCTTTTCTTCAAAACTGATCTCATTACCCCTCCTCAAAACATGCAGCCAGAAAACCTCTTCCCCCTCCAACTAATGCTCCATCTCTAACTTCAATTTCCTCTGTAGGTTCCTTGCCACCAGGAGCTCCAAGCTCAGTTTTCCTACCAACTCTCATCAATTCAATATCCAGAATGCTGATGCTTACCCTTCCTGTCTCAAGTTGAATGCAAGCACTTACATGAAAAACTGCCTGCAGGCTTGTATGCCACATACAAGCTGGATCTAGAAAACCTTCTGTTATTATTTATGTTCTTGAATGCCTGTGTGGCTGGTTTAGCTCAGTGGGTGCGACAGCTGGTTTGTGACGCAGAATAAGGCCAACAGCGTGGGTTCAATCCTGTACCAGATTACCTGAACATGCACGAAATGTGGTGACTAGGGGCTTTTCACAGTAAATTCACACTTGTGACAATAAAAGGTTATTATTAATATGGTTCTCTTCTAATGTCCTTACAATAGGCCATTCTTGCACTTAATGCTTAGGTTCTACTCCCAATTCATTCCAATACTAACAATCCCCTCAACTATCTGAACTGCAGAAGCATTCTTTTTCTGCTTGTTCCATCTATTGCTTGGACGTTTTATCTGCAGTACAAGTCTCTAAAACCTTAATGGCAGGCATTAATTGTTTCCTTCATTTTTCAACTTTAGTCAACTCTTATAACCAGAATCTCCAGAGTTTAACACCTTTAGCAAGGAGGGTATTGAGTCAGTTGACACTCAGAAGAAATACATTTCCCTCAACTATAGAGGGTCTGATCAAAAACATCAGAGGTAGGAAATCAAACAGAAAGACATGATCACTGACCTAGTTATGAAATTAATTGTGATATGTACTTGCCAAGAAGGTATCATTGTTCAGCTCTGGTGCTTCTGCCTAATCAGCATGAGAAAACAAGTATGAATGGAGCTCTCCATAACTGTGAAGCTCTTGTGTTCGCATGAGCAAAAAATGATACTAGAAATCACCTCAATAGCCTATCACTAAAATCGTACTAACTGGGCTATTTTGGTTTTGAAATCTATTTTAAGCAGTCTTCAGTTATTTCTTTGAGATATCCTTTGCCCTGAAGCACTACTATCTAGGAATGCCACTGACACCTCTACCAGTTTCTGTGAAGAGGCTGAGTATCCTGTGCTCAGGTAAAACAGCTTTCACCTGTGATGCTGCACAAAATGAAGTACCGCACTTTAGGCTCACAGGACAAGAAAGATTGAGGGAATTCAAGATTTGAAATATAGATTTGATCGGAAAATAATCTCAAATTCCACTTCTTTATCCAGTTAGATTTCATTTAACATGTTATTTGAGTTGTAGGCAACGGTGTAAGTTAACACATTCAAATCTATTGTTAGTGTGACTAAAGCAAACAGGGTTAGTTGTGGCTGATGTTTTATTGTATCCACTGATGGTAAGGCATATTGTAATCTTTCCTGTCGTACTTTATTTTGTCCCATGAATACATGTGACCCAATATCAGTTAATCTGGTAAATTGTTATTCATTGTCAAGTCGGTAATTGCTTAATTTATTTAATGAAATAGGTGAGAACCAGAATTTCCAGAACCAGTGGGCTGTGTGATTGATCATTTTAACATAATTGTACAACTGCTGGATTTGCTCACTATTTCATCCATAGCACTAGTTGTTAGCTAAACTTACAGACAATAGGGCTGGATTCTCCAAACATGGGGCTATGTCCGCACGCCAGCGTAAAGTCCTGAGTGATTCTCCTATCAGCAGGGGGTGGCAGGGCCCCAGAGAGCTCCTCGCAGCTCTGGCTGCAGATATGGGGCACCATGATTCCGGTCAGAAGTCGTGCGTGATGGCGGACTCGGACCGCGGACCGTCATCCAAAATGTAGGCGCCCCCGAGATCCTGCACTCCCGCGAATGCATGCTGCCCGATGGCCCCCCTGGCCGTCCAGCAGCCCCCCCCCCCCCCCGCCCCCCGGGGATCAACCGCCCCCCCCCCCCCCCCCACCAGGGCAGCCGCAGGCTGGGTCCACAGCCGCCACCCGAGGTTCCCGACGACCGATACGTGGTGAGAACCACGCCGACAGGAACTCGGTCAGTTTTGCGAGGAGAATCGCAGGGGATGGACCTCTGTCAATGGTTCCCTAGCCGCGCTGCGTAGATCGCACGCGAGCAAATCCCGAGCGATTCTCTGGTGAGCGGAGAATCACTTCAGCGGCGCTGGTCCCGATTTCCTAGTAAATGGCCATTCTCCGCCCCCATGCCAAACCGCAATTTCGGCCCGGGGCTGCGGAGAATCCAGCCCCAGATCTGTGGGCATCATATTATGTGGATTGTTACTTTAAAAAACCCATTTTCAACATCATAGTAGACATTGAGAAACTTGAAACGACCTTCAACGATGGTCAGACATGTTGATCTCTGAAGTATAGAAGTATTTTATTGTTGAATAGATTTCTGGCATGTAATATTTTCTCCAGTGTCCCTATGCCAAGGTAAGCAATTAGCCATTAGGTAAGTATTGCGAGCAGGTTTCAGAAGATCACAATCTTCATTGGTCTATGTCTGCAGTGCAAGAGCTCCCAGGAGGAATGGGCAAGAATAGCCATGACTCTTGGAGGCAGAATAAATTTAACTTACACTTTTATTTTGAAAGAATGCCTCCTTGGCATTGTTAATCATTGAGATCAATGCTGCCCCAAGAGACAAAAGTATGATGAACACACTGAAAAAGCCCCACACCTAGGCCCAGTCACCCACTCTATCCATGTAACCCCATCCAACCTTTGGACACTAAGGGGCAATTTAGCATGGCCAATCTACCTACCCTGCACAACTTTAGGCTGTGGGAGGAAACTGGAGCACCTGGTGGAAACCCACACAGATTCGGGAAGAATATGAAAACTCCAGACTGTCACCCGTGCCGGAATCGAACCCGGGTCCCCGGTGCTGTGAGACAGCAGTGCTAACCATTGCATCATCATGCCACCTTAAGAACGCATTGTTCTTAAACCAGCCTAATGGATAAACAAGCAAAACAGTGCCTTGAGCCACTGTTCACTCAAAGTCGAGATGCCAATGCAAACATTTGCAACAAAGTTGGGGGTGACAGAGATCTGGGGCGGGATTCTCCGACCCCCAACCCGGTTGGAGAATCGCCGGGGGTCGGCGTGAATCCCGCCCCCGCCAGCTGCCGAATTCTCCAACGGCAGGGATTTGGCAGGGGCAGGAACCGCGCTGCGCCAGTCGGCGACCACTAGCAGCGGCCCCCTCCCTAGCGATTCTCCGGCCCGCGATGGGCCAAGTGGCCGCCCGTATTTTGCCAGTCCCGCCGGCATAAATTGGAGTAGGTCCTTACCGGCGAGACCTGGCGGCATGGGCGGCCTCCGGGGTTCTTGGGGGGATCTGGCCCCAGGAGGTGCCCCACGGTGGCCTGGCCCACGATCAAGGCCCACCGATCTGCGAGCGGGCCTGTGCCAGAAGGGCACTCTATTCTTACGCACCGGCGGCTGCAGCGGTCCGCCATTGCCGGTGCGGAAATTAAGCCTTCTGTGCATGTGCGGGGCTGATGCCAGCACACGCTGGCACTCCTGCGCATGTGCCAACTGGCGCCAGCCGGCGGAGACCCTTCCGCGCTGGTTGGCGTAGAGTCAAGCCACTTCCCCGCCGGCAGGTGGGGCGCAAACCACTTTGGGGTGGGCCTAGCTTCTGAAGGTGCTGATTCTGCACCTTTGGGGCGACCCGACGCCGGAGTGGTTCATGCCACTCCTCAGCGCCAGGATCCCCCGCCCCGACGGGTAGGGGAGAATCCCACCCCAGGTCCATAAGGAAATACAAAGAGGAGAACTGTGTGTTAATCCATTGGCAGAGTTCAAGAGGTGAGAATGGGTGGTTACTCCGGTTGGGATGGGGATTGAAGAGGACAAACCCTAGTGGAAATCTTGGCCTCAAGAACGGTTTGGGGTGGCGACTCGTAATGATGGAGAACTGGGCCATTCTGGGAGACATGAATGATAGTGATGCAGTTACCCAAAGAAGATTGAAACGCAGGAGAGTTGAAAGGCAGAAGGACTGCCCTGGGCCAGGGTTGAGGAAAGGCTGAATATACCTGGGAGGAAAGAAAAAAACAGGTACCAGGAAGGCAAGGAAACAAAAGTGAACAAATGGGAAAGGCCAATGGGAAATAAAGTGGTCCACAATGGGAGCAAAATGCAAATGCAAACAGACATCGAGAAAGAAAAGAAAGACTTGCATTTATTTGAAAATGAAACTGAAATGAAAGTGAAAATTGCTTATTGTCACGAGTAGGCTTCAAATGAAGTTACTGTGAAAAGCCCCTAGTCGCCACATTCTGGCGCCTGTTCGGGAAGGCTGTTACGGGAATCAAACCGTGCTGCTGGCCTGCTTGGCCTGCTTTCAAAGCCAGTGATTTAGCTCAGTGCTAAACAGCCTAGCATCTGTTATGAAATCACAAAGCAATATACACCCAATGAAGTACTTTTGCATCAAGGGCATTATTGTAATGTCGGAAACACAATAATCAATTTGTGCACAGTAGGATTTCACAAACAGCAGTGTGATAGTGACCAAACTGTTTTAATGATGTTTTTTGAGGGATAAGTATGTCCATGATACCAGGGGAAATTATTTTGTTCTTATTTAAAATATTGCCACGGGATCTTATACCTCCACTTGAGAGGACTTTATGTCTTACCTGAAAGATGGCATCTTCACCGGTACAGCACTCTCTCAGTACTGCCCTAGAGGGTCAACCTACATTTGACACTCAATCCATAACCTTCTGACTTGGAGGTGAGAATGCTGCCACTGAGACCTGACAAAGAAATTCTGAAGCTGCTGGAAAGGATGAAAGACTGTTAATTAAACACACGAGGATGAGACAGAGTCAGCATGGATTTACATGCTTGATAAATCTACTGGAATTCTTCAAGGATGTAACTAGTAGAGTTGATGAGTGGGAGTTAGTGGATGTGGTTTATTTGGATTTTCAGAAGGCTTTCAACAAAGTCCAACATAAGAGATTAGCGTGTAAAATTAAAGCGCATGGGATTATGTATAGTGTATTGAGATGGAGAGAAAACTGGTTTAAGACAGAAAACAAAGATCAGGAATTAATGGGTCTTTTTACAAATGCCAGGCAGTGACTATTTTGATACTGCAGGAATTGGTGCTGGGACCCTAGATATTCACAATATCACCCACAGCATCCACCATCACAGAGACACACACCTCAGTGAACAACCTCAGCAGACAGGCTTCTGGGTCACTACCTGGTGAGCACCACATAGCTGCTAATGCACATCAGGTGGAGACAGGAACATCTCAGGGATCGGGCAGTCAGAGGCTGCTGATCCCAGGACATCCCCCAGCCAGATGACGGTGCTCTGGACAAGTTGCTCCCAGAGCTGCTGGAGATGCAAGGGCAGAGCCAGGAAACTCAGCAATGGTTGCCAGCGACATTCCTACAACTACAACTCAAATTGGAGACGTCCCAAAGTTTTCAGTCGCAGGAGATTGCATGGCATCCAGGCCAACACTGCAAGGGTGGCGTCCACAGTGGTGAGCCTGGGGCAGATCATCAGAGCCTTGAGTGGTGGAGTTCAAGGCATGGAGAAATGCCTGAGGACCATGGCTGAGGGCCTTCAGAGATTGGTGCAGACAGAGTGCTGTCACTAAGAGCTTCAACAACATGGTGCAATGTCAGGCCTCCAGGACCTGCTGTGCCAAGTGATGCAGAGGCTTTTGGAGCTCACTCCAGCTGCCTCTCCATCTCATGGAGTAGCCAAGGGACCCACGAACACACCAATGAAGGAGTAAGCGCTGGGACATTCCACCAAGCAGACCTTGGCTGTCCCTAGCCCTTCCAAATCTAATTTCCCCTTCCTGACGTCAGCACATCTCAGGGGCAGTGGGAAGAAAAGGGTAATGCTGCAATATCAATGACAGCCAAACGTCAGCCAAGTCCCTCCAGGCCCTCCAGTGGTCACCTGCCTTGGGCATCACAGGCCACAGACGAGGAAAGCGGCTGGCCACCTTCACATCTGATGTGCATCTTAGGGTTACAGCTAAGCATAGTGGTAGGCAATGTAAGATCAAAAGGTTGTTCAAGCACTGAGCGGGTATGGGGGAAGTCGTACACTGTAGTAAGAGCATAGATAATGTAGCACTTCACCATTTGAACTAATATTGCACCTTAAAGCCTCAATGCCTCTGTCTTTGACCTCTATCCCACAGGGAGCTATATCTCCCCATCTGAACTCAGAAACTCCTGCAGGCCCACCACAAAATCCCAACTGTTACGTCATCATGAAACTCTCTGCATCTGACATCTTGGAGTGACTGCTTCATCGCTCACTGAATTCTTGACCTTGCCCCTTTTGCAACTTTGGAGCAGTGGGACAAAGAAATGTGCCCCCTTACTCTCAGTCAGACATGAGCAGGGGAGTCAGAGACAAACAGGAATCAGAAATGAACCGAACCTGACAGTGAGTAGTCATCACCCTCCAGCCTCGACACGTGACTCACTCACACTACCAACCCAGGTCCACCATGCTGGGCAGCATGATAGCACAGTGGTTAACACAGTTGCTTCACAGCTTGCATGACTTGCAAGCATGCAAAAGGGCACATGAACTGTCTGAAGCAGAGAAAGGCGACCATGAGTAGGCACCATGGATTCTTGGCATTGGACATCCCGCGATCTAGTTCATGTCATCCCTTCACACTTAAGACACTTGGGCAGCCACTGCATGACCTATGACTTAAAGCCCAATGGCACGTCCCATATTCCCAACCACCAACCCCCGGAATATTATTGTCCTGCCATTTCTGTCTGGTTAGCATGCACCCAGCAGCTTAGGCTTGTATCCTTTAGTATTATTACTCCCCACCAAATTATGAACCCCATTCCACCAGACTGCCAAGTCATTGGCTCCCAAAATCTGGGAGCTTGAACAATCGAAAATGATCTGGAAGAAGGTACTGAAGGCACTGTTGCTAAGTTTGCAGATGATGCAAAGATCAGTAGAGGGACAGGTAGTATTGAGGAAGCAAGGGGGCTGCAGAAGGATTTGGACAAGCTAGGAGGGTGGGCAATGAAGTGGCAAATTAAATACAATGTGGAAAAGTGTGAGGAAGGAGGAATTTAAGCAAGACTATTTTCTAAATGGGGAAATGCTTAGGAAATCAGAAGCACAAAGGGACTTGGGAGTCCTTGTTCACGCTTCTCTTAAGGTTAACATGCAGGTTCAGTTGCCAGTTAAGAAGGCAAATGCAATGTTAGCATTCATGTCAAGAGGGCTAGAATACAAGACCAGAGATGTACTTCTGAGGCTGTATCAGGCTCTGGTCAGACACCATTTATAGTATTGTGAGCAGTTTTGGGCCCCGAATCTAAGGAAGGATGTTCTGGCCTTGGAAAGGGTCCAGAGGAGGTTCGCAAGAATGATCCCTGGAATGAAGAACTTGGCATATAAGGAACGGTTGAGGACTCTGGGTCTGTACTTGTTGGTGTTTAGAAGGATGAGGGGGTATCTTATTGAAACTTACAGGATACTGTGAGGCCTGGATAGAGTGGATGTGGAGAGTGTAGCCATCTCAGATGGCCACCTGCAAAGGACCATGGGAATTATGGCCAACCAAGGACTCAGACACACTCAGAGTTTTGTGTGTCTTTGCAACCCAGATAGCTAGATGCAATCGAAACCCCCGCTCGTTTGCTTTCTAATGGCCCATTTCCCCAGAACAAAAGGACTGTACTCAGGTAACCGATACAGATGCAGACTAAACGGCGCCACTCCCTTTGCTGAGAAAGCCCAAACAGCCAAGGTCAATGACCGCTCAGGACACGCCCAGTCATCAAGGCACCTGCCCCTTTATTGACCAAAATCAAAGGCAGTGATCGAAGCCTGTCGAATCATTGGATCCAAAACTAAGGATCGCCCCAAAGTGCATAAAATCCCAGAGGGATAAAAAAGACACAGCCATGTGTTTGGTCTCTCTTGGCCCTGGCCTACGCCTAAAACCAAGTGTAGCATTCACACCAGAAGACAAGTTCAAGACCAACGATCACTACCAGACGGGTGAGCCCAGCAGAAATGAAGCCACTTCTTCTACCCAGCCACGCAAGATCCGAACAAAGGCCTTATTCATCTGAAAAGAGCTGGTTGCCCTGAAGTTAAGTATAGGTTATTGTAGTGTTAGGTATAGTTTAACTTGTAGTGTTTTATATTGCGTGTCAAAGTAATCCTTGTGCGTAAATAATATAATCTTTGAACTTGAACTGACTAACTGGTTGTTTGGTCTTTGATCGATATCCGGTAAAACCTTGTGGTGGTATCATTTGATACCTGGCAAATCTGAAAAGCAACATTCTCATTAATGACTGCCATATCTAGTTAATTTGGCAACATTATTGGTGACGCTGCTGGGATAGTATTCCACTCATTAAAAGGAGCAACATTATTGGCGTCTCTGGTGCCGATTGGCAACATTATTGGCGACATCTGACAGGACTCGACCTAGAAGTGATTTTGTCACTCTGAGAGAACCCACAAAACTTTGCATGAGAAATACAATTGAGGAAAAGTGACAGAAACCACAAGTGTAAGGCCCCTATCGACCAAATCACCAAGATTCGGCAGTGTGTATTAACCTGCATGCCTACTAACAGGGATAGAAGGTAAACTCGTTAGATTTTGCGTAAAGTTATCGGGTGTATTGTGAACCGGAAAATAGCCGAGGCCATACCAGCTGTTCGAATCACCACCTTATTCCTCCTGTCCCAAATTGACGGTAGGAAAAGAGAAGTTAGAGGCAGAGCAAAAGAGAACTTAGAGGTGGGAGAACAGAGAACTTAACGGTAGGAAAACAGAGACCATAGTAGCAATGGTCACAAAAGCGATGGACGCCTAATGCACCCGCAGGAAGCCGAGGGCAGTGACCAACAGAGCAGAGCAGTGCCCCATTTGGGAAGAGGAATTGAGGAAGTATTTGAAGGGGAAAAGATGGCCCCTTTGGTCCGAGTTTTGTTCAAATGATGAGTCAGGTCCAGGAAGCATAGGACAAACCTGGTGGGACAACCTCATCGAGGTACATAAGAATGCAGCGAAAGTTCGTAAGCCGATGGCAATAGTGTCCTGTTTGGCACAGCTGCGAGGCACAGAGGAGGTCGTGAGGACGCTCTGCAGACAGCAAGTTGAGAACATAGAACATAGAACAGTACAGCACAGAACAGGCCCTTCGGCCCTCAATGTTGTGCCGAGCCATGATCACCCTACTCAAACCCACGTATCCACCCCATACCCGTAACCCAACAACCCCCCCCTTAACCTTACTTTTTATTAGGACACTACGGGCAATTTAGCATGGCCAATCCACCTAACCCGCACATCTTTGGACTGTGGGAGGAAACCGGAGCACCCGGAGGAAACCCACGCACACAGTGGGAGGACGTGCAGACTCCACACAGACAGTGACCCAGCCGGGAATCGAACCTGGGACCCTGGAGCTGTGAAGCATTTATGCTAACCACCATACTACCCTGCTGCCCCAGAGAAAGAGGAGAAGAATGAGGGAAACTATAGTGAATGTGAAAAGATTAATGAGCAACTCCGGGAACAGTTGACAGCTAAAGATAAAGAGATGGTTGATGTCAAACGGGCACACAATGTTGTTTAGTTCACCTTAGCAGCTTTCACACCCAGTACGACAAAGCCTACCAAGATACACAGCGTGCAATTTTGGTGTGAGAAGAGATAGAGCAGTAGGTAGCACAGTTAACAAGACAATGCACAGATTTAAAGGCAGCTTTACGAGTGCTCCAGAGCTCCACTACAGAACAGAGCACAGTAGACCACGCGAGATCTAGACGACAAATGGAGAAGTTGCAGTCACTGCTGGACAAGGTTTAGATGAGGAGAATGTCCCCAAGTGGCAAGAACTAAATGAAACCGCCCAGAGATATGTGGAGGATACAGAAAATCAGAATAGAGCCCCCCCATGCCCCGAAAAGGAAAGCAACCGCACCACCGACTGCACAGGCAGCACACACCCCAATGAATCCAGTCACCACACAGCGCAAGTCATTGGATGGGGTGAGCCTGATTTCGTTTCCACCACCCCACTAACTATCACCCAATTGAGAGATGCCTGTGCCAGAATTGAACCATTCGAACCCACTGCAGACCCACATAATTTATTTGAGAGTGTACGCCACCAAAAGGTTATGTACGGTCTAGTCGAAAGGGAGGAAGTTAAAGTTATAGTAATGAGCCTTGACCAGTCCATTAGGTCAGCTTTACCAGAACCCCAGAATGTAGGAGGAGGAACCCTACAGGAGATGAAAACGGCCATTTTAGATGCGATCGGGTACAACAAGGGAGACCCCGTCGTAGGTTTGAACCGTTGTCGGCAAAAGAAGGGAGAGCATCCGACTGCATTTGCGGGTCGCCTTTGGATCCATTTTAAAGTGGTATTTGGGGATTTGAACCGTGCACACTTAGATAATGACAATACAACTAAATGGGCCCGCTCTTTAGTCTCCCACGCCACAGAAGCAGGTCAAAAGGCTTGTGTAAATTACAACCCTGCAGACGCCTCACATAATGAAGTTTCGGTTTTAAACTGACTCTCCAGACCTTGGGAACAATCTCTACACAGGAAGGCAGATCAGGAAAAGGCAGAGGCGGATATGCACCCAGTCAGGACTAATCAGGACTCAGCATGGATAAATGAGTGCAGACATGAAGGACAGCAGCCCAGAGCACAGGCACCACGAGGTTTCTATAATTGTGGACACATGGGACATTACGCCCCGCGAATGCAGACAAAACCCCCCGAACTAGCAACGGTACGAGCAATCCAACGCCTCACCTAGGAACAATGTTAGGCCCATACACAGCATTAGTGCCTAAACTGATAATGCAGTAATCAACACCACAGATTGACGGTGTTCGGACTCTCCAACTTGGCTCTGCGACACACACTGGGACAAATCAGGCAGATCAGTAGTCACAGGCACAGTCCGGGGAAATCCAGTAGAGTTCCTTTGGGACACAGGAGGGTCCCGCACCACTTTAAACTCCTCCACGATGTTCCAGCGTGACAAATGGCCCTCCACAGACACCATCACCCTTAGTGGATTTACAGGACATGTACAGCAGGGATACATTACAGCCCCCGTAGCTATTCAGATAGGAAACAGAAACACCAGGCACCCCGTTGTTTTAGTCGACTTGCCCCAAACAGCCGAGCACATTCTAGGAATCGACTTTATGAACTCCCACAACCTTTCCTTTGACCCCGTGAATAGGTGTGTACGGAAAATGGCCAGACAATTAGAGAGGTCCTCAGAAAACATAAAGCATCCTTCGCCCAACACAAACACGATTGTGGGAAGATCCCAGGCATGGTCATAATTCCAGGGCCTGATCCCAAGCCCCAGATACAATACGGTTTCCCACAGCAAGCCGAGGGTGAGATCTCAAAAGTCATCAATAGCTTACTAGGTGAAGGAATAATTCGGCCCGTAGCCTCAACAAACAATGCCCCAATTTGGCCTGTAAAGAAACCCGCCGGTTCATGGAGATTAACCATTGACTACCGAGAGTTCAACAAAGTCACCCCATTAGCTGCCCCCACCGTTGCCATGAGTCCCCAAACCATGCTCAAACAGGGAGTACAAGCAAAGTACTTTACAATGCTGGACATTAGTCATGGCTTCTGGTCCATTCCCTTTGATAAGGCCTGTCAATACAATAGAACATAGAACATAGAACATTACAGCGCAGTACAGGCCCTTCGGCCCTCGATGTTGCGCCGACCTGTGAAACCACTCTAAAGCCTATCTACACTATTCCCTCATCATCCATATGTCTATCCAATGACCATTTGAATGCGTTTAGTGTTGGCGAGTCCACTACTGTTGCAGCAGGGCATTCCATGCCCTTACTACTCTCTGAGTAAAGAATCTACCTCTGACATCTGTCCTGTATCTATCTCCCCTCAATTTAAAACTATGTCCCCTCATGCTAGATATCACCATCCAAGGAAAAAGACTCTCACTGTCCACCCTATCTAATCCTCTTATCATCTTGTATGCCTCAAGTTCACATTAACATTTCAAGGGCAGCAGTATACATGGACATGCCTCCCGCAAGGTTTCCACAACTCCCCCTCCATTTTTCACTGACAAGTGGCCAACGGCCTTTCCAAATTTTCCCGCCTCGAATGCCTTCTTCAGTATGTGGACGACTTACTCCTTCAGACGGACAAAAAGGAAGAACATGTTAAGCTTCTTTCAGAATTGCTAGGTCTCTTACAATAAATTGGATGCAAGGTTAACCCGAAAAAAGCCCAGATCCTAAAAGAAAAGGTCCTTTATTTAGGCTCTATTATCACCCAGGTGAAGAGAGAGATTCAACACAAACGAATTGAGTCAATAGTTAAATTGCCCCTGCCCCAACGCACTCCGGTCCATTTTAGGATTAGTTGGATATTGTAGGAACCATATAGATGGTTTTGCTACAAAAGCAGCCCCACTCTCAGAGCTCCTAAAAAAGAATGCCCCATGGGAATGGTTTCCACAGCACACAGACGCCATCGATGAATTAAAATGCGCCCTAGGCACAACCCATGCTTTGCAAGTTCCAGACCCACACTCTCCCTACGTCATAGAAGTAGCAACCACCGACCGAACCCTATCAGCAGTACTCCTACAGGAAAGACATGACCGATTAGGCCTATGCCTCATGAATTTTGGATCCCGCAGAGCAAGGATTTTCAGCTTGCGAACGACACTGGCTTGCAGTCTTTTGGGCAGTGCAGTATTTTGCATATATCACAGGCCTTAACCCAGTAACAATTTTAACCGAGCACACCCCAACACAGCTAATGTTAGATGATAGGTTAAAGGACAGTTCAGTCAGCCAGATTAGAGCAGCTCACTGGACACTGTTGTTAGAAGGAAGGTACATTACGCTTAAACATGCAAAGACCCACATATTTTTAGCAGACAACCTTCAGTATGCAGGAACCCCACATGAGTGCCAGATCATTGCAGCCAAACACCACACAGACCCTTTATTCCGAAGTCACAACACGGACGAGCAGGCATCAGAACACAGAATCCCCAGACCACGGACAACGCTTAAAAAATTTATGCAGACAGTTCCTCCACCATTGAAAATGGAAAGAGTATAACTGGTTGTATATATTATGTGGAAGACGCACAGGGATGCGCATTAGAGGAAATATCTTTAAAATTGCCTGGCCACCTAGGATCACAAGCAGCCAAATTAGCAGCTATAGCATATGTAGTGCAGCACCCAGATTCCTTTCCGACACCAGCGGACATACATTCGGACAGTTTATATGTCTGCAATAGTTTGACAGAATTCCTACCCCTGTGGGAATCTCGAGGATTTTTATCCGCTGATGGTAAACCCCTACCTTCAGCCCCATTGTTGAAGCATATCCTTAAGACAGTAAAAGACCGCACATGTGGCATAATCAAAGTGAGAAGCCCTCATAGTTCCTCCCCACCCGGTAATGTAAAGGCAGATGCCTTAGCCAAGTCAGGGTCACGCCACGGACACTTTTGGCAACCACCCGAGAGTGAATCGATACACGGTCCAGGTTTCACCGACCAATATTGAAGACACTCTTAAGCAAGTTTTAGACGGGAACTACCCAGCACCCTACAACAAATTTAAGGACTCGCTGATGGTCCCCTTATGTGGTCCCCACCCAGCACAGAAACCAGATAATTTACCAGTTTCATGAAGGACACGGACATCAGGGGATAGACAAACCATTGCCCGTTTAAGACCTTTGTGCTGGTGGGCCGATTTAAAAGCAGACATCACGCATTATGTCGAGAATTGTTTAATCTGTGCACAGAAAAATCCTGAAAGGTACTCTAAGAAAGGAAAATTGAGACACACCCGACCTGTTAATGGCCCATGGACAAATTTACAGCTCAACTACATTAGTCCCCTCCCCCTCCTGCAGAAATGGTTTTAAATATGTATTAGTAGTAATCAACACCTTTATAAAATGGGTAGAAGCATTTCCCTCCCAGACGAACAGAGCGAAAGCCACAGCTAAGAGTTTGACCCAACAGACATTTACAGGCTGGGGTCTTCCCTGCAGCATTGAGTCAGACCAAGGTTCCCATTTCACCGGCAGTCATGCAAAATGTCCTAACAATTTTTGGAATCAAGCAAAAATTTCACATAGCGTATCACCCCCAATCCAGTGGCATTGTTGAGAGAATGAATCGCACCTTGAAAGCGACCATTAGACAAATGGTGCAACAGCTTAACACCACATGGAACACAATCCTCCATTCACCCTTATGTTTATTAGGAACACAGTATCCAGTTCCACAGGTTTCACCCCCCACACTCTCATGACCGGACGGCCCATGAAAGGAACTGAATATTTAGAATTAGAATTAGAACAGTACAGCACAGAACAGGCCCTTCAGCCCTCAATGTTGTGCCGAGCAATGATCACCCTACTCAAGCCCACGTATCCACCCTATACCAGTAACCCAACAACCCCCATTAACATTATTTTTATTTTTTTTAGGACACGAAGGACAATTTAGCCTGGCCAATCCACCTAACCCGCACATCTTTGGACTGTGGGAGGAAACCGGAGCACTCGGAGGAAACCCACGCACACACGGGGAGGACGTGCAGACTCCGCACAGACAGTGACCCAGCCAGGAAGCGAACCTGGGACCCTGGAGCTGTGAAGCATTGATGCTAACCACCATGCTACCGTGCTCCCCTAAGGGTCTCGATTTAGCAAGCCCTGCAGTCACTGTCCTCACCCATGAAAAAGCGGTCCAACAAGTCACGGAAAATATTGAAGCAGCACAGCTCGCTGCAGCTGTCCAACTAGGCACTAGGAAAAAGCAGAGCAAGGCATGCTTTGATAAAACAGTCCACCCCGTAGAGAATACAGTCAGTCAGCAAGTGATGGTTTCCCTGTACAATCCCAGTTTGTTCCTCTCCCCTACATTTACAGGACCCGACTCCATTTCGGACAAAGTGAGCCCCTCTGTGTACAAGATAACGTACCCCAATGGTAAAACTGGTTGGTTGCACATCAACCAGCTCAAAGTCTATGGAACCCAATGTACCCACTCCCAACACATCTCCATGGCAATGGCAGATGATTCTGCCCCGCCCATCGACAACCTAGTCCAACCCTCCCCCAACCATGACAGCACGTCCACGCCCACAGACCCGACTTTGTCTCCACCCACAAGTACGACTTTCCACCTTGAGCTTGATTCAGACGATAGCACCAGCCTCCCCGAATTGACCACGATCACTGACCACTGGTGCAACCTCCCCAGCCCCAGTCACTCCAGCCCCTGGAACCACGACCATGACATGTTTGGCCCCCAATATCCCCCTCCACAGCCAGAGCCACCGCCACCGCCCGACAACAGTAATTTGCCCTTCCCTGCCACCGCCCTCATGACAAGCGAACCCCTCTTTGGCACCGCGACAACTTTTGTAGATTGGTAAGACATGACGATTCGGATTCCATGATGGCCCACACGGCCATGGTACAAAAGCGGCAGACACGAGTCTGGCAACCGAGAGATGGTGACGACTCCGAGTCTGACTTCCACTACGGTAACCCTTTTACAACATTTTTTGATACAGAACCCTGATGTGTCCAGATGATGAGAAAAAGGAACCGCATGAGATTTACGGTGTCCTATTTACTGAAGGAGCCTGCCCGCCTTCTTTCCTTCTTTCTTTCTTATTGCTACATGCATTTAATTAATGTCGCCGGACACAAAATTTCCTGATACAGTTTACTCTTCCGATCTCACATATGCTTCAAATTCGTCCCACTCGTTTGGTCACCCAGGTAGGGAGCAACGGCACTAATCACCGCCCTACCTGTGAATCCCACCGATTCTTGCCCTGCCACGGCCCACACGCACCTCATATTCCCGTCACTTCGAGTACTCTGGAATGGTTCTTTACACTTTTCCCTGTCTTTGGCAGGTCTTAGTTTTCCCTTCTCTGCTCTTATTGTGGTTTAAACAATGCTCTTTGCCACAGTCTGTACACTCAACTCTTTACCTCCTGCGACTCTTTGGTCACTTCCCCATCTGCTATTTCCATGTTTGACACACTTGGTTGCCACATATATGCTGCTATACGCAAACTACCTCTGGACCCTGGGAAGAAGAAACTTTATAAAACCGGCCGCCCTAAAATTCGGCTGGTTAAGATAAGCCTCCCATGGTTGTGATTTAAGAAAGACTGGTCGAAGAAATTGTCTTCCCACTCCACGCATCGACCACAAGCTGTGAGAGTCTCTGTACTTTAAAAATTTGCATTTCTTGTCTCTCCAAAAAGATTATTTCAAAAAGAAAATGAGGGAGTCACACAAGTTGTGGTGTAGGGTACAGAGTGACGATTCTAATGGGTAATTGAAGTTAAGGAAAGAAAGACAAACAAAACGAGATGTTAACCAACGATAATAACAGATATTATGCTTGCACCACCAGGAATATACGAAGAGCAGAAGACAAGATGAAGACAGGACTGATGACCTACATTGTGATCATCACTGGATTCCTACAACCTCGAGCGTTACAAGCCTCTGTACCCCACATCACACCAGGCCCGAACATGACTACACAACATGATACCCCTAACCCGGACACCACACCACACCACACATAGAGATAAACACTGATACCCCCACTTGGTGTGAAAACATTGTTAAATGGTATTCCCTTTCCGACACAGTAGAGACCCTTCTGGTGATAGCAATAATCTGCAGTGTCATGCAGACACATAGACTCCACAAATGGCGAAAAAGAGCCTCCCGCTCCCCGATATATATACACTCCCAGCCCCCTTCTTCGGAATTCACCCATCCCAACAAACATTGTAACCACCAATAAAAAGAAAGATTGTACACCTCTGTAACGTCAAAATTTGATGCTGCCGTTGGTTTAAAACTTTTGTATTGTACATAAGTTCCTTTTTATATTTGCCAGCAGCATGACAGTAGCTTAGATAGTGATAGTTAGATATTCCCTTGTGCGAATAAGTTAAATGTGTAATAGTTGAATGTTTTATAGTGACCCCTTAGAGGTTATGAATGTATGATGTGTTAATAAAACTTAGGTAAATTCTCCAAAACATAGGACAGAGTAGTGTAGAACCTGTCCTTGACCAAGGGTAACCGGCACACCAAGGACAGATAAGGAATCAACAGTATGATCCACCACGCTTCGCGTTCCGGATCAAAAGGACGGGATGTAGCCATCTCAGATGGCCACCTGCAAAGGACCATGGGAATTATGGCCAACCAAGGACTCAAACACACTCTGAGCTTGTGTGTGTATTTACAACCCAGATAGCTAGACGCAATTGAAACCCCCGCTCGTTCTAATGACCCATTTCCCCAGGACAAAAGGACTGTACTCAGGTAACCAATACAGATGCAGATTAAACGGCGCCACTCCCTTTGCTAAGAAAGCCCAAACAGCCAAGGTCAATGACGACTCAGGACACACCCAGCCATCAAGGCACCTGCCCCTTTATTGGCCAAAATCAAAGGCAATGATCGGAGCCTGTCGAACTATTGGATCCAAAGCTAAGGATCGCCCCAAAGTGCGCAAAATCCCAGAGGGATAAAAAAGACACAGCCATGTGTTCGGTCTCTCTTGGCCCCAGCCTACGCCTAAAACCAAGTGTAGCATTATGACCAGAAGACAAGTTCAAGACCAACAATTGCTACCAGACGGATGAGCCCAGCAGAAACGAAGCCACTTCTTCTGCCCAGCCACGCAAGATCCGAACAAAGGCCTTGTTCATCTGTAAAGCGCCGGTTGCCCTGAAGTTAAGTATAGGTTATTGTAGTGTTAGGTATAGTTTAACTTGTAGTGTTTTATCATAGAATTTACAGATTATCATAGAATTTACAGATTATCATAGAATTTACAGTGCAGAAGGAGGCCACTCGGCCCATCAAGTCACCACCGGCTCTTGGAAAGAGCAGCCTACCTGAGGTCAACACCTCCACCCTATCCCCATAACCCAGTAACCCCACCCAATACTAAGGGCAATTTTGGACACTAAGGGCAATTTATCATGGCCAATCCACCCAACCTGCACATCTTTGGACTGTGGGAGGAAACCGGAGCACCCGGAGGAAACCCACGCACACACGGGGAGGATGTGCAGACTCCGGACAGACAGTGACCCAAGCCGGGAATCGAACCTGGGACCCTGGAGCTGTGAAGCAATTGCACTATCCACAATGCTACCGTGCTGCTCTTTATGTTGCATGTCGAAGTAATCCTTGTGCGTAAATAAACTATCTTTGAACTTGAACTGACTAACTGGTTGTTGGGTCTTTGATCGATATCCGATAAAGCCTTGTGGTGGTATCATTTGATACCTGACGACTCTGAAAAGCAATATTAGCATTAATAACTGCCATATCTAGTTAATTTGGCAACATTATTGGTGACGCTGGTGGGATAATATTCCACTCATTAAAAAGAGCAACATTATTGGCGTCTCCGGTGCCAATTGGCAACAAGAGGATCTTTTTACATGTAGGAAAAACTAAAACCAGAGGACACCATCTCAGAATAAAGGGACGATCCTTTAAAACAGAGATGAGAAGGAATATCTTCAGCCAGAGGGTGGTGAATCTGTGGAACTCTTTGCCGCAGAAGGCTGTGGAGGTCAAATCACTTAGTGTCTTTAAGACAGAGATAGATAGGTTCTTGATTAATAAGGGGATCAGGGGTTTTGGGGAGAAGGCAGGAGAATGGGAATTAGAGAAATATCAGCCATGATTGAATGGCAGGGCAGACTCGATGGCCCGAGTAACCTAATTCTGCTCCTATGTCTAATGGTCTTATGTCTGTGAGAAGGTCTTCATTCAAGAACCTTTGCATTGTAATCTCTGAGTGCATCCAGCTGCCTGGATGGGGTACTGACACCATTCTGTTTCAAAAAAACCCTTTCGGAAAAAACTTCAGGTGTGCAACTGCAGAACAGGATGAAAAATTTACTATAAACAAACAACAATAATAGGAACAATGCAGGAAGGCCGTTGTAGTGAAACCACAGAGACTATTTGAACTCCATGGGGTTTGAGATGCTTCTCCAGAAGTAAAGGTGCAAAATAGCTCCTTCCTGTGAGAGGATTTTATGACAGAGAGCCTGCAGATGTGCTGTGGACACGTCATGGGGGTTAAACCTCAAAGATAACAGGCTTCAAGGTAACACAGGTCCACCATGACTCCCCTCATAGGGGAGATCCTTGACCTGACTCGTTCGCCCCCAACCAGAGGTTCCAACCAGAACCTCCCCTCCCCCTCCCAAATCCTCAATCCCCTTGAAGGAGCCCCTCCACCTTGGCAGCTGGCCAGTGGTTTCTTTCCCTT
This sequence comes from Scyliorhinus canicula, assembly GCF_902713615.1. Classification (NCBI taxonomy): domain Eukaryota; kingdom Metazoa; phylum Chordata; class Chondrichthyes; order Carcharhiniformes; family Scyliorhinidae; genus Scyliorhinus; species Scyliorhinus canicula. The sequence goes on along the minus strand of NC_052152.1, from coordinate 89,858,692 downwards.
GGCACTTAGTGGAGAGCGTGTCTCACCTCCTTCCTCCTCTCGGAGTCCATGGCACTTGGCCCAAGTTTATGCCGGGACAGGTTTTTGCCTCAGTGGGGCTAAGAGATCTGACTTGAATTTTGTTAATGAGGTTAAAATTAACTCAAATGCATTAAAACCAGGTTCTTGCCTTTTCTAGGCGTATCCTGAGTACATCAGTGTGAAGGGTCTGGGAAGATCGCATTTGGATTTCCCGCTGATATAATTTTTGCCTTTGGCTTCTCACCAGGTTTAGCCGCTATAAGGGTTTGTATGCATGTGGCTAAAGGGTCTGGAAAATCACCCCAGTTTTTTTTTGCCTTCTGATATCATTTCCCTCCTCTTCAACTCTATCCTCCCGAAGTGCTTTTTTTAAGGTCTTGCGAGCCACATATCTTATTGTTTGTTGTGTTTGCAATCCTTCTGTACCTCCATCCCATCGAGACTTGCACCTTACAAGAAAGAAGTGACCTCTCTGTTCTTCCTACCAAACTGCAGTTCCTCACATTTATCTGTGTTGAACTTTATTTGCCAATTATTTGTCCATTTTGCGAGTTTATTGATGTCCTCCTATGATTTGTTGCAAACCTCCTCAGTACTGACATTCAAAATATATAACTTTTCAGGTTTCCACCCCCAGCGTCATTCTTTCACAATAATTCACATAACTGCAACTTATTTTTAAGCACTGAGGTGGTGAACCACAAGCAACTTAATCAAAGACTGATGTATGGAACAATCAGCAACTTCCAAAAGCTGTGTAGCACGGCAGACATTGCTGCCTTCTGACATTTACAAGGTGCAATATTAAATGTCGCAAGCACAGTGGCGATTTCTCTTTTGAAAAAAAAACAGACACTTGCAAAAGAAATTAAAGCCCATCCCAGTTGTGTGAAGGTCTGTTCTGGTTCGCAATAATTTGCATTTCTGTTGTTTGGTTGTATAGAGCAAGATATAGAGCAGAAGGAGAAAATTTTTTTTTTCTTTAATTTTTTTATAAATTTAGAATATCCAATTCATTTTTTCCAATTAAGGGGCAATTTAACGGGGCCAATCCACCTAACCTGCACATCTTTGGGTTGTGGGGGTGAAACCCACACAGACACGGGGAGAATGTGCAAACTCCTCACAGACAGTGACCCAGGGCCGGGATTCGAACCCGGGTCCTCAGCGCCATAGGCAGCAATGCTAGCCACTGCGCCACCGTGCCGCCCAGAAGGAGAAAATTAACTATCTCACTGTTAATGGTCCGACAATATTTTCCACCAGCAAAGTATTCCTCAAATTTATTGCCAGTTTAGTGTCTCAACTGATCAAAACTTCCAAGCATTAAAGCATCCAGAGTAGCTCTCGGTTGAGTCCCAAAATACAAGGCCATCTCGATCTACCAGGAGTCTCCCAATTAACAGTTACCATGAGACAGAATATACATGGAGGTATGTTATAAATGTAGCAGGGTGTGGAATTCTCCAATTTTTGCTCTCAGAGGTCTGACCAAGAATTCAAGAGTAATTTGTTTATGTAGATCCTCAAGATAATGGGCGGGATTCTCCGACCCCCCCTCCGAGCCGGAGGATCGCCGCGTGGGCGGCGTGAATCCCGGCCCACCGCCCCGACGCGGCTGCCAGATTATCTGGCGCCGATTTTTCAGAGGGGGCGGGAATCGTGTTGGCCGTTGGGGGCCGATCCTCCAATCCGCGATGGGCCGAGTGGCCGCCCGTTTTCGGCCAGTCCTGCCGGCGCAAATTAAACAAGGTCCTTACCGGCGGGACCTAGCTCTGTGGGCAGCATGCAGAGTCCTTGGTGGGGGGGGGGGGGGGGGGAGGGCGCAGGGGAATCTGGCCCTGAGGGGGGGGGGGCCCATGGTGGCCTGGCCCGCGATCGGGGCCCACCGATCTGTGGGCGGGCCTGTGCCGTGGGGGCACTCTTTCCCTCCGCGCTGGCCATGGCAGGCCGTTACAGCGATGAAGAACCCCCCTGCACAAGCGCTGGGATCACGCCAGAACACGCTGGCGCTCCCACGCATGCGCCAACTCGTGAGATTTGTGGCTTCTTGGAAATTGAGAATGGACCAAAGGCGGTCTGGCTGAAGACCACAGCAACAGGTAAGGAAAGCAACAGCCTAGTAAAGTGTTTGGGTTTGGCTGTCAGGTGACTGCACTCGGTGGCACATGTGTTCTTTTCAACAATGGTTTCTACTCGTGAACAATCAAAAAAGGCGCCGGCAGGGGCAAAACAGAATTTCTCCAAGTATAACCCCGAAACCCTCCTTCAATAGACTGAACACAAAAGAGACTGAATGCTGAATTTGCAAGGGAGGAGACCTCAAAGAAAATTATCCCCTGCCGAATGGAGAGAGATAGCACTGGTACTGAGTCCAACTTCCCCACCAGCAGAACTGCTGACATGTGGCACAAGAAGTTCAATCAGCAGACTGGGGGAAAAGTAATGTACAACATAAGATTCCACCAGAATTTAGTGAATTTATGAAGAGACAAATTAAAACGAATATGTTACTTCAATAGGAAAAGATATCCCAAAAGTACCTTCCCTCTATTCATTCATGAGCTACAACAATATAAGGAAATATTTTCAACCCGCAATCACCGTCGGAGAGAACGACAAACGCAGGCAGAAAATCCAGAGAGAATCGGGTTTCCTGATTTTCTCCGCCCCCTCACCAGCGACATCACGAGATTTATGCCCACGGAGGGAAGGAACCTCATTTAAATGAATCGTGATAAATTTTGATTTTATTAAAGGGCCTTCCTGCCATGAGAACCCCCCTCACAGATTATTCATTGCGCGCCAATGTTTACAATGGCCTTTTAAAAATGAGAAACAGTTGAGAAAATCCCTCCAGGGGTACAAAGGTAAGTTTAGCCCCCGGGAGGAGAGGGACATGCCCGGGAAGTGCCCTGGAACTGCCCCCGACACAGGTTGGCACTGCCACCCTGTGCAGGGAAACAGCCGGGGGCAGTGCCAGGGTCGGCCCCATTGAGAGACCCATGGGGAGGCATGAGGTTGACAATGAGGAGGGAACTTGCAGGTACAAGGGGGGAAGCCACTGAGGGGGGCGAGAGAACGCCATTTAGCGATGGTGGAGGTGATGTCCAGGGGAGCTCCCAATGATTGTCTGGGAGTGTGGGGGGGGATGGCGGAGGCCCCAGTGATTATCTAGGGTGGGGGGTGTCCCTGATGATTGTCTGGGTGGGAGGGGAGCCCCTGATGATTATCAGGTGGGGGGAGGGAATATCTCCATGGTGAGGGGGCATGGATTAAAACTTTTGTTCTGATCAGGGTGCCCTTTAAAGATGGTGTCCCGATCGCTGTGAAGCCAGGTGTCAGCTCTATCAGGCACCGACCCACCCAGAGGGACAGTGTGAACCACGTCCAATCATGTTTTTTCTTTCAAGAAGCTCAAGATCTGGAGAGAAAACCTGCCTGAGCAACTGAAGAACCACACACCAGTTTTCAGTCTGAGCTGATCCTTTGAAAGAATATGGTGCGAATCCACCCATTATCTTCTGCAATTGTACTAACTTTAAACTCCCAGGTGAATTTAACATTTATTCTGCCTCTCTGACAAGAACAAACAAATTCCATTTGATCTCTAGTCACCGAAAACCACCATTAAATTGATGTAAGTTCGACAACAGTACTAAACTTTGATTTCTTCACAAAACACCACCCTCTTCACAAACGAGATCTAGCCTGAAAAATAGCGCAAAGGAATAATAGCTCAATAAAACCAAGCCACAGTTGCTGGCAGAAATATATGTGTTGCAATGTGATCAAAAGGGAAAGATGCACCACGCAGAATTCAAGATCACTTGTGGAATACTTTCAGTTTTACAGCTTAACATGCAGTTTTCTGTTCAAGCTGCATATTATATAAATAATGTAGTTGAACAATTAATAAATTTGACCATGTATTTACTAATCCTGGATACAAAATAGCACAAGTTGAATAATCTTCAATTGTATTCTTGAATCAATATATCCACTGTAGTAAGGGTGCACAAAATACCTGAATAATGAAAGTGCTGGAACCAATTACATATTTTTTATTTGTTCATGGGATGTGGGCGTCACAGGCTGTGCCATCATTTATTGCCCTTGAGGGGGCAGTTAATCTAGTGAACCACATTGCTGTGGGTCTGGAGTCACATGTAGGCCAAACCAGGTAAGGACGACAGATGACCTTTCCTCAAGGACATTAATCACCAGATGGGTTTTTGCGACAATTGGTTTCATAGTCATCACTCGACTTTTAATTCCAGATTTTTCAATTGAATTCAAATTTCACCATCTGAAGTGGTGAAGCTGGGTCCCCAGAGCATTACTCTGTGTCTGTGGCTTACCAGGACTGTGGTTTACAATACCACAACGCCACAGCCTCCCCATATACTCCACACATGTAGCAATCTTCTGTGAAAGACCACCATCAATCTTCCATTGTATATCAATGGCCTATTAGTTTTAAGCCACTCTGGATGGATAATGGCCATTGACTTTGTGACCAAAACTCGATTCTGATCCTGAGATCCTTTATTATCCCAAAATCCAGTTGAGACCTGGGCAGACTGCAGAAGAACACTGACAAGACAGCAGCTGCAGAGACATGCTGGGCTACCTTTGCCTCTTCAGAACCAACAGTCTTCATCCAGTCTGAGAACCAGACCCTGAAACTAGCTGCAAGTCATTAAGCGCCAAAGTACTTAATCTGTTCTAGTTTGAAAGTTCACCTGAGAAGCAGCCTCCTAGATATTTGACTACAAGAATCCTCACAACCTGCTGTGAACCCTTTGCTTTACACGAACCTCACTTCACCCTTAAATCATTGGGTCTATTCACAAAACTATGGGCCTCTCACCGTAAATCATAAATTAGAGACTAAATTAAATCTAATTTATAAAGAAGCACCATCTTCATCTGTATCCAATCTTTGTGTGTGTGTCTCATTGCAGTAATTTGGAATAAGTTGTTGCTGCTGAATTATTTAATTGGAATAGCCGTTTCAAAGGTAAGGAAAGACGCACCTCTCTCCATACAAAACATACTGATTATGTGCAGTAAGAGAGCAAGTACTGTCTGTCCATGACCGAATCGTCCCTTGTAGCTACACACATGAAAAAAGCATTGCAATGATGATTTTCTACCTAAAGGAGTACATATGTGGGATTTGAGATAAATTGCCTCTTGATTCAATGCAAAGATTATCTCTTCCTGTGCCATTAACTGGTAATTAAGATGACTCTTGTAAACATTCAATCCAACTGTTCTATTCATCCTTTGCATCTGATCTATTCACTGCTTTGATTTATAGTTAGTATTTGGTATTTTCATTCCTCAGCAATACTTTTAATGGACCTCCTTAAGCTGCCAAATGAATGAGGATGTAATCAGCAATCCTTCCAAGTAGCTCCGGTCTGTCATTTACAGCTCAGCAGCAGCTTTGCTCCAACACGACAATACAATTTTCTGTGCTTTCTCAAGTTGGTAGGAAAGTATTTGAATTGACTTCTCACTCACCCTCACTGTTTTTAATTTGTAAATTGGAACGCTGTAACAGGATGTAAACATTCTCTTAATGTGGCGAATGTTACTGCCACAGTGTAAGTATTGGTTAAACAAACCAATTACTCCTAGTTCTTGATGAGGCCAGTTCTATGCCATATTTGAGTGAGGTGCATGAATCGTCAGGCAGCTCTACGACCCCTGACTATCAACATGTAAGTAAAGGCTTTGGCTATAGACAATAATGTGAAATGATCAGTTGTCGTCTTATGTCTACACAATGATTACACCTGTACTGATAGTTTGTGACAGGTGGTTCATTTGAGAAAAATGTATTAACATGTTGTCATCATCTTCAAGAGCTAGTATTACAACGGCAATTACTTTTTATTGTTCATTCACAGGATATGATCGCTGTTGGCAAGGCCAGCATTTCGGACCAATCCCTAATTTCCCTTGAGAAGGTGGTGCTGAGCCACCTCCTTGAATCTCTGTAGCACATGTGAAGCTATTCCCACAGTGTTAGATGGTGTTCCAGGATTGTGATGCAGCTACGATGAAGGAAAGGACATTTATTTATTAGTCATTGTTGCTGGGATGGTAAATTGGGTGTGGTGGTGTTCCCATACACCTGCTGCCCTTATACTTCAAGCCCATATGAAATGAAAATGAAAATCGCTTATTGTCACGAGTAGGCTTCAATGAAGTTACTGTGAAAAGCCCCTAGTCGCCACATTCCGGCGCCTGTCCGGGGAGGCTGGTATGGGAATCGAACTGTGCTGCTGGCCTGCTTGGTCTGCTTTAAAAGCCAGCGATTTAGCTGAGTGAGCTAAACCAGCCCCTGAGGTACTAGTTTGAGAGGGACTGTCTTGGGTATAAGAATGGAGCAATGCATTCTGGTTCAAGTTGAGAGACGCAATGCCAGACTGAAGAAGACAGCTAGGAACAATCTAGAATGGACAGAAGTCGCATTGGCCCATAACTTCCAGGTTCCCCAGCGTCACATTTAGTGGCTATCCCTACAATGCTCTGGGAATCGCTCTCGGAAGTTCCCACTTAAGGGTATACCCAGCAATTACCCGGAAGTGCTAACTTCCTCTGGACAATAGTGCTGGGCTGGGGACCATCTGACAGAGGCAATTAAATACTCTAACTTCAGATGGTTCTGCCAATTTTACCCTGACAGATATTCAGAAAGAGTTGATAGGGGGAAAAAAACCTCCAGCTCCAAAGTAGGGTTACTCTGGAGTTGGAAGTTTATTTTTCCCTACACCCAGACCCAGCCTGGCATGGGGCACCCTGCACAAACACAACGTCCCCCTGTGCCCCACAGCATCACCACCACTAACCCCCAACCCCCAGCCCGAACCAGCCCGACCCGAACCAACACCCTCTCCCAGTGCAACACAGTCTGACCCTTCCTCCTGGACTTGCCCTGCACCCCAGACTGATTTCCCTCCTGAACTGACCCCCCCTCCTGATCTGATCTCCATCCCTCGCTCCCAGACTGATTCCCCTCCTGGACTGACCCCCCTCCCAGACTGAGCTCCCTCCCACCCACCATCACCTTCCACCCCACTGCCCACCCCTCCCTCACCCACCCACACTCCCCGTATTCCCCCCACACTCCCCGCACCGCACTCACCATCCCGAGTTCCACTCCCCCCCCCCCCCCCCTCCCGCCCCCACCCCCCAGTTCACACAGACCAACTTTTCTTTAAAACACTAATGGTCCTCATACATAAATGATACAGTAATTTCTGGTAAGGAACAGATTGACAAGTAAACGCAAATATTCAGAAGTTGCTTTCCGAGATGTTCCACTCAGGAAATAGCATTGAGTGAAAATATATGTCTCACCACTGAAACATGTACTGTTCTTTCATTGGGCTGATGTTGAATCTTGAAATTGTAGTGTGAACAAATAAAATTAAACTTTGATTTATAAACAAAGTTATTTATTGCGAACATTACACGAACAAATTACTAAAATGTCTAAGATTAATGCAGTTGGAAATAATGGTCTATCACTAACTTACACTAAGATACTACAGAACTACTCTAATATGCGACTGCTACAAACTTCTGACCAACACCTTCACCTGGAACACAGGGGTGGGATTTGCCATTGCCCGACGCCGATATTATAATTCCCGATTGGTAGGGCAGCACCCTGGCACAGTAGTTATCATTTCAGCCTCACAGCGCCGAGGTCCCAGGTTCAATCCGGCCCTGGGTCACTGTCCGTATGCAGTTTGTACATTCTCCCCGTGCTTGCGTGGGTTTCGCCCCCACAACCCAAAGATGTGCAGAGTAGGTGGATTGGCCACTCTAAATTGCCCCTGAATTGGTAAAAATTAATTGTGTACGCTAAATTTATGACAAAAAAAATAATAATTACCGATTGGGCGGGGAATCCCTTCTGATGACTAAATCGGGGACAGCGCAGGTTTGACGCCAGCTTTTGAGTTTCCACCCCCTCCAAAATTGTGTCATCACGTCGCGCGTTGCACGCCGTTGAAATACCGTTGGTGCGTCATCGGAAGGCCCTCCACCGATGCTTCGCCCCCGATGGGCCAAGTTCCCGACCGCGCAGTTGACGTGTGGTCTGAGGGTCGGGAACCGGCATGGCGGCTGCAGACTGTGTCTGGCGGTGCCACACTCGGCCGGGAGCCGTGCCACTGGTCGGGGAACCTTCCGCAAGGGTGGGGGACTGGTTGGGGGTGGCCAAGGGGTAGCCTGTGGGGACATATTTGGTGAGTCGGCTCAGTCGTACAGCCCAAACGCTGCAGGTCGCCACCGTGCACATGCGCGGCCATGGACCTGAGCATTCTCGGCCTGTTTTTGGCATGGGAGCCGAGTGTTTTACCCAGAACTAGAAAAGGCACCCAGAGGATTGTTAAACAACTGATTGCCACTTAGATTGCCTGCTAGCTCTCATGAAGGAAGCATTTTGATTGTTACCACTTGACCTAACACTCTCCCAGGGGCTAAACCAGTCACTGGTGAGGATTTTGAGCATTGCTTAAAGGTATATTATCTTTCACTATTGATTTGACACTGGAAGCTTGAAGAGTACATTTGAACCACGTCTGGAGATTTGTTGGGACATTTAGTCAAGATTTCACCAACAACAATAGTGCACGCCCTGCTACCCAACCGAGTAGACACCTTATAGGAGTCACCAGGAGAAAGGAGAACCTGGTCAGGTTTCTTTCAAGGTGTTTCTTTATTTTCTTTTTTTCTTCACCTGCAAGAGGAATGGGTGTAGGTTATGAGGTCAGGCAGAGAAGTACCAGCCTTTGCAGAAGACACAGACAAGCCTGCAGGTGCAGGGCATCATTCTTCCTCTGAATGTCCCCCACCAGGACCTTTGGTGATTTATTTAAGAATCTATGCACCCTCTCTCTCAGTCCCTCAGCCATCCCGAAACCTCCTGCTGTGTGCCAGCCAGTGCATTCCACATTTTCAGTGGAAAGGGGTGCAAGGAGCTCACACATCCTGCTCCAAAAAATTACTTTTAATCATTGCTTGATGTGGTGGTATGAATGGGAGCACTGCCATTGGTACAGAGCATTGGTTTCCCATTGGCTCTGGCTGGTCACGTGCCTCTCGTCTGATTGGCTGGGACTAGTCATGTGACTGCTCACCAATTGGTCGAGAGGCAAGTAGACCCCGCCTCCGAGGTGGGGTATAAGTACCCAGAGTTCCCGGCAGTCGGCCTTTCTCTGTAGTCGACCACCGGGCTAACAACTAGCTGATTAAAGCCACAGTTTGGACCTTCATCGTGCCTCGCGTCCAATTGATGCTACATCAATTTAATCAGCTAGAATTGTGAAATGGAGCTACGCATCAAGCCTGACTGCCTCCGCACCAGCCTGCATGCTTCAAATACGCCTGCAATCTTTAAACATTGGCAGGCGTGTTTCAACAGTTACCTGACAACTGCAGCCAGCAAGCCCACCAAGGAGCAGAAACTCCACATCCTCCACTCGTGAGTGGGCATGGCGGTATACTCAATGATTGAGGACAAAAATGATTATGACCATGGCTATGGATATCCTGAGAGGACACTTTCTCCGGCCGGTCAACGTAGTATATGCACGGCATCTCCTGACTACTAGACAACAGTTCCCTGGTGAGTCACACAACGAGTTTTACCAGGCCCTCACGGCTCTAGGGAGAATTTGCGCCTGTCCACAAGTTTCTGCGACAGAGCACATGGAACTTTTAATTAGAGACACTTACGTTGCCAGCATGCAATCCTCCTCTATCCACCAACGATTGCTGGAGAAGAACGCCCTCAGCCTAGCTGAGGCACGGACCCTCGCAAGCTCCGTGGAGGTCGCCGACCTGAACGCCCCGCGCATACGCCCCCGGCCGCGTGGCAACCCCTCGGACTTCATGGCACGCGCCAACCCCGTCCTCCGCTGACCCCGACCCCCCCCCAGGCCTGCGCTGCGGGACACTCCGACAAGCTAACGGGGCCCCGCTGCTATTTTTGCGGCCTCTCCAAACACCACCGCCCATGCTGCCCGGCCCACTCCGCTCTATGTAAGAGCTGCGGGAAGAAGGGCCATTACGCTGTGGTCTGCCAGACCACGTCGGTCGCTGCTGTTCCGCGCAGCGACCGCGGATCGCCCCCCCCCCCCCCCGACCTCTCCAGCCCACCTCCCGGCCCCCGCAACAGGCCTATGGTCCTCCCTACCCCCGCTCCCGACTGCCCTGACCGGCTCGCAGACGCCGCTGACACTGCCCCCAGCCGCCACGAGGTTCCCACGAGCGCCGCCATCTTGGGTCCCGGACGCCACATGGGGGTCATGGGCACCGCCATCGTGGGGCCCCGGCTCCACGTGCGGGTCCTGGGCGCCGCCATCTTGGGCCAACACAGGGGGGGTTTAAACTAATTTAGCAGGGGGATGGGAACCTAAATTGTAGTCCCAGTGTACAGGATGTTGAGAGTAGTGAGGTCAGGGATAGGGTTAAAAGTTCGAAAGAGGGCACCGGCAAGCAGGACGCTGGTTTGAAGTGTGTCTACTTCAACGCCAGGAGCATCCGGAATAAGGTGGGTGAGCTTGCAGCATGGGTTGGTACCTGGGATCTCGATGTTGTGGCGATTTCGGAGACATGGGTAGAGCAGGGACAGGAATGGTTGTTGCAGGTTCCAGGATTTAGATGTTTCTGTAAGAACAGAGAAGATGGTAAAAGAGGGGGGGGTGTGGCATTGTTAATCAAGGAAAGTATTACGGCGGTAGAAAGGACGCTTGAGGACTCGTCTACTGAGGTAGTATGGGCCGAGGTTAGGAACAGTAGAGGAGAGGTCACCCTGTTGGGAGTTGTCTATAGACCTCCGAATAGTTCCAGAGATGTAGAGGAAAGAATTGCAAAGATGATTCTCGACAGGAGCGAGAGTAACAGGGTAGTTGTTATGGGGGACTTTAACTTTCCAAATATTGACTGGAAATACTATAGTTCGAGTACTATAGATGGGTCAGTTTTTGTGCAGTGTGTGCAGGAGGGTTTTCTGACACAGTATGTAGACAGGCCAACAAGGGGCGAGGCCACATTGGATTTGGTACTGGGTAATGAACCCGGCCAGGTGTTAGATTTAGATGTAGGTGAGCACTTTGGTGATAGTGATCACAACTCGGTTATGTTTACTTTAGCAATGGGCAGGGATAGGTATATACCGCAAGGCAAGAATTATAGCTGGGGGAAAGGCAATTATGATGCTATTCGGCAAGATTTAGGATGTATAGGATGGGGAAGGAAACTGCAGGGGATGGGTACAATCGAAATGTGGAGCTTTTTCAAGGAACAGCTACTGCGTGTCCTTGATAAGTATGTACCTGTCAGGCAGGGAGGAAGTTGTCGAGCAAGGGAACCGTGGTTTACTAAGGAAGTTGAAGCACTTGTCAAGAGGAAGAAGAAGGCTTATGTTAGGATGAGACATGAAGGCTCAGTTAGGGCACTTGAGAGTTACAAGTTAGCCAGGAAGGACCTAAAGGGAGAGTTAAGAAGAGCAAGGAGAGGACACGAAAAGTCGTTGGCGGATAGGATCAAGGAAAACCCTAAGGCTTTCTATAGGTATATCAGGAACAAAAGAATGACTAGAGTAAGATTAGGGCCAATCAAGGATAGTAGTGGAAAGTTGTGTGTGGAATCAGAGGAGATAGGGGAAGCGTTAAATGGATATTTTTCATCAGTGTTTACACTGGAGAAAGACAATGTTGTCGAGGAGAACAATCAGGTTCAGTCGACCAGGCTAGATGGAATTGAGGTTCAAAAGGAGGAGGTGTTAGCAATTTTGGAAAATGTCAAAATAGATAAGTCCCCTGGGCCAGATGGGATTTATCCTAGGATTCTCTGGGAAACCAGGGAGGAGATTGCAGAGTCTTTGTCCTTGATCTTTATGTCGTCTTTGTCGACAGGAATAGTGCCGGAAGACTGGAGGATAGCAAATGTTGTCCCCTTGTTCAAGAAGGGGAGTAGAGACAACCCTGGTAATTATAGACCTGTGAGCCTTACTTCGGTTGTGGGTAAAATGTTGGAAAAAGTTATAAGAGATAGGGTTTATAATCATCTTGAAAAGAACAAGTTGATTAGCAATAGTCAACACGGTTTTGTGAAGGGTAGGTCATGCCTCACAAACCTTATTGAGTTTTTTGAGAAGGTGACCAAACAGGTGGATCAGGGTAAAGCGGTTGATGTGGTGTATATGGATTTCAGTAAGGCGTTTGATAAGGTTCCCCACGGTAGGCTATTGCAGAAAATAAGGAAGTATGGAATTGAAGGTGATTTAGCTGTTTGGATCAGTAATTGGCTAGCTGAAAGAAGACAGAGGGTGGTGGTTGATGGCAAATGTTCATCCTGGAGTTCAGTTACTAGTGGTGTACCGCAAGGATCTGTTTTGGGGCCACTGCTGTTTGTCATTTTTATAAATAACCTGGAAGAGGGTGTAGAAGGATGGGTTAGTAAATTTGCAGATGACACGAAGGTCGGTGGAGTTGTGGATAGTGCTGAAGGATGTTATAGGATACAGAGGGACATAGATAAGCTGCAGAGCTGGGCTGAGAGGTAGTAGATGGAGTTTAATGCGGAAAAGTGTGAGGTGGTTCGCTTTGGAAGGAGTAACAGGAATGCAGAGTACTGGGCTAATGGCAAGATTCTTGGTAGTGTAGATGAACAGAGAGATCTCGGCATCTAGGTACATAAATCCCTGAAAGTTGCCACCCAGGTTAATAGGGCTGTTAAGAAGGCATATGGTGTGCTAGCCTTTATAAGCAGGGGGATTGAGTTTCGGAACCACAAGGTCATGCTGCAGCTGTACATAACTGTGGTGCGGCCGCTCCTGGAGTACTGCGTGCAGTTCTGGTCACCACATTCTAGGAAGGATGTGGAAGCTTTGGAAAGGGTTCAGAGGAGATTTACTAGGATGTTGCCTGGTATGGAGGGAAGGTCTTACGAGGAAAGGCTCAGGGAATTGAGGTTGTTTTCGTTAGAGAGGAGAAGGCTGAGAGGTGACTTAATAGAGACATATAAGATAGTCAGAGGGTTAGATAGGGTGGACAGTGAGAGTCTTTTTCCTCGGATGGTGATGACCAACACGAGGGGACATAGCTTTAAATTGAGGGGTGATAGATATAGGACAGATATCAGAGGCAGTTTCTTTACTCAGAGAGTAGTAGGGTTGTGGAACGCCCTGCCTGCAACAGTAGTAGACTCGCCAACTTTAAGGGCATTTAAGTGGTCACTGGATAGACATATGGATGAAAATGGAATAGTGTAGGTCAGATAGGCTTCAGATGGTTTCACAGGTCGGCGCAACATCGAGGGCTGAAGGGCCCGTACTGCGCTGTAGTGTTCTATGTTCTACAGAAGGCCCTGCCAGCGATTACTCAGCCACCGAGGATAATCTGGAACTCTCGCCACGACTTGCTTCCATCAATTGGTCGAGAGGCAAGTAGACCCCGCCTCCGAGGTGGGGTATAAGTACCCAGAGTTCCCGGCGGTCAGCCTTTCTCTGTAGTCGACCACCGGGCTAACAACTAGCTGATTAAAGCCTAAGTTTGGACCTTCATCGTGCCTCGCGTCCAATTGATGGTACATCACTTGAATACTAAACTTCATCTATTTATTCACATGTTATCTTCAGAATTCTAAGGTGTTGCCAAAATCTCCCAAGAAAACGGCTCAGGGTGAAGACATCAGAAAAGTCAAGTGCCTGTTTTAAGGCAAAGCAAACATGAATGGATAAAATGTGTTTATTAGTAGGGCTTACCTTTTTTTGAGGGTGGGGATGTGGCTACGGTGTTTGTAATTGTCTGGGTGTCCCCTCCTACTATTTTGCAGTCTATAAAAAATAGGATCCTTGTACAAAATAATTCATTAATTTCCCATATGGCTGAGGACCCTCCACAGGGAAGACACTACCATATTAATGCAATAGTTTTTATTCCAATATTTCTTTTGGGAACTGCAAGAAAATAATGCTGCTGCTGCAAAGGAAGAGCCCATTACAATTATTTAGCAAAATTAGTCATTTAACCTTCGAAATATGCAAAACACTTTCTGAGCTGTATGAGTCAGAATCATCCAGAGCTATAAACAGTATGTGCACACTGGAAAATACTCTAATACAGATCTATTTTTGTTAGTTTCTGTTTTGAAAAAAATACATGTTGGATGTAACTGCGCAAATGCTGCTGAATGGGTAATTTCTAAACTACACAAATATTGAATGCTTTCTATTACTTTGAACATAATATCAAATAACATTCAAAAATATTTGAAAAACTGCTGTTTTTCCGAAATATCAAGATATCCGCTGCTGTCCTGGCTTAAGACCAAACATTAAGTGTGATGATTTTGATTTGTGCAAATTATATTTTTACTACATACTTTTTCTCTCCTTTATTTGGTAACCCAAAACACGATGGTTTAAATTTATTGTATGAAGTACTTTGAGTCACTCAACGCATCTATGTAAAAATGCTGTATAAATGCAAGTATATTTTTGTTCTTGCACCTGTTTTATTCCAATAGTATCAGTTTGAATGTTAAAATGCAGGGCTGTTCTCTTGATAAAAATTCGTGCCAATATTAACGTTGCAATTCTGAAACTAGTGAAAACTACACAGAGACCATTAGATTTCAAAAAGGTACATTTGAAGCAGAAGCTGCTAAACGCTATTATGTTCACATTTGCTTTAAAGTAGAGTATATAAATAATTGTCCTTCATCATATAATGAAAGGGGGGAAAGAACTTGCATTTATCCAGTGTTTTTTATGACCTAGGCATGTTGTCAAGCACTTGAGAGCCAATTAAATTTAGTTACTGTTGTAACAAAATGTTGAAGCCGCTATTTCCACAGCACATCCCATAAACAGCTATGAGATAAATGATCAAACATCCGTTTTTTTATTCACTTGGTAGAGGGAGCAATGTTGCTCGGAACACCAGAACTCCTTGTTCTTCTTCCGAGTAATACCATGGGATTCTTCACATTCATCTGAAAGGGCAAACAGGATCTCAGTATAATATCTCATCCAAGAGATGGCAATTCTGACTGTCTACAACATACTGCATTGATGTAGCATCCCTACAGTGCAGAAGGAGGCCATTCAGCCCATCAGGTCTGCACCATCCGTCCGAAAGAGCACCCCACTCTCCATTCCATTCCCATAACTCCACCTAACCTTTGGACACTAAGGGGCAATTTAGCATTGCCCAACCACCAAATCGTCTTTGGGCTGTGGAAGCACAGAGGAAACACACGCAGACACAGGGAGACCATACAAACTCCACACAGTCACCCAAGGCCGGAATTGAACCTGGGTCCTTTTTCTGTGAGGCAGCAGAGCTAACCACTTTGCCACCTTGCCACCCATATGATAGCTTATTTGGAACATTTACAGCAATCAACCAAAAATTGCTCCTCATTCTGCCCTCATCTTATACAAAGCAATAATTTACTCCTAAATCTTTGCGAATGAATGCAATGCTTTTACTAACCACTGAGCTAATGGTCCTTTCAGTTGCCTCTGCCGACCTGATCTTTGTTCTTTTCTGTGAGTTTCCTGTTCAGTCATTACTTTTGATTTTTTGAACTTAGGTAAAGAACTCAGCATGTGTAAAACCTTTAATATGATCTGGCACTATTCCACCCTGCAGTGGAGTAAATTGGTGCATCAGCAGACTGAGGATATCATTTCTAAGCTCCTTTCAATTGCTTTTAACATGATCCATGATAACCTTTGAATAAATCTGAATAAATCCATGGCAACACCATGTCTCCTGTGCAACGTTTGAAACTTTAATAATCATAAAAGTAATAGGGAATAACCAATACCAGTTTGGTCATACTGGCTGTTATACAGAAAATTAGAAAAGTAACTCAATTTTTAATAACAACAATATGCTTCTGTTTGCCTAAGCAAAACAATGCACAAGAGATTAACTTTTTATCCAGAAGGATTATCCTTCTAACCATTATTAGTTTTTAATGTGCTTTAGTTTTTCTGATCTTTAAAAGGTTCAAATACTAAATTTTGCTAATTTGAACAGTTTTATTGCATATAAGGAGCTTTTGGCTGTAAATATGGAATCAAAAGAGAATTCCTTCTGTAAATCTAACGAATTTTGTGTCACAATTTTAAAAACTTCAACAAACTCTTTAACGAAGTCATTTTAAAGACATCCATACAAATATTTCATCACTGCAACCAATATGAATAAACATTGAGACATGGAGGATAGATAACATGCACTCTTTTAAACTGGGATGCAAAGTTTCCAACATATTGGAATAAAAGGTTAAAAAAAACCAGTCTGAATAATTGTCCGATTAATTTTTGTTTATGTTCCATGCCAGAAACTGACTTTTTCTTTGCTTTTCTAGTCCATGGATAGTGAGGATAATTGCAGTGCACAACTTCTACCCAGACTGAGATCAGTTAGTTTAGCATAGACCAAAGATTGAACTTGTGACCTTTCAGCTCTGCCTCATTTTCACAACAGGCAGTGCATTTTTCCCACTAATCAACTGAGTAAACCACAACATTTTCTACCAGGCCTTTTTTGTTTAAATTTTTGTCTGTGTTATTTATAAGCTATACTCTCCTAAATCTCTAAATTGCCTCAAAATTTTAGGGTAAATGGAAAACTGGATTATCCAACCTTGGCCGGAATTTTCCAGTCCTTGTGATTCAATTTTCCTGCTGGCAGCGCACCCCCGCCAGCGGGTTTCGCGGATGCGTTGTGTGGTTAGAATGAGAAATTCCATTGACAATCGGCGAGGAGATAGAATCCCACCATCAGCGAATGACGCACAGCCAAGAAACACACGACTGGCGGACGAGAGAATTCTACCTTTTATTTTTGGCAGGTCTCTTCCCAGCCGACAAATTACCATTGACGAATTGAAAACTGCTGCAAGATACCGGCTTTTGAAATGAATCCACTTTTGGCATGAAAAATATCATATGCAGGACTATATAGTGTTTATGATAGGGTTGGCAGAATCTATTTGATTGCAGTTGGCCACCTCCGTGCTTTAAGTTCTAGGTCTCTAATCTGCCATGCTTTCATTTGCAACATTTAAGGTTCTTGAGGTATGTTTTGAGTCTCTGTTCTTGGATACACATTTCTAGCCATGTTCACCAATACCATCTGCTTATATGTTGCTGTGGTTGTTTCAGTAAGAGCTCCAGAGGCTTAATTGTCATTATTATTAACGCATAACTATTTATATTTGTACAGAGTTCTTCTAGCTATGCCTACCTTAATACAGACTTCTACCCTACTGAACTACTGCGCCAGTCATGTGACTCCATTCCCACAGTGGCGTGCAGAGGGGGGGCCGACGGTGCATTGGCCCCGGGCATCCATTTGATGGGGGCATCCAATCAGAGAAGGAAAAAAAAAAAAAAAAATTTTTTTTTTTTTTTTAATTTTTAAAAAAAATTTAGATTACCCAATTATGTTTTTCAATTAAGGGGCAATTTAGCGTGGCCAATCCACCTACTCTGCACATTTTTTGGGTTGTGGGGGCGAAACCAACGCAGACACGGGGAGAATGTGCAAACTCCACACGGACATTGACTCAGAGCCGGGATCGAACCTGGGACCTCAGCGCCGTGAGGCGGTTGTGCCAACGTGCTGCCCCAGAGAAGGAAATAAGATAGTAATTTTAAAATTTCAGCGGTGATAAATCAATTTTTGGAGGCTCACCACACTGCAGAGGCAGTTGTTAGCCCTTTATTCCTTTAACATGGTGTACCCTTTCTGTCTAGAGAAAATGGTCCTTCTCCCCATCCCCCCCACACGCATGTGCATGATGTACGTGGTGCAACCATCAAAAGCAACAAGCAGACATGGCTGTTCGTTCCTGCGTTTCCTCGAGTCATAACTCGTCTTTTCTTCAGCTTTTTGTGCATCTAGATTAGTTATTTTACCTACTCAGGTCAGTGAATAGCTCTAGAACAGGTGCAACTACGGTTTTTATAGGTTTTTTGGTGATATTTAATGAAATATTTACGTGGGATGTAGTAAGAGTGAAGCCTGGATGATCAGAGGACTGCTATGGCATTTAATCTCGGAATAGGAGACATTTATTCCTTAACATGCTAATATTCGAATACAGATACCACTAATTTGCAAGTCTATGATATAAATTGCACAAAATTATCAGTGGAGAATCAGTGTGAAATAATTTGATACGAAGGAACAAAGAAATGAAATATGGTTTATCCGTCTGCAACTGACCGATTGTTTACCATTTTCTTCTCATTTTCTCATGCGTCTTACGGTTTTTGAGATAGAAAATGAAATGCTACGAGTATTTCGTGTACAACCGAGTGAAGCACAGAACAGGAAAAAAAAGGGGGCCAGAGTCGAAGAAGAGTCCCATCAAAGAGGGGCATTAGATGCATGGATAAAAAGAAGTAAAGAAGAAGTAGGAGGACCTGGAGAAGTAAAAGATGATGTGGGTGCAGAGAAGGATTTTTCTGATACGGATTCAGCTCGGTCAGAACATAATACTCTCTCTCCTCAGTCTCGTTGTCAGGATGATGATCCATGTGAAGAAAATAAAGAAGATATTTGCATATTTTTGCAAAGAAGCGATTTTGGCTGTTTGAAGAAACCGATTCCAGATCATTTGAAGATGACAATATTACAACATGGCCCTGAAAGATATCAGAATAAAAGTGGTCCATTTGCTGAGAAGGATGGGAGATCATTTTCCAAACAGTGGTTTGATAAAGTTTCCACAAACGGAGAAATTGTGGAGAGAAAATGGTTGTTATACTCTCCATATCGGAAAGCATGCTACTGTTTTGTTTGCTTTTTGTTTTCAAAGGAGCATTTGTTGTCTGTGTCAAACTTTGGAAAGGAAGACGGTTTCTCCACTTGGAGAAAATTAAATCCAACAATACCTGACCATGAGAAAAGCCCTTCTCATAGAGCTCACATGAGGGAATACCTGAACCTTGTAGTTCGACTCCATCATTCAACTACGATAGATGCTGACCTTCAACAGCAAATGTCTGCTGAAAAGAAAAGATGGAAAGCTATAACTGAACGGATTGTCGAGGTTATATCCTTTCTGGCAAAACAGAATCTGGCCTATCGTGGACATCGAGGAGAAGGAATATCTGGGTTATCAGAGCCAGGGGAGACAGTCAGTGAAAATACAGGAAACTTTCTAGCAACAATCAGACTTTTGGCCAAATATGATGACATCTTAGCAAAACACTTGCAGAGAGGGAAAGAGAAACCAAAAAGTGTCACCTACTTGTCCAACAGAATTCAAAACGAAATAATCAATCTTCTTGGTGAAACTGTCAAGAAAAATATAATTTCCGAAATTAAGGACGCAAAATATTTTAGCATAATGCTGGATTCAACTCAAGATATTGCCCATGAAGATCAGGTTTCTGAAATTCTGCGTTACGTTCATATTGATGAAAACAGAAAAGTAGAAATAAAGGAGACATTTCTGGGATTTTTTCAAGTCAACAAGAAAGATGCAGTCAGCCTGGTAAATAAAATTCAGGAAAAATTGGAAGAAGACAAAATTTCCATGAATGACTGTCGTGGTCAAGCATATGATAACACAGCAGTTATGGCTGGAGTGAGAGGAGGTGTTCAACAAAAAATTCTTGAAGTTAACCCAAAAGCTGTGTTTGTGAACTGCGAGAACCACAGCCTCAATTTGTCCTGTGTCCATGCAAGTGAGGTGCAACCTGTTGTTGTTACATTTTTTGGCATTCTAGAAAAACTCTACTTTTTTTTCTTCATCTACTTCTCGTTGGGAAGTGTTAAAATCATTTGTCACTCGGACTGTGAAAAGACAGTGTGACACAAGATGGAGTTCCAGCCATGATGCTGTGCAAGTAATCCACGAAGAGTGTGACAACGTTATTGCAAGCCTTCAACACCTGCTGGAAGGAGAATTTTCAAGGGAAACTAAATCTGATGCAGGATCGCTACTGAACTCTATTCAACAGTTCCCGTTTATAGCTTTATTAAATTTTTGATACTCAGTTTTATCATCAGTGGATAAAGTCTCAAAACGTTTGCAGGATCCGAAAATGGGGTTCCATGAAGCTTCTTGTGATCTGAGCAGACTTATTCATATCTTGAATTTGAAGAATGACAAAATTATCCACAATGCAATAGATTTAGCCAATGAATATTGTCAAAATTGGGGAATACCAATTGCACGAACAAGGAGAAGAAGAATAATGCCTGGAGAGTCAGCAAGAGATAGTGGACTGACGGCACAAGAAGAAATGAATAGAGTAATGGTGGAGATTGTGAACAGATTAAAAACTGAAATTGAAGACCGCACTGTCCGTCTTCAAAGACTCAGTGACCCATTTTCTTTTCTTCTGAACTTGAATTCAGGAGTGATTGAAGATAAACAAGAAAGAGAGAAATTAAAAAAGGAATGTTCAGACTTTGCAAATTATTATGACAATGATGTGGTTGCAATTCAGTTATATGACAAAATTATTGATTTTGTGATGCTCCTTCGAGCTGGAGGGAATAGAGTTCCCCCTGATCCTAAAGATGCTCTGGAGTCTTTACTGCAGTATGGGAGGGATGTCTTTCCGACGCTGTGTGTTTCATACAGATTACTGCTTACAATCGCATTTTCAGTCGCAAGCTGTGAAAGGTCATTTTCAAAACTGAAATTAATAAAAACATATCTGAGGTCTTCTATGTCACAGGAGCGACTGACCAACCTGGCTTTAATAAGCATTGAAAAAGAATTTCTCACAGCTGATGTAAAAAGTGAAGTAGTTCAGGTGTTTTGTGACAGGAGGTATCATTTGGGGAAAAGAACTTAATAAATTTGATTGATTTATATTAAAATCGAATAAAGCGTTTATTTCATGTTTCATCTGTGTTTATATATTCAAAATGTTTTCCTTTCTCATAATATTTCTCAGTATATTAGGCCTTATACTTGAGTCTTTGGGGCACACAATCAAGATTTGCCCCGGGCATCACCAGACCTCTGCACGCCACTGCATTCCCATTTCGATGTGGCACTGTTGCCCCAGTCCCATATTAACCCTTTCCATTCTGGACAACCTACCCACCTAGTCTTTATCCAAATATATTACAAAAATATTGTCATAACCCTCTCAGGACTTAAGACGTGGCAATGATTAAACTCCCTGTGAGCCTCATGGAATACGAGCTTCCCCGTTGAAGTGGGCAGGGAACCCTAAACCATGTACAGCTAAACGTCGGTATAAAGTCAGCCAGTTTGGGGAGAGAGAGAGACCCGGCTGGGATCTTTTGTGCTGTGTAACTAATAGTTATTGTAATAAAACTTTATTTCTTTCTACAACTCTGGCTAAACTCCTTTGTGAACTACTAAAAATATTGGCATCCCACCCCACTCAAGTCTCTGACTTTACAGATTTAAATGATCTGGAAGTTTGACAATTCTCCCGATCGTGTTCATTTCATTTTTTGCGGGAGTTGGAAGCGTAACTTCTTTGATCTGAAGGTTGATTTGGATTGGATCTTAGTGTAGTACTTAGTGTTTCATTTATTTGGATTTCCTCATTTGATTCTTCCAAATGTACATTGATAGATCCTTTCCTAAACATTCCCATTGTCTGGTTGGGAACGCTGTTGGGATAAAGGTTAAGATGAGCTTTCTCAGGGCACACGCCTGGCAGTTTAAAATAATCTCTTCAATCACAGTTGAAATCCCTGGCCACCACACTGCAGGCTGGGCTTGTGCACTGGGCGTGTGCTCTGTGTTTTGTGATTCCCAAGTGGCCTTGGTAGATTTATTGTGGAATCTACTCTCAGAGCAAGACAGCAATGACCAACCGTTTATCATACACCAACAGGTCGTCAATGACAGTGACAGTCAGTAAGGTGAGCACGGTCAGCAGACTCGCCTGCTTGAGATGGAGATGGAGTGCACAGGGACTGAGGTTCACGTGGGAACTTGGTGCACTGAAGAAAGAGCCTTCAGTAAGGTTTATTGCAACTCAGAATGTTTTATATATTAGTCAGATTTATCTAGTAAGGTTTATCAATAGTTGTAAGGTTCATTAATTAAGGCCAAGTTAAATAAATTTACCATGAGTAAACCAAAGTAAAGTAAAGTTGACATAAATGATGTAAAGTAAAGACCTGGCAGGGCAGCCCGGTCACGTGGAATAAGTGTCCTGTAGCATGAAGGAAGTAGGGAATGCTGTCGGTGATCTAGATGACCACATGTGCAGGAAGCGTCACCTGCTGATGAAATTTGAGTTCTGGGTTTCGCAGCTCAAGCAGCAACTAGAGTCATTTGTGAAGTTGAAAGCTACGTGAATAGCACATTCCGAGCGGTGGTCACACTGCAGGTTAGGAGCATGCAAGCAGGAAATGGCATGGGTGACAACCAGACAGTCCAAGAGAACCAGGCATGTGGGGCAGGAGACCCCTGAGGTCCTGCTCACTAATCGGCTATCTGTTCACAATGTTGGTTCTTCAGAGGAATGCAGTGAGAGCCAGGTTTGTGGCACCATGGGCTGCTCAGCTACACAGGATGCGAGGAAGTAGTGGCGAAGAATAGTAGTGATGTGAGGATTCATTCATTCTAGCAACAAACAGGCATTTCTGTGGCGAGAGATGTTACTCCAGGATGGTATGTTGCCTTGTAGGTGCCAGGGTCAAGGATACTATGGAACGGCTGATGGAAATTCTTCTGGGTGAGGGTGGACATCCAGAAGTCGTGGTCTATCCTGGTACGAATGACTTATGTAGGAATGGGTCCACATCGGGTTGCATGATGAACAGGAGATTTATTGAAGTTTACTAAAGAGACTTTCATACAAGCTACTCCTCCAAGTGAGTCCCGGCCGGTTTTGAGCCAGCTGACTTTATACCGGAAGTCCCCGCTCCCTTTCCGCAGAGGAGTGCGTATTCTCCGAGAGTTTCTGGCAAAACCAGATCCCCCGACTCCGTCGGCTTTTGTCAGGCCCACGATATGACAATAAGGTCCTGAAAGCAGATTTCAAAGAGCCAGAAAGGAGATGGAAAAGCAGGACCCCTAAAGCAGTAACCTCAGCATTACTTCCAATCCCACGCACCCGTGAGCATAGAAATAGGATAATTGAGTGATTGAACATGTGACTGGATAACTGGTATTAGAGGGGAGGCATCAGATTTCTGAGGCATTGAGACCAATTTTGGGGCTGGTGTGACCTGTACAAGATGGATGGGCTGCCTCTTAGCAGGACCAGGACTAAGGTCCTTGCAGGGAGATTCATTAGTGCTGTTTGGGAGGGTTTAAACTAGATTGGCAGGGGATGGTAACCTGACAACTCAGATATGAGAGAAGCAAAACTGGTGAAAGGAAGTAGAAAAGTAGAAAGGAAACATAGGAACATAGGAATTAAGAGAAAAAGTAGGCAATTCTGCCCTTCGAGCCTGCTCCGCCATTCAATCAGATCAAGGCTGATCTCTTCCTGGTCTCAAATCCACCTCCCTACCTGTTCCACATTTCCCTTTAACCCATTTTTAAAATCAGAAATATATCCATCTCCTTCTTGAAACCATTTAATGATTCGGACTCCACTGTACTATGGGGCAGCGAGTTCACAAATTCACCACCCTCTGCGAGAAGTAGTGCCTCCTTATCTCAGTTTTAAATCTACCGCCTCTCAACCTGTAACTGTGACCTCTCGTTCTAGATTGTACCACAAGGGGGATCATTTGGTCTACGTTTCCTTTATCAATCCCTTTTAGTATTTTATATACCTCGATAAGATCCCCTCTCATTCTTCTAAATTCCAGCGAGTGTAAGCCCAAACTGTTTAATCTCTCCTCATACGTCAATCCTTTCATCCCTGGAATCAATCTGGTGAACCTCCTCTGAACTTCCTCCAATGTCACCGCATTCTTCCTCAAATAAGGAGATCAAAACTGGACATAATACTCCAGATGTGGGCCAGGATTCTCCCCTACCCGGCGTGCGGGGGGTCCCGGCAGGATGGAATGGCGTGAACCACTCCGGCGTCGGGCTGCCCCAAAGGTGTGGATTTCTCCACACCAAGCCCTAACCTTGAGGGGCTAGGCCAGCGCCGGAGTGGTTGGCGGGAAAGACCTTTGGCGCCACGTCAGCTGGGGCGGAAGGGACTTCGCTGGCCGGCGGAAGTCCGTGCCTGCGCTGGAGCGTCAGCGGCTGCTGACGTCATCCCCGCGTATGCGCAGGGGAGGGGGTCACTTCCACCTCCGCCACCGTGAAGACTATGGCGAATGCGAAAGGAAAAGAGTTCCCCCACGGCACAGGCCCGCCCGCCGATCTGTGGGCCCCGATCGCGGGCCAGTCCATCGTGGGGGCACCCCCCCGGGGCCAGATCGTCCCGCGCCCCCCCCCCCCCCCCCCAGGATCCCGCAGCCCGCTCGCGCCACCTGGTCCCGCCGGTAAGGTAGGTGGTTTGATTCCCGCCGGCGGCACCGGCATGACAGTGGTGGGATTTCGGCCCATCGCGGGCCGGAGAATCGCCGGGAGGGGGGCCCGCCAACAGGTGTGGCGTGATTCCCGCCCCCACCGAATCTCTGGTGCCGGAGACTTCGGGAGACGGTGGGGGGTGAGATTCACGCCGGCCCCCGGCGATTCTCCGACCCGGCGGGGGATCGGAGAATCCCGCCCGTGGTCTCACCAACACCCTATACAATCGCGACAACACTTCTCTACTTTTATACTCCAGCGATTTTGCAATAAATCCTAACATTCCATTTACCTTTTTGTTTACATGCTGAACCTGCATACAGACTTTCTGTGATTCATAAAGAAAGACACACAGATCCGTCTGCCCAGGCACATTTTGAATCTGCTTTCCATTTCAATCATTTGCCGTTCTATTTTTTTTGGCCAAAATAGATAACCTCACACTTATTCACATTAAGCTCCATCTGCCAAATGTTGCCCCATTCTTCTAGCCTATCTATATCTGTCTGTAAACTCTTTATATCCTCTTCACTGCCTGCTTTCCCACTTATTTTAGTATCATCCGCAAATTTTGCTATGCTACACTCTGTCCCTGCCTGATCATTTATATAGATTGTATACAGTTGAGGTCCGAGGTCTGACCCCTGTGGCGCCCCGTTAGTTACAGTGCACCAGCTAGAGTAAGACAGAAATATCCCAATCCTCTGCTTTCTGTCAGTCAGCCAATCCTAAATTCAATCTAGTACTCTACCCCCAATCCCCTGCAATCTCACCTTCTGGATCAATCTTTTATGCAGCACCTTGTCAAATGCCTTCTGGAAGTCTAGATGTATTACATCTACAGGTTCCCCATTATTCACCTTGCTGGTTCCATCCTCAAAGAACTGAAGCAAGTTTATCAAGCATGACTTACCCTTTCAGAACCAAGCTGACAATGGTGGATTGAGCTTTGTCTTTCCAAAGTTCAGTCACCTCCTCCTTAATGATTGATTCCAGCAACTTACCCACCACAAAGGTCAAGCAAAATGGTCTATAGTTCTTTTTAAAATATTTTTGTTCGAAATTTTCAACATTTTTACAATTTACAACAGTATCAAAACCCACCCAATGCATTAAACCCTCCACCCACGCACACCTCTCCTCATTCCTCCCCCTGCCTCTCCCTCAGCAGTCAATGGCAACCAACTTTCCAAAACGCAACATGAACAAACCCCAACAATTGCAGAAGCCATCACCCGCTCCCCTTGGAGCAAATATTACCTTGTCTAGGGCTAAAATCTGCAGCAGGTCCCCCAACCACACGGAGGCACAAGGTGGAGAAGCTGAACTCCACCGAAACAAGACCAGCCTGGGAGCAATTAGCAAGGCAAAGGCGTCTGCCCCCGAATCCGCCTGCAATTCTGGCGGGTCCAACACCCCGAATTGAGGACTCTGGGTCTGTATCATTGGAATTTAGAAGGACGAGGGGGCGGGAATCTTATTGAAACTTAGAGGATACTGAGAGGCCTAGATAGAATGGACACCGAGAGGATGCTTCCACTAGTAGGAAAAACTAGAACCTGAGGCCACAGCGACAATACAATCTTTTAAAACTAAGGAGGAATTTCTTCAGCCAGAGCTTGGTGAATCTGTGGAACCCATTGCCGCAGAAGGCTATGGAGGCCAAATCACTGAGTGTCTTTAACACAGAGATAGATAGGTTCTTGATTAATAAGGGGATCAGGGGTTATGGGGAGAAGGCAGGAGAATAGGGATGAGAAACATATCGGCAGATTGAATGGCGGAGCAGGCCCGATGGGCCAAATGGGCTAATTCTGCTGCTATGTCTTATGGTCTTAATATGATTTCCAGGGGACCGTGCTCCACATCAACATGCAGATCCCCCGAAATGATGCTGTACACAGCCCTCCAAAACATTTCTAACGTCAGGCTAGACCAAAACATATGTAAATGGTTTGCAAGGCCCCTCCCACATCACTTGCAGACATCCTCGATTCCCTCAAACAGCCGGCTCATCCATGACTTTGTAAGATGCGCCCTGTACACCACCATCAGCTATATCAGCCCTAGCCGCGCAAAGTCAAGGCATACTCACTCCATAGCACCTGACACCACAAACCCTCATCCAGCACGCCCCCCCCCCCCCCCCCCCCCCAGCTCTTCCTCTGATGAAGCCTAACCCCCCTTAACAGACACCTTATCCTTCTTCAAAATCCGCACCTTTAGGGGCCAAGCCCTCACGTTGAGGGGCTAGGCCCGCGCCGGAGTGGTTCCCACTCTGCCGGCTGGCGTGAATGGCCTTTGGTGCCACGCCAGCCGGGGCAGAAAGGACTTCGCCGGCCGGCGTAAGTCCGCGCATTCGCTGGAACGTCAGCAGCTGCTGACGTTATACCGGCGCATGCGCAGGGGAGGGGGTCTCTTCCGCCTCCACCATGGTGAAGACCATGGCGGAGGCGGAAGAAAAAGAGTGCCCCCACGGCACAGGCCCGCCCGCCCATTGGTGGGCCCCGATCGCGGGCCAGGCCACCGTGGGGGCACTCCCCAGGGTCAGATCGCCCCGCGCTCCCCCCCCAGGAACCCGGAGCCCGCCCGCGCCGCCAATCCCGCTGGTCAGGTCGGTGGTTTAATCCACGCCGGCGGGAGAGTCCTGTCAGCGGCGGGACTTCGGCCCATCGCGGGCCGGAGAATCACCGCGGGGGGTCCACTGACCGGCGCGGGGGGCCCGCCGACCGGCGCGGCGCGATTCCCGCTCCCACTGAATCTCGGGGGGGCGGAGAATTCGGGACACGGCGGGGGCGGGATTGACGTCGGCCCCAGGCGATTCTCCGATCCCCCGACGACAACCCAAACTTCTCATTCAGCTCCTTCGTGATTGCAAACCACCCTCCCAGGAACAGATCCTTCATCTCCCTAATCCCCTTCACTTCCCATACCCGGACCCCAGCTCAAATCCACCAGGAACTCCTGCATCTCCCGCTCATCCTCTGGTGGCTCCGACTTATACAAGTCCCTATAGGATTCCTCAAACACCTGCTTCTGCGTTTCTGAGACTAAGTGTTGACGCCAGCACAGAATTCGCGAAGTTCCACGACAGCAAAACTGGTGCCACACCTGAACCGATTCTGCTACTGTTAAGGGACTAGCACTGGTGCCACGTGGAACACAATCTATTCCCATGAGAAACGGTGCTGGATTCGCTGGTTTCGCGATTCACACTGGCAGCAAGGAGAGCAGCTTCACGCTTTACCGACGCCGAGCTGGAGACCCTCCTGGAAGCCATGGAGGAGAGTTGGATGACTTTGTACCCCGGCCCGGGAAGGAGGCTGCCAGGTACCGCCATTCAAAATGCCTGGGCACAGGTTGCAGAGGCGGTCAGCGAGGTGGTAATACCATCCACACGAGACAGCAGTGCTGTAAAAACTGCACAACCTCTTCAGGGTGGCTAGGGTGAGCAGGCAGCACTGTGCCCCTGGCACCAATCCCCATCCACACACCCGTAATCCTCCCCCCCTCCCACAGCCAGATGGTGGGCAAACCCCCACCCTGCACCGCATGTCGGCACCTATACGAACCTCCATGGCCGGGTGCCCTGGCCACTGAAGCCACCAGCTAACCACCCCCTGGGCTGCATGCACCGGATTGTCTAACACTGTCGTTTTGCTTGCCCCCCCCCCTCCCCCCAAGGAGAAGACCGCCCAAAACCGCCGGGAGCGGGTGAAGACTGGAGGGGGACCGCTGGACCTGCGGCCCCTGATATGGCAGAGCAGAAGGCCCTGGACATGGCCGGCGACCCGGAGGAAAGGGAGGTAGCTGGGGTGGAGGTCAGCCGCGGGCGGAGCTGGAGTTATGTAGATGTGTGGGGGTGGGATACGGTGTCCGTGCCCTTTGCCAGTCGTTCCCCCCACCCCACTCCAGGTTGGTGAACCTGGAGACGATCAGAGCATCAGTCTGTGATCTCCGGACAGGCACCATTGGCCACAACTGAAATGGATAACCCCTGTTTCCCAGGAGCCAACCTCCCAGCCGGGGTATGGGTGGGTGGGGTCTCGAACATGTCAGGAATCATTGAGTGTGCCAAGATGAAGCCGTCATGCACACTGCCCGGGTTTCAGGCACAGATGTGTATGATGTGCATCTGATGGTCACACACCAGCTGCACATTCATCGAGTGGAAGCCCTTTTGGTTTGTGTAGAGCGGCCTGTCATCTGCAGGTGCTCGTAGGGGGACATGCATCTCATTGATCACCCCCCGGACCAGGGGCATCCTGTCAATGGCAGTGAACTCTGCTGATCCTGGTGGGCTCGGTCCACTTTGAAATGGATGTATTGAGCTGCCTGGGTGTACAGGGCCTTCATGACGGCACAGATGCACCTGTGTACCGAGGTCTGTGTGGTCCCGGACAGCTTCCCACTCGGCGCCTGGAAAGACCCCGTGGTGTAAACGTTCAGGGCAATCGTCACCTTGATGGCGACCAGGAGAGGGTGTCCTCCCCTCTACCCCCGTGGTGCCAGGTGTATCATGATCTAGCAGATATGTTGCACTGTCTCCCTGCTCATCCGGAGTCTTCGATGGCATGCCTGGTCCGGCAGGTCCTCGAATGTCAGGCGCTGCCAGTACCCACGAGGCCTCTTGCGGAGCCTCCTTTGCACCTCTTCCTCAGCCTGTTGGGCACCCTGGGCATCTCCCTCCTGTTCCTCTGCTGTGCGCTCCACTGCTGCAGCTTCCTCCTCCTCGAGCAGCTCCAGCTCGTACTGCTGCAAGGGCATCCCCCCCGGGCTGCGGCAACTGGCAGGAAGGCCACCATAGCTGGTTGTATTCTAATTTCCATTGTCTGCAGGGGGTGAAAGGCTGACATGTTAGCATGGTGCGTACCCCCATGCCCAACCAGGTCCAATGGGCTACATGGTAGCCCTGGTTGGCACTACGAGCTCTACCCCTGCATGTTTGCCCCCTCCCACCTTCGGACCCCAGCCCGATCAGTGCCACCGGTGCCCGACACCGTGAGGGTCTCTGGCCCTCGCATCTGTCCCTGATGTCAGGTGTTCCATCGGCTGGCACTGTCCTTGCAAGAGGTAAGCTCCATGGCCCCCCGCCCGGTGTCCCCGTAGGTGCTACAGTGGGCGTTGCCCTGGTTGGGCTGCCAGCAGGTGGCAGCTGGGGGGGGCGGGGGGGTATGGCGGAGGGTTCGGTACAGGGGTGGGGGGGGCACCCATCCAGCCGGTGTCACTCTGCAGAACCAGGGGCCAAGGTGGATGGTCAGTGGGGTGTGCAGTAAGATGGCTGCCTTGCAGGCCGCCACAATTGTGGTCCATGACTGGATACCGCCCCAGTCCCGTGGGGGGGGGGGGGGGGGTTTCACCCAGGCCAGTCAGCCTGTTTCCCCATCCCATTCTCGATTTTTAAAAGCACATGTCAGGTGGGTGTACCTTTAAGAAATGGGTGTTTATCAAATAGCTGCAGTGATGTCAATGTGTGGGTGGAGCTGGTCAGTCTGTCTTTTACTTTTGTTTTTAAGCTGGCAGCTGCAGTGTGTTTTTTGGTTTTGTTTTCAGACGTGAAGTGCTGCATTCACAGCAAGAAGATGTTGTGATCTCTCTCTGCAATCTAAAGATCACTTGATGATTTCAAAGTAATACCTGTTTCTGTAGAGAATCTAAACCTGCTGTCTTTATTTTAAAATGGTTTAACTTGTGGATGTTGTTTGGAAAATTATCAAGGGTTATCTATAGAGTACTGGTCGTACTCTATATTGGGCGGGATTCTCTCGCTGAGACCTGTGCAAATCCCCGGCGATTCATGGCCCGGGATGGGCCGAGCGGCCACATTAAAAAAGCCGAGTCCCGCCGGCGCCATCCACACCTGCTCTTACCCATCGGGACCACATCGTGGATGCATCTGGGGGTGGTCTGGTGGGGGGGGGTCCGCCCCTGGGGAGGGGCCTCCGCTGTGGCCGGGCCTACGATCGGGGCCTACCGATCAGGGCCGGCGCGGAGAAGAGAGCCATTGCGCATACGCGCATTGACACTGGCCCCACTGCACATGCACAGACCCGCGGCACCCATCTGACACCGGGGATCGGCAGCTAGAGCGGCGTGAGTCACTCCAGTGCCATGCTGGCCTCCTGTAGGTTTCAGAATCGCTGCGCCTGAGGCCATGTTGACGCTGTCGAGAAACACGACAGCATTTACAACGACGTCAACACTTAACCTCAGGATCAAACCACCCATTGTTTTGTTTTAAACATACTTTGGCTCTCTGTTGCATCACACCTGTAAAGTGGGCCTTTGTGCTCCCCATAACCAAAATCTATTTAAAGTTGTGGGTCAGGTGAACTTCATGATATACTTTGGTGTTCGCTAAACCCTGGCCCATAATACACAAGTGAACTCAGCACATCGAAGGCAGAGAATCGCGGAGGCCCTGGAGAATGCCGGATCAGGCCTGCTAATGATATTCAAACGGTGTTTACTGTATGTGGGTTCTGGGCCGTATTGACGGTGCTGTCGACGTGACAGAATGGCGATTTAGCACCCGCCGCGATTTTGGCGTCAGAACATATTCTCCGCCCAATCACGTTTCCCGATTTTGGCGTAGTTGATAGAAAATCTTAGCCTGCATATTCCGATCTGTGATGATATGCATAAAGCAAGTTTGTACACAATGTTATGCATGACTTCTGGCCACTAGGTGACAGTGCAAACCCACCACGTGACCCTGTAGTCTGGGAGTTGGGAGTAGATTGTGCTGGAGGATAGATGTATTTTGCAGTAGCTCTACAATAGTTAATTAGTGTTAGTAGTTTATTATTTTATTTATCCTATTTATCTGATCATGCAGTTGTTTCATAATAAATTATTTAAACCAGATGTTCTGTAGTTCATCATTCACTTCGGTCAGTCTACAGAATATGAAACCATCCACCTCCAATATCTCTTCTATCAACCATTGGCATTCCTCCCTCTCCTCCCTATCCACCTTAGCCTTAAACAAAATCACTTCCCCCTTTACCACTACCTTCAGAGCCTCTCAAACCACCGACGGTGAGACCTCGCCCGTGCAATTGAACCCCACATATGCCTCAATCACCTTCCCTATCTTGTCACAGCAGCTCCAATCCACCAGCATCCCCACACTCATCCTCCACCCTAGCTTCTGGGCCACCCCCTTCTCCAGTACCACATCGGTCCAGCGTGGAGCGTGATCTGAGATCACAATTGCTAAATACTCTACCCTTTTAACTTCAGCCAACAGCGCTTTCCCCATCACAAAAAAATCAATCCTTGAGAACACCAGGGAAAAAATACTCCCTGTCCCTCAGCTGCAAAAGTCTCCATGGATCAACCTTCCCATCTCTCCCATGAGCACAGCCAGCACCTTCGCCCTCCGCCCCACTCCAATGGGGTCAGCGAATGTGGCTGGGACCTCTCCACTCTTGGGTCCAATCCCCACCCAAAATCAACTTTTGGTTATTCAGATTTGGAATGACTGCCAACATTCACTTCATGAACAGCGCATCATCCCAATTGGGGGCAAATATGCTTACCAACACCACCAACCTCCCATCCAACACACCTATTACAATCATGTCCTGGTCCCCTGGTACACCACCACGTTCTCCATCTGGAACCTCATCCGCTTACCCACCAAAATCGCCAACCCCCAAGCCCTATTATCAAACCCCGAGTGAAACACCTGGCTCACCCAACCCTTCCAAAGCCTCATCTGATCCTTCACCCTCAGATGGGTCACCTCATCAGCATTTAAACTCTTCAAATGTGCAAAACCTTTTGCTCTGCTCACCAGTCCCCCTAACCCCCTCTGTTCCACGTCACCATTCTGACGGCCCTCCTATCTACCATCAGCATTACCCCCAGGCCCCGCCATTTGACCAGACCCACCCCATCCTTTTGGTAATGTCATCCCTCTCCCCCTTTTTAGAATCCCCCATCCACTTCCTCTTGCAAAAACATCACCCAGTATTGATCCCCTCCCCCCACCATTCACACCTCCCAGGTCCATAAAAATCTGCTCCATAGGCTCCAACAACTGCAGCCCCTCCCCTCACCTCACTCCCATTCACTAGCCTCTGTTTGCTGGTATGGTGAACCCTGCCAGAGCCCGCCTTCCTCCCCACCCCATCCTCAATAACCCAGCCCCTCATCCTCAACAGCCCGCATCCCCCGAACCAAAAGAAAAAAAATACACCCATAAGGAGAAACAAGAAAACTTGTACACCCCCCTCCTCCTTTAAGAGACACAAACAAAACCCCAATCCAAGAAAAAAACTCAATATTAAAGATATTCCTCGTCCACACAAACAAAGTCCAGATCCCAACTCTCATTTCAGTTACAGGCCTTCCGCTGTTTCAAAATAAAAGTCCTTTGAATTGTCAGTCGCTCTCAGCTTCATTGGGTCGACCACCCTGACTCTCATTCCGCTGCCTTCACCCGTCCAAAGGCCGCCCGCCTTCTCGCCAACTCCGCTGTCAGATTTTGGTATATACCAATACCTTCCCACTTTACATCCTGCTTCGTCCAGCTCATAACCTTACCCTTCACATGGTAGCTGTGGAAACAGACTATGACCGCCCTTGGTGGCTGATTTGTTTTAGGCTTTGGCCAAAGCGACCGATGAGCCCTGTCCAGCTCATAGAGGGAGGGTTCTTACCCCACTCCCATCAATTCAGCAAACATCTTCGCAAAATACTCAGTCGGCCTCGGGCCCTCCACCCCCTCAGGCAGACCCATGATCCTCAAATTTTATCTCCTCGACCTGTTCTCCAGGTCCCCAACATTGTTTCTGTCTTTTATTGACCTCCGCCATCCTCTGCAGCTCCTCATCCATCGAGGTGAATGGGTCGCTATGTTGCAACAATGCCTCCTCCACCCCCTTCATCTTCTCCCTTGCCCCTGCACCTCAACCGACATCTTTGTCAATGCCACCTTTATCGGGGTAAGCACCTCCTCCACCCACTCTCTAAAATAATCCATTATCTCCCACCGAAACACCTCTAAATGTTTGGCGAACAGCCATTCAAACTCCCCTAATACCATCTTGGCCAGAGTTTCAACCCTGTTGGGAGCAGCCATACCCGACAACCCAACTCCTGCCATCTTTCCTCATGCTGGACTGACAGCAACACTCGTTGGCGGACCTTTGCTTGCCCCTTGCGTCTAAAACCTTTGTTCTGGGACTTTGACATTCCCCCAACCCCTTATGACTTCCACCACCAGCTCATCTAGAAACTACCCCTGAGACCGGGCATAAAAGTCCAAAAATCAATAAGCCACCTAATGTGTGACCTCTACCTACATGTCACCACCAGAAGTCCAGTATAACTGGTTTATAGTTCCCTAGTTTTAGCCCTCTCTCTTTTTGAATAGGGGCATCACATTAGGGGCAGCAGGGTAGCATGGTGGTTAGCATAAATGCTTCACAGCTCCAGGGTCCCAGGTTCGATTCCCGGCTGGGTCACTGTCTGTGTGGAGTCTGCACGTCCTCCCCCTGTGTGCGTGGGTTTCCTCCGGGTGCTCCGGTTTCCTCCCACAGTCCAAAGATGTGCGGGTTAGGTGGATTGGCCGTGCTAAATTGCCCGTAGTGTCCTAATAAAAGTAAGGTTAAGGGGGGGGTTGTTGGGTTACGGGTATAGGGTGGATACGTGGGTTTGAGTAGGGTGATCATGGCTCGGCACAACATTGAGGGCCGAAGGGCCTGTTCTGTGCTGTACTGTTCTATGTTCTATGTTCTATTAGCGTGTTTCCAATCCACCAGGACCTTTCCACTATTTTAAAATATCATAACCAATGCTTCCACTAGCTCTGCTGCCATCTCCTTTAATATACCAGGGTGCAGGTCATCAGGTCCCGGGACTTCTCTGCCTTTAATCCCATCAGTTTATCCAATACATTCTCGTAAGTGATGGTTATTACACCAGGTTCCTCTGCATTAATCGCAGTTTTTAGAAAATATTTATTATCTTCTTCTGTGGCTACTGAGGCAAAATATTGGTTCAGTACCTCTGCCATCGATGTGTTCACCATTATTACCTCACCAGTGATGGTCCTCTAAAAGGTCAACATTTACTTTAGGTATTCTCTTCCTCTTTATATATTTATAGAAGCTGTTGGTATCAGTGTTTATGCCTTCTGCTGGTGTCCTCTCGTAGTTCATTTTAGCTCTTTTGCCAAACCTTAAAGTCCTCCAAATCCTCCAGCTTACCACTAGCTTTTGCAATATGTTCCTTGTTTAGCTAGGGAATGTTTTTCTCCCTTTTACAATTCCTCTTCCTCTCAGGAATATACTTTAATTGAGAGGTATTTAATATCTCCCTGAACATCC
This sequence comes from Scyliorhinus canicula, assembly GCF_902713615.1. NCBI lineage: Eukaryota > Metazoa > Chordata > Chondrichthyes > Carcharhiniformes > Scyliorhinidae > Scyliorhinus > Scyliorhinus canicula. The sequence continues at coordinate 89,823,839 of NC_052152.1, read as the reverse complement.
GCCATTGTTCCTCAACTATCCTACCCTTAAGTATTTGTGCCCAGTCTACTTGGGCCAACTCTTTCCTCAGGCGCATACAATTACCTCTGCCCAATGCTAAAACTCGAGTATGGCTCTCTGTCTTCTCTCACTCAATCTGAATTTGAAATTCTAGCATGCTGTGATCACTCCTTCCAAGAGGATCCTTAACGACAAGACTAATAATCAATCCTTCTTTGTTGCATAATACAAAACCTAAAATAGCCTGCACCCGGGTTCCTATGACATATTGCTCCAAGAATCAATCCATCACCTCTATGAAATCTCCCTCAAGGCTACCCTTGCCAATTTGATTAATCCAGTCAATATGCATGTTAAAATCATGCATGATTATCGTAGTGCTCTTCTCACTATGCTCATTATTCTTTGTCCTATTTTGAAAGTATTGCTTGGGGGCCTTTAAATTACTCCTTCCAAGGAGTGTTTTCTTTTATTTTTATTTCCACCCAGATCGATTCAACATTTTGGCCTTTAGTGCCAATATTATTTCTTAATAAAGCCTTGATATCATATTTAACCAATAAAACAACTCCACCTCCTGTTCCATCTTGTCTATCCTTTCGGAATACTGAGTAACCTTGGACATTCAACTCCCAGTCCTGGTCCTACTGCAACCATGTTTCAGTAATCCCCACCAAATCATATCCTTTTGTGGCGTCAGTTCATTGGCCTTATTCCGAACACTGCATGCATTTAGGTACAAGGATTTTCAATGTATCCTACTGATTTGTCTTTCCCTTGCAGGGTTTTCTTGTCCACTATGCTATTCACACATTCTGACTTCTTTATTACTCTCTGATAACACTCAGCCTCTTTCCTAACTTTCACTCCCACAGTCGGCTGACATTTTGATTTTTTACATTTCCTTCCCCCTCCTTAATCATTAGACTGGCCCTGCCTGTTCATCCTATTAACCTCTACGTTCTCCTCACATGCTAACCTGCTGCATTGGCTCCTATTAACCATTATACTTCTTGTAGTTTTACCATTAGCTGCAGTTCCAAAAGTTAGGTACCTGGCTATTTCTTTACTCTCTGCCCAGTTACTTGTTTTGGAACTGCAATAGAATACAGAGAGAGCATTGGCACGCAATAAATAGATACAGATAGAGAATAAAGTAAAATAAAACAAGGCAGTCTATCTAAATTCACACAGCATTTTCAAAAGTGTTGATGATTTGAATGCACAAATTGAGGTAAATGGGTTTGATTTAATTACAGTATGGAGAAGTGGCTACAGGGTGACCAAGATGGGGAACTAAATACCAACGGATATTCAACATTTAGGAGGGATAGGCAAAAAGGAAAACAAGGTGGGGTAGGTCTCTTAATAAGGGCCAGATTCAGTACATTAGTAAGTGAGGATCAAGATATAGAATCAGCTTGGTTGGAGCTGAGAAACAACAAAGGGCAGAAAACATTGTTGGGGTTTTATAGGCCACCAGATTATAGTGAAATCATTGGGCATGGTATAAATGAGGAAATTAGAGATGCACGTAACATTGGCAATCAAGTAAGAATAAGCAATTTCAATCTACACATGCACTGGATTCACCAAATCCCCATGAATGCTCTGGAGGAGGAATTCTTGGAATGTGCCCAAGATGGATTTCTGGAGCAGCATGTTGAGAAGCCACCAAGGGATTGGGCTAGTTTGGATTTTAGTGTTGTTTAACGAGAAAGGACTATTTAATAACCTTGCTGTAAAGGAGCCTTTGGGAAATAGTAACCATATTATGGTAGAATTTTGAATTAATTTTGAATTCAATGTAAATGTAATTGTCGCCACCGTCCTAGAGGACCACAGGCTGCTCTCACCTTTGAGAGCTGACTGGTGAGGATTTAACCTGAGGGTCGCCACATCTCAGACGAGGGGCAAGATTGAGAAGGCGGGGCCTTCATGAATAACCTCAGCGATATACTTCATTCTGAAACGAAGATCTTAAATCTGAAGAAAGGAAATTATGAAGGGATGAGGGGCAGGTTGGGTATGACGGATTGGGAAATTACACAAAAAGATTTGATGACAGACAGGCAATGGCAAGTGTTTAAGGAAGTACTACGCAATCTACAACAGATGTACAGTCCTCATAGGCACAAACACCCAAAGGGAAAGGTAAATCAACCATGGTTAATGAAAAAAGTTAAAGATTGCATTCCATTAAAAGAAATGGTTTATAAAGATACCAGAAAAAGTGATAATTGGTTTGAGGATTGGGAGCAATTTATAACCCAGCAAAGGAAGACCAAGAAACTGATCAAGTGAGAGAATATAGAATATGAATGCAAACTAGCCAGGAACATAAAGATGGACTGTGCAAGTTTCTTCAGCTATGTGAGAAAGAAAAGATTAGCTCGGACAATGTGGACCCATTACAGGTGGACACAGATGAATGTATAGTGGAGAAGAGGGAAATGGTGGAGAGACTAAACAGTTACTTTGCATCCGTTTTCAAAGAGGAAGGTAAAGAAGATTTCTCAGAAATAACAGGCAACCAAGGGACCTGTGAAACTGGGGAATTAAAAAGAAATTAGCTCTAGTCAAGAGGTAGTGCTTGAAATGTTAACTGGATTGAAGTTTGATGAATCCCCAGGACCAGATGCTCTTCATCCCAGAGTATTGGAGGAGGTGGCTAGAGAGATAGTGGGTGCATTGGTGATTATCTTTCAACATTCTTGGGATTCTGGAGAGGTTCCTGCAGACTGGAAAGCAGTGAATGTAACCCCACTATTTCAGAAAGGAGGAAGAGGGAGAATAGAAAACTACAACCCATTAGTTTTATGTCTGGAGTAGGGAAAACATTAGAATCTATTATTAAGGATGTGATAACGGGGACATTTAGAAAAGAATGGTACAGGGCAGCACGGTGGCACAGTGAGAAGCACTGCAGCATCACGGCGCCGAGGTCCCAGGTTCGATCCTGGCTCTGGGTCACTGTCCATGTGGAGTTTGCACATTCTCCCCGTGTCTGCGTGGGTTTCGCCTCCACAACGCAAAGATGTGCAGGGTAGGTGGATTGGACACGCTAAATTGTCCCTTAATTGGAAAAACGAATTGGGTACTCTAAATTTGTAAAAGAAAAAAAGAAAGGAATGGTAAAACTGGGTTGAGTCAACATGGATTTATGAAAGGAAAATCACGTTTTAAAAACTTGCTGGACTTTTTTGAGGATGTTGCTTGTAGCAGTTTGGATTTTCAGAAGGCCTTTGATGAGGTCCCACACTGGATGTTAGTGAACACATTTACAATGTATGGGATGGGAGGAAACATACTAGTACCAATTGAGAATTTGTTAACAGACAGAAAGCAAAGAGTAGGAATAAACAAATCATTCTCAGGATGGCAGGCTGTTACTTTTTGGGTACCATAGGGGTCTGTGCCAGGTCTACAGTTGTTCACAATCTATTAAAATGATTTGGATTTGGGAACCAATTATAATATTTCCAAATTTGTCGATGACACCAAGCTGGTGGGAATGCAAGTTATGAGGAGGACGCAAGGAGATTTCAAGAAAACTTGAACAAGCTCAGCGGATGGGCTAGAACATGGCAGATGGAATTAATGGGGGTTAAGTGTGAAGTTATTCACTTCGGTAGAAAAAAACAAGATGGCAGAGTATTTCTTAAATATTGAGAGGTTGTGAAGTGTTGATTTCCAAAGGGGCCTGGGTGTTCTCGTTCATGAGCCTGTAAGAGCTAACTTGCAGGTGTGGCAAAATGTTAGGAAGACAAATTGTATGTTGGCCTTCATAGTGAAAGGATTTAATTCAGCAGTAATGATGTCTTGCTGCAGTTATATAGAGTCTTGATGAGACTTCACCTGGAGTATTATGCACAGTTTTGTCCCCTATCTAAGAAATTATATGCTCACCATAGAAATATACATAGAAACATACATAGCAAATAGAAGCAGGAGGAGGCCATTCAGTCCTTCGAGCTTGCTCCGTCAATCATTATAACCATGGCTGATCATCACTTTGAAGATCCTGATCCCACCTTCCCCCCTATCCCTTGATCCCTTTGGCCCCAAGTGCTGTATCTAATTCCTTCTTGAAATCACACAACGTTTTGGCCTCGACTACTTTCTGTGGTACTGAATTCCACAGATTCACCACTCTCTAGGTGAAGAAATTTCTCATCATGTCAGTCGTAAAAGGTTTACCCTTTATTCTCAAACTATGACCCCTAATTCTGGAGGCCCTCACCATCGGGACCATTCTTTCTGAATCTACCCTGTCTAATCCTGTTAGAATTTTCTAAGTTTCTATGAGGTCCCCTCTCATTCTTCTAAACCCAATGAATATAATCCTAACTGGCTTGAGTCCTTCTCATATGACTTGTACCATCCCAGGAATCAGCCTGCACTCCCTACATAGCAAGAACATCCTTCCTCAGATAAGGACACCAGAATTGCACACAATACTCCAGGTGTGGCCTCACAAATTCCCTATACAATTGCAATAAAACATCTCTATTCCTATTCTCAAATCCTCTCACTATGAAGGATACTGCCTGCTCTACCTGGGCTCTTGCTTTCAACGACTGATGCATGGGAACACCAAGGCCTTGCTGAGTATCCAATTCTCTCAATTTATTTATTTTTACTTTTCTTTAAATTTAGAGTATCCGATTATTTTTTTCCAATTATGGGGCAATTTAGCCTGGCCAATCCACCTATTCTGCACATCTTTGGGTTGTGGGAGTGAGACCCACACAGACATGGGAGAATGTGCAAACTCCACACAGATAGTGACCTGGGGATGGGATCAAACCAGGGTCCTTGGTGCCGTGAGACAGCAGTGCTAACCACTGCGCCACCGTGCCGCCCCCACTTCTCTCAATTTGTACCCATTCAAGCAATAATCTGCCTTCCTACTTGTACTACCGAAGTGGATAACCTCACATTGATCCACATTATACAGCATCTGCCATGCATGTGCCCAGTCACTCAGCCTGTCCAAATCACACTCTGCATCTCTGCATCCCCCTCACAGCTCACTCTCACCCTTCCACCCAGCTTTGTATCATCTGCAAGTTTGGAGATAATACATTTAGTTCCCTCGTCCAAATCATTAATGTATAATGTGAACATCTGGGGTCATACCAATGCTTCCTGTGGTATCCCAGCAGCCACTGCCTGCCAATCGGGAAAAATAGACCCATTTACTCCAACTCTTGTTTCCTGTCTGCTATCCAACTTTTTATCCATCTCAAGACACTATCTGCAATCCCATGCACTTTAACTTTACATATTAATCTGATATGTGAGACCTTGTCGACGGTCTTCTGAAAGTCTAAATAGACTACATCCACTGGGTCTCCCTGATCAACTCTACTAGTTATACCTTTAAAGAATTCTAGTAGATTTGTCAATCATGATTTCCCTTTCATAAATCCACGCTAACTTTGTCTTATTATACTGCTGCTTCCAAATCCTGGGCTACGAAATACTTGATAATGGACTCTGGCAATTTCCCCATTACTAATGTTAGGCTCCCTGGTCTATAGTTCCCTGGTTTCTCTCTGCTGCTCTTTTTGAGTAGCGGGCTTACATTAGCTAGTCTCCAATCCAGAGTCCAAAGAATTTTGTAAAGTGGCCACCAATGGATCTACCATTTCTAGGGCCACTTACTTAAGTTCTCTCGGATGAAGATTGTCAGGCCCAGAAGGAGTGCAATGGAGGTTCACCAGATTAATCCCTGAGGTGGCGGGATTGTTTTATGTGGAGAGATCGATGACACTGTCGCTGTATTACTTAGAGTTTCAAAGAATTAGAGCTGAACAGATTGAGGCTTACATAACTCTTACAGGGCATGAAAGAGTAGATGTAGATAACATGGTTCCCCGGTTGGTAAGTCTAAAATCAGGATCATAATCTTAGGGTAAGGAGTAGATCATTTAAGACAGAGAAGAGGAGCAATTTCTTCACTCAGAGGCTGCTGAATAATTACAATTCTCTACTTCAGAGGGCTGTGAAAGCTCAATCATTGAGCATGTTCAAGTCAGAAATCAATAGATTTCGATATACGAATAGCGTCAAGGCATATGGAGATAGTCCCGGGCAATGGCATTGAGGTAGATGATTAGTTATGATCAAGTTGAATGGTGGAGCCGGCTCAATATTCCGAACAGCCTACTCCTGTTCCGATGTTTCTGCTGTTCAAAGAATATTTTCAGAACACTGTCAACAGGCCACTATTATACAATGCTGATGGATGTGGATGCACATTTCGTCTCACATCTGAAAATGAAAATGAAATGAAAATCGCTTATTGTCACGAGTAGGCTTCAATGAAGTTACTGTGAAAAACCCCTAGTCGCCACATTCCGGCACCTGTTCGGGGAGGCTGGTACGGAAATCGAACCGTGCTGCTAGCCTGCTTTAAAAGCCAGCGATTTAGCCGAGTGAGCTAAACCAGTCCCTGCCATCTGGACCTGGCATATCTGTTATAGCTTCTTGGAGCTCCCCAGCAGTTGTGTTGTCACAAACTGGGAATAGGACAGGGCCTCATTAACCAGATTAACATGATGTGTCACAGGATAGTCGACTGTGACTCTGGACAGTGTGTCATAGTTGTTTGATGTTTTCCCTTGATATTCTGATGAGTTATTTCTCATCCACAATTGAGACTGGCAGTTTTTGATCCATTTCAATGACTCCTTCCAGCCCAATGATATTGTTGGAGAACTTGTTGTAAGCCTACGTGACTGCGAGGGCCTTTTTTTCTGCAACAACGTGCCACTTCTCTATGTCTACATGCATAATATACTGGCAGGTGGCATCCATCCTGCTGCTCTTGGAGCAGGTCTGCCCCTAGTCCTGTTGATGAAGTATCGCTGCGATTGAGGTTAACAGGGATGGGTCGTAATGAGATCAGGTCCAGGATTCTCCGACCCCGTGAATCACGTGAATCGCGCCACGCTGCCCTGACGCCGGCTTCCGATTCTGTCCCGCAGATTCTTGGGTGTCCGCAGGATTCCAGCCGCGCCGGTCAGGGGCCGTTGAAAGTGGCCCTCCCGGCGATTCTTCAGTCCCCGACGGGCCAAGTGGCCGCCGAGTTCGCCCAAGTCCCACCGGCGTGGGTTACTCAGGTCCCACACGGCGGGACCTGGAAGGTGTGTCTGCGGAGGTCGTCCTGGAGGGGGGGGGGGGGGGGGGGGGGGGGGGATCCAACCCTGGGGGGGTTTCCCACGGTGGCTTGGCCCATGATCGGGGCCTACCGATCGGCGGGCAGGCTTGTTCCGTGGGGGCCTATGTTCCTTCGCGCCGGGCCCCAGTAGGGCTCCACCATATTGCCTGGGGGCCGGTGCAGATGAGGGAATCCCTGCGCATGTGCGGAATCACGCCGGCCATAGCGCGCGTGCATAGAATCACGCCGGCCGTTCCCCGCATGCGCGAACTCGCACCGGCCGTTCTGAGCCAGCTGGAGCTGCGGGGACCACTCCGGCGCCGACCTAGCCCCCGAGGAAGGGGGGCATTCCACATCATCGGGACCGTTGACGCTGGAGTGGTTGGCGCCGCTTTTCATGCCGGCGTGGGGACACTGATTGGAGAATCCTGCCCAAGATGTCTGGTGAGAGCAGTATATCTTTGATCTAATAGAATGCTTGCTCTTGATGTGCATTTCAGCATTATGATTGATCCTTTTTCGGCAGGTGTTGAAAGGGCTCTGTGACCTGTGCCAGGATGGGAATAAATTTCACCAACTGGTTTACCATGACCAGGAATCTATGGAGATCTGAAATGAGTGCCAGGTTTTCTGTCTTTGTTTCATGTAGGTCCGCCATAATGCCTTTGCTGCTCACAATCTGGCTGAAAAACCAAATGAAGATTTGAGAGAACACTTGTCATTCAGCATTAAGCCTGCTTTCTTTCATTCATTTATGGTATGTGGGCGTCGCTGGTTAGGCCAGCATTTGTTGACCATCCCTGGTTGCCCTTCAGAAGGAAGTATTTTAAGACAGCTTTGAGTCTTCTGCTACGTACCTCAGTAGTAAGACCATGAACCGGGACATGATCCACGTGGCATATCGCTCCTTCTAGGCCTTGTAAGATGGCTGAAAAGTCTCAGGCAGTGAGGTAATGATGAAAGGAAAATGGTTGAACCAAAATCTGCAAAATGGGGTGAAAAAAGTTGTCACTAATTTTGATTTTTCATCCAATGACACATACCAAAAGGGTTGGGTCAAGCTGTCATCCACCAAAGACATTGACCCTTGCCACTGCCTTTCAGAGTTGCCATGATGGAGACGCCGGCGTTGGACTGGGGTGAGCACAAACCTGTTGGACTTTAACCTGGTGTTGTAAGATGTCAGAGTTGTGGCAGGTCAACACAGATGCGATGGGGCCAATTTAACTAAGAAACTGGGACCACCCCCAAGCACCATTCCATCAGCTCATCAAGTTGCTGTTGTACAAGTGCGGCATGTGGTGCAGTGGATAGCCCTGGGTACTGCGGTGCTGAGGACCCGGGTTTGAATCCTGGCCCTGCGTCACTGCCCGTGTGGAGTTTGCACATTCTCCCCATGTCTGTGTGGGTTTCACCCCCACAACCCAAAGATGTGCAGGTTAGGTGGATTGGCCACGCTAAATTGCCCCTTAATTGGAAAATAATAATTTGGTACTCTAAATTTAAAATAAAAGTTGCTGTTGTACTTGTTTCATAAGCAGATGCAACAGTTTTCTTGGTGTGAACTGGCACACTGGTTTGAGGTAGTATCTTAGCCTAATGCTGTTAGAAAGCTCTTTTTTCAAATCAAGATCTCTGCTGGTGAATCTCTTTGATGTTTTGGGGAAGGTTGAGATTGACACAGGTTTTTCTGCACAGTAGAGAGAACTTCTGGTTGTACAAGATTATTTTGTTACAGATTAAAAGGGGACTAAACATGCAAATAGTTTCACCATGCATAACAGATCAAAAGGTTGAACTCAAAACTGGGAGTGCTTAGATATTGTAGCTGCCAGTCGAACGTTGAACCAGACAAGATCTTGTTAATTCTGTCTGCATCTTATGCAAATTCTCATAATCAAGAGAGACTATGCACAGAACATAAGAAATAGCAGCAGAAGATCTTACGGCTTGTTGAACCTGTTCCACCATTCAATATGATCATGGCTAATCTTGGGTTTCAATTCCACTTCGCTGCTCCCATCCCTATATCCCTTGATTTTCTGGGAGACCAGAAATCTGTCTCTCACATTGTCCCATCCTTAAAACATTTATTATTGAAACCACGTATTGGAAAATATCCTCTCCATCATTTAAATAAGCGCTGGGTGCATTTATAAAATAGCTCCAAAACACAAGCTGAATACTGGTTTAAAACCCTAGTTTGCCATTCAATCATGCATTGTTGAAACCATGTTGTGTAAGACTGTTTCCTTCAAGAGTCTCACTAGCATTCCCTCTGCCTCCTCCACACCTGCACCCAAATTGACACCAGATCTATACAGCATTTTCAGTATAGTTGCAAAGTGGAAACTTTTAAAATTGCAATATGAACCTCCAGTGAAATATTACAATTGTTCTGTACTGTTGAAGTTGTGTCTTTTGGATGAGATATTACGCCAAGGGCTCATTCAGAAGGATAAAGCCACTTAATTGGTAAAAATGCTGGAAGGTTCCAGCATTAAGAGTGCACACCAATACTAGCAGATCTTTTTCGTACATGGTATGGGAGCCCATATGGAGTCTCACTGTGACATTATGTAGAATGTCTAGAATATAAAGCACAGTAAGAAGTCTTACAACACCAGGTTAAAGTCCAACAGGTTTGTTTCAAACACGAGCTTTCGGAGCACGGCTCCTTCTTCAGGATTCACCTGAAGAAGGAGCCGTGCTCCGAAAGCTCGTGTTTGAAACAAACCTGTTGGACTTTAACCTGGTGTTGTAAGACTTCTTACTGTGCTCACCCCAGTCCAACGCCGGCATCTCCACATCATAGAATATAAAGAGTTAATATTATATCATAATTGACCACTAGATGGAGCCAGATGCAGTGCTTTTAAAAGACTGACACTCAGGCTTCTGGGAGAGGGCTGGAGAGAGCACAGAAGAGAGGTCAAGAGACTGCAGAGTACAGTTATAGATAGAGTGCAGAGACTAATGTTAGTAGAGTGTAGATTGTAGATTGCTAGATTATCGCTTTCTATAGGAGTAAGTGGTTGAGCTTTAATAACTAGTGTAACAAATGTTAGCTTTGTATTGAACTTAGCTTCTGTGGTCTTTGTGAACACTACGACATCCATCCTGATAATAAGAATCACAAAGAACACCACACTCGCTATCCCTGGCATTTTGTGGAATCTCCCAGTCCTACCCGGGTCCTCTCCCTCCCCTCTTTTTCTGATACATTAATGTCTGCATTGGCGTCATTTTCTACACTCATCCTGAACTGGAAAATATCATCAACTTTTTCTCCAATTTCAAATTCTCCCAAACTTTCATATGGTCCATTTCTAACTCTTCACTTCCTCACCTTCTCTGTGTCCATGTTTGTCACAGTTACCGTGATGACACATCCTCCTACCCTGGTTCCTGTACGGACTCCATTCCATTCTTCCATCTTCTCTGTAACCCTTGCACCTTTTCTTAAGCTGCCATCTTCCATACCAATATTTCTATTACAGCTCCCTTTGCCTTCGACTGAGGATCCCCTCCACCTTGGCACACAGAGTTCTTGACTGTGTCCGTTCTATTTCCTGCATTTCTGCTCTCACCCTTCCTCTCCCTCACTAAACCATAATAGGCAAACCGTCATCCTCACCTTCCACTCCATCAGATTGAACGTTCAACGGGCCAGCCTCTGCTATTTCCACTATCTTGAATGTGATACCATCACCAAACTTATCTTCCCCTTCATTTCCTTTTAACAATCCAAAGGGACCTTTCACACCATGATACCCTCATCCATTCCTCATCTCTCTATTTCTCATCATCTACCACAGAAGATTTAACGTCTGTCTTTTAACCTCCTTCCTTCCAACCATCCAGATCCCTCACAACTTCTGGAACTAATTTACTAATACTTCTTTCAGTTTAGAACAGTATTTGCTGTTCACAGTGCAGTCTCATATCCATTGTAGATTGGGTGACCACTTTGTGGAATGCCTCTGGTCAATCTGTAGGCATGACCGCCCAAGCTCCTGGTCATCTTTCATTTCCATTGTCCACCCTCTTTCCACTGTGAAATCTCTGTCCTTGGCTTCCTACACTGTTACTTTTTTTATTTGTTCATAGGATGTGGACTTCACTGGCAAGGCCAGCATCTGTTGGCTACATTAGTGCAACTGAGTAGCTTGCTCGGCTATTTCAGAGAGAAGTTAAGAGTCAGCTACATTAAGGCAGCACGGTGGCGCAGTGGGTTAGCCCTGCAGCCTCGTGGCACCGATGTCCCAGGTTCAATCCTGGCTCTGGGTCACTGTCTGTGTGTAGTTTGCACATTCTCCCTGTGTTTGGGTGGGTTTCGCCCTCACAACCCAAAGATGTGCAGGATATGTGGATTGGCCACGCTAAAATTGCCCTTTCATTGAAAAAAATGAATTGGGTACTCTAAATTTATTTAAAAAAAGAAAAGAGTCAGCTACATTGTTGTGGGTCTGGAGTCAGATGTAGGACAGGCCATATAAGGATGCCCGATTTCTTTCCCTAAAGGACATTAGTGAACCAGATGGGTTTTTAATGACAATCAATGGTTAACATTACTGAGACCGGGGGCGAAATTCTCCGACCCCCACGACGGGTCGGAGAATAGCGGGAGGGCCTTCCCGACATTTTTCCCGCCCTCCCGCTATTCTCCCCCACCCCCCGCCCAACTCCCGACCCGAATCGCTGCCGCCGTTTTTTTACGATCGGCAGCGATTCACAGCTGTTCGATGGGCCGAAGTCCCAGCCCTTTACGTCGTTTTTACGAACGGCAAACACACCTGGTCTGGCCGTTCGTAAAAACGGCGTCACAAACTCGCTTTTCATAACCATGGCACCGATTGGCACGGCAGTACCACGGCCGTGCCAAGGGTGCCATGGGCCCGATGCCCGCGCACTCTTTCTCCTTCCGCCGCCCCGCAGTATCCATTCGCGGGGCGGCTGAGGGGCAACCCGGCCCGCGCATGCGCGGGTTTCGCGCAAATATGCGATGACGTCATCCGCGCATGCGCGGGTTGGAGTCTTCCAATCCGCGCATGCGCGGCTGACGTCATATGACGCGTCAGCCGGCGCTAACTCCGGCAAGCGGGCTTAACGAATATCGTTAAGCCCGTCATGCCGGAGCCTACGGCGTCGGGCTGCTAGCCCCGACCGGGGACCAGAATTGGTTCCCGGTCGGGAAGGGGCGCGCTGGCGTCAAACCCGCCCGGGTTTGACGCCAGCTTTACGATTTCTCCCGTTTTGGGAGAATCGCGCCCCAGGTTTATGTTCTCGATTTTTTTCAATTACTTGAATTTAAATTCCACCAGCTACCATGGTGGGATTTGAACCCATGCTCCAATGAAACTTAACATAACTTTGAGGAACAACACCTCAACCTTTGATTAGACACTTTACAGACTTCCAAGTTAATCTCTAATAGGTTCTGTTGATGGATGTTAAATACCCAGTAGTTTAAATTAGCAAGGTGGACATGTGTTCGGTATTGATTAGTTAATGATACTCCAAAGTATATATAAAGAGTCAGCAAGGACTGACTGTCTGGTGTTAATGTGATGAAGTCAGCTTTGTGGCAAGCAATAAACAAGCCCACACCACAACATCCTTGTCTTCACAACCGCTTACATTTCACCAAAATTTCAGATTGTAACCTCAGTCCCCACCTTTCAGACAACAGCTATTTGTGATGATTCTGCTTTCCTGTTTGCGTCCTCCAGACCTCTCCCTTGTTTCTTTACAAGTTTCATTATCATCTCATTTTGTCTTTCAACTTCACTCCTTTTACCATTTAATCTCTTCTGCCTTCTACCCTATCAAGTGCCTTCCTTTAGTTCTTTCCTTCGTTCCACTCTTTCTCTGCCTTTGTACTTGCTTAAAACCTATTCCATCTCTAACTTCTGCCAATTTCGATGAAAGATCAGTGACCTGAAATGTTAGCTCTATTTCTCTCCTCACAGATACTATCAGACCTGAGTATTTCCAGCATTTTCTGTTTGTATTTCAGATTTCCAGCAAGTACATTTTTTTTGCTTTTGTTGTCATGGTACAAGAGAAAATCCTGACTTACCCACAGGATACAATCAAGGGCTAGCTTTCTACCCATTGACTATGACTGAGTGGTACATCTAGTCTATCTGCTTCAGGGCCATTGAAATGTGATTTTCTTTTTCTGGAGAACGATTTTAAATGTAGCTCAGACAAACATGTAAATCTTTGATACTGGTGCTGATTTTCACATAACGATGTGATACATCACATCATAACTCACTCCTCCGCCAAACCCACAAATCTTACCATATAAAAGTTCACTAATGCACCATGGCCCATTTCTGGCTAATCTGCAAACTCCCGCCATGTTTGAGTGGGGTCAGGAGTGGGCATATGTGGGCTTCAAAAATACGGAAAGTAAAATACCATCACAGCACTGATGGTGTCATCAGCCCATGACTTTATGATTTAAATCCACCCTTGTATCTCTGGGGTGGAATTTTCAGCTGACATCAAAGTCGGCGAATATAAAATGTTACTGGGCAGGGATTATGCAGCCTTAATTTGGAAAGAGGACCCAACTGGTTTTAACCTTTGCACACCCTGGGCGGGATTTCCGACCCTCCCCCCCACCCCCCTTCTGGGTCAGAGAATCGCCGGGGGGGGGCAGCGTGAATCCCGCCCTGCCGCTCCGACGTCGGCTGCCGAATTCTCCAACGCCTGTTTTTGAACGGGGGCAGGGATCGCGCCAGTCGGGGGCCGTTGGCAGCGCCCCCCCCCCCCCCCCCGGCGATTCTACGGGCCCCGATGGGCCAAGTGGCCACCCGTTTTCGGCCAGTCCCGCCGGCGTGGATTAGAGCAGGCCTGTACCGGCGGGACCTGGCTTTGAGGGCGGCCTGCGGAGGCCTCAGGGAGGCATGGGGGGATACGGCCAATGGTGGCCTGGCCCACGATCGGGACCCACTGATATGCGGACGGGCCTGGGCCTTGGGGGCACTCTTTCCCTCCGCGCCGGCCTCTGTAAAGCTCCGCAATGGCCGGCGCGGAAAAGAAACCTGCTGTGCATGCGCAGGAAACACACCAACGGTTCTGCGTGTGCGCCGGATCGTGCGCTGTGATCACCAGAGCTCTGGTATCGCAGCTGGCCCGGGTGTCGAACTCATCCGTGTGGGCATGGGTAATGACGTTGCCGGTGCGTGTACAGACGTGGACACCGGGACCGTGTCTTCCGGAGCTTCGTTCCTGTGGGTCAGTGAAGAAGGATTGGAGGGTGGGAGGGGGTGCGGGTTCCATGTAGGGACGGGGCTCTGGTCAGTGTAGGTTGGGTGGGGAAGGTTGGGGTGGTGGTGGTAATGGAGCCTACGGGCGCTAGGTCCTGGAGGGAAACTGTATCCTGTCGGCTGTCGGGGTGTTCTACGTATGTGTACTGGGGGTTGGTGTGTAGGAGCTGGACCCTCTCGACCAGGTGGTCGGACTTATGGCTCCTGACGTGTTTGCGGAGTAGGATGGGCCCCGGTGTCTTCAGCCAGGATGGAAGCGAGATCCCGGAGGTGGATTTCCTGGGGAAAACAAACAGGCAATCATGAGGGGTCTCATTTGTGGTCGTGCAAAAGAGGGACCTAATGGAGTGGAGTGCGACTACCAGATTCTGGACATCTGAAACAAAAATAGGGGCTGGTTTAGCACAGTGGGCTAATCCGCTGGCTTGTAATGCATACAAGGCCAGCAGCGTGGGTTCAATTCTCGTACCAGCCTCCCCGAACAGGCGCCGGAATGTGGCGATTAGGGGCTTTTCACAGTAACTTCATTTGAAGCCTACTTGTGACAAAAAGCGATTATTATTATTATCATTATTTTATAATTCTTATGTAGAGCTGGCCACCACCTTGATGTAAAATGTGTTTTGAAACATCTGGGGCGGGATTTTCCATTGGTTGATGCCTGATTCGGGAAACGTGATTGGACGGAGAATCGGTTCTGACGGCAAAAGCGTGTCAAAAGGCAGTTTCACACCAAATCGGAATTCTCTGGTGCCTCCACAGCGACTTCCACTCTGCACGTACGGTAAACAACATTGGCATATCATTAGCTGGCCTGACCCGGTATTCTCTGGGACCCTGCGATTTTCCGCCTCCGCTGAGGGGAATTCCCAACGGCGAAGT
Source organism: Scyliorhinus canicula (assembly GCF_902713615.1). Taxonomy (NCBI): domain Eukaryota; kingdom Metazoa; phylum Chordata; class Chondrichthyes; order Carcharhiniformes; family Scyliorhinidae; genus Scyliorhinus; species Scyliorhinus canicula. The sequence continues at coordinate 89,808,506 of NC_052152.1, read as the reverse complement.
TCACTTGTGCTTTAAAAAACCCAGAAACAGGCGCTGTGGCTGATGAGGGAGAGGAGGTAGGACTCAGAGAGGTATGACTGTGGGCTGCCGACACTGGCCGGGCTGGCTTGGTGGGGGGCGGGGTGGAGGGCCTGGGGGTGGGGGAGGAAACGGAGGTGAGGATTGACAGGCAGACAGGAGAATGGAAGGACTGGCGTGGGGCAGGGGTGACCCCCATGGGACCGGGGCAGTGCCCAGGCACTGACCACCATTGCCGCAGCCTGCAAGGCGGCCATCTTGCTGCGCATCCCACTGACCACGCACCTTGGCCTTGGATCTGCAGAGTTGTACCGGCATTATGGGTGCCCCAACCCACCAACCTGCACCCCAGCCCCCACCCTGCACCATATCAACCCCCCTCCCCCACAACTGGCCACCACCCGCTGGTGATGCCTCATGCCGCCCACCCAAGAGCAATGCTCATAGTAGCCCTACAGGGGGGCGCTGGAAAGGGGCCGCGGAGCATACTGTTGGCATGGGCAGGGCCAGCCGATGGTGCCCTGGCAGCAAGAACGGGCGCCAGACGCAGAAGCCCCTAAGGTGAACGGCACTGATGGGGGCAGAGGTGCGGGGATGGGGGAAGGGGGGACATGTGGGGACAGGGTCCACAATGCCAGCCGGGGCCACTGTAGCCCAGTGGACTTGGTTGGGCACAGAGTACACATCATGCTAACATATCGGTCTTTCACCCCCTGCGGACAATAGATATTGGAATTCAACCAGCAATGGTGGCCTTCCTCCTTGTCGCCACAGCCCTGGGGGTTGCCCTGTGCTGTAAGAGCTGGAGCTGCTCAAGGAGAAGGAAGCTGCAGCAGTAGTGCATGCAGCAGCAGAGAGTGCAGCAGCGGAACAGGAGGCAGCCACTGAGGACAGAGTCAGCCGCCCATCGCATGAGGCCTCGTGTGTACCAGCAGCTCCTGTCATTCAAGGACCTGCCGGACCGGCCATGCTGTTGAAGACTCCGGCTGAGCAGGGGGACAGTGTGACATACCTGCCAGATCATGGCAAACCTGTCACCGCGGGGGAATGGGGGAGGAAACTTGTTTTCAGTAACTGTCAAGGTGACGGTGGCCCTGAAGGTTTATGCCTCGGGGTTCTTCCAATGCGCCAAGTGGGGACCTAGTCCGTGATCTCACAGAGCTCAGTGCACAGGTGCATCCGTGCGGTCACAGAGGCCCTATATGCCCAGTGGGCACAATACATCTATTTCAATATGAATCGAGCGCAGCAGGATGGGCCCAACAGGAGCTCCGGCAGTAGGATTCACCGCCTTTGCTGAAATGCCCCGAGTCCAGGGGGTGATCGACAGGATGCATTTCCCCCTAAGAGCACCTGCAGATGAAAGGCCACTCTACACCAACCGGCAGGGGTCCCACTCAATGAACGTGCAGCTGATATGTGCCCATGAAGTGCGCATTATGCACGTCTGCGGCCGATACTCAGGCAGTGTGCACATCACCTTCATCCTGGCTCGCTCGACCATTCATGGCCTCTTTGAGGGGCAGCCCCAGCTGGGATGTTGGCTCCTGGGTGACAGGGGTTATCCACTGTGGGCGTGGCTGGTGGCTGCAGACTGATGCGGAGACCCACCGCAATGACACCCATGCAGCAACCAAGGGCATGATCGAGCAGTGCTTTGGCATCCTGAAGATGCGATCCAGGTGCTTGGCACGCTGTGGAAGGGCCCTCCAATTTGATGCTGAGAGGGTCGCCTGCATCGTGGTGGCCTGCTGCATCCTCCACAACATTGTGCAGCAGAGGGGCGATGTGCTGGAGGAGGAGGATGAACACCAGGCCTCCCCTGACGAGGAGAATGCGGGGGAGGGCCAGGACGGACAGGACATGGGGCCCAGGCAGGCATGGGAGGCTGTATGATGTGTGCAACAGGGCCAACAGGGCATGGACACCCCCCCCCCCCCCGCCTGCAACACCCTCTGTGTTACATACCTGCCATTCTACGGAGTGCGGGTCCTGGGTTGGCAGTAAAAGCCGGTCTCGTCCATGAGATGGAGAATGATGACAACCAGCTCTGCCATGGGCTCTGGTGCTCTGCATCATTTGATACTGTCTGACTCCTGCCCATGGTCGCTCTTTCCACCGTCCACCTGGGTGATCCCTGCCCACGAGCTGCCAATTCCATCACACCAGCGCATCAGATCCCTGGGGTGGCGGACGTGGAGACGCTAGGGATGAGGGTGAGACAATGGAGCGGCAAACGCTGGCTAACCACGGTCCCCAAGCCAAGCCCACCCCCAACGTTCACCCATTCCCCTCCCCCCCTACCCCCGCATCCCCTCTGCAGCCAGCCCAAACCTGCCTGCTCCTCACACCAAACTGACAGGGCACCGAGGCAGGTTGTAACATTGTGCACAGGTGTTTAATGTGAAAACATATATCCAGAAAAATGCCCTAGCCCCTATCACTAACCTGCGCCATGTACCCGTGCCATTTTCGCCAACTCCAGCGTAATGCCACCACCAAACACATCTTCCCTACTCTCCCTCTATCAGCATTCTGCAGAGACCGTTCCCTCCGAGACAATCTAGTCCACTCCTTCACCATACCCAGTACCTCTCCCATCACCCATGGCACCTTCCCATGCAATTGCAGAAGGTGTAACACCTATCCCATTACCTCTTCCATGCTTAACATTCCAGGCCCAAAACACTCATTCCAGGTTAAGCAGCGTTTCACTTGCATCTCTTTCAATTTGGTCTATTGTATTTGCTGCTCCCAATGTGGTCTCCTCTATATCGGAGAGACCAAACGCAGACTGGGTGATCGCTTTGCTGAGCATCTTCGGTCTGTGCGCATTCAGGATCCTGACCTTCCTGTTGTTTGCTATTTTAACAAAAGACCCTGCTCCCATGCCCACATGTCTGTTCTTGGCCTGCTGCAATGTTCCAGTGAAGCGCAACGCAAACTGGAGGAACAATATCTCATCTTCCGGTTAGGCATGCTACAGCCTTCCGGCCTGAACATCGAATTCAACAACTTCAGATGATCAGCCCCACCTCGACCCATTTGTTTTCATTTCATTTTAACTGTCTTTTACCATTTCTTTCTTTCTTAATATACATTTAATTTACCCCCCCCCCCCCAATCTTATCCACCTGTCCTGCACTTTCTCCTCTTTGCTTCCCCCTTCACCTCCCCCCACACCTACAGTTCATCCTCTGATGTTAGTTCCCCTGCTGTTTGACCTTTCACATCTTTTGTCCTCTCTGGGGACTGCCATTAACACTCTTTCCCCTTGGTACCTGTGGCCATTAGCACCCGGTTTCCCTGGGTTTCTGTGGCTATGACTCATCTTTCATTCTCACTCCACAGTATAAATATTTCCCACTTTCTCTGTCTGTTAGCTTTGACAAAGACTCAAAATGTTTTCTCTCCCTACAGATGCTGCCAGACTTGCTGAGATTTTCCAGCATTTTCCCACCCGTGCCAACTTACCTGGTATCTACTTTTCTGGCCATACATGTGGAGCTCCAGATAGTACATCAGGAGTGGAGGCACACTGCTCTGATTTATGCCCTGTTACCTGAATCCCCTTTGGTGGTCGTCTTCTGCAGCGACCAGGCCTGGATGCGCCCGGCTGCTGCTCGGGTGTCTCAGGTGACGTGGAACCCTGTTCTGCCCGCTCCCTGTGTGATGCGCCAGGCACATGTGGGGGAGTCCAAGCTGCTGCGGTGTTACGGCATGTCCCCTGAGGGAATACCGACATAGGCCCCATCACCTCCTCCTCCATCGGGTAGGCCAATGGCCCCCCCGGCCTACTCCATGGGACGGGGATGCGAACAGAGCTACCGCTGAGGCTTCCCTGCCCTTGGCACTGCCAGTCCTAGAGTCCCGCTGCCATCTTGGCCAGGGTCTGCATGCTCGGAGCCATGGAGCACAGGGAGTGGACCACCTCCATCTGGGACTGTGCCATATCACACTGCGACTGCGCCACTTCCTTCTGGGTCTGTGCCACAGCAGCCAGCAACAGTGCCATTTCCCTCTGGGACTGGGCCACCATCCTCTGTGTCTGCACTATGTCAGTCAGTGCCTGGACATTCTCAGCCATGGCCCGCTGTGACTGGGCCATGCTCAGGACCCCCGCTGCAATGTCCAGTTGGCTCTGGCAATGGCTGCCTGGGCCTCAGCCACTGCCTGCACAGATTTCGCCAGGCCTGGGACATGCTGATCCATAGCCGAAACCTCAAGGCATTCACTGCAGACGCAACCTGTGCGGCATTGGGCTGGTTGGCACGCTTGGCTGACACCACCTCCTGCTCCTGCATTGGGTTGGACTCCTCCACCTGCACCTGCAGGTTCTGGATACGCGTTTATAATCCCTCATGCAGTCCCTCGCTCTGCGACTACATCTCCATGAACAATGGGACACTCTGTCCAGAAGTCCAAAATCTGTTCTGGACAGCATCTGCCATTCTGTTGGCAGGGGGGCTTTGCCGGGGGCAGGGCTGACTGGCTGAGGGTGGTCTGGGGGTGGCAAAAGGGGTTAAGGAGGCAGTTTGTGGCAGGCCAGGTCCACACGCCGTGCGCATACGCAGCCAAGTGTAGTGATATTCAGATATCAATAAACATAATCAATATATGTAAATATAGTATGGTCATTTCAGGGCTAGATGGCTCACAGCCAGATAATATAAGAACTGGTTTCCCGCCTTTTCTAAGTCAGATGATGATCAGATGATGTGATTCAGAACAGTGAGCAAGCAAGACATAGAATAGCTAGAGTGAGAGAAGTTAGAACTAGTTTGCTATAATAGTGTATGGTTATATAGTTATCTGTAGTGTACTCTAATTGTTTATTGTTAGTTTAGTATTGAGTAAAAGGACTCACAGTTTATTATTTTATTACTCAGTAAATAGTTCATCTTTCAACAACACTATTGGTCATTTTATCATCCTGGTGGATTCAAGAGTAATATATATATTTTAGATAAGTCATTATTTAAAATATAACACCACGAACCCAGCAATTCTCTGTCCGTTTCAGCAGGTAAAGCAGGGCACATGGTGTGGCTGCTAGCTCTCCACCGGGTGGAGCATCGGTGTGTGGGTGGCGCCGACGTTTTGGTCGCAAGTCCAGACAGATCCTGAGGACATAGCCGAAGAATCGGAGAATCCAGCCCTTAGTCTCAGGAACAGAGAATTCCTCCGTATTCGTCTTGTTATGGACCAGGGTTTAGAGAACCCCAAAGTGCATCATGGAGTTCTGACCCACAACTTTTAATAGATTGTGGTATGGGGAGCACACGGCCCACTCTACAGGTGTGGTACAGCAGTAATGGAAAAGTGTTTTTTAAAGCAAAACAATGTTTATTCTATGCACTCAAGTTAACCTTTTTAAAATATACAGTGAACATCTTAGCAATCATTAATTCAAATACAACTCCCAAAGACTCCAACACAAAGTAAATCTTTAAGCTTCCCTTTTTGACATCCATATGACTTAAAAACAAAACTTTTATCAGAAGCACATCAGATTAAACTCACTACTGAAAACATGTATGATTCTGAATTCACCGAATGATCAAGAGATAGTCTTTTGATGGCAGAGAGAACAGCAGTACAACTGCTTGGTCTGGCTTCAGCTCCAACACTGAAAGCAAAACTAAAACATATCCTGCAGCAAACAGCCTAAAACGAAAGTAAAAAGCTGACAGACAGCCCAGCTCCACCCACCTTCTGACATCACTGCAGTAGTAAACACCCATTTATTAAAGGTACTCTCACTACAGTTTTTATATACACAGCCATTTATAAACACCCATTTCTTAAAGGTACTCTGAAATGACACCTCCCCCCAAGAAAAAAAAATAAACCATCAACTTCAAGATCCTTTTCACTATCCTTTAAATATACTTTTTTTTTTCAAAGAACAACACATGCAAACAGGTATAATGATATAGTCCATTTTTTTTCATTTTTCTTCCTCCAAATGAAATCCTTCTCGATTGACAGTCTCTTTGAACAAGAAGGTCTTTGCACGATCAATCCAGTTCTCTACGCCTCGGCATTTCTCTTTAAAGTCAGATACTTTAGTTCAATCTGATCACATGGTCCCTTGTAATTCTCCAACACAGGAGCATTGGTTATCACAGCTTTCAGGCAGTCAAATGCCTGTTGAAAGTCCGCTGTCCACGGAAAGTTTTGACTTGTCTTCAGCAAGTCTATCAGTTGAGCAACCATGCTACATTTTTCACAAATGTTCGATCAAATCCACTCATGCCAAGAAATCGCATTATTTCCCTTCGTCTTGGGGGTATTGAAAACTCCTCAAAAACTGTTGGTTTCACATCCCGTGTGACCATTCCACCCTGTCTGACTGTATGGCCAAGGAAAGTGTCTTGGGCTTTTCCAAATTCACTTCTGGCTATGTTTACCACCGAACCCGCCTCCTGAAGTCGATCGAATAACTCCATCAGATGTTTTAAATGTCTTTTCCATGTCCGGCTGAAAATTATCAGATCATCGATGTATACCGCACAATTGGGTAATCCTGAAACAACTTTGTTAGTTAACCGTTGAAATGTGACTGGTTCATTTTTCATGCCAAATGGCACAACTTTGAACTGGTATATACCATCTGGATTCACAAAAGCTGAAATCTCCTTCGCCCTTTCAGATAAAGGTACGTGCCAGTAACATTTAAGTAAATCCAGTTTGGAAATAAAAGGTGATTGTCCCACTTTCTCAATGCAATCCTCCAAACGTGGGATAGGGTAAGAGTCCGTTCTTGTAACTGCATTAACCTTTCTATAGTCTGCTGCTTTGCTGACAGTGGGTATCAATTTGGGGTTCCAATTGAGGGTCGGGGCGGCGGCTCCCTGTGGGGCCTCTCGAAGAAGCGAAGGGCGCGGGCTCGAGGTTGGCCAAGAAAGGGCAATGGCTAATCTCAGGGGGGTGGGGGGGGGCGCGGGTGGTTGGGGGGGGGGGGGGGGGGGGAGGGGGGTAGCCCCCATCCAGGCTGATCACGTGGAATGTGAGGGGTTTGAATGGGCCGGTCAAAAGAGCGCACGTGTTCGCGCATCTAAAGGGGTTAAAGGCAGACGTGGCAATGCTTCAGGAGACACATTTAAAGCTCACAGATCACACAAGATTGAGAAAGGGATGGTAGGCCAGGTGCTCTATTCAGGGCTGGACTCGAAGACCAGGGGGGTAGCAATTCTGATCCATAAGGGTGTGGCATTCGAGGCTGGGAGAATTGTGGCAGATAAGGTGGGCAGGTATGTAATGGTGAGTGGAAGGTGGGAGGGGGTCCGGGTGGTGTTTGTGAACATCTATGCTCCAAATTGGGATGATGTGGAATTTATGAGACGCATGCTAGGCAAAATCCCGGACTTAGACTCAAACCACCTGATCATGGGGGGAGACTTTAACACAGTCATCGACCCCGAGCTGGACCGGTCGAAGTCCAGGACAGGGAAGCGACCAGCAGGTGCTAGGAACTGAATAGTTTTATGGAGCAGATGGGGGGGTGGATCCCTGGAAGTTCACGCGGCCGAGAGCGATGAAGTTCTCTTTTTTCTCCCACGTTAATAAGGTTTATTCCCGCATAGACTTCTTTGTCTTGAGCAGGGCGTTAATCCCAAAGGTAGCGGGGACAGAATACTCAGCAATCACAGTCTCGGACCATGCCCCGCACTGGGTGAACCTGCGGCTTAGCGAGGAGAGAGGGCAGCGCCCACTCTGGAGACTGGATGTGGGGCTGCTGGCGGACGAAGAGGTTTGTGGGCGGATTAGCAGGATCATCCAGGATTACCTGGAAACAAACGATACGGGTGAGGTAGCAGCGGCAACCGTCTGGGAGGCTCTGAAGGCAGTTGTCGAGGGGAACTCATCTCAATTCGATCCCATAAGGGAAAGAGAGAAAGAGCGGAGAGGGAGAGACTGGTGGAGGAGCTACTCCGAGTGGACAGGAGATACGCGGAGGCCCCCGAGGCGGGGCTACTGAGAGAGTGGCAGAGCCTGCAGGCGGAGTTTGAAGTGCTGACCACAGGGAAAGCGGTTGCACAGCTGAGGAAGGCAAGGGGGGCAGTCTATGAGTATGAGGAGAAAGCGAGTAGAATGCCGGATCACCAACTGCGAAAGAGGGAGGCGGCCAGGGAAATTGGGGGAGTAAAGAATAAGGAGTGTAACACGGTCCTGGATCCAGGGAGGGTGAACGGAGTCTTTCAGGAATTCTATAGTAATTCTACAGGAATTCCAACGGGAGCGGAAGGGATGAGGCAATGTTTGGACCAGTTGAGGTTTCCAAAGGTGGAAAAGGACCTGGTGGAGGGGCTGGGGGCCCCGATTGAATTGGAGGAGATTGTCAAGGGTATAGAGGGCATGCAATCGGGTAAAGCCCTGGAGCCGGATGGTTAGCAGGTAGAATTCTATAAGAAATTATTTCAGAAATATTGAGCCCACTCCTGATGAGGACCTTCAATGAGGCCAGAGAGAAAGGAACCTTCCCCCCCAACAATGTCACAGGCTTTGATCTCACTCATTCTTAAACGAGGGAAGGACCCGGAACATTGCGGGTCATACAGGCCAATTTTGCTTTTAAATGTGGATGCCAAATTGCTAGCAACGATTCTGGCCACAAGAATTGAGGATTGCGTTCCAGGGGTGATAGAAGAAGACCAGACTCGGTTTGTTAAAGGCAAACGGCTCAATACCAATGTCCCGAGACTTTTGAATATTATTATGCTGCCCTCAGAGGGAGGGGAGGAGGAGGTGGTAACAGCGATGGACGCAGAGAAAGCCTTTGACCGGATGGAGTGGGAGTACCTCTGGGAAATGCTGGGGAGGTTCGGGTTTGGTGAGGGCTTTCTTGGCTGGGTGCAAATGCTGTACCGGGCGCCTGTAGCAAGTGTATGTACAAACCGGCTGAGGTCGGAGTACTTCGAGCTTCACGAGGGAACGAGGCAGGGGTGTCCCCTCTCCCCATTACTATTTGCCCTAGCTATAGAACCACTAGCTATGGCGCTGAGAGCCTCGAGGAACTGGAGGGGACTGGTTCGGGTGGAGGGGTGGAACATCGGGTCTCACTACACGCGGATGATTTGCTCCTGTACATTTCGGATCCTGTGGAGGGGATGGGGGAGGTTCTGCGGATCCTGAGGGATTCTGGTAGTTTTTCAGGGTACAAACTAAACATGGGAAAGAATGAGTTGTTTGTGATCCAGGCCAAGGGGCAGGAGGAGAGACTGAAAGAGCTGCCGCTCAGGATGGTAGAGAAAAGTTTACGTTACCTGGTTATACAGGTGGCAAGAAATGGGATGCCCTGCACAGGCTCAACCTGACCCGGTTGGTGGAGCAAATGGAAGGGGACTTTAAAAGGTGGGACATGCTCCCGCTGTCACTGGCAGGTAGGGTGCAGATTGTGAAAATGACGGTCCTCCCCAGATTTTTGTTTGTCTTTCAGTGCCTCCCCATCTTCATCCCTACGGACTTTTTTAAGCGGGTGAGTAGCATCATTACGGGCTTTGTGTGGGTGAATAAGACCCCGCGAGTAAGGAGATCGCTGTTGGAGCGCAGTTGGGGGGGGGAGCATGGGAGTAGCTGGAGGCGGCATCAGGTAAAGGTACTACTCTGGGAGATTTGATAACAGCTCCTTTGCCGTTCTCGCCGACCCGTTACTCCACAAGTCCGGTGGTGGTGGCAACATTGCGGATCTGGGGACAGTGGAGGAGGTACAAGAAAGTGGAGGGAGTATCAGTCTGGACCCCGATATGCAACAACCACAGGTTTGTCCCGGGTAGGATGGATGGTGGGTTCCAGAGCTGGCACAGTGGATGGGAAGACCTGTTCATAGACGGAAGCTTTCCCAGTTTGAAGGCACTAGAGGACAAATTTAATCTGCCGCCAGGAAACGCCTTTAAATATCTGCAAGTACGAGCCTTCCTGAAAAAACAGGAAGTGGCCTTTCCGACGCTGCCGCCACTGAGGATACAGGACGGGGTGGTCTCCGGCACCTGGGTGGGGGAGGGGAAGGTGTTGAATATCTACCAGGAACTACAGGAGGGGGAGGAAACCCTAGTGGAGGAGCTCAAGGGCAAATGGGAGGAGGAGCAAGGTGAGGAATTGGAAGCGGGTCTGTGGGCAGAAGTCTTGGGCAGGGTTAATTCCTCCTCATCATGTGCCAAGCTCAGCTTAATTCAATTTAAGGTGGTCCACCGGGCATATATGACGGAAGCGAGATTGAGCAGGATTTTGGGGGTAGAAGACAGTTGTATGAGGTGCAAGGGTAGCCCTGCAAACCATGTCCACGTGTTTTGGGCATAACCGGAGCTTAGAGTGTTCTGGCAAGGGTTCGCGAGGGCAATGTCCAAGGTGCTTAACACACGGGTGGTGCCGAGTCCAGAGATAGCGATCTTTGGAGTGTCAGAAGACCTGGGAGTTCAGGGGGCTAAAGAGGCCGACGTCTTGGCCTTTGCCTCCCTAGTAGCCTGGAGACGGATTTTATTAATGTGGAGGGACTCAAAGCCCCGAATGTAGAAACGTGGGTTACCGACATGGCTGGGTTTCTCAGCCTCGAGAAAATTAAATTTGCCTTAAGAGGGTCTACGCTAGGGTTCTCTCGGAGGTGGCAGCCGTTCGTCGACTTTCTCGGGGGAAACTTAAATGTCAGCAGCAGCAGCAATCTGTGGGGGGAGGGGGGGGGCGGGGTGAGTGCTTCATTGAGATGGTGTGGGAAGACTGGGTCGCGTGGGGTAATGTCTATTTAATTGTTATTGCATATTCTCTTTTTGCACGATGTTAATGTTCACTCTAGTTTTTTTTGTTATTATTGTTACTACTGTTTTATTATGAAAAATTCTGCAAAACCTGAATAAAATTACTTAAAAAAAAACCTTTCTATAGTCCACACACAACCGTTGGGCACCGTCTGGTTTAGGCACCATCACTATGCATGAGCTCCATCGGCTGCAACGCACGTCAATTCTGCCATTTTTCAGCATACACTTAATCTCTCTGTTAACCTGTGCCACTTTTAAAGGGTTAATTCTATATGGATGTTGTTTGATTGGAACAACATTCTCCACATCTACATCATATATAGCCATTTTAGTACTTCCTAATTTATCTCTACAAACTTGCCAACGTGATATCACTGACTCTTTCAGGTCAGCTAATTTTTCCTCTGGAAGGTAACTCAACAATTTATCCCAATTTTTAAGAACATCCTCATTTCCCAATTGAATTTGAGGTATGTCAAATTCACAGTCATCTGGATTTGGTTTTTCACTTTGAGTGAAAACCTCATCAAAACCTCCTCCTTTTTCTCTCCTTCCTTTTCAAAGTACTTTTAAGCATATTCACATGACACACTCAATGAGTTATCCTTCTATCTGATGTTTTTACCACATAATTCACCTCACTTAATTTCCTTTCAATCTGATAAGGTCCACAAAACCTTGCTTTTAAAGGTTCACCTCCCACTGGTAACAACACTAAAACTTTACCTCCACTGGCAAAACTACGAACTTTAGATTTCTTGTCTGCTACACGTTTCGTCACATTTTGTGCAACTTTTAAATGTTGTCCAGCCAATTCACCTGCTCTATTTAATTGTTCCCTAAAATTTGACACGTAATCCAATAAGGTAATTTCTGATTTCTCACTCATCAATTTTTCCTTAAACAATTTAAGTGGTCCTCTTACCTCATGGCCAAAAATTAGTTCAAAAGGACTAAATTTGGTTGAGTCATTAGGTGCATCCCTAATTGCAAACAGTACAAATGGAATTCCTTTATCCCAATCCTTTGGATAATCTTAACAATAAGCCCTCAACATTGTTCTTTAATGTCTGATGCCAGCTTTCTAATGCTCTCTGCGATTCTGGATGATACGCAGTTGATTTTAAAAATTTTATTCCGAAACTATCCATAACTTCTTTGAATAACCTGGAGGTAAAATTTGATCCTTGCTCTGATTGTATTTCGGTGGGCAGTCCATATCAAGTAAAGAATTTAAGTAACTCCTCCACAATCTTTTTAGCTTTAATATTACGTATTGGGATGGCCTCTGGAAACCTCGTAGACACATCCATTATAATCAAAAAATATTGAGTCCCACTTTTTGTTTTAGGAAGCGGTCCTACGCAATCAGTGAGAACCCTTGTAAAAGTTTCCTCAAATGCTGGAATGGGTATTAAGGGCACTGGTTTTATCACTGCTTAAGGTTTCCCTATCACTTGACATGTATGACATGATTGACAAAATTTAACCACATCTTTATGTAGTCCAGGCCAATAAAAATGTTTTTGGATTTTAGCTTGAGTTTTCCTTATTCCCAAATGACCTCCCACTGGTACCTCATGTGCAACTCGCAACACCTCCTTCCTATACCCTACCGGCAATACTACTTGATGAACATCTGCCCACTTTTCATCCACCTGCATATGTAAAGGTCTCCATTTCCTCATCAAGACATCACTTTTTCGGTAATAACACTCTGGTATACACTCAGATTCCACTTCCGTATATGCTTTCTGATACATCCGTTTTATTTCTACATCTTTCTGTTGTAACTCCGCCAATTTTCCTGAACTAAAAATATCCACCTCATCCTCCACCTGTTCTTGTTATTTTTCAACCATCTGATCAAAAATCGTTTCTGATAATTGCACTTCAACTTCATCTTCACTCTTTAATTTCTCCTCTTGTCTTAACCTGTGACTTTGCGACCTTGTTACTACACAATCCGGAAAAATCCCAGGATATTCATCCTTCAACACTTCAGTTGTCTGATTTTCCACTGGCTTATCAACCACCATAGGCATCACTCCCACCTGCAATCCAGCTGTATCATTGCCCAAGATAAACTGTATTCATGGACAAGATAGTTTCTTTATTACTCCTACTACCACTTCATCACTCTTCACTGGACTTTCCAACCTTACCTTACATAATTGAACACTACTCCTCTCACCCTGAATTCCACATATTAGCTCCTTTTCTGGCAACATTCTTCCCAAACTACTACTACTCCTCATCTCTTACCATTAAAGATTGACTAGCTCCCGCATCTCTTAAAATTGTGACTTCTTTACCTGCTCCTACTAATACATATGAGTAAATTTTACCCCCACAAGTAAATTCTTTAAAGAGATCTGGCACCCTCTTATCAATCACCTCTTGATCAGGCTGTACAATCTTTTGCACCTCCTTCTCTTCACTTGGGCTTTCCTTTACCACTTTAACAAACATCACTGTCTTATCCTGTTTTACCACGTCAGCCTTCCCAGTGCTTTTCTTCAACCATCAATACTGTGACTTTACATGGCCTAGTTTATTACAGTGAAAACATTTGAAACTTTTCCTGTCTCTTCCACCCTCCTGGATTTCTTTTTTAATCTGAGGTACACTTTCCTTATTATCTCCCATCAGATCACCTTTACTTTTAACACTTGAGTATTTCTCATGTCCCCAGTTTCTATCCCTCACAGGCTGAAACTGGTGTCAGAAACCAAGCTTTGATGTATGAACTAATTAATAATCATCTGCCATTTCTGCTGCTAACCTTGCAGTTTTAACCCTCTGCTCTTCCACATGAGTTCTCACTACATCCGGAATTGATGTTTAAACTTCTCCAGAAGTATAATTTCTTTGAGAGCTTCATACGTTTGGTCTATTTTTTAAGCCCTTATCCACCTATCAAAATTACTCTGTTTGATCATTTCAAACTCCATGTCTGTTTGACCAAATTCTTTCCTTAAACTTCTCAACCTTTGTCGGTAGGCTACAGGTACCAGTTCATATGCACCAAATTGGATTTTTTTCACCTCCTCATACATCCCAGATTCCTCCTCCGGTAGTGATGCAAACACTTCACTCGCCCTACCTGCCAGCTTTGTTTGAATCAGTAATACCTACATGTCCTGTGGCCATTTCATTTGTTTAGCCACCTTCTCAAATGAAATGAAAAAGGCTTCTACCTCTTTCTCGTCAAACCTTGGCAATGCTTGGACACATTTAAATAGATTCCCACCAAGCCTTCGACTTTGATGCTCTTTCTCACTATCCTCATCATTATCATCCAACTGTACATTTCCCTTTACATCTGCCAATTTTAACTGACTGTCATGTTTCATGGCCATTTTTTGGAGTTCAAACTCTCTTTATCTTTTTCCCTGATCTGTATCTCCCTTTATCTTTCATTTTGTTCTGTTAGGGCTACTCTTTCTTTTCTCCTCTCCTTTCTTCTCTCTCCTTTTCTTTTTCCTCGCTCTCTCTTTCTTTTTCCTCTCTATTTCTTTCTCTCTCTATTTCTTTTTCCTCTCTATCTCTTTCAAGCTGTTTTAATTCTTTCTCCTGTTCCATTTATTTAATTGGCAATTGAATTTTTGTCATTTCCAATGAGTCAAACTGTATCTCTTAAATGCTTTGAATACTTAGCCACTGCCATAATTACCTCATCTTTTTGCATTTTGTCAGGTAATGTTAACTGCAGTGTTTTTGCCAAATCTAACAGTCTGATTTTAGTCTCCATCTGTAAGGTACTGCGTGTGACTGTCTCCACCCCAAAAGCACCTGAGCCTCTGAAACAGCCATTGTCCACAACACACTCCCTACTTAGACTAGAATACTACACCTGAAAAACAACCAACATATGCTCACCCCTCTCTGTCTTTAAGTTCACTAAGCCAATCCAACAAATAGACTTTTATCCCTCTCGAGCCCCAATTTGTTATGGACCAGGGTTTAGAGAACCCCAAAGTGTATCATGGAGTTCACCTGACCCACGACTTTTAATAGATTGTGGTATGGGGAGCACACAGCCCACTCTACAGGTGTGGTACAGCAGAAGCACGCATTTCTTAAAGGTACTCTCACATGACAGTGTTTAGTATTAGTATTTTTCTGCCTTGTTTACTATGTCATTCAGTTAGAATTAGCTAATATTTAAATGTTGTGTTTTGATGTTTGAATAAGGCATTTGCAGTTGTTTGTTAAGTTTAATGGAAAACTGTATTAACAAATATTGGGCATGACTGAGTGAACTGAAGTTAATGCCCACCGAACGGCACATTTAGCGAAGTGTGTCTTTGCTGCTGCAGCGCCGAGAAACATCCCGTGAAACAATGGCAGTGCCGTTGGATATCAGGATGTTTCACGGCGCTGCAGCAGAAAGAAACACCCCGATATCCAATGACACTTTGCCATTTTTTACACCTTGGGGATTTTCTCCCCAACAGTGAGGGTAAGATCCACCTCATGCCGGACGGAGTGAGTTGGGTGGGCCCGGCAAGGAGCCAGATTTGGGGCTCGCGCAAGATTCACCCATTGCGCCTGGACCTGCGCCGGGTGCAATGGGGTCGCTGAATCTAGTCCATAACGTTATAAATACAAAACTTTGATATTTCAGCTGCAGTATGACATGTCATTCAATATCTACCTCAACTCTTCTAACAAAATTTATTTTTTCACTTTAACACAACAATCAATGAATTTTGTTTTTACTTTAACACAACGGTTCTTTGTCTTTTTGCAAATAGAGTAAGGAGGGGTAGGAGGGAAAGGGGAGGAAGGGTGGGACGGGTTTGTTCAATGTCCAAAAACAGCAGCTGCTGAGGGACCTTGAACTACCCTTGCATCACCTGTATCCTGGGTTTCTTCACCTGCACCAGAAGGTATGTCTGCCTCAGGCTCCATGGGCGCGATTCTCCGCACTCACGACGGCAACGCTGGTCCAACGGCCACCTGCTATTCTCCCCCCCCCCCCCCCCCCCCCCCCCACGCCCGGCCCCCGACACGAATCGCTGCTCGCCGTTTTTTTACGGCGAGCAGTGATTCTCCCCTGGCCGATGGGCCGATTTCCAAGGCCTTTACGGCCGTTTTCACAATTTCTAATACACCTGCTATACCAGTTCGTGAAAACGGCCACAAAATGCCGTTCTGCACAACCATGCCACCGATTGGCATGGCCACACCACGGCCGTGCCAAGGGTGGCATGGGCCCGCGATCGGTGCCCACCAATCGCGTGCAGTGGGTCCGATTCCCGCGCACTCTTTCTCCCTCCGCCGCCCCGCAGGATAAGTCCGCGGGGCGGCTGAGGGGCATTACGGACTGTGCATGCACGGGTCTGACGCATATGCGCGGATGACGTCATCCGCGCATGCGCGGGTTGGAGTCGTCCAATCCGCGCATGCGCGGCTGACGTCATCATATGCATCAGCCGTCGCTAACATTGGCGAAATCCGTTAAGCCCGCGATGCCGGAGTTCACGGGGAGCAGAATCGGGTCCCAGGAGGGGGCTCGGAGGCTGCCGTGAAACACGGCCGGTTTCGTGGCAGCCTTCACGACTCTCCGCCTTTGCGGAGAATCACGCCCCATATTACTCTCCTCCAGCTCCTCCATTTCTTGTAGCAAGTCTTCTTCTAGGTTAGTGTTCTGTCCTTGCTGAAGGGCAAAGTTGTGCAATGCACAACACACTACAATTTCATCTTCAATGTTAAGCCAGTGCGGCAGTTAGAGTTTGGCTTCAGATCTTCCTTCAACATTTCACAAAGGTGTCCCATTGCTTCTGTGCTGAAGCACAGTGTCCTCGCACACATCTCTGAAATAATTTCATATGGTTTCCTTTGCCTGGATAATTGCTTCCCTTCCTCCCCTGGTGGACATGCATGCTGACTGCAGATTTTGAATTTGCACTGGGTTCTGGAATAACTATCAAAGAGATAGTTCACATTACCTTACAGGAGTCTTGCACACATCAACTAAGGCATTAACTTTGCAAAAGCCTTGGAAATAATCACAAAGGCTTGTAAGGATCAACATTACATCAAGGAGACTCTGTGCTGGTTTAACACACTTGGCTAAATAGGTGACTTTTAAAGCAGACCGTGCAGGCCAGCAGCGCGGGTTAAATTCCCGCACCAGCCTCCCCGAACAGGCGCCGGAATATGGCAACTAGGGGCTTTTCACAGTAACTTAATTTGAAGCCTACTTGTGACAATAAGCGATTTTCATTTCATTTTCATTTCACAACAGTTTAAAATACAGTGCAAAATCTAAATGTACTTTAGTTCTGCAAGACTCTTAATTTACCTTCTAATAAGAATTGGTAGTCTGGTTAGTGGGAGGTGTCAAAAATACGACTTTATTGCTAATTATTCACTCGTATACACTTGAATAAGAACTGAATATAACTTAGAAACAAAATATCAAACAATACATTAAGCAGTCAAGCATATGAAAAAAACATTAAACAGAAAAATAATTTTCTTGAACACAAACAAACAAATAGATGATTCAAGAATTCAGGAACAAAGACCTCGACCACGAGGTCCTACTTTGAAGGGAATTCTTAAAAGACCATAAGACATAGGAGGAGAATTCGGCCACTCAGCCCATTCAGTCTGCCCTGCCATACAATCATGGCTGATATTTTTCTCATCCCCATTCTCCTGCCTTTTCCCCATAACACCTGATCCCCTTATTAATCAAGAACCTATCTATCTCTGTCTTAAAGACACTCAGTGATTTGGTCTCCACAGCCTTCTGCGGCAAAGAGATCCACAGATTCACCACCCTCTGGCTGAAGACATTCCTCCACATCTCTGTTTTAAAGGATCGTCCCTTTAGTCTGAGATTGTGTCCTCTGCTTCTAGTTTTTCCTACAAGTGGAAACATACTCTCCACGTTCACTCTATCCAGGTCACGCAGTATCCTGTAAGTTTCAATAAGATCCCACCTCATTCTTCTAAACTCCAACGAGTGCAGACCCAGAGGCCTCAATCATTCCTCATAAGACAAACTCTTCATCCCAGGCATCATTCTGGACCCTTTCCAAGGCCAGCACATCCTTCCTTAGATACGGGGCCCAAAACTGCTCACAATATTGCAAATGGGATCTGACAAGAGCTTTAGAAAGCCTCAGAGGTACATCCCTGGTCTTGTATTCTAGCCCTCTCAACATAAAAGCTAACATTGCATTTGTTTTCCTAACTGCCGACTGAGCCTGCAAGTTAACCTTAAGAGAATCGTGAACAAGGACTCCCAAGTCCCTTTGTGCTTCTGATTTCCTAAGCATCTTCCCATTTAGAAAATAGTCTATGCCTCCATTTCTCCTTCCAAAGTGCATAACCTCACACTTTTCCACATTGTTTTACATCTGCCATTTATTTGCGCAATCTCCTAGCTTGTCCAAGTCCTTCTGCAGCCCGCCTGCTTCCTCAATACTACTTGCCCCTCTACAGATCTTTGTACCATCTGCAAACTTAGCAACAGTGCCTTCAGTTCCTTCCTCCAGATCATTAATATATATTGTGAAAATTTGTGGTCCCAGCACTGCCCCCTGAGGTACACCATTAGTCACCGGCTGCCATCCGGAAAAAGACCCCTTTATCCCCACTCTCTGCCTTCTGCCAGTCAGCCAATCCTCTATCCATGCCAGGATCTTACCCTTAACACCATGGACTCTTAACTTATTGAACAGTCTCCTATGCGACTCTGGTTTAACCCTTCATTTACTTTCTTTGGCTTCTAATTCTCAGGTGAGACCTCTTGGTTTGGTCAAATGAATGTCTGTTATTGAGAAGATAACTTGTTAATCAAACATTGGACATTACTTAAGATTGACTGGTGCCTATCAAAACTATCTTAGCGTCGGCCTGCACAGTTTTAGGAAATGTACTGTATATGTTTTCTCATATTTTTCTATGTCTGTTAGCTAGGCGGAGTCCTTAAGAATTGATTAGTTGATTGGACAGAGAACAATCCGTTTTCAGTGCTGAATACACTGGAATACAATGGTTAATTCATTATATGAAATAATGACTGGATTCCCACAGTCAAGATACTTTTAATATTTTTCTTCTTTAGCTCTATGCATCAGCTAGCTGCTATATGAAATGAAATGAAATTAAAATTGCTTATTGTCACGAGTAGGCTTCAATGAAGTTACTGTGAAAAGCCCCTAGTCGCCACATTCCGGCGCCTGTTCGGGGAGGCTGGTACGGGAATCGAACCATGCTGCTGGCCTACTTGGTCTGCTTGAAAAGCCTGCGATAAGCCCTGTGAGCTAAACCAGCCCCTATATGAATAAAACCATGAATAAAACTAGACTCTATCAGTCCCCCCTTGATTCTTCTGAACCTAATAGAATGAATTATAATTAAAGTAAAGCAAAAAGGAAAATAAAATAAAAGAAATGAAAGCTAAAAGCAACACATTCACATTTGCCTTTGGTGGTCCCTTTGTATAGGATTAGGGTTCGGGTTACATCTAATAGATTGGGGGATGACAAATAGGAGATATCACATACCCCAGATAACATGATCCTGACCCAAAACGTGGACGCCAAGGATAGGCTTCGTGGTCAGAAACAAAATAAGTACCATTATAGGAAGTAAAGTGAGCAACATCTTCTGGGTACCAGCGGTCTGAGAAATTCCTACCGGCGGTAGAATTGTATAGGCCTGTCAGTGGGGAAGAATCGAGAGCGACCTCTATTAACGTTGGAGTACATCTGTCAGCCCTACTTACATTAAAATATTGGGTGCAATTACTCTCTCCCACCTCCAGTCCCTTAGGGTGTTAACTTGTGAAACATACGGACCCTTCTGAATGAAGGTGGTTGGGAGGTTCATATAGGGAGGATTCTGGTCCCTGTCTTGGTTGGGCTGGTTCCTTGAAAAGGTAATAGGCGAGTAACCCGCAGAACTCCACAACTGAGCCCTCTTTCTCAGGAAGACACAGGATTTGATTCCCTTACCTGTGGCAG
The DNA here is from genome assembly GCF_902713615.1 of Scyliorhinus canicula. Lineage (NCBI taxonomy): Eukaryota > Metazoa > Chordata > Chondrichthyes > Carcharhiniformes > Scyliorhinidae > Scyliorhinus > Scyliorhinus canicula. The sequence continues at coordinate 89,788,741 of NC_052152.1, read as the reverse complement.
CGCCCTCACGAGCTTGGGAAGAATAGGTGGTGCTTTGGAAAATGTACCATTCTGCTGTTTCAGAAGTACTAAAAAGAAGAGATAAAAAGCGAATGCCTTCTTCTGAGTGGGTGGAAGTGGCAATGCTTATCCAACAATTGGAGATATTGAAATCTTTGGTATATACTTTGGACATATAAAGAAAGGTGTTATCATTTGACTCCTTGTGAGCCTTTGCGGGTCAGCCATGGGTTAAAAAGACAACCAAAAATCAGAATGGCGGCAAGCATTTTACAGAGATCAGCTTCAATCATAATGAGCTCTTCTAACATTGTCATAATATCTACCAATATATCATGGTGCAGACACACACTGATGGACACACACAGGGACCAATCAACATGTACAGACACCGCAGCCAATCACCAGTTAGAATACACACACTATAAAGGCAGAGGGCACCACAGTTCCCGCTCATTCTGGGTGCTGCCTCTGAGTGTAACAGGAACTCATTCAGCCCAGCATGAACTCACAACACGTGCTGAGAGAATCAACTGGTTCGGACAAGGCCTAGGTCTCTAGTTTAAATTAGCATTATTTAGACCCACAGTCATCGTGTGTTAGTTAGTTAGAAGTAGTTAATAAAATTGAGTTGAACCTTCATCAGTGTTGGATGTGTCTGTTCATCTCTCAAGCCTACACTAGCCAACACTTCAAACATGTGAGGCATGGATCCAGGATTTCATTCCTTGGACCTTCACAGCCGCTTGGGTTGTGAGAAGCGCCTGATAGGGTCCCTCCCACTTGGACCTCAATGGCTCCTTCTGCAGTTTCTTCACATAGACATTTGCTCCTGGCACGAGGTCATGCCCACCTTCGGGAGGGTAACCCCACGTTGCTGATACATGTAAGGAAGCAGAACCGATGGCATTTGTTAGGATCTGACAATATGTGAGTAATGCATCACTCATGAAATGACAATCAGGTTTTCGTAAGTCAATAGTCCCTGGCAAGAACATGGGCCTGCCAGTAATTACTTCAAATGGACTGTGGTACTGTTTGGTGTTGCTCTGATGCTGCACAAAACTAGGATGACGCTTGAGGCCATGGCATTCCCTCTTGGTGATACTTCGATAATCACTCTTTCAAAGTCCGGTTCATATGTTCCACTTGTCCTGACGATTGTGGGTGATTAGGGCAATGTGGCTCCCACTCAATATTCAATAGCTTACAAACTTCCTTGCAACAGCACCTGTAAAGTGGGTTCCGTTGTCTGAGTTCATGTTGGTTGATACTCTCCATCTGGGAATATACTCTGCATAGAACCTTAGCCGTGTAGCTGGCTGTCGTTCTCCTGCCCTGGACGACCTCTACCCATCTGGAGAACATGTCCACTATCACCAGAATGTCAGTGTATCTTTGACATGGCGGAAGGGTAATATAATCAACCTGTATATGCTAGAATGGTCCTGCAGGAACTCTTAACTGAGGCATTGATGCTATAGGTCCTGGATTGTCCTTCGGACAGGTGACGCAATGGTCTGCCACCACCTGGGCATGTTCCTTGAATCCTCGATCCCACCAGTTTTTCCGAAATCAAGCCAAAATCTGTTGGGAGGCCAAGTGCCCATGAGTGGATCTGTTGGGCAAAAAAGGGCATTAGTGACTGTGGTGCAACTGGTCTGTCAGTCTCTGCTTGTCTCCGAGTGCCATCTTCACAGAACTTTATACCTGCTTCCATCCATGTCCAATTTGCATTTTACGTAGGTCTTGTAACTGGCTGCACTTCCAGTCTGTCGGTTTGTTTATGTTCTTTGGAGGTTTGCATTGTGAGGCAGCTTCTTTCGCTGCGTGGTCTGCAAAGGCGTTTCCTTGTGCTTCTGCAGTGTCCTCTTTAGTGTGATCCTTACATTTCAGAGTGGCCACGTCTTTTGGCATTTTTAAGGCTTCTAGTAGGTCCAATACCTCGTTCCCATTTTCAATAGGTATTCCTGCAGTGGTGAGAAATCCTCTTTTCTTCCATAATTGGCCAAAGTCATGAGCTACTCCAAAACCATACCATAAGTCTGTATAGATGTTAGCTTTCTGATCTTTTGCCACACAACATGCTTTGACGAGGGCCCTTAACTCAGTTTGTGGCGCTGATGTCCCTGGGAGCAAACTTCCCTTTTGCCATGATGGTGTACAGGCTTGTGATTGCCCCTCCTGCTTTCCGAATGCCATTTTCAACAAAGGAGGACCCTTCTGTAAATTAAATTAAGTCTGGGTTTTGTAATGTATCTTCTACCAGGCCGCCTCCTCAATTTTCTCTGTGATTTAAACACAGTCATGCTCTTCTCCTCCCTCCCCTTGCTCCTCAGGAATTGGAAGCATAGATCATGGGATCACCAGGCTTTTCCATTGGAAATGGGGGATCGGGGCTTCCAAATTTGCGGTCCACCTGGTCCGTCTGTCTGTGGTGACTTGTGCGACTCTATTCATTGAGAGTAATGCATGAACTGTATGAGGGTGTTTAATAGTCAGTTTTTGGTCCAGGACAATGCCTGCAGTGGTGTTACAGCCTGGCCCGTGACCTCCATGGCTCTCAGGCAACTTTCCCATCCAAGGGCTACTGTGTTCAGTTTTCCTGAATAGTGCCTAATTGGTCCCTGTTGATCCACATGTTCCCAGGCTAGAACTGCTGTCACGTATCCTTCTTTCTCATGGACAAACAAGATGAATGGCTTCCCATTGTTTTGAATTCCTAGAACTAGTGCTAAGCACAAGGCCTATTTCAAATTCACAATGGCCTCTTGCTGTTCTGTTGTAAGGACCACCTACTCTTTTGATTTCCGATTTCCCTTCAAAAGGTCATTCAATGGTTGTGCCAACTGTGTGTATGAATCAATCCAATTCCTGTTAAAAGTTACACAAACCCAAAAAGGATCTCAGTTCTTGGACACTGGTGGGCTCTTTGGCAGCCCAAATTGCCTCTCTTCTATCCTGGGTAAGTTCTCTTCTGCCCTTCAAAATTTTCTGGCCTAAGTAGGCAACCTCATGTTCGGAAATTTGTGTTTTGGCCATGTTGGCTTTATGTCTTCTCTGGCTGAGATGGTCCAGAAGAACATGTAAGTCTCTCTGATGATCCTCTTTTTTAATGGAAGCCAACAGACTGTCATTCACATACTGGATAATAGTGGAGGGCAATTGAGGCAGTTCCCTCAAATGGTTCTGTCAGGCCATGTGAAACACAGTAGGGCTGTTATGAAAACCCTGTGGTAGTCTTGTCCAGGTGTATTGCTGCTGTTGAATGGTAAAGACAAACCGTAGTTGCACCTCCTGTGCTAGTGGTATCGACCATAAGCCATTGGCCATGTCTATAATTGAAAACCACTCAAGTTCTGGTGTTTGGCCATTAAATATGATGGAAGGGTCAGCCACCAAAGGAGTTTTTTTAAGAATACAGGTTTGCCTTCCTGTAATTGGCAGTCAGGCGCCATGTGCCATTTACCTTTTCTACAGGTCAAACTGGACTATTCGATGAGCTGTGTGTTTTAATCAATACACCACATTCCTCCAGTTGCTTTTCTACAGGTAGTATTCCCTCAATAGAGGACGGGTTGATGGGATATTGTCTGGTGCATAGTGGGCAATTCCAGTAAATGATGCCGGTTCTATGTGTAGTGGGCCAGAACTTATCCCAAATTGGATGTTCGCAGAGCTGATACTGCTTGAGGCTCTAATTGACCATATGTCTTTTCCATTCTCAAAGTTTAGAGAAGAATTCAATTGGGCTAGAATATCCAGACCCAGAATGGCCTGGTTCACTGGGCCTATCCCAACTGGAGAAATCAATTCATGTGGGCCAAATTTTATTAGCATGGGATGGGTTCTTTTGATGATCAGTGTTTTGCCTCCTACACCATGGGGTACAGTTATTTTGTGATGCAAAGGGAATAATTTTGCATATACAAGAGGAACTCATGTTAACACCGCCCTGTATCAAAAAGACAGTCTATTTCTTTACCGCCCACCCTCAATGATACATACAATCCATCCCTCGTGTTGTAAATAAAGGTGTGATGAAAGGAAGGGACAGGGAGATGGAAGGAAAGATTTCCGAGTTTTTTGTCAGCTCTATCAGTGCAGCCTAGTGCCATGCTGCCATGGTGACAATTTCCTGAATGCGTCCACCATACCAGGTTCCTCATGTCATGAGAATATTGCTTTAAGAAATGTTGGGCTGCTCATATTACTGCAGTGATGTCAGAGTGTGGGTGGAGCTGGGCTGTCTGTCAGCTTTTTACTTTTGTTTTTGAGCAGGCTGCAGGGTGTGTTTTAGTTCCGTTTTCAGTGTTGGAGCTGAAGCCAGACCAAGAAGGTGTACTGCTGTTCTCTCTGCCATCAAAATACTATCTCTTGATCATTTGGTGAATTCAGAATTATAAATGTTTTCAGTCGTGACTTTAACCTGATGTGTTTCTGGTAAAAGGTGTTTTTAAGTCGTATGGATGTTAAAAGGAAGGTTTAAAGGATTACTTAGTGTTGTATTCTTTGGGGGTTGTATTTGAATTGGTGGTTGCTAAGATGTTCACTGTATATTTAAAAAAGATTAACTTGAGATCACAGAATAAACATTGTTTTGCTTTAAACAATACTTTTCCATTTCTGCTGTACCACACCTGTAGAGTGGGCCGTGTGCTCCCCACACCACAATCTATTAAAAGTTGTGGGTCAAGTGAACTCCATGATACATTTTGGGGTTCTCTAAACCCTGGCCCATAACACTCATCAGACCTATGCATGGATTCTCTGTGCGGCATGGGTGGAGGCATGTACATCTCTCTATACAGCTCTATGTGATACATTTCTCTGGGTGGTTCTCTGGTATATATTTCCCTGGGCAGTGACAGTGGGCGGGGCCTATACGACTCCCTGTATGTCTCCCTGGGTGATGGCAGTGGGCGGGGCCAATACGCTCTCTGTATGTCTCCCTGGGCGGTGGCAGTGGGCGGGGCCTATACGGCTCTCTGTATGTCTCCCTGGGTGATGACAGTGGGCCGGGCGCATAGGTGTCCCTGTACAGCTCTCCGTACATAGAGTCATGTCCCTGACGCCCTGTGGTTTCGCCCGGCACGGCTTGGATTAGTACCCGTCCTTTCCACAATTGTGGTATTTTTCCCCTGGTTTTGGTTCCCGTGGAGCATTTTAATTAGTTAGGGCATTAGTTGTTGACTGAAATAGTAAATTTTTAAGCTTTAATCCGGTCTGGAGAGCACAAATCTTAGCTCCCATATCCCAGTCAATTTGGATACAATGGTCTATTAATATTGCGCATGTCATTGTCACTCAGTTCCACTCAAGAAACACCAATTTTACTCAGGAAACACCAATATTGGACAACTCCATTCTGAAACCAGCAACAAAGGCAGCCTTCAAGGATCCTAAAGAACTCGGGCGGGATTCTCCAGTCGCTGACGCCGAAATCACGTTCTGCGATCGGCCAGAGAATCAAAGTTTACGACCAAATCGGGGGCGGCGCCGCTTTTGCGATGCTCTGCCCCCTCCAAAGCGGCGTACTCTCCGAGTATGCAGCGCAATGTATCGACGACCTCAGGACATTGCCTGAGGCTTTGCCCCTGACCGGCCGTGTTCCCGACGGCTTGGGTTTCTCATGGTCTCATCCGTGACGGCTACTGACTCAGTCGTGCGCCACCACAATCAGGGGAGAGCTGGTCCGCCGACAGGGGGACTTTTCCAAAGGCTGTGGGCACTGTGGGGGGGGGGGGGGGGGGGGGGGGGGTGTGGTCCGGGTCACTCGAGCCATCCAAAGGGGGGGATCTATTTTGCAGGCCAGGTCCGCGAGTGGTCTGCACCGTATCGGGACGGTGCGGCCGCTGCAGGCCGCTGCCATTTTCAGGGCTGCAATTTTCAGGGCTGCATCGCCAGCTAGAGCCGGGTACTCTATGCTGCCTTGATTATAGCCCCCAGTCAAACGGAGGATCGGTAGCCATTTTATGCCATTTTTTCTGTCATAAAACACCACCGTTCCCACACCAACGTAGGGACATAGCCTCAAAATCGGAGAATCCAGCGTCTTGTGCCCCAAGTCTCCTGCCCCTCCGACATTTCCATTCCTGAGTGCTCCTTCCATATAGCTCTAAATCTTTCTTCGTATTCTGATACTTCCTCTGTTCCCTTCTGAATACAAACGGTGACCTTTGCCGAATCAGTTTTTGCCGGGTGGATTCCACAGTCAAGACACTTTTAATATTTTGCTTCTTTAGCGATATGCATTCAACTAGCCTCTATATGAATAAAACTATGAATAAAACTAGACTCTTATCACTGCATCAGCTGGGAAGACAGGCATACAAACATCAGCATCCTTAACGGAGACCGGAGAGCATCGATGCCATGATCCTCCAAAACCTACTCCACTGGGCTGCCCATGTGCTTAGGGTGTCAGAGTCCCAACTGCCAAAGCAAATCATCTTCACCCAGTTCAAGGAAGGCTATTGAACAAAGGAAGTTCTTCACAGACACCCTGAAGGCTTACCTCAAGAAATGTTACATAGATATTAACACCTGGGGGACCTTTGCTCAGAAGGCAGCGACTTGAAGGAACCTCCAGTATGGAGGGATACAATTCTTTCAGGACACCCAATGGCAAGAGGAGACCTGGAAAATGAGCCTGAGAAAGAAACACCAGCCATCCAGAGTCCAAGGACTGATCCCACCTTCCGGAAACTCTTGCCAAGTGTGCAGTCGAAGATGTGGCTCGAGGATTGGGCTGATCAGCCATGCAATGATCCCCAGAATCCATGACCAGTAACACTCGTTAGAGAGTGATCGCCAAAGATTACATGTAATTTATACCCACTTTATCCATTCTAATTCTTTTAATGGAATAACATACTCTTGACAAAACAAAGTTAAAAAAAATCTTTCTTTCACTTTCTGTGGCTCCAAACTCACTTTATACATTAAAGTAATTTTTAATGGAATTAACAGCCTCATGACAAACAAAAGTTTAAAAAATAAATAAGAATATATATTTCTTTCACTTGATGTGCATTTTAAAAATATTTATGAACACTATTATGAAAGATTAACCCATCAAAAAAAAGTTCTCCAATGTCTCCTGCCTCTGCTCCATGATTCGGGATGGAAAGAAAAGTGTGAATAAGCCAGCGTAAAAGCTTACCTAACATCGGGGAAAGCCAGCCAAGTTAACACTTTCCCGTAACTTCATATTCAGCTGCTTCAGCACAGCATTTGCAGCAAAGGACTTCAAAAACACAGAATCAGAAGGGTGAACTTAGCATGCTTTCAGTGCGCATGTCTCTGCATCAGGACTTCCGAATTGTCCCGATGCACATATTTGGTGCACGATCTCCATATGGCAGAAGATTCAACAAAAGTTATGAGCCATTTGACAAACTTGTTGGAGTATTTTGAGACTATTACAAGCAGAATAAATAAGGGGTGGATCCAGTGGGTGTGATGGAAATGGAATACAGGGTAGGCTTCTCTGACCCCCCGCTGGGCCGGAGAATCGCCGGGGGGGGGGGGGGGGGCGTGAATACCCCCCCCCCCCCCCCCCCCCCCCCCCGCGATGCCTGCTGCAGGTGTTTCCGGCGCCGGATTTTCGGTGGGGACGGGAATCGCACCGTGCCGGTCAGGGGCTGTTGGCAGCGGCCACCTTGCCGATTCTCCGCTCCGCGATGGGCCGAGTGGCCGCCCGTTTTCGGCCGGTCCCGCCAGCGTAAATCAAACCAGGTCCGTACCGGCGGGGCCTGGCTCTGTGGGTGGCCAGTGGAGTCCTCCGGGTGGGGGGGTGATCTGGCCCCTGGGTGGGCCCCCTCGGCGGCCTGGCCCGCAATCGGGGCCCACCAATCTGCGGGCGGGCCTGTGAATTGGAGGCACTCTTTCCCTCCGCGCCAGCCGCTGTAACGGTCCGCCATGGCTGGCGCGGAGAAAAACCCCCGTTCGCATGCGTTGGGATGACGCCAGTACACGCTGGTGCTCCCGCGCATGTGCCAACCCGCGCCGGCCGGTGGAGGCCCTTCGGCGTCGGTTGGCGTGGCGCCAACCCCCCCCTCCCCCCCCCCCTCCGGCGCCAGCCTAGCCCCTGAAGGTGCGGAGGACCTGCCGAACCCGTTCTCGCCGGCGCCATCCATACCTGGTCACTGCCGGCGTGAACAGCGCGCAAACGCTGTGTGTGGGGCCTGTGGGGGGCGGAGGGGGGATCGAGAACCAGGGGGTGCTCAGGAGGTGTCTGGCCCGCGATCGGTGCCCAACGATCATCGGGCCGGCATCTCTATAAGACGCACTCTTTTCCCTCCGCCGCCCCGCAAGATCAAGCCGCCATGTGCGGGGCAGCGGAGGGGAAGACGGCAACCGCGCATGAAGACCGCCTTGGAGAACGCTTACACGGAGATCAGAGGCTGAATGCCCATCTGGCCTGGACTTGCAAAACCAGACAACGCAGAATTGCTGAGCAAAAACTTATAGCTAAGTTCTGCACGCATAAGTGCGGCCTCAACCGGGATCTTGGATTCATGTCGCATTACATTCACTCCCCCACCATCTGGCCTGGACTTGCAAAACCAACTGTCCTGCCTTGAGACAATTCACACCTCTTTAACCTGGGATTACCCCCTATCTCTGGGTCTGTAATGATTTGATTACCCGCAAATGCTCGCATTCGAAGCATTGTCTGGCATCTCTGACTTTGTCTCTATAAATGTTTCTGGAACATACCTCTCCATTCACCTGAGGAAGGGGCAGTGCTCCGAAAGCTCGTGTTTGAAACAAACCTGTTGGACTTTAAGCTGGTGTTGTAAGGCTTCTTACTATTAACATATGAAGCTAAGCATGTTCTAGAACTTGTAATGAAATATTCAGCATGTATTGAATGTATTCAATCTTGTTCCTGTGTCTTGCGGCCCACTGAAATGAAGGAGGATAACTCATACTGCCCACTCACTAACCTCAGTTACCGATCACTGCCATAAATTGTTTTCATTGGCAAGAAATCAGATGAGCAGGCCAAATATCTGGTAACTGAAGGCAACTGAAGGGGAAAGTTCGAGAATAATTCCTGTGTCATTAATAGGATATTTGAGTTAATTGTGTTGAATATTTTCAAAATGAATTCAGATGTTGAAGATGAATATTTTGGACATGGATAAAATACCTTGGGCGAGATTCTCCCAAAACGGGAGAAATCGTAAAGCTGCCGTAAAACCCGGGCGGGTTTGACGCCAGCGCGCCCCTTCCCGACGGGGGACCGATTCTGGTCCCCGGTCGGGGCTAGCAGCCCGACGCCGTAGGCTCCGGCAAGACGGGCTTAACGAAAATCGTTAAGCCCGCTTGCCGGAGTTAGCGCCGGCTGACGCGTCATATGACGTCAGCCGCGCATGCGCAGTTTGGACGACTCAGACCCGCGCATGCGCGGGTGACGTCATCGCGTTTTTGCGCGAAACCCGCGCATGCGCGGGCCGGGTTGCCCCTCAGCCGCCCCGCGAATGGATACTGCGGGGCGGCGGAAGGACAAGTAGTGCGCGGGCATCGGGCCCGCTGCCTGCGATCGGTGCCCACCGATCGCGGGCCCATGGCACCCTTGGCACGGCCGTGGTACGGCCGTGCCAATCGGTGCCATGGTTATTAATAGCGAGTTTGTGACGCCGTTTTTACGAACGGCAAGACCAGGTGTGTTTGCCGTTCGTAAAAATGGCGTAAAGGGCTGGGACTTCGGCCCATCTAACAGCTGAGAATCGCTGCCGGCCGTAAAAAAACGGCGGCAGCGATTCGGGTCGGGACTTCGGCGGGGGGGCGGGAGAATAGCGGGAGGGCGGCAAAAATGTCGGGAAGGCCCTCCCGCTATTCTCCCACCCGTCGTGGGGGGCGGAGAATTTCGCCCCTTGTTATTAAATGTTTATATTACAGGTGATGTTAAATAAGGAGGATTATTAACAGTGGTACAAGTGTGAAATCAATACTATATTTTTGCATTGCTGTTGAAATGAAATATTCCACCCTGCTTTGGCAAAACTCTATTTATCCCACCACTGCTGAGGTTTAATTGGTGATTTCTGGGGTTTGCAAATATTTGTCAGTTGTGGTAACACTGGATTTTCCTGGTTTCAGTGTCAGGGAACGCGCTGCGATATACTTTTTTTTTTTAAATAATTTTTATTGGAATTTTTTACAGAAAATATAAAATATAACAACAAACAATGAAATGCAACAAAATAACCCATAACAACTGTAACACCCCCCAGACCGTATCAACGCATGTATCATATCCCCCCCACCCCCCAACCCCAACAAGAGAACTTAAAAATAAATTTAAATTAAATAAACAAACATAGTCATCGTCCCCCCCCCCTTTTCCCTCCCCCTTCCCCCCCTCCCCCTCCCCCCTGGGTTGCTGCTGCTACTGTCCCAGTACCCTATCGTTGAGCCAGAAAGTCGAGGAACGGTTGCCACCGCCTAAAGAACCCTTGTACCGATCCTCTCAGGGCGAATTTGACCTTCTCTAGCTTAATGAAGCCCGCCATGTTGTTGATCCAGGTCTCCACGCTTGGGGGCCTCGCATCCTTTCATTGCAGCAAAATCCTTCGCCGGGCTACTAGGGACACAAAGGCCAGAACACCGGCCTCTTACGCCTCCTGCACTCCCGGCTCCACCCCAACCCCAAAAATCGCGAGTCTCCATCCTGGCTTGACCCTTGATCCCACCACCCTTGACACCGTCCTCGCCACCCCTTTCCAGAACTCCTCCAGTGCCGGGCATGCCCAGAACATATGGGCATGGTTCGCTGGACTCCCCAAACACCTGACACACCTGTCTTCACCCCCAAAGAACCTACTCATCCTCGTCCCAGTCATGTGGGCCCGGTGCAGCACTTTGAATTGGATGAGGCTAAGCCGCGCACAGGAGGAGGAAGAATTAACCTTCTCCAGAGCATCAGCCCATGTCCCGTCTTCGATCTGTTCCCCCAGTTCCCCCTCCCACTTAGTTTTCAGCTCCTCTACTGACGCCTCCACCACCTCCTGCATAACCTTGTAGATATCAGATATCTTCCCCTCTCTGACCCTGACCCTCGAAAGCACCCTGTCACTCACCCCCCTCGCGGGAAGCGAAGGGGATCCCTCCACCTGCCGTCTAGCAAATGCCTTTACCTGCAGATACCTGAACATGTTTCCCGGGGGAGCCCAAATTTCTCCTCCAACTCCCCCAGGCTCGCAAACCTCTCATCAATAAACAGGTCCCTCAGCTGTCTGATGCCCGCTCTGTGCCAACCCTGAAATCCCCCATCAATGTTCCCCGGGACGAACCTATGGTTCCCCCTTAATGGAGCCTCCATCGAGCCCCCCACTTCTCCCCTATGTCGCCTCCACTGCCCCCAAATCTTGAGGGTAGCCGCCACCACCGGACTCGTGGTATACCTCGTAGGAGGAAGCGGCCACGGCGCCGTTACCAGGGCCCCCAGGCTTGTATCTCCACAGGACGCCCTCTCCATCCGTTTCCATGCTGCCCCCTCCCCCTCCATCACCCACTTGCGCACCATCGACACATTGGCCACCCAGTAGTACCCCGAGAGATTGGGTAACGCCAGCCCCCCCCCCCCATCTCTACCCTGCTCCAAGAAGACCCTCTTCACCTTCGGGGTCCCATGCACCCAAACAAAGCTCATGATGCTGCTGGTCACCCTTCTAAAAAAGGCCCTAGGGATTGTTGCACGTTTTACTATGGGCGTAAAACGCGTTTATTGGAGTGTATTAACACGCCTCCGAGTTCGACGTGTGCTTAACACTGCTAGGCTCTGTTCTATGTAATTATTTAGCTCTGGAGTCGCCAGTTGCCGTATAGGCAACGTCACAAGTATTCCAAGGTCAAGTTCAAAGTAATAAAGACGATACACCGATTAGTCAAGTTCAAACGATCAATATTTATTATACAGTTAATAATAAATACTCATGCACACACTAAGAGACTAAGCTACAACTAAACATAAGCAAACAGAATACTTATCTAACAGGAACAGGCAAGGTCAGAGAACGAGGCCTTCGTCCTGGTTTTGTCTGCAGCCTTCAGCAAGCGTTCTGGCACTTGGGAGTCTAGCGGGCTTGGATCGCGTAGCGAGCGTTGAACTTACGGTTTCGGCGGCTGGTGCTCAACGGCTGGAGTCAGGATACCAGGTGTCAGTCGGGGCCGGAGCACGGGTTTAACAGACCGGACAACACGAGGTCCCTATCTTTTATAGGGGTTCCGTTGTCCTTCCCTCTTCTCGGGCGGGCTCTACCTATTGGATCAATTTCTTATCGATACTGGATTAATTCCCCAATGCGAGGGGGTCTCCGTGATGGAGGGGGCGTTTCTTATGTCCTTTTGTTTGGAGGTCTCTGGTGCCTCGATGTCTGGGTCTTGATTGGAATGTGTCCATTCAGAACCAAATGTATCTATTGTGTGGGTGTTCAAGTCTGATGGCCTCATTAGCATGCAAAGCGTTTTGCCATTTGCACCTAGCTAAGGTCTTTTCACCTGAGCCCAAACTGGTTTCTGCTGCTGCAGAATGCAAACTGCTCTTTGCAGACTGCTGTTCTGGCTGAACTGTCTGTTTCTCAGCAGCCTTCCATTTTAGTTTGGCTCAGTGTCCATTTTGCGTGGCCAGCATGGCTACATTCCCTCCTTGTGATCCTCACAATCATACTATTGTGAAGGATCACCTATGTACTTTGCCTTCCTTGTGTTCTGACCTCTTGCCAGTTCCTGTTCTACTCTGTTCTAAACTATGGGAAGAAGAGAAAAAAAAATTTTAACTAACATTTCTACTTGGCCCTATGTCAAAAGGGACATGCATTACTACAATTGGGAACCTCTACCTATCACTATTAACCTTAACCTTAACTTAAACATTTAATCACTCTAAACCTTAACCATTCACACCACAACATCACACTTCCCAACTCGGCAGTCGAGTATGGAACAATATAATACATGGCTGAATTTTATTTACAGAGTGTTGTAATCAGTGAGGGGTTGAGGGGTTTGGTGGAATCCGAAGATGGGGGATTGCACTCTATAGATGGGTGAGGTGCTGGAACGAGAGGCTCTCCTCTTCCATTTCCTCAACCTGAGGGTCTGCACTAGGATGATGAGGATCGCGATCACCAAAAGTGATTCGATTATGTAGGACATGGAGTACCACGTCATGAATTTAGTACACCAGGTCTGAACCTCGCTGATCAGAGCTGAGCACTGGGGGTTTGTTGTACTAACATTTACGGTGGGGGTTGTGGGGGAAACGTGTCTTGTTTCCACACATATACATATGACATTAAATAGTAATAAGTGGGCTTCCATCATTTTGCTGTTCTTCCTCTTTCTCTTCCTTCTTCCTCCGGTATTGACAATCCTGGCTTTGACCTCTGTCTCGTCCTTTGAAACCTTTGGGATCAAGCACAGTATCTGTCAATACACAGTTTAAGACCTTTACTTGTTAGTGCATCTGTCTTTCAAAACCCAATTGACCCTTTAAAATGACTGGCTAAGTCACACCCTGTGACTCCCCTCATTTTTTTTTCAAAAAGCGAATTTAAAGACCAGCATACACCTAACAATCCTTCCTTCTGCGAGCCGTCTCGCAGGCTTTGCTGATTTACCATCCGAATGTTCCCGGATGTAAATAGCATGTGGGATGGTGGCCGAAGGGCTACCTAACCTAAAATGAAAACAAATTTGGAAATAAACATCCGAATGAGTTGCGTATGGGCCGCTACGGGTATGAGTTGGATGGGATCCCCGGGTAGGGCGTGCTGTGCCATACCCGAGCTTGGCTGACCAAGGGTTGGTTCTCAGACAGGGCGGGTCCTCAGTGCCGTTTGTCCACTGCCTGAGTAACCTGGAAAAAACGGGTACGGATGTGTTTACCGTGACTTGCAGCCTCTATTTCGCCGAATAGAGGGGCACCTAAAAACAATGGAGCCAAGATGCTCCGTTCTGAAAACAGGGAACAAGTCGTGAACCGTGTCGGTTCACCAGAGGATACAACTGAAGTTCTCAGAAATATCTGCGGACAAGCTATTTGGCGTGTGGCCTTACAACTTTGGAAAAGATCTCCAATCAAACCGAAGTTCTCAGAAGTATCTGCGGACAAACTAACGTGTATGTGAGGTGGTCACAATCTTTTCAGCTGAAAAGAAGATGTCCATCCTCCAACTGAAACATTTACATTCCGGAAACAAACAAACATAAAACGAAGACAAACATACGTGCAGGTTCCATCAGAAAGGACATCGTTTCCCTCAAACGATTCCTATCTTACATCATCTGGACACCTCACTTTGATTCTGCCTCTGTGAACAGGGTCACAAAGGGGTTGCCGTGTCGGGAGTCAGACACCGTGTCGTCCTGCTCTCCCGGATCCCACACCCTTGTGTGGATCAGGCATGCTATTTTGGAGTTGTGTGACCGGGGGTCACTTTCATCATTGCGGACAAGTCTGTAGGAATTGTCCCTGTGCCATTGTGTAGCGTCGAGTGTGTTGTCGGGGTAGTCGGGGTCGGGTGGTGGTTCTGGGTTTTTGAGGTAGGTGACTTCCATGGGGTCACTGGAGTCGGGGTCGTAGTTGGTGCAGTGTGGGCTGTATGGCTGTGTGGTGTCGCTGTCTTCAGAGGCAGTGTCAGTCCTGCTGTCTCTGCTGTGGCAGCTTGTGGGCGTGTCGGGGCGTGGTCTGTAGTGGTCTGTGGGCGGAGTCGTGGGCGAGTCCGTTGATGAACTGGTCTGTGAGGGGGATGGTGGAAAAGTGTCTCTGGTGGGCGGGGTGAAGTGTTCTGCTGCATCCAGCAGGACATGGTGAGCATGGTTGGCCTGTGTTCCATAAGCCTTTAACTGGTTTATATGGAACCACGCGGTCTTCCCATTAGGATACTTTATCCGGTAAACGGAGGGGCTAATTTTGTCCGAAATTGAGTAGGGGCCGGAATATTTTGGAGCCAAAAAACTGCTGGGGTTATAAACAGATAACATTACCTGTTGCCCAACCTGGAATTCTGTGGTGTGTACGGTCTTATTGAAACAGGCAGTCCGTTGCTGTCGGCGTTTCCCTAGCTGGACTGCGGCTGCGAGCTGTGCAGACCTCACAGTCTCAACTAGATCTTTAACTGCCTTTTCATGTGTGAGGGCCGTCACTTCGGGGCTTGTCATGTCCAGTCCTAAAAGGAATTCTGTACCTTTCATAGGGCGTCCGGTCATGAGTGTGTGTGGTGTGTATCCTGTCGATGTGGAGACAGTGTTCCTTATGAACATAAGTGCAAAGGGGAGCACTGAATCCCATGTGGAATTGTTCTCTTGAACCATTTTCCTAAGGGTAGTTTTTAGGGTCCGATTCATGCGCTCCACAATCCCGCTGGACTGTGGATGATACGCAATATGAAAATTCTGTTTGATTCCGAATATTGTCAGGACGTTCCTCATGACCCGTCCTGTAAAGTGAGATCCCTGGTCCGAATCGATACTTCGGGGTAAACCCCATCTCGTGAAGATGTGGTGGGTCAGGATCTTTGCAGCTGTCTTAGCTGTGTTTGTTCGCGAGGGAAATGCCTCTACCCATTTGGTAAAGGTATCTATCACCACCAGAACGTATTTATAGCCATTCCGACAAGGGGGCAATGGACCTATAAAGTCGATCTGGAGGTTTGTCCAAGGGCCGTTAACTGGGCGAGTATGCCGAAGTTGTGCCTTCTTAGAATACCGCTCCGGGTTATTCTGAGCACAAATCAGGCAATTCTCTATGTAGTGCGTTACATCATTCCTGAGATTAGGCCACCAACAGAGTTGCCTGAGGTGCCTCGTTGTTGCATCAATTCCCTGATGCCCGTGTCCGTCATGGAACAAGGCAATCATCTGATTCCTGTCCTGCTGTGGGACCACATAAAGTTGGTCCTTAATGATCACACCCTCATGTGTGGTCAGTGCGTGTTTAAAGTGCTCGTAAGCAGGCACAAAGTTTCCCTTGAAAACCTCCCTGAGGTCTCCGTCCTGTTTTTGTGCTGCCACGAGATCTTTAATATCAGTCTGTGAGACTTGGACTGCGCTCACAGGGGCGCTAGCTGGTGCGCTAGCTGGGGGGGTCCATAAGTGTCCTCTCCTGGAACCTGCCTTAGCCAATGCGTCGGCCTTTACATTCCCAGGGGGTGATGACCTATGGTGGCTTCGAACTTTTATTATGCCGAAGGTCCTGTCCTTCGCTTTTGCTAAAATATGCTGGAGTAAGGGGGCTGATGGAAGGGGTTTTCCGTCTGCGGAGACAAAACCTCGTGTCCTCCACAGGGGCAGAAAATCTGTCAGGCTATTGCATACATATAGGCTGTCTGAATATATGTCTGCTGGGCTGGGGAAAGAATCGGGGTGGTCCACTATATACGCAATGGCCGCTAGCTCTGCTGCCTGCGCGCCTAAGTGACCTGGTAACTTAAGAGCTATCTCTTCGAGAGCGCGCCCCTGCGCGTCCTCTACATAGATGCCGCATCCTGTGATACGCTCACCATTTAAAACTGTGGAGGAACCGTCTACATAAATCCTCAAGGGTCCACACGTGTCTGTGGGCTGGGGGCTTTGTTTCGGGTTCCCTATCTTCCTGGGGGGTGTTTTTGCTAAAAAGGGTCCTGTGTTATGCAGGGGAGCTACAATTTCACAGTCATGGGGCTGTCCGGGGTATTGGAGGTTGTCGGCTAAGTATGTGTGTGTGCGTGTCCGTTTCACTGTAATGTCCCGTCCTTGTAAAAGTAGGGTCCACCTAGCTGCCCTAATCTGGCTAACTGAACCGTCCTTCAGTCGACCGTCTAGTAGTAGCTGTGTGGGTGTGTGTTCGGTCAGAATAGTAATGGGGTTGAGTCCGGTGATGTATGAGAAATACTGCACTGCCCAGAAGACAGCAAGGAGGTGCCTCTCACAGGCCGAAAATCCTTGTTCTACTGGGTCTAACAGTCGGGAGGCATAAGCCACTGGTCTTAGCTGCTCGTGCCGTTCCTGAAGCAACACGGCCGAGAGGGTCAGATCGGTGCTCGCTACCTCTATTGCGTACGGTGAAAGTTGGTCGGGGACTAGCAGCGCGGGTGCTGCACTAAGGGCTCGTTTCAACTCTTCCACAGCGCCTGTATGCTGCGGAAGCCATTCCCAGGGGGCTCCTTTCTTAAGGAGGTCTGAAAGTGGGGCGGCTTTTGTCGCGAATCCGTCGATGTGGTTCCGACAATAGCCAACCAGTCCTAAAAACGACCGGAGGGCTGATACATTCTGGGGAAGGGGCAATTTGACAATCGAATCAATTCTTTGAATTCGATCTCGCGTTTGCCGTGCGTGATGACTGATCCCAAATACATCACTTTACTTTCCAATATTTGGGCCTTTTTCGGGTTAACTTTACAGCCAATTTCAGTTAAGAGTTCCAGGAGTTCGGCCAGAAGCGAAATGTGCTCTGCCTTTGTGTCTGTCTGCAGTAGTAGGTCGTCTACATACTGTACCAGACATTCGGGTCGGGAAAATTTTTCTAATCCACTTGCCAGCTGTCGGTGGAAAATGGAGGGGGAATTGTGGAATCCTTGTGGGAGGCATGTCCACGTGTACTGCTGTGTTTTAAAAGTGAATGCGAATTTGTATTGGCACGCTTTTGCCAATGGTATTGACCAGAATCCATTACTGATGTCCAATACCGTGAAGTACTTGGCGTTGAGACCCTGCTTGAGCATGGTCTCGGGACTAGTAGCTACCGTTGGGGCTACTGCGGGGGTTACTTTGTTGAGTTCCCGATAATCGATGGTCAGACGCCATGATCCATCGGGCTTCCTCACTGGCCAAATAGGGGCATTGTTGGTGGAGGCTACCGTTCTCAGTACACCTTGGTCCAACAAGCTGCCTATAACCTTTTCTATTTCCACCTCTGCTTCAAGGGGAAACCTATACTGCTTTTGCGGTCGGGGGTCCTGTCCGGTAACATGAACTTGTCCAGTCATTCTGCCACAGTCATGACGGTGACTTGCAAATGCTGTCCTGTGTTTGTTTAGTAGGGCCTTAATTTGTCGGTCGGTGTGGAGTGTAGTCAGGTCGAATGAGTACTCTCCCACTGCGCTAATCCGATTAGCGTAGTCTCCTACTGTGAGGGTGGCTGGGGCTCTGTCTGATCTCGCCATTCGCCAGACACACTGGTTCACTGGGTCGAACGACAAGCTGTGAGCGTTCATAAAATCTATCCCCAGGATGTGCTCTGCTGTCCGGGGAAGATTTACTAAAACTACGGGGTGTCTTGTGGAAATGTTCCCTAGCTGGATCGCTACGGGTGCTGTGATATGTCCCTGCTGCGAGTGTCCGGTGAACCCGCTAAGTGTGATGGTGGAGGTGGTCGGCCACGTGTCTGCGTGTGCCGTGGTTGTGGAGTTAATGGTGGTGCGGGATCCTCCTGTGTCCCACAGTAACTCTATGGGCTTCCCTTTGACTTTCGCCGTGACTACGGGCCTCCCTGATGAGTCCCATAGTGTGTCACAGACCCAAGTGGGGGAGCCCGAACACCGTCAGTTCGTCTCGTCCACATTGGTGGGTCCTGACTGTACTGCTACATTGTGGATTGGTTTTGCCTTGTTGCGGTTCAGAGTGCCTGTCTGCTGGCCTCTCTGAGATCGCTGGGGTGCATTACACTCTTTTGCCCAATGCCCTAACTGTCCACAGTTATAGCATTCCTGTCCTTTCTGTTGAGGGCTGCTCTTGCCTTCATTTACCCATGCGGGCTTCTGGTGCTCTCTGACTGCTTGGATATCTGCAGCAGCCTGAGCCTCTTCTGGGGATCTAACTTTTCCTTTTGCCTGAAGCGATTGCTCCCAAGCGCGGGACAATCTTTTCAGGACCCATTTTTCGTTATGGGCCTCTTCTGAGGGGTCGTAACTATTGCAAGCGCTCTGTCCTGCTTCTGTTGCGTGTGAGATAATTGTGCGCGTCCACTTAACCATGTTTTCGCGGGTTAAATGCGCTCTATCTAGCTGTCCGAAAACTGCGCTGAAGTGAATCCACAGCCTTCCTGCGAATGCTGTGGGGTGTTCGGATCTCTTCTGCCTGCACTTATTCAAGCCTTCTACGGGGTCACCTCTATTGTACCCGATGGCATCTAAAATGGCAGTGTGCATCTCCTCTAGGCTGCCTCCTGCCACGTTCTGTGGGTCGGGGAGGGCTGCCACTACACTCTGGTCTAAGCTCAGCACGGTGAGCTTAACCTGCTCTCTCTCATCCAGGCCGTACATGGTAGCCTGCTGTTTTACTTTAGCGAAGAACTGGTGGGGGTCTGCGGTGGGGAGGAACGGAGTGATCTTTTCACACGCGTCCCTTAGCTGGGTTACTGTTAAAGGGGTGGTGTAAGTTATGTCTGGGGCGCCTTCTGATTCGGCTTTCCTCTGTGTGGTTACGGGATTCATGGGTGCGGTTATGATCTGAGCTGTGGGGGGTTGGGGTGCCTGTCGTTTCTGCTGAGCTGCGGGCGCACATGTTCCCTGAACATAACGCTGCGCTGTCTCGCTTAATTCCTGCCAATCTGGGGCGTTTTCCCCATCTAACTGAGCTCCAAAGGTGCTTTGGAAGCCATTCTGCACCGAAAGCAGAGATTGCAGTTCCGCAATCTGTTTCCTGCATTTCGCGTGGTCAACTGTGCTTTGTCTTTGTTCGGTCGTTGCAGCGTGGAGTGCTCTCAAAGCTGCTTTGAGATCGGAACATTGCCTCTGCAATGCCTCCACCTGCTTTTCCGATTCCTGTCTTATCAGAACGGCACGTTGCACGTCCTGATAGGCTTTCTCATACTGGGTCTGGGAACTGCTCAGATGAGCTAGACAAGACTGGTGAGCCCTCTTGGCATCATCCACCTCTCTACCCTTCTCTGCCAACTTCCCTTTTAATTCCAGGTTTTCTTTCTCGATGTCCCTGACATCGACCTTACTCATTCGGTTCCTTTCCTCTAAATCTGCCCGGAGCGTCCTGATGACCTCCTCTGCGCCTCGCAACTGTGCCAAGCAGGACACAATCGCCATCGGCTTGCGTGCTTTACCTAAACTCTTTTTGTGTATTTGAGAGAGGTTCTCCCACCAAGTATGACCTATACTCCCGGGACCTGTCTCCTCATTTGCACAAAACTCTTTCCAAAGGGGCCATCCCTTTCCCTGCAGATATTTGCGGAGTTCCAGCTCCCACGTGGGACACTGGCCTACCCTGCTACTGCTGCTGGTCGCTGCGACCACAAACTTTGCTGGATCCATCAGACGTTCCATTGCCTGCATGGCCATTTCCTCTGACTCTCTTTTTATAATTTGGAACAGGGGGTTGCTGGGGTGGTGTTTCGTGAAAAGGGTACGGCTTACGCTATTTTCCGATTACAAAACTACCGAAAGTTTGTCGCAACAAAAAGCTTTCAGTTTTACCTTACAGCCCTGTTAGTACGCATGCACTAAACACACTTCCGAATTTCGCTTATTATTTTGAACACCTTGAATACTTGTGATCTCTTTCTTTCTCTGCAATTTGGAGTTCTAATTCAAATTTCAGGGTCCTGGACACTGTGGTGTTTCCACTTGCAACAGGGTCCCGGCGGATGTCGCCACTAAATGTTGCACGTTTTACTATGGGCGTAAAACGCGTTTATTGGAGTGTATTAACACGCCTCCGAGTTCGACGTGTGCTTAACACTGCTAGGCTCTGTTCTATGTAATTATTTAGCTCTGGAGTCGCCAGTTGCCGTATAGGCAACGTCACAAGTATTCCAAGGTCAAGTTCAAAGTAATAAAGACGATACACCGATTAGTCAAGTTCAAACGATCAATATTTATTATACAGTTAATAATAAATACTCATGCACACACTAAGAGACTAAGCTACAACTAAACATAAGCAAACAGAATACTTATCTAACAGGAACAGGCAAGGTCAGAGAACGAGGCCTTCGTCCTGGTTTTGTCTGCAGCCTTCAGCAAGCGTTCTGGCACTTGGGAGTCTAGCGGGCTTGGATCGCGTAGCGAGCGTTGAACTTACGGTTTCGGCGGCTGGTGCTCAACGGCTGGAGTCAGGATACCAGGTGTCAGTCGGGGCCGGAGCACGGGTTTAACAGACCGGACAACACGAGGTCCCTATCTTTTATAGGGGTTCCGTTGTCCTTCCCTCTTCTCGGGCGGGCTCTACCTATTGGATCAATTTCTTATCGATACTGGATTAATTCCCCAATGCGAGGGGGTCTCCGTGATGGAGGGGGCGTTTCTTATGTCCTTTTGTTTGGAGGTCTCTGGTGCCTCGATGTCTGGGTCTTGATTGGAATGTGTCCATTCAGAACCAAATGTATCTATTGTGTGGGTGTTCAAGTCTGATGGCCTCATTAGCATGCAAAGCGTTTTGCCATTTGCACCTAGCTAAGGTCTTTTCACCTGAGCCCAAACTGGTTTCTGCTGCTGCAGAATGCAAACTGCTCTTTGCAGACTGCTGTTCTGGCTGAACTGTCTGTTTCTCAGCAGCCTTCCATTTTAGTTTGGCTCAGTGTCCATTTTGCGTGGCCAGCATGGCTACAGGATAAAGATGGGCAAACACTGGAAGAGGAACAAGAACCTCGGGAGAACCGTCATTTTGATGGACTGCACTCTACCCGCCAACGATAGCGGCACCATGTCCCAGCTTTTAAATTCCTCCTCCATCTTCTCCACCAGCCTGGTAAAATTAAGCTTATGGAGAGTCCCCCAACTCCTGGCCACCTGCACCCCCAGATATCTGAAACTCTTCACTGCCCTCTTAAACGGGAGCCTCCCAATTCCCTCCTCCTGATCTCCCGGGTGTACTACAAATACCTCGCTCTTGCCTAAATTTAGCTTATAGCCCAAGAAGCCCCCAAATTCCGCCAACAGCTCCATCACCCCCGGCATTCCCCCTTCTGGGTCCGCCACATACAACAGCAGGTCATCCGCATACAGCGATACCCGATGTTCCTCCCCACCCCGCACCAGACCCCTCCATCTCCCTGACTCCCTCAACGCCATAGCCAGAGGTTCAATCGCCAGTGCAAAGAGCAAGGGGGACAGGGGGCACCTGTGCCTGGTCCCACGATAGAGCCTAACGTACTCCGATCTCCTTCCATTTGTAACTACACTCGCCATCGGAGCCGCGTAGAGCAGCCTCACCCATTTGATGAATCCCTCCCCAAATCCGAACCGCTCCAGCACCTCCCACAGGTACCCCCACTCAACTCTATCAAACGCTTTCTCTGCATCCAGCGCCACCACTATCTCCGCCTCCCCCTCCACTGCCGG
Source organism: Scyliorhinus canicula (assembly GCF_902713615.1). Lineage (NCBI taxonomy): Eukaryota > Metazoa > Chordata > Chondrichthyes > Carcharhiniformes > Scyliorhinidae > Scyliorhinus > Scyliorhinus canicula. The sequence continues at coordinate 89,766,455 of NC_052152.1, read as the reverse complement.
CAGCGCTGCGATATACTTGACTTACGGGAGTGTAATACAGTGTAATTCACAACGTGTTATTCTGTTGATGCGGTAGATCTGTGTTCAAACCTGAACAATCCCATTATTGTACTCAATGTCTAATTTCTGCACATAAGAACATTCAGAGGTTAATTAGAGGTAAAATTGGGAGCTTTGGTAAACTTGCAGTCCGTGCCACAAGACGACAGCAGGAAGTGACTGGCTTTCATCTTCAGTGCTGCTGTTTAAGTACCAAATCACATTTAATGGTCTACTGTCCATACGGGTTTGATTCATTGTTTTAGAAATATGATATTTGAGTTCACCCTCACCCTAACCTCCAATTGAAAGAAAGCAAGTAAAAAATAATTATGATGAAAAGATTCTGGAATAATCTTCAAGTCTACTGATTTAATTTTTACACAAAAATGAGTGTGCTGATAGCAATACATTGTGTGTCACAAGCTCAAACACCACTATTCCCTTGAAAAATGTCTCCTCTAACTTGGCATGAACAATGTTGCCAGAGACCTTCTGATACGTTCATAATATGTATAATACATTTTTGTATAATATTAAAATATTATATCTGCACACATAAATATCTATGTCCACATCTATAAGGGAAACTGTTTATGTGCATGTGTCACACACTAATTATAACATAATCTTCTGCCAGTTGTGGTGATGTAGCATTTCAATTATGCTTCTTCCAGATCTTCAGCCTTTATGCCGAGAAACTGATAATCCAGCCAACAGCAATTCTTTATTTCCTAAACTGCTCAAAGTTCTGCTTTTGAACTGTAAATCATAATCTATAATTAAAAATTTATGATGAGGTAAGAACAGAAGTGGCATTGAAATGAGAATGAATTACTTATTAAAGTTTATACATCTGCAGTTTCAGCTGCTTCATCAATGATCTTCCTCTATCATAAGGTCAAGAAGCGGGGATGTTCGCTGACGATTGCACAATGTTCATTATCATTACTAACTCTTTAGGTACTGCAGCAGTCCGTGTCCAGGAGCAGCAGAACCCGGACAACATTCAAGCTTGTGCTGATAAGTGGCAAGTAACATTCCCACTACACAAATATCAGACAATTGTGGGGGTTCCCATTGACCAGAAACTGAACTGGACCAGCCACATAAATATTGTGGTTGCGAAAGGCTGGGAATTATGTGGAGAGTAACTCACCTCCTGATTCTCCAAAACCTGCCCACCAACTACAGAAGTCAGGAGTGTAGACCACACTCAGAACCCATATCTTCCATTTGCCTGAAGGAGTGCAGCTTCAAAAACACCCAAGGAGCTCAACACCATTAAGAACAAAGCAGCCCACATGATTGACACCTTAAGCATTCACTCCTTCTATCACTGATTTCCAGTGGCAGCAGCATGTACTATGTACAAAATGCACTGCAGCAACTCACCAATGCTCCTTCAGTAGCACCTTCCAAACCAGTGACCTCTACCAACTTGAAGGACAAGGGCAGAAAATGCCTGGGAACACCACCACCTGCAAATTCTCCTCCAAGCCACAAACCACCTTGGTGTACTTGTAGATGGATAAAGGCCCTGGAACTCCCCTTCCAAACAGCACTGTGGGTGTACCTTCACCAGATGGACTGTTGTGGTTCAAGAAGGTGGCTCACTGCCACCTTCTCAAGGGTAATTAGGGATGGGGAATAAATGCTGGTTAATGTCCATTATTATTATTATTATTATATTCATTAACGAATAAATAAAAATAATGTATTTGTTTATCCCTGATATTAAATCTTTTCTTTCTATTATTTCCATTGGTGTCCATTGAGCTCATAACTATTTTTAGATGGAATGTCTAGATCAGGGGTGGGCAAACTACGGCCCGCGGGCCGCATGCGGCCCACCAAAGGTCTTTATGCGGCCCACCAAGATCAAGTCATTTAAAAAAAAAATATTTTTTTAAATAAGGTTAATTGGGGGGGGGGGGGGGGGGGGGGGGTGCTGTTGGGTTACTGGTATAGGGTGGATATGTTGACTTGAGTAGGGTGATCATTGCTCGGCACAACATCGAGGGCCAAAGGGCCTGTTCTGTGCTGTACTGTTCTATGTTCTATATGAGGCGCCCAGAATCATAACCGGGTGAAGCGCCATTTTTGAAAAGTTGAGAAAAAGAGGGCTAAAGGCAGGATGCCGCCGAGGGAAGCACTGAGGTATATGCCGCACGCTAATTGGTTACAACCGGGACTATTAATTAATATACTATGTGGCTCTTTAAAATTGTGAATTTCTGAATGTGGCCCTTGCACGGAAAAGTTTGCCCACCCCTGGTCTAGATTGTCTTCATGAACTTAATATCAGGGATAAACAAATACATTATTTTTATTTATTCGTTAATGAATATAATAATAATAATAATAATAATGGACGTTAACCAGCATTTATTCCCCATCCCTAATTACCCTTGAGAAGGTGGCAGTGAGCCACCTTCTTGATCTACAACAGTCCATCTGGTGAAGGTACACCCACAGGCAATGGGGAGCGTAAGCCACCACACTCCTAACTTGACACTTATAGATAGTGGACAGGCTTTGGGCAGTCAGGACGTGAGTTACTCATCACAGGATTCGTAGCCTCTGACCTACTCGTGTAGTCACAGTATTTATTTGGCTGGTACACTTCAGTTTCTGGTCAATGGTAACCCCAGGATATTGATAATGGGGGATTGAGTGTTGGTAACGCCATTGAATGTTAAGGGGCAATGGTTAGATCCTCTCTTGTTGGCAATTGTGTGGTGCCAATATTACTTGCCACTTGTCAGCCGAAGCCTGAATATTGTCCAGGCTTTGCTCCATGTGGACATGGACTGCTTCAGTGCCTGAGGAGTCGTGAATGGTGCTGAACATTGTGCAGTCATCCACGAACATCTCCACTTCTGACCTTTTGATGGACGGAAGGTCACTGTTGAAGCAGCCGAAGGTGGTTGGGCCAAGGACACTACCCTGAGGAATTCATGCACTACCAAGGACACTACCCTGATGACTGTCCTCCAACAACCACAACTATCTGCCTTTGTGGCAAGTATGTCTCCAATCAGTGGAGAGTTTTCCCCTTAATTTCCACTGACTTCAGTTTTGCTAGGCCTCCTTGATGCCATACTCAATCAATAAATGCCTTAACTTCAAGTGCAGTCACTCTCACTCCACCTCTTGTTTGGACCAAGTTTGAAATGAGGTCAAGAGCTGCGTGAACCTGGCAGAATGCAAACTGAATGTCAGTGAGCAAGTTATTGCTGAGTAAGTGCTGCTTGATAGCACTGTTGATGACACCTTTCATGGTCGAGAATAGACTGATGGGTTGGTAATTGGCTAAATTGGATTTGTCCTACTTTTTCTGGGCAGGACATACCTGGGTAATTTTTCACATTGCCGGGGGCTCAGTTAGTTCTATTGCTGGAATTGTTTCAGGGCCCAAAGCCTTTGCAGTATCCAGTGCCTTCAGCTGTTTCTTGATATCACGTGGAGTGAATTGAATTGGCCGAAAACGAGCTGGAAACCTCAAGTAGAGGCCAAAATGGATCATTCACATGGCACGGCTGGCTGAAGATCGCTGTAAATGCTTCAGCCTTATCTATTACACGGATGTGTTGGGATGCTCCATCATTGAGGATGCGGCTATTTGTGGTTTGTGGAGCCTCTTCCTCCAGTGAGTTGTTTAATTTTCCACCACCATTCACAACTGGATGTAGCAGGACTACAGAGCTTAGATCTGATCTATTTGTTGTGGGATCACTTGGCTCAGTCTATCGCATTGCTGCTTCCACTGTTTGGTACGTAGCCCATTATATGTTTTAGCTTCATCACGTTGACATCTCATTCTTGGATATGCTTCGTGCTGCTCCTGGCATGCCCTCTTGTACTCTTCAATCAACCAGAACTGATGCCCCAGCTTGCTGGTAATGGTAGAGTGGCCCAGTTTGCTGGACAGCTGATTTACGGAGCAACGCTAACAGTGTTGGTTCAATTCTCATACCGGTTGAGGTTATTCATGAAGACCCCACCTTCTCAACCTTGTCCCTCGCCTGCGGTGTAGTGACCCTCAGGTTAAATAACCACAGTCAGCTCTCAAATGTGAGAGCAGCCTATGGTCCTCTAGGACTGTGGCATCATTTACATTTAGAGTGGGGGACATGCCAGCCCACAAGGTTATAGTTACGTATAATTCTGCTGCTGCTGATGGCCCACAGCACTTCATGGATGCCCAGCTTTGAGTTGCTAGTGCTGTTTGAAATCTATTCCATTTAGCACGGTGGTAATGTCACACAACACAGTGGAGAGTAGCCTCAATGTGCAGACAGGATTTGTCTCCAGAAGGACTGTGCACTGGTCATTCCTACTGATACTATCATGGACAAATGCATCCGCAACAAGTAGATTGCTGAGAACAAGGACAAATAGATTTTCCTCTCTTCTCGACTCCCTCACCACCTGCTGAAGATCCACTCCAACATTTTGGTTCTTTGGGACTTGGCCAGCTCAGTCAGTAGTGGTGCTACTATCTTGTTGATGGACAGTGAAGTCCCCCACTCAGAGTAAATGTTGTGCTCTTGCCACCCTCAGTACTTCCTCCATCATGGAGGAATACTGCTTTATCAGCTTTTGGGGTGGGGGGGTGGAGAGAATGGTAGTTGGTACCCAACAGGGCTGGGTTTGCCGTTGTCATTTCTAGTGCCCAAGTAGAAGACGAGTCGTCCATCCAGTTTCCTCCCATTTTAATTTTGTAATGGTTGGAAACAGCTGAGTGGCTTGCTGGGCCATTTAAGCGTCAACCACATTGCTGTGGATCTGGAGTCACATGTAGGCCAGACCAGGTAAGGACAGCAGATTTCCTTCTCTATGGAGCATTAGTGAATCAATCAACAAATTCTCTGAAGGGAGCCAGGTAAGTTGAAACAGTTGTTAAGAAGGCGAATATCATCCTTGGGTTTCTAAATTGAGGCATAGAGTATAAAAGCAAGGAAGTGATGCTACACTTATACAAATCATTGGTCAGTCCACATTTGGAGTATTGTGTTCAGTTCTGGGCACCTGATTTAAGGAAGGATGTTAAAGCCCTGGAGAGAGTGTAGAGGAGATTTACTGGAATTATACCAGGAGTGAGGATTATAGATACAAGGAAAGATTAGAGAAATTGGGCTTGTTCTTCTTGCAGGAGAGAAGATTAAGAGCTTATTGAGGTGTTCAAAATTCTGAACAATTTCGACAGGGTAAAAAAGGATATTCTGTTTCCATTAGTTGGCATGTCAGTGACTAGGGATGCAATTTCAAGATGGTCAGCAAGAGAGTTAGGAGTGAGGTGAGGAGAAACTTCTTTACTCAGAGAGTTGTTGAGGAAAGTGGTGGAGGTGGATTCCAAAGGAGGTTTCAAAAGAGAGCTGTATATATATTTGAAAGTGATTAATTTGGAGGGTTACAGAGATAGGGCTGGGGTAAGGGACTAGTTAGGTAGCTTTTTTGGGAGCCGGTGCAGGCACGATGGGCTGAATGGCCTCTTTCTGTGCGGTAAATAACAAACAAACAGATAGTTTCTTGGTTACTGTTAGACTGGCTTGAATTTAAATTCCACGAGCTGTAGAATGCCATCTCCTCCCCTTGCAACAATTGGATGGCAATTCATGATTGGGCAGCATGGTGGCACAGTGGTTAGCACTGCTGCCTCACAGCTGCAGGGACCGAGTTCAATTCCGGCTTCAGGTGACTGTCTGTGTGGAGTTTGCACTTTCTCCCTGTGTCTGCTTGGGTTTCCTCGGAGTGCTCCGGTTTCCTCCCACAGTACAAAGATGTGCAGGTTTGTTGGATTGGCCAGGATAAATTGCCCCTTAGTGTCCAAACGGTTAGGTGGGGGTACTGGGTTACGGGGTAGGGTGGAGGTGCGTGCTTAAGTAGGGTGCTCTTTCCAAGGGCTGGTGAAGACTCGATGGGCTGAATGGCCTCCTTCTGCACTGTAAATTCTATGATTCTATGATAACCCACACCCATTTGTTGTGATGCAGGCAACATGCAAACTTTGTGCAGCCTCCTAATTTAAAGTAGCATGCAACCCAGCACTGAGCATATTGCTGAGTAGCTGCACTCCTCAAGAGGAAGCCCAAGTTCGTGAGAGGCTAGTACAAATTACATTGCTCTACTTCAAGCTAGGCTGCATCTCTTAAGGGAGATGGTGGATTCTGGCTGCAGCAGATGTTGGACACGTTTAGAGTGCTGACCTTCAAGGAAATTAAATATGGGTGGCGAACATGCTTCAATGTCCTCTGGCAAAGCAATAGACGCTTTGGTGGAGGAGCTGGACATGAGGAGATACTACTTAGCCCACAGGGGGGCAGGGTGCCCTCCAGAGAAGTGCTCAGAAGGAACAGGAACAAATAACAATGTAACTTCGAGGAATTGGATAGAATACGGCAGAAGGCTCAATGATCTCACACCAGTGGTCAAAGTCAGGAATGCATTTTCAGATGCCATGTCCTTTCAAGTAAACCTCTGGTCTCAGACACTGCTCCATTCACTCCCATCCTGCTTCACTCACCTACTAACATTCTCTGTCACTCAGACACTCAGACTTCGCATGTATAGCAAGCCTCACTACCACTGCTCGCAGCACACACCGGCATTCAGCTGTGACAAGCACATCGCTTAAATATATTGCACCACACTTCCCTCTCTCTTACAGGGCAAAGTGTCACACAACTGCAGTGAATGCACTTCACTGGCAGCAGCATGTCCGCAAACCCATGGGGGAGCCAGCCATCATTGGAATAGTGGTGGGGCTGAAACCATTGAAATTATGCTAAATAATCTACCTTGCATCACTTCTGCTCACACCACAATCTCTTCTGATTTACAGGTTGCAGGTGGTATAAACATGAACCTCTTGCTTTCCCTCCTTCCTCTACTCCAACACTACACTTGTGCCTTTCTCCTTTCGATACTCAAGGACTGCCACCTAAGTATACCCCAGGTCAGGCCACTAAGTCCTCCATCTCCCTCCTGTACTCTGACTCATCGTCTTTGAGATCCGACCCACTGTGCGTAGTTTGAACAATCTCCACGTGCCTGCGTGGATTTCCTCCGGGTGCTCCGGTTTCCTCCCACAGTTCAAAGACATGCAGGTGAGCTGGATTGGCCATGATAAATTGTCCTTAGTGACCAAAAATGTTCGGAGGGGTTATTGGGTTACGGGGATAGGGTGGAAGTGATGGCTTAAGTGGGTCGGTGCATACTCGATGGGCTGAATGTGTGCACTGTGTGTTCTTTGTTCTATGGTTCACTACGGTCACCATCAGCAGACATGTAGAACATAGAACATAGAACAGTACAGCACAGAACAGGCCCTTCGGCCCTCGATGTTGCGCCGAGCAACGACCACCCCGCTTGAACCCACGTAACCCGTATACCCGTAACCCAACAATCCCCCCATTAACCTTACACTACGGCAATTTAGCATGGCCAATCCACCTAACCCGCACATCTTTGGACTGTGGGAGGAAACCGGAGCACCCGGAGGAAACCCACGCACACACAGAGAGGACGTGCAGACTCTACACAGAGTTGGAGCTGAATTTTGCCACACAGTCGTGTGTGTGTATGAAGAATATAGGAGGGGCTAAGTACGCAGCTTTGCAGAGCCCCGGTATTGAGGACCAGCATGGAGGAAGTGTCATTATTTATCCTTACTGATTGTGGTCTATGTGTCAGGAAATCAAGGATCCAGTTGCAAGGGAGGAGCTGAGTCCTCGGCTTTGGAGTTTGGATATAAGCTTGGCTGGGATTATGGTGTTGAAGGCGGAGCTGTAGCCAATGAACAGAAGTCTGACGTAGGAGTCCTTGTTGCCGACATGCTCTAGGGATGGGTGTAGGGCCAGGGAAGTCCCAACTGCTGTGGACTCGTTGTGGCGGTATGCAAATTGCAGTGGATCAAGGCAATCTGGAAGGTTGGAGTTGATGTGCCTCATAACTAACCTCTCAAAGCACTTCGTAGTAATAGATATCAGAGCGACTGGGAAGTAGTCATTGAGGCACGTTGCCTGGTTCTTTTTTGGCACCGATATGATAGTATTTGCAGGCAGCTTTTTCTCACCTGCATTATCTCTGCTCGATCTCCCTGTCATGCTGAAGACCGGGGAAATGGAAATTACAGTACCCATGATTGGGAGAAAGTGGTCTGTCCAGAACCCTTGAAGTCCGAACCATGGGTGTAACCATGAGCAACACAATTCCCTGTCAACATTGGCAACTTTAAGTAGTACTGGAAACCTTACAGTACTTATCGTACCTCAGGTGAAGCCAGTAGAAACGGATCAGCAACTAACATGAAAGTAGTTGCTGATCCCTGTAAAGAGGATGGAGTTCCTTTCTGCTGCTAAACTCATATTCAGCTGTGCAAATTTAGATGGAGCGTAAACTGGATTGGATGCTGTTGAAAATAGCAGCACCCGCTGACTGATATCACAATCTGCTTACTCTGCATCCTTCTGGTGCACCACTAAAATGTTCTCGCTAAAATGGTGGTGGGCGCCACAGTGCGATGCACCAAGCCAGCAGCCATAGTGATGAAACCACGGAGGCTATGGAGACAACTTTAAGTGGCTGTTATCTCCAGCAGCATAGGATTTCTGTTCATCCTAGTTGTATGTCTTCAATTCCAGGGTCAAGAACTGGAAAGGTGGATATGAGAATTGATTGATGAAAAGATATGGATTTGGCTGGGTTACATAACACCCAGGTCTCAAAGGGAAGAGAGGTGATAGGACTGAATGTGAAAGTGAGACTATAGAAGATATAACTTTTTGGTATATGGTGGGCAAAGAATTGAGGTATGACTTGGCAAATTTTTATTCAAAGAAAAGGAAAAACAAAGTTGAGAAAGCTCAGAATTTTTATGTACAAATTCACATGAATATAGCATTCATTTAACCCATCTTAATTGATGCAGTATCATTTTAAGTTTTCAATGTTCTTTCATGTAATTATGTACTTTTTCCTCCAATAAAAGTGAAGGAATACTTAAATATCTACAACTTAAAAGCTACATGTTGGGGCATTTTTATGTTGCCAGCCTTTTGAGGGCCATATGCGTATTTGCCAGTTTTACAAGTTGGCATGTATTCCATTTTTCTAAATGCATAAATATATAGTTAAATTAAACTTAATTTAGCAGCAATTAATTAACATGGCTGTGGTCAACCCATTTTGTTCTAAATGCTTTGCAAGTTGTCCTAATGTAATGCATGTCCAACCTCTTTAGCTCCTGGTGTTTCTTCCTCAAAGTTCAAGTATACTCCTCTTAGACTCTCCTCAACTTTTAAAACTTGAAAAAGCTGTTGGTCACTTGTCATAACATCGCGTTATTATATTGTTGTATTATTCAAAGAGAGTTAGGGACTATATTGTTATGCACATGTATACCTGTATATCCAAAATGCCACATCACTCACTACTGTACTACAGTCTGTGTACCAAATTAACAATGTATCATTCTGCAGCACTTGGTGAGATCTGAAAAATTATACTTGATTTCAACTGCAGTAATCGTGCCTAAAAGTATTTCAAAGTTCTGGGAACCACAGGACATAACATGGTGGCAGCTGGTGCAAGCGATGAAATGCGAGCATTATAAACAAGACTAATGCTGAATTAGAGTGAGAAAAATCAACCTGAATTAATGCCAGATGTGTAAATGGAATGGCTGCTGCTCCAAAAACAAACGCATGGCTCCAGCTCAAAATTAATTGGTTTGACAGATTGCAGATTGAAATTTAGAAATTTTCCAAATGGCATTAGTGAAGAGAAAAGGGTCATCAAACCTCCTTTACTGGGCATGAAGGAAACATTTAGATCAAAGCTGGGAAATGAGTTGATTGATTGATTGATTCATTTGATTTATTGTCACATGTACCAAAGTACAGTGAAAAGTATTTTCCTGGGGCTGAGGAATGTACGCAGTACGTACATAGTGGACAAAAAGAATAATAAACAGAGAACATTGACAAATGGTACATCGACAAACAGTGATTGGTGACAGTGCGGAACAAGGGGCCAAACAAAGCAAACAAAGCAAATACATGAGCAAGAGCAGCATAAGGTGTGGTGAATAGTGTTCTTACAGGGAACAGATCAGTCCGAGGGGGAGTCATTGAGGAGTCTTGTAGCTGTGAGGAATAAGCTGTTCCTCTGTCTGGATGTGCGAGTCTTCAGACTTCTGTACCTTCTACTTGATGGAAGGGTCTAGAAGAAGGCAATGCCTGCGTGGGAGGGGTCTCTGATAATGCTGTCTGCCTTCCTGAGGCAGCAGGAGGTGTATACAGAATCAATGTGGGGATGGCATACTTTTGTGATGCTTTGGGCTGAGTTCACCACACTCTGCAGTTTCTTGCGATCTTGGATCGAGCAGTTGCCATACCAGGCTGTGATGCAGCCAGATAGGATGCTCTCTATCGCACATCTGTGGAAGTTTGTGAGAGTCAATGCAGACATGCCAAATTTCTTTAGCATCCGTAGGAAGTAGAGAGGTTGTTGGGCTTCCTTGACTGTGCATCAACGTGAGTGGACCAGGACAGACTGTTGGTGATGGTGACCCCCAGGAACTTAAAGCTATCGACCATCTCCAATTTGGAGCCATTGATGCAGATGGGAGTGTGTGTCGTGCTACGCTTCCTGATGTTGATGATCAGTTCCTTGGTCTTTCCAACATTTAGAGAGAGGTTGTTTGAGGTACACCATGCAACCAAGTGATTCATCTCTCTCCTGTAGTCTGATTCGTCGTTGTTTGAGATAAAGCTGACCACAGTCATATCATCCGCAAACTTATAGATTGAATTGCAGTTAAATCTTGCCACTGAGTCATGAGTGTATAGGGCGAACAGTAGAGGACTGAGCACACATTCTTGCGGGGCTCCGGCGTTGAGGACTATTGTGGAGGAGGTGCTGTTGCCTATCCTGACAGATTGCGGTCTGTGGTGAGGAAGTCGAGGATCCAGCTGCACAGGGAGGGGTCAAGTCCAAGGTTGCGGAGTTTGGTTGTTAGTCTTGCTAGAATAATGGTTTTGAAAGTGGAGCTGTAGTCTTTGAACAGCAGTCTTACATAGGTGTCCTTGTTGTCGAGGCGTTCGAGTGTTGACTGCAGAGCCAGTGAGATAGCATCTGCTGTGGACCGGTTGCGGTGATAGGCAAACTGCTGTGGATCGAGACCGTCTGGGAGGCTGGCAGTGATCCGTCTCATGACTAGCCGCTTGAATCATTTTATGATAACAGACGTTAGGGCCAACAGTCGGTAGTCGTTGAGGCAGGCTACCTTGTTCTTCTTTGGTACTGGTATTATGGTGGTCTTCTTGAAGGAGTGAGGATGATGGTAAAGACGCAAACAAAATCAGACCCACTGACATAAATTTCAGAGTCTGAAGCTGGCACCAAGTGACCCTGTTAAATGTAACTAGCAAATGTAACTCGAAGAACTGGATGAAAGATGAGTAGGTCAACTCATTTGGAGCTCTGAACACCCCGATGTACGAAAATCTCTGATTAGAGGGAAAACTCACAATATCATGGGCTGTCGGCACTGCCAGAGCACATGAAGGCTTGAGTAGACAGATGGAGATGCTGACTACCTAAACGGCTAGCCTTCAGCCTTTGGTGATGTTAAGTCAAGAGAGAGGCAGCAGGGATGATGCAGTGAAACAGCAACTCAAGAATACACACCAGCAGACTGAAAGTTGTGCCTGAGTGATAGGTGAACACGTGAGTTCGCAGACAGAAGGAAATGTCCGGATATGGATCAAAAAACAGAGCTTGTGTAAAGCCCAACTGCTGGGGAAAAAAAGTGCAGGACAAAGAATGAAGGTGAGGTAAAACAACTGGGCAAATGAGAAAAAGCAAAGAAGCCAAAACATCCATACTGGAAGGTAACCATGAGTTTGAGGACACAGTGGACATAGGAAGCAAACACTTATGTGAAATATCTGCATGTGACAGTTCACAGAGAAAAGAAATTCAACAACCATTCAGATCAGGAAGAAGGTGAGGAATAATCTCCATCACAACCATAAATCTGAGCAAATAGATAACCAAAGAAAGATGTTTTGAAAGCAAGCGTATGTCATGCAGAAGGCACAGGGTGGAACTGGAATTTGTTAGCTTGAAATGTCCAAAATCAGAAGGACACACAAAGGAGAAAAAAAATCACTGCATGTTGTCTGTCGCTGAAACAGATGGTACTGCGATCCTGGGGTCAAGCAGTCGTGTGGAGCAGCAGCTGATCTCAGTACACCATAAGATGAATAAGGCATTACTAATGGTTGAAGGTAGTACACCTCCCATCCCCTACAGTCCCCTCCAATCAGAGACAAGAAGGTTCTGGTCCAAAACAAGTGGTACCAAAGAACTGAAAGGAAAGTTTGAAGGAGAGCTCCAAGAGATGAAAAACAGAAAGTGATCGTCAGAGTCGGCAAATTGGGTAAATTCCATCGCTTTGAAGAAATAACCTGCAAAGCCATATGTATGGGCTGCAATCATATTTTGAAATTCTCAAGACCAATTATTGAAAGACAGAATGAATCCTTGAGAGAAAAGGAAAGAGGCCATTCACAAAGATCAGACAGATGAAGAAGACTTCCAGCATCTTGCAGTACTCAAAGACAAAAGTTAGAATTAGAGAATAAAGCCGGTGTCCTGGAAGACTGAAGGCTCAGCAGGACATAATGTGGCATGCCGAAAAAGAGCATAGAAAGAGAAACCACATGCTGTAGTTAGCAGAGGAAGCATCCAAGTGGGAGATCCTGAATCTCAGGTCAAAACTCCAGCACATGCTGCAAAGAAAAGAACTTGAGAAAGAAGAAAATGGTAGTGCAGACACAGTTTGCAGACAGCAAAATTGTGAACTGCAGATGTAGCTTAGCACTCTATCATTGAAAGAATGATTAACTGGAGACCAATAACAAACTGAGCGAAATGCTGGAGTGTTTAAGAAATAAAAAATACAAGAAGAAAAAAAACAGAATGGGCACAGCAGGAAGCTGAAAAACTGCTGAAAGCCAGGCGCATAGTGTGGTTTGGAAGAGAAACATAAGCTGCAAAATTGTAACACAGCACTTAAGACGTACTGCTGGGCCAAAGACCAACTGCAGCGTGTTGCTTTAGCTTTGATGAAGGGGCACAACATCCTCTTATCTATGTGATACCGTGAATAATGTTTCTGAGAAAAGAAGATAAGCTAGAAAAAACTCTTCACATATTCAATTTAATTTAAAAGTTGATTGTTAATCTTCTTTAGTTTAGGCATAATATATAAAAGTTAATAATTGGAAGCTATACTGATATATTGTCAGAGAGTCATGGAGCTTTACAGCACAGGAAGAGGCCCATTGTGTCTATGTCTACCATCAAGCACCTATCTATTCTTTTCCCATCGTGTCTGTGATCAAGCACCTATCTATTCTTTTCCCATTTCCCAGCACTTAGACCATAGCCCTGTATGTAACGGCATTTCAAGTGCTTATCTAAATGTTTCTTAAATGTTGTGAGGGTTCCCACCTCTAACACCCTTTCAGGTAGTGAGTTCCAGATTCCCACTGCCCTCCGAATGAAAAAGGTTTTCCTCAAAAACCTCTAAGTCTCCTGCCAATTACCTTAAATCTATGCCCCCCTGGTTATTGGCTCTCAACTAAGGGGAAAATTGTCTTCCTATCTATGTCTGGTTTAGCTCACAAGGCTAAATCGCTGACTTTTAAAGCAGACCAAGCAGGCCAGCAACACGGTTCGATCCCCGGACAGGCGCCGGAATGTGGCGACTAGGGGCTTTTCACAGTAACTTCATTGAAGCCTACTCGTGACAATAAGCGATTTTCATTTCATTTTTCATGTCCTTCATAATTCTGCACAACTCAGTCAGGTCCCTTCTCATCCTTCTCTGCTCTAAGCAGAATAACCACAGCCTGACCAGCCTCTCTTCATAGCTGAAACTCTCCAGCTCAGGCAACATCCTGGTGAATCTCCTCTGAATCCTTTCTAGTGCAATCATTTCCTTCCTATTGTGTGGTGACCAGAACTGCACACAATATTCCAGCTGTGAGCTAACAAGCACTTTATACAGCCCTATCATATTTTTTTAAATAAATGTTTTTTATTGGGTTTTTGAACAAAGTATATTTACCGTTATGTACACAGGATAAGAGACATATGTATACACATATATAGAAGAGAAGGGCATACCCAAACATGCCAAAGAAAAGAAAATAGTAAATAATAAAAAAAATACAATAAAAAATAAAATAGAATAACTGGTAGGGTACTGTGCACCAGCGCAACAGCAGCAACTCTGCACACCTAGCAAAATTATTTACAACACCTAAGTCAGCGACTGTTGGTGGGGGGGAGCGGGGGTGGAGACTGGGGAGGTAAATATACATTTGGGTGCTGGCGAAACAATTACAGTGGGCAATACTCAAATGGGTTTGGTGTTGTCGCTTGCTTCTCCTGGACGGATCTCGCTGCCATCTCACGCTCACCTCCGCTTCTGCCGTTCCTCCCGTCTTTCGTCTTTATTCTCCTCGTTCCCTGCTCCTGGAGATGCCATGTTCGTCATTGTACAGCCCTATCATAACCTCCCTGCTCTTATAGTTTCTGCCTCAGTTAATAAATGCCTCCTTAACCTACCTGTCCTGCTTTTGTTCAGGGACCTGTGGACATGCATCCCATATGCCTTCTGGTCCTTTATACTTCCTGGCATCCTAACATTCATTGTGTACTCCCTTACCTTGTTAGTCCTCCCAAAATGCATCACCTCAAATTTTTCAGGCATAATTCTATTTACCACTGTTTTGCCCATCTGATCAGGCTGTCTAAAACTGCCCTCAAATCTATGGCTTTCCTCCTTGCTAATTACCACTCCACCCATTTTTGTGTCATCTGCGACCTTACTGATCGTACCATCCACATTCATGTCTAGATCATTAATGTACACTACAAAGAGCAGGTGACCCAGCATCGATCCCTGCGGTACACTGCTGGGCACAGGTTTCCAGTCACAAAAGTAGCCTTCGACCAAAACTCTCTGCTTCCTGCCACTAAGCCAATTTTGGATTCAATTTGCCACATTGCCTTGGATCCCATGGGCTATTACGTTCTTGTTCAGTCTCCTTTGCAGGACTTTGTCAAAAGGTTTACTGAAGTCCATGTTGACTACATTAACTGCGCTGCCCGCATCTACGTACCTCGTCACCTCCTCGAAATATTCAATCAAAATTGATAGCCATGATCTCCCCTTGACAAATCCATGCTGACTATCCTTGCTTTAATCCTTGCCTCTCCAAGTGGAGATTAATTCTGTCCCTCAGAAATGTTTTCAATAATTTCCTTACCACTGATGTTAGACTCACTGGCCTGTAATTACCTGGTTTATCTCTACTTCCCTTCTTGAATAATGGTACCATGTTAGCTGTCCTTCAATCCTCTGGCACCTCACCTGTGGCCAGAAAGGATTTGAAAATTAATGTCAGAGTCCCTGCAATCTCCTCTCTTGCATTACACAGTAGCCTAGAATACATCTTATCTGGGCTGGGGATTTATCCACTTTTACACCTCTTAAAAGTGTTAATACCTCCTCTCTCTTAATGCTGATCTGTTCAATTATGTCACAGTCTCCTCCTTCCTTTCTAGGCCTACATCGTCCTTCTCCATAATGAACACAGATGCAAGTTACTCATTTAATACCTCAACTACATTTTTTGGCTGCACACACAGGTTGCTTCTTTGGTCCCGAATAGGCCCTACTCTTTCCCTGATTACCCTCATGCCCTTAATGTGCTGATAAAACACCTTGGGATTCTCCTTTATTTTCCCCGCCAATGTTTTTTCATGCCCCTTTTTGCTCTCCTGATTTATTTTTTAAGTACCCCCTTGCAGAATCACATCAGGTGACACCCCTGCACTTTCTATACTCCTCTGAGGCATCTACTGTTTTCACCCTTCTGTGTCTGCCACAAGCCTCCCTTTTTTCTGATCCAATCCTGTATTTTTATTGACATCCAGGGTTCTCTGGACCTTTTGGTCCCACCTTTACCTTTACCTTCACATGATGCCGCTATATTCACTCTATTGCCTTTTTGAATGATTCCCACTGCTCTGATGTGGATTCTCTGACAAGTAGCTGCTCCCAGTCCACTTTGGCCAGATCCTGCCTTATTCTATTAAAATTAGTCTACCCAATTCAGAACCTTTATTTCCAATTCATCTTTGTCCTTTTCCAGAACTACCTTAAATCTTACTGAGTTGTGGTCACTATCACCAAAATGTTTCCCCACTGACATTTTTACCACCTGACCGGCCTCATTCCCTAAAACTAGATCATGTATTGCCCCGTCTCTTGTACAACTTTCTATGCGCTGGCTCAAAAAGCTCTCTTAGATGTATTTTAATTACTCTTCCCCCTGCAAGCCATTCACACTCTGACCATCCCAATTAATATCATGGAAGTTAAAATCAACTACTATTATTACCCTATTGTTGTGATACTTCTCTGAGATTCGCCTCTTCTATCGGCTCTTCTATCTCTCCGTGACTCCAAGTAACATGATTGTACATTTTTGTTTTTCAGTTCCACCCATATAGCCTGAATAGAGAAGCCTGTTAACATATCGTCCCTCCTCACTGCAGTAATTGACTGATTGATCAATATTGCTACACCACCTCCTCTTTTACATCCCCCCTCCCGTTTCGCCTGAAGATTCTATACCCCAGAATATTGAGCTGTCACTTCTGCCCCTCCCCAACCATATCTCTGTGATAACAATAATATCGTATTTCCGTGTGCTAATCAATGCCGTCAGTTCATCGGCCTTACCCATAACATTCCTTGCATTAAAATAAATACCATTCAACCGTGCCATATTTCCTGTTCCTTAACAGTATCTGTATTTGTTCCGCCTTTTAGACGAACTTGGTTTTTCTTCTACATTTAGCCGTGCATCACCTCTCATTGTACTTCCATACTGTGACCCATCCTGCTGCCAAATTAGTTTAATCCCACCCAAAATCACTAGCAAACCTTCCCATAAGGATATTGGTCGCATTCTGCTTCAGGCGCAACCCGTCTGACTTGTACAAGTCTCACCTTCTCCAGAAATGGACCCAATGATCCAGGAAACTAAAGCCCTCCATCCTACGCCATCTCTTCAACCAAACATTCATCTGCTTTATCCTTCTATACCTATAATCACTAGCACTTGGCACTGGGAGTAATCCAGAGATTACAATTTTTGAGGTCCTGCTTTTCAATCGGCTACCTAACTCCCTAAATTCTTATTGCAGGACCATATCCCTCTTCCTGCCTATGTCATTGGTACCAATGTGAACCATAATCTCTGACTTTTCACCCACCCCTTCAGAATGCTCTGCAGCTGTTCAGTGACATCCTTGACTCAGGCACTAGGGAGGCAACACACCATGCTGGAGTCACATTTGTGGCCACAAAAAGGCTGTCTGCACCCCTCACTATTGAGTCTCCTATTACTATTGGTCCTTCACCCTTTCTCCTCCCCCCTTGTGCAGCTGAGCCACCCACACTCGCCAGAGGAACCGTCACTCTTACCATTTTCCAACACAGAAAACTGGTTCTTGAGTGAGATGTACTCTGGGGCTTTCCTGACTACCTGCCTCCCCCTTCTTCTGACTGGTGGTCACCATTCCCTCTCTTACTGCACTTCATTAAGCTGCAGGGTGACCATGTCTAAAATCGTGCTGTGCGCAAACCTTTCACCCTCATGGATGCACCATTGTGCCTCAAGCTGATGTGTAAGCTCCGAAACCTAGCATTCAAGCTGGTAAAACTTTTTAAATATAAATTTAGTGTACCCAATTCATTTTTTCCAATTAAGGAGCAATTTAGCGTGGCCAATCCACCTAGTCTGCACATCTTTGGGTTGTGGGGGCGAAACCTACGCAAACACGGGTAGAATGTGCAAACTCCACACGGACAGTGACCCAGAGCCGGGATCGAACCTGGGACCTCGGCACCGTGCGGCAGCAATGCTGACCACTGTGCCACCATGCTGCCCTTCAAACTGGTAAAACTGGTGGCACTTTCTGCAAATGTGGTCAACAATACTGTATGGGGCGTCTCAGAATCCCACATATTGCAAGCCATGCAAAACACAGGGTTGAGCTCCCCAGTTTCTAAGTTTAACTCTAAGTTAAAAGACTCTCGTATAAATTTATTCCAAGCAGAAGAATTATCTGTTATTTCTTTTTAAAGCTAGAACTCTTACTATTCCTTAATGTAGCTTGAAATTGGAGATAAACTACTTCTCCAGAACTAGATGCTGCTGACTGTATGAGTGTTCCCATCTTGCACTCTCCTCTCGGCGCTACCTAATATTACCCCTCTCTCTCTCTCCGCTCTTTATTGAACTCACACCTCTCTTTCTCCCTTCTTTATTGAAGTCTCGCCCACGCGAGGCACCACCATGCCAACCCATGGATTGTGTGCATCCATTCCAGGGCAACCCTTGGCCCTACCCGTCTGCCCCACTGACCACCCAAAACCCCCACCAACTGCCGAGGCCTCTGGCCGTGCAGCTGAAGGCAATTGTTAATTGGGAATTAGTAACCGTGGTTAAGTGAGCACTTTACACATACCAAGTGGATTCCCATGGGTGGGCAGGCCATGTAGCATTTGGGAGTCATTGCCTAGCGCCTCAATCAGTCTGCGGCGCCTGGACACTGTGCATGAACAACACGAGAGGTAACATC
Source organism: Scyliorhinus canicula (assembly GCF_902713615.1). NCBI lineage: Eukaryota > Metazoa > Chordata > Chondrichthyes > Carcharhiniformes > Scyliorhinidae > Scyliorhinus > Scyliorhinus canicula. Next base: position 89,747,675 of record NC_052152.1, on the reverse strand, counting down.
ACATACTCAGCAGCCAACATCCGAATACCCAGATCTGTGCCACATCGCTCCAGGGGTCTGGGATTGTGTCGGCACTGTGAGTGGGTCATTGTCAAGAGGAGGGGGCTGATAGTAACCCGCAGAGAGCTGAGCGCCAGTGCACCTCAATCTATGCCATAGTCTGACCCCTGCCTGTCTGCTGAGTGCTCACTCACACCCATCATTGGTGTGCCGGTTGGGGGGGAGGGGAGGGCGGGGGGGAGATGCCTGGAGAGATGGGTCAAGCATTCGGAGGTCAGCCCGCATTGCGGAAGAAAATGGCAGAGGCATCGTACTGGTTGTGCTCAAGAGTGTTTAATGTATTATCCAATTCCCCACACTGCCGATGGTGCCGCCCCACCTCCCCAGGTGCCCTCAGTGATCCTCGATCTGCCTGGCCCTTCTAGCTCTACCACTACATCCAGGTGTCTTCCCAGTATGCACATCAGAGATGGAGGCAGCCAGCTGCTTATCTCGTCCCATGGCCTTCGATACCCCTGACAGGCGTCTTCTGGGGGCTCTGGAGCTGGAGGGCCCTGGCACAATTGTCAGCGACACACGCACAGCCATGCTGCCCTGTCCTGTGTGCTAACTATGAGACGTGGCCTCATTAGAGGGGTGGAACCCGGGGGAGCAGGTGGCCACCGTCGCCACTCCATGGGGCAGGTCTGAGTTGGGGCCCAGCATCCATTCCTCCCGATCGGGGGTCCACAGGGCTCTGGAATTCACCTTGGGACAAAGGTGTAGCTGGTTCGAGCCCCGGCTGCCCCTGCATCAGCTGGCGCTGCCAGCCCTGGCAGCTCCCCGATGCCCGCACCATTGTGTCAACGCCCTTGGCAATGCTCCTCAGTGACTAGGACATGTTCTGCAATGCCTCAACAATCCCCAGCTGCGACTGGGACAGGCTCCGCAGCACCTTGGCCATTCCCATCTGAGAGCGGGACATGTCCCGCAGCATCTCATCAAGGTCAGCCTGGTACTGGGTGACATACCCCAGTGAGTCAGAAATTCTGCGGAGACTCTCAGACATGGCTGTCACCAACTGCATGATGCCTTGGACATCTTCACTAATGGTGCTGACATCATGCATCAGGCTCTAAACTGCGGCTACCACACTAACAGCGTTGGCCTCAGTGCCGCGCATTGCCAGCGACATCTCCTCTGCCCGTAGCCTCTGGGACTCCTCCAAGCAGCTATGGACCTGCTGGAGTATCGCTGACATCTCCCTCTGAATGTCCTGATCACATCCTAACGTCTCCATCAGCTTGGGGTACCAGAGGCTCAGCATCAGGCTGGGATCCAACAGACCTCCAACTGCTGTCTCGCCTGGGGTCCTGCCTCCACCAGATGTACATCAGCAGCTGTGCGGTGCTCACCAGATTGAGTCCCAGAAGCCTGCTCACTGACGTTTCCCACCGAAGTGCGTATATCTACACTGGTGGAGGGTGAGGATGACAGCTGTAACACCTCGATCGTGTCTTCCTCAGAGCTCCCCTCTGAGGGGGTCTCCTGGGAGGCTGGAGAGAGGGCTGCCTGGGATGGGCTGACGCCATCAGCTGGAGGACCTGCGGGAGAATGGACATGTGGTCAGTGGGAGGGATGGGTAAGGCAATAACAGCTCACATTTGACATGTCCTCTGGGTGGGGCCTGGTGGTTCCTCACTTCTGCAGCATCCGCCAGCCTTCACGTGGGTGACCGTCCTGTCCTTGGCCACCCTAGCCACCTCCAGGGCTGGCTCCTCAAAGGTGAGGATTCTTATGTCCGGCACACCTCCACCAGTCTGGACCCTCGACCGACGGTTGTGGGTTTTCCTGAGGAGGCACAGAGAGGGCATCATTAGCCATACATGTGGTTCACAGTGGTGGGAGGGGTGGGTGTGAAGGAAGGGTTGAGGGTGTTGAAGGAAGGGGGGTGAAGGGAGGCTGAAGGGCGCATGGAGAGTCAGTGGGTGGATACTCGCATGGGGGCTGAAAGGTCTCGGGGAAGGGGGGGTGGTGGGGGGGATGCATTGGTGTCTTGTCACTTGTGCTGCCCGGTGTAGGTCATTGATCTTTCTTCGGCACTGGAGGCCAGTTCTCCTGGTCACACCCCCGGAGTTTAAGGCCGCAGCCACCTCATCCCAGGCAGCACTGGCTGACCTGTGGTTCACCCTCTGGGGAACAGGACATCTCTCCTGGCCTCCACTGCATATAGGAGCCTCCCCAGGTCCACATCGCCGAATCTTGGTGCCAGTCTCCTCAGCACCATTGTTGCAAGCTGACTGGGGTGGGCTCAGCAAGTGTTGCTTAGGTGCTGCTTGAACTTGTTAACGGGGGGGCTGGCGAGTGTAATGCCAGTGTGGTGCTGGCGAATCAGCCGGCGAGTCTTCATTTGCGGCGAGAAGCCCGTGGGGCCTCGTTAGGTGAACCCAAGTAACATTGAATATCATTGCCAGCCTTGCTGGGCCGAGCAGCGGGAAGCTCGCGGCTGTTTTTAAGAAATATTTCCGGAGAATTGCAGCCAATGTCAGCTGCACTATTTCTGTCCAATGCTAAGATGATTTTAAACTTCTGGGAACCACACGGCACCTGTGTAACTCAATGTATTTTTTTTCTTCTGTAAATGCTCCTGTGGAGTATGTGGGAAGATTTTTCTATAAAGTGCAAATTGCTGGTTCAAAAGTTTATTGATAAATATAAGACGCAGCATTGCATTTATAACAATAATAATATTTTATTGTCACAAGTATTAAGTTACTGTGAAAAGTCCCTAGTCACCATATTGCAGCGCCTGTTCGGGTAAGCTGGTACGGGAATTGAACCCGTGCTGCTGGCCTTGTTCTGCATCACAAAACAGCTGTCTAGTCCACTGAGGTAAACCAGCCTTCCTCATCATTAGACATGTCAAAACCATTCGCTAGGCAGACAAGTCAACTGTGGTTATGTTGGTAGCTGGCACTCTTGCCTGTGAACCCCACGTTCCTGGGTTTGAGTGTGGGAAAAAAAATCAAGGCTAGTGCTGTAGTGTGGTATTGAGGGGGGCACTGCACTGTGGGAGGTGCTTTTGGGTGAGCAGCTAAAGTGAGGCCTGTTTAGGTGGATAGTAAAGATCCCATGGCAATTTTTCCAAGAACAGGTGAGTTATTCCGATGGCTTGGCTCATTTATACGCTTCAATCAACATTCCAAATTTGATTATCTGGTCACGCTCACATCGTTAACCATATTTACAAAGGTTTTTGGAACCAAAGCAAAAGGATCACGGGGAGGAGGGTCACATTTTCTTGCGCTGATTTTAAAAAAGGGACATGTCCCTGAAAGTTTAACTGAGTACCGCTCTCCACAGATGCACTCAGACCTGTAGTGTTTCCAACATTGTAACTTTTTATTTCTGCTGCAATTAATCCTTCAGCTCAGTTGTTCTGTAATGTGCCAATTTGACCAAAAGGAAGCGGGGTAAAAAATGCGTAAACCTATGTTTGCACTGCAGCAGTTCTAAATATAACGAGGAAGTGCTTCTTCTCTCTAATCTCCCTTCCCCAATGTATTGCCAAGCAACCTCTTCCACCACCCACGCTCCCATTATCGATTGCGTCACGTTCAGTCCATGGTTATTTACTGTGAAGCCCCTCCACAGTCCAAGTTAGCAGCAGCGGCTGTAAGGCCGGTCAGAATCCCCTCCCTCTCTGTGTGGGCCAGCACCTTCGGTCTGACCTCCCTCGCCTCGCCCACTACCTGCTTCGGGGTAAAGGGAGATGCCGCGTCTTTGATGGGAAGGGGGAAAGAAAATGAAGAATTTTCCGGAACGTGTAGTTGTTAGCTCTCCCTTGCCGATCCTGCAGTGACCGTCATTTCCGTCAGGAGGAGTGAGTGTGGGGTGCATGTGTGTACGCGGGCCAGAGGAGAGCGCCGTCAGCACACGCTGCATCTGACACCGGGGCAGCAACAAGCTGGAGGCTTCGTGACAGAGAGAGAGAGAGAGACTCACACACTCAGCGGCATAAAGAGCGGAAGCATCTTCCTGCTCCTCAGTGCTGACAGACACGACATACCAACACAACCACCACACAGTTCTCACACACTCTTTAAAAAAAAAATTCTTTGAAAAACAAAACATCCATTCCCTTATAGCAGCCCCTCTCCAAAATATTCGGTTCAAAACCCGAATTAAAAGAAAAATCTACAAGGAGTGTTTGGATGGCAATTCTGAATCCGCAATAAGCAAACTTTTTTTCCTTTTAAACGCCTCGCAGAAGGCGACGAGAGAGAGAGAAAAGAAACGTTCTGCTGGGGGGAAAAACATTCGCAATTGACATTGTGTAAAAAAAAAACACCGGAGGATTTTCACCGCTACCCGGGAAAGAGGACAAGTGAGCGACCGGAGCGCTTCGGGCGACGCTCCAAACGTGTCTCGCTGCTGTTTTATTTCATTTGTTATTTTTTTCCCGGGAAACGAAAGTTGTTCATGGCTCTGATCATGGAACCTGTCAGCAAATGGACCCCGAGTCAAGTGGTGGACTGGATGAAAGGTAATTGTGTGTGTATGTTGTGACAAGTTGTGTGGGGGGTCGGGGAGCCAGGTCGCTGCTGCTTTTACTCCGAGGTGCGGGAACAGCTGCTGCTAAATTGTTGCATTTAAACAACGCCGGTCTCCCTCCCCTCAGAGGAAAGTGTATCCCCCCATTTCAGTTTGACTTTATTTCAGAAAGTTGTTGTTTTTCCTGTGTGTGCATGTGTCGTGCGCTTTAGAACCGGTTGTTTAAAACGATTGCGAGATGTTTACTTGGATTGTTGAGTGTTTTGGGTGGCGCGAGTTTCAGCCCGGACTGCAAACAGAATGCTGTTTTTGTTGTTTCTGATTTTATATATACATGTATAATTCCATACTCTGCAATTGCTAATACTGGATGGTTTAGGTCTGTCCTTCTGGCGAGCTACATGTCAGTGTGATAACCATGGAAACGTCGCTCCCCAGACTCCATTAGCATCGAATTAGGCAAGTGAAGGAGGAAAGGGAAAACGCTCAGATTTTTCACACACAATATTATTTTATTGGCGGTGTGTTTGGGGGTTTAAAACAAAACACGCACTCACCCCCCCCCCCCCCCCCCCAAACCGGGAAAGCTTAGCAACTCCATTCGTGTCCCTGTATGTTTGCTCAGGTTGGCGGCATTTTCTTTATTGTACCGCTGACAGTCAGGAGGTGTTGCTCCCGCGATGGGCAAATGTTGAGAGACGATGCCGGCGTGGTGGGACCGGTGCGTTGCGCTGACACACGGTCAGATTGAATCAAAGCGCGCTGTTTGATTGCAGGCTGGCCGTGTGATGGAGCAGTTGCGAGAGGGAGCTCTCTGCTCTTTTAAAACGAACGCGCGCCACTTCCATTCCCAATCCAGCTTTCCATCAATCAGTCCGGCTTCAGAATGGAAAACATCACACTTGCAGACAACTTTTGACGCGCCGACTCGAGAAAGTCAATAATAATAATAATCGTGGCCTTAAAATCAAACTTTGGAGTCGGTCTGTCTCACCACCCTGAATTTAATTTTCAAGATTTGAGTTGGTTAAGGGAGCTGGGGGAAGCGTGTGGTGTTTGTTTCCAGAGGCAGTTTGAATAGCCATGGCTCTTTTTTTTTATTTAACCACCTTGGGTGGAATTCTATCCTAGTAGGCAGGTGAAGTAACACCAGCAAAATCTGAGTTGCCTTCAGAGTTTTCCTTCACTTGCCTAATTCAGTGCTAACGGAGTGTGTATTTTTTTATCAGTCTACAATGTGGACATTTGAAAGAGTGGAGAAGAACGGCTGATAGCTGCCAGGCTTGGCATGTTACATGTGGGCATGATGAGCAGATGGGGCGGGCTTTGACCTCTGGTCCACCTGCCTTTACAGTTTGTCAAATGACCGAGAATGTGACAGTCCAGAAAGGAGCCACTTGCAGCAGGAGATCTTCACACTAGCCTCCCATTACTTCACCTCATCCTATCCACATGTTAAGATGGGGAGCACTCCGAGGGAAGTGGTTTACGAAAGGGATCAAAGCAAAACAAAACAAAAAACCCTAAACATTGAAAGTAAAATACAAGATGATGGAGAGAGTGTAGTGTGGGCAAGCATCATCTAATCTGGTCGTTCAATCTGGGATGGCGATTTCCAACACATTGGATTGCACAAGTTGATTTGGCTGTTCGATGTGTACTGATTAGATTTGACTAATTCTGAAAGGAAAAACAGTTGGCTTTTTGTACTTCTTTGAAAAACACGGTCTGCAGGAATACGTTTAACCCGAGATCTCCACCGGAGACTGTCAACCTGCCCATTATGTTTCTTCTAAATCTACAGCAAAACAACTGCAGAATCATTAGTTATTTGGCATGAATGCCATCACATATGGAGGATTGATAATACATAAAGCCTCTGCTGCCAAAGATTTAAAAAAACAAGCTGCATTAAATAAATGTTATAATAATATGGAATGATTGCCAAACTTGTGTGCGTTATGTATCACATAATTTTTATTGCAGCCACCTATATTAGGGGAATTTGTTAATTTTCTCACTTCCCCAGATAACTGCTAGATGCAAAGTTTTAGTTTAGTTTTATTTGTACAGCAGGTTTAGTTTAACTTTCTGTAGTTTTCCTTCTGAAGTAGTGGACCTCGAATGATCTATACAATAGACACACCATCACATTGGTATTTATGGCTGATGATACATCAGGGTGAACACAAGTGGTGATGGGTGAACTAGGTCAACTATTGAACTGAATTAGACAGCCAAGAAACCCATGGGACTGGCGAAGTAAGCATCAGGGATTAGGTCTCCCATAAATATAGATAAAGTTGTTCCTCTTTTAAAAATCCATTTCTGTCCACCTGGAATACTCAGATGAAAAGTGTCGGTGGCTGGATGTCACAAGCCTTGATAAAGGATGCTTTAATCGTGGTACATCATTTTCAGTTTGTAGTTTGCAAGGGCAGCTCTTCCAACAGAGACTCAAACAACACTTGATTTAGGGGACCTGATCAGTTTTGGGGGTGGTGCTGGGATATGTAATGTCATTGGGCTAATAATCCCGAGGTCCAGGCCAATACTCTACAAAACCCGCCATGGCAGCTATTGGAATTTAAATTCAATTAATAAATCTGGAATTAAAAGTCTCGGTAATGATGCCCATGAAACGCTTGTCGATTGTTGTAAAAGCCCATCTGGTTCACTACTGTCCGATAGGGAAGGAAATCTGCCATCCTTACTTGGTCTGGCCTACATGTGACTCCAGATTCACACCGATGTGGTTGACTCAACTATCCTTTAAAGTGATCTCACAAGCCACTCAGTTCAAGTGAAATTAGGCATAGACATCAAGTGCTGCCCTCACCTGTGATGCCCACATCTTATGAAACAATTAAAAACAAAATTAATTGCAAATATCAAAAGAGTGATTTTTTTTTTCAAATTCTGCAATCATACAGCAGATTTGTTCTGATCTGTGAGTTGAAAGAAATATATTTTAGGGATTTCCAATGAAGAGACATTTGTAAAAATTCGATCCATCAATTTTCTTTATGTTATGATGAATCTTCTGTGTACCTTTTAGAAGTTTATGCTCGTGTCTACATGTTCAAGTGATTCAACTCAGCTGGATTATTTTATTATTTCCCTTATCAAAATATTTATTTTGATCTGAAAAGTAAAACAAGCAAAGTTCTTATGAAAGTGGAGATAAAAAGAATTTTGATTAAATGTATCCCCCACATGACACAAAAGTCACAAAGGGAGTCCAAACTAAATACCCACCTCCAGTTGACATTTGGCCAGTAGGAACATAACTAATCTCACTTGTGGCCCTATAATATGAAAATCATACCATCTTACGTGGGGTCGATGTTATGAAAAAACTTGAGCCGTTAATTTCACGTCTGATTATGGCAATTTTTTGATAATGCTGTAGGCATGTATATAACATTATCAAACACCAGCCAATTCTAGCGAAGCTTTACTCAAAGTCAACTGGTAGAAAGTAAATGCTTCAGGCACCCAGAGAGAGAAGATACCACTCAACCCCTTGAGCCTATTCCGCCATTCAGTAGGATCATGGTTACAAATATGAACTGGAGCAGCATTTGCTCTGTTTGCTCTGTCCCTAGAATCCCTACAGTGCAGGAGGAGGCCATTCAGCCCATCGAATCTGCACCGACTCTCCGAAAGCGCATTCTACCAAAGGCCCAACCGGCCTCTCTCTGTAACCTAACCTGAACATCCCTGGACACTAAGGGGCAATTTATCATGGCCAATCCACCTAACCTTTGGACTGTGGGAGGAAACTGGAGCACCCGGAGGAAACCCATGTAGACACGGGGAGAACGTGCAAACTCCACACAGTCATGCAAGGTCAGAATTGAACCTGGGTCCCTGGCGCTGTGAGACAGCAGTGATAATCTCTGTGCCACCTTGCTGCCCCCTTATCGTTTGATAGGAGCATGGCAGATCTTGACTGTGGTCTCAACTCCCATGTTCCTCCTACCTCCCCCCCCCCCCCCCCCCCCCATCATCTTTGGCTCCCTTGTTAGTGGAGAATCTATCTACTTCTACCCTAAAAATATTCGATGATCTTGCCTGTTGATTCATATCGTAACTCCAGCTACTTGCCTTTATTCCATATTCCTTAATAACCTTTCCTAACAAAAATCTCCCAATTTCACCACCAGCCCATCCACCTTGGTAATGGAAAATATAACTCTGCGTATAGGATTTCTTCACTATGCTTCCCATGGTCGAAAACCCTTTGCAAAGAATGTTGTTGAGGATGATGGCACTTAAATTATATTTCACAATTATTTTAACAGTAGCAATCTGTACTTGAATCAGTTTTAAAAGTATTTTGGCAACATTTGGTATCTTTTGACTAGGGGCAGGGGGAGGCAGCGTGGTGATGATGTACCTTGTACATGAATGCTTAACATCCTATTTTTTCAGTTTCAAGAAATAAAACCAAATCAGTTTTAAAATGCAAGTTGTACAATTAGAGTGACAAGTGGCTTTGTTTTTGAACAAAGTGTCGGGCTAGAACAAGTTGACAAGGTTTGCTTTTAAAAAAGCACTAATTAGTTTGTTCTTATGAATACTCTCTGGCATTGAGCCAGTGTTTACCCATTACACACAGTACAGTAGATACTAAATGACAACGATCTGATCTGAATAACTCCCAGGCAGTGTATGGGCACTAATGGATATGTTTGGATTGCCGATTTCTGTGCTCTTGATAAAAGGTGTTTCATCATCGGTCAAAAATTCCAAGTGCGTATCGTGACTGAAAGATATTGGAAATGGTTGATACACATATATGCAAGCAGTTGAACTATTAATGTTTGAGGGAAAGTTCAAGTTCATGAAAATATGCATTGAATAGATGTTTTTATTTCTGAGAACTGGTAATCGGAACTTGGGTTACTTGAGGTAAAATCCTGATCTAGTCTTGAACAGCCCTGAGGGACTGCAAAACAAAATATTAGTATGAATTGAAACAGCAAGTTGTGACAAAGAGTTGTTTAATCTGGTGTTTGTAATCATAGGAGAGGTTGCTTGGAATATGTGAAACAATCTTGTGCGCAGTATTCTCTATAGCGACTGCATCGCATCAGTACAGCTAGCATTAAGAGTGTATCATATATAAAATATGAAGGAGTTGTGGGTCTCCATTTCTTTGTGCTTTGAGAACTGAATTCCCATGGTTTCTGCTGCATTATGTTTTGCTTCTGAGTTTTCAAACCATCTAATGAACCAACTTGTAAATTGAATAGAAATATTCAAAAAAACATGACCAGACAGCTTGGTTTGTAATCAGCTAAAGAAACAAGCAATATTTATCTTTTTAAAAATATGAATAAATTGCAACAGATGTGTAAAACTGCTTTTAATTAGCCTTTAAATTAACTAAACAAGTAATTTCTTCATCAGTCACTGGCATTTTCAAAAGTTCTGAAAATTGTAATATATCATTTAGAGACTGTCTTAACAATGTATGCGCCCCCCCCCCCCCCCCCCCCCCCCCCCCCCCCCGCAATGTACTATCAGGTATTAACGGGATGCTAAGGAAATATTCAAACCAATGATTCTGTTTATTCGATTTATTTTGAAAATCTTGTCCTCCAACTACACAACATTATAACTCAAATGTCAAACTGGTATTCGTACCATTATTACAGTTTATTGTTTGCATAACACTTTGCTATAATTTTCAAGCAAATGTACATATTTAATACAACTATTTGTCCCAGTGTGAAATTAGGTTTGGAATATATACAAGGTTGTAATTGAGAACCTATTTATTTTGTTTTATAAATTTTGAGTACCCAATTATTTTTTTTCCAATTGAGGGGCAATTTAGCATGGCCAATCCACCTAAACTGCACATCTTTGGGTTGTGGGGGTGAAACCTACGCAGGCACGGGGAGAGAATCTATTTCTGACTTGGGAAGTTAGCAGAAAGCTGCGAAACATACCTCACTTTAAGGCGATTATTTACGTAAGCAAATACTTTTTAGTTGACTGTAGCATTCCTCAGATTTAAATTATGACAAAACAGTATGGTTTGCAGCTTAAACATGCATTCATTTCCCTGTATATGTTGATAAACTGATATCTCACGTAATTAATTGTCTCCTTTCAAATGTAATTTTTCCTCAAGAGTACGTGTAAATTGACCAGCTATCAAGCTCAAGTCTAAAGCACATTTTTCTTATTGTGCAATGCCATTAATCTTCTAATGGTTATGAGAGATTAAACTAAACTGTGTAATGTATTATACTATTAGTATGTTCATTGGATTAAATAATTTATATTTTTCTAAAAATATTGGCAAGTATTGTTCTGTACAAGTGTAGTTGATTTAAGCAGAATTCAACATGAGCTTGTAGTCCCACTTCTGAAATAACTTAATTGATTTGGTGGAAGTTCATAAGAATTTATAATTGCTTTCCACAGACAAATAACTGTATTTCCAAATCCCAATTCACCATATTATATACTTTGTGGTTCCTTTCTTAAGGTTGTATTCTAAATGCAAGTATTTTGCAGTTACTTTCAGGATGTGTCTTTTTTTAAACGGAGGCTGGAAAATCACAGTCATCTTGATGTGCATTGCTAAAGGATCTCATAAGTGACAGCAAATCATTCACCTGTGACATGCAATTTCTGTTCCATGGCAAAGATGAAGCAGAATCACTACTGTCAGACACTTGACTGCCTTACTTGATTACTGGAGAATCAGGCCGCTTTTGTAGATGTGTCTGTAGCCTAGTGTAATCATGAACACTGGCCAATCACATTTGTAAACAATGCTTTATCATTCAACATACTGAGTAAAATATTAATAGCTGCTGCCACTTGCTAAAATTCCAACTAGCTAACAACTCAAATAGCTATGTGCTTTAGTAGAGGTTTTCATTCCCCATTTTAGCTCACTTGGCTAGACAGCTGGTTCATGATGCAGAGCATGGCCAGCAGCACGTGTTCAATTCCTGTACCAGCTGAAGATATTCATGAAGGCCTTGCCTTCTCAACCTTGCCCCTCGCCTGAGGTGTGGTGAACCTCAGGAAAAATCACTACCAGTCAGCTCTCCCCTGAAAGGGGGAAAGCAGCCTATGGTCATCTGAAATAAAATAAATAAATAATCGCTTATTGCCACAAGTAGGCTTCAATGAAGTTACTGTGAAAGGCCCCTAATCGCCACATTCTGCCGCCTGTTTGGGGAGGCCAGTACGGGCAGAGCATGACCAGCAGCACGGGTTCAATTCCTGTACCAGCTCAGGTTATTCATGAAGGCCACACCTCTTCAACCTTGCCCCTCGCCTGAGGTATGGTGAACCTCAGGTTAAATCACCACCAGTCAGCTTCCCCTCTCAAAGGGGAAAGCAGCTTATGGTTATCTAAAATAAAATAAATAAATAATCGCTTATTGTCACAAGTAGGCTTCAATGAAGTTACTGTGAAAAGCTGCTAGTCGCCACATTCCAGCGCCTGTTCGGGGAGGCCGGTAAGGGAATTGAACCCGTGCTGCTGGCCTTGTTCTGTGTTACAAGCTGGCTGTTTCTAACTATGGCAACTTTATTTATTCCCCTATATCTTTGTGCCCAGCCTTTCTCAGCTGCAGCAAAGTGTAGCGTTTCTTTGTGAAAAAACAGATTAAAATTTGGGTGACCATAATATGTGTAAAAACAGTCACAGTGATAAGATGGTCCATAAGGGAATCAGATATTACTTCAGCCGTACATCCTGGTGCTACACAGTGGAGGGAAGAAATGTGACAGGAAATGTCAGTCATTTTCCTGTGTGGAGAAATTGGCCTCGTTGGCCGAGCCTTAAAGCCTTGAACTTTAATGAATTTTAGACGTATTATCCGTGTTATCATCTATGCACTAAATTCGAATTGCGAATGCGATTGATTGATGAACTAGCTGTTTGGCTTTGTATTGGGTTTTAGCTTAAATTGAAAACGAAAACCTGGCTTTTGGTTCCTTTCAATTGATTCTTAAGAAATTGTAAATGTTATTATAATACTTGTTTTCAAATTAATTTCAGTGCAGATTTAATTTCAGATAGGTGTGCGGTGTTTTGATTATTGAGCTGGGGAAGTGGAGAAGAGGTCATGAGTTCAAATCCACCCATGAAAACTTGTGAAATTGGATTAAGTAAATTTTTGGAAAGAAATGACCATAAATGCAGCTGATGGATAGAAAATCCCAACTGGGTATACTCATCATACTCATCTGACTCGTCCAGATTAAATATGATTCTAATCCTTTGCTTGATGTTCAACCGTTAAGAATATGGTTGATTTTAATGTTCTCTGTATCAATACAGAAGGAGACCAGTCAGTCTATTGTGACTGCACCCACTCTCTGCAACTACAACTCGGCTAGTCCCACTCCCCACTTTTATATTATTTTCTCTTCAGATAATGATCCAATTTCTTTTCAAAATCTATGATTGAATTTGCCTCAACCTCACTCTCAGGAAGTGCGTTCCGTATCCTAATCACTTGTTGCATAAAAACATTTTATCCACCTGTTGCCATTGGTTCTTTTGCCAATCATCTTAAATTGGTATCCCCTGGGTCCTTGACCCTTCCATCAATGGGAACTGTTTCTCCCTACCTGCTATGTCCAGATCCCTCATGATTTTCAACATTTCTATCAAATCTCCTTTCAACCTTCTCGAAGGACAACGACTCAGCATCTCCAACCTATCTAGGTAACTGAAGTCCCTCGTCCCTGGACCCATTCTTATAATTCTTTTCTGCACCCATTCTAAAGCCCTCACTTCTTCCTGAAAGTATGTTGCTTCAAATTGGATACAGCACTCCCATTGAGGCTGAACCAGTTTTATAATGGTTCATCATAATGATCTTGCTTTTGTACTCAATTTGAAATGCCCAGGATCTTCTATGCCTTTTTAAACACTTTCTTCCCCATGCCCAAGACCAACAGTTTGTGCACGTACACTCACCCTGGCCACTCTCTTCCTGCACCTCCTTTAGAATTGTACCCTTTATATTATATTGCCTTTCCTGATTCTCCCCACCAAATATTATCAATTCCCACTTCTTTGCATGAAATTTCATCAGCCATGTGTCGGCTCATTCCACCAGTCTCCTGAAATCTCTCACTACCTTTATCGCATTTTTCCATACATCCAAGTGGACTTTTATGAAGTGGCCAAGCAATCCACTAATTTGGAATTGCTACTGGGGGACCATCCTCGCATGCTAACTAAGGATGGGTAATAAGTGCAGCTTTGCCAAAGTTGACAACATCTCAAAAACAGCATCTTTTACATAACTAAATGGTTTAGGATATTGGGCATAAAATCATCTAGTGCTAATTATTGTATACATGTCTTCTATATTTCCATTTACAGAGTCATTTACATCACAGGGTAGGCCATTGAGTTCATGCCGCCGCCCCACAGAATAATGCAGTAAGTCCCATTCCTCAACTTGCTCCCCATAGTCCTAGAAACTTATTTCCTCAAGTACCCCATTAATTTTATTTTGAAACCATTGATTGTTCCCACATCCACCACCCTCATAGCTCGTGGGGTCCAGGTCATTCCCTATCACTGCATAAAAAGATACTCCCTTAAAATGAAGGCAAGCCCTTTTCCTGCATGCAGGCTTCCTTTAAGAACCTGGAGTCCAAGCCACCTGGATCAGGTGACTTACCTATGCTGTGCCAGCCTTTCTGTTACCTCTTTTTCAATTTTCGTACCATCCATTGACTTGATCACTATCTCTGCTTCTACCGATATTCTGTCAGATTCCTCTCTCTTAGTGAACACACATATGTGGAACTCACTAATGTATTTTAGCCTTAGCCTGAAATTCTAAGCATATATCACCTTCTTTGTTCCTAATAGGAGCTACTCCGCATCTTACTGCTCACTTAGTAATTCTCTGCTAGGAGAAGATTTTTGACTTCCATTTTATGATGACTGCCATTCTAGTTTCATTCTCTCTCTCTTTGACAATCTTATTTCCCTTTTCATCTCCCCTCTCAATTTGTATTTGACCTGGGTTACACCTGAAGAACATACCTGACATCCATCCTACACCCTCCTTGTTCCATCATTATCTTTATCTCCCTCATCATCTAAGGAACCCTATTTTTCCTTAACTTTTATCCTTTTGGAATGTACCTAGTCTGTACATGAAGCATCTATCACTCCCTTAAATATAAGCTATTGTTTCATTGCAGGTTTTCCTGTCCGCCTCTGTTTCCATTTTAACCTAACTGGACCCCTTCTCATTGCGTTAAAATAATTCCTCTTCCATTTTAGAAGTTATTTGTTGGATTATTCCTTGATATTCTCCATAATAAATCTAAGCATTATGATATTGTTGATGCATTATAATATTGTTAGAGTCCTTCCTTTTGATTTCCTTTTGCTCCCATTTCTTTTGTTTTATTTTATTATTTTTGGCCCATAGAATCATGATCGGAATGCACCTTTAAGCAGACGCAGCCTGCTAGTCAGGGCAGGGTGTTCCAGGACTTGTTTTTTTTTTTGGAGAGGAGAATACAGATCCATCGGCACTGAATCTTCAGAATTAGCTTTGGAAGAAGTCAGTTCGATTGGTTGGCTGGCAACTTGTGGGTTGGCCAGGGACAGTCTCTGGCTGACGACAGTCAGTGATTGGTTCCTGCGGGATGTTTCTGAGAGAGATGGACAGAAGTCATTAGACTTGAAAGGAGTAGGAGCTCTCTCCTGAAGTAAAGGACTGTTTTATTGTTCTAAAACCAGTGAGTGCCTGACACATCTTTGCCATTTAGTTGAAATTATCTTGAATCTACAAAGCAATTAGCCTAGCCAGTGAAAAGAATCTCCAACTTAGAAGGAAGAATCATCAAAGCAAAAGCTTGAATTTCTGAGGTTGTTACTGGAAAGCATCATAGTGCATCGGAGATCTTTTATCCTTTTACTTTATCATTACTTTTCTTCCATCTCCACAATCCACAATTAAATAATATATTACTGTTAAATATGAAAATGTTATTTTCACAAGGTAATTTATAGATGTATTAATTAACCATGATGCCAACATTTAACAGCACTCACAAATATAAAAATCATTTCAGTGCTCGATCTGTTGTTCCATAATACTCAGCTCACTACTAAAATCCTACTGAACATCTAATTGAACAAGGTGTAAGTTTCATGGGGCTTCTAACAGTATACAAGAGCAAGTAAAGGGAAGTTCCCATTACATCAGCAGAAGCTGACCGTTGGCTCAGATGGGATGGGGTGGTATTTGGGGGCTTTGGTAGACCAGTGAGTGACAGAGCATAATGTCAGGGTTTCTGTCATAATTTGAGTTTTTGATAATTCCCAAAGTTGTAGGGAGGTTCATGATGATGAGTACGGACTGCCTGCCATAAAAAACGTGCTGGGCTATTTTCTAGGCTTGAATATGTTATTAAATGCAATGCTCTATATTGTGTAGAAATCCTATTGGATGGGTGGCACCTGGAGTTTGACATTGTTGTTAACCTCTAAGGCCAAAAAGTCCCTCTTTTTGCTGGTGTAAGGGACATGGTGTGAAATGAGTTTGGGCAATTTCAATCTTGTTTAACCATTCCTAATGTAATATTATAAAAAAAAATGACTATGGTTGCTGGAATGGGTGGCACAGTCGGACAGTGATTAGCACTGTTGCCTCACAGCTCCAGGGACCTGAGATTGATTTCTGGCTGCAAGCTCTCCCCGTGTCTGCGTGGACTTTCTCTGGCTGCTCCGGTTTCCTCCCACAAGTCCCGGAAGACGCGCTTGTTAGGTGAATTGGACTTTCTGAATTCTCCCCCAGTGTACCCAAACAGGCGCTGGAGTGTGGCAACGAGGGGATTTCCACAGTAACTTCATTGCAGTGTTAATGTAAGCCTACTTGTGACATTAATAACTTATTATTATGGAATATGAAACAAAACAAAAAATACTGGACAATCTCAGCAGATCTGACAGCATCTGAGGAGAGAGAGAGAAGGAAGTTAACATTTTGAGTCTAGATAACTTATGTCAAAGTGAGAAATTCATCCAGACTCAAAACATTAACTTCCTGCTCCCTTCTTAAGAGGCTATAGAATGGTTGATGTGGAGGGAAGAAACAAACAGTTACACTTGAATCAACATCTGGGAGATTTATACCTGACCTCAGGGTGCTTAATGACGATGGTATCTTAAATTGGAAAGAGTTACATTCTCTGGCACTAACATCTCTTGCCTTGATGAGTTCACCTTTATAAAAACTGTTCATGTATGCAGCACACGTCTGTGTACAGAACATGATTGCACTCAGAAAATAAATCTAATAAAAGGTACCTACAGGTACCAATGGTAAATTTAAATAATAGAATGTGCAATGGATTAGTAAGCAGTTGTGTCCTTGAATACTAAGATTTTATGGCACAGTAAGAAGTCTTACAACACCAGGTTAAAGTCCAACAGATTTGTTCAAATACACCTGAGGAAGGAGCTATGCTCCGAAAGCTAGTGATTCGAAACAACCCTGTTGGACTTTAACCTGGTGTAAGACTTATCATCCCAGTCCAATGCAGGCATCTCCACATCAAGATTGTATGGAGCCTGGAAGGGTGGGAAAGGACGAGTGCAGGGTGAAAAAATTAAGTGGTATGGGAAATTTTAAGCCCCCAGTAGTCGGTTGAGATGCACAGATAAAGTCAGCCATGTGTTTGCAACTATGGCGGGTTCCTAATATTTTTGCATTAAGAATAATCATTGCATCCTATCTTTAATTCAGTGGTGCACATGAATCTTGTGACACCCAGTTCACAGTTGTTTAAAGGCGGTGTGTACCTTTCAGCTTTGTGCAGTTGTATGTAAGGCCCGCAGTTTTTGTTGCTTAACTGTGCGGCATTTGGATGCTTGGGACTGGCTAAGGGTGAGTCAGCAGTGTTGGGGTTTTTGGAGCGGGGTCAGGTGCATTGAGGAGTGAAGTGGGATGAGCTTGGTGTCCTGAATGTGGTGGGAGGGGGTGGCAATGGGCATAGCCCATGAAGGTAAGAAAATGAGGAGCCTATAGGGCACTGTCAGTCCTGTCCAAATATGGGCCCATCTGAAGGTATTGGCTGGCAGAGTTTGGGATTTGAGTTCACCTATATTACAATTACCGTGCTGTGGGTGGTCTCAGACAATGTCCTTTATGATACATTGAAAGGAGGGCCAACTGAGCCAGCAAGTTCAGTAATATCCCACAGAGTGGTGAGTAGAACACTGGGCCCTAACATGAACATTCAATAAAGAAGGAATGAAAAATCACAACATTTATTCTTTCCACAATAAAGAAAATGTCCCCAACTCCCCTGTAACCATCAATGCTTGCCCTTCGTGAGGCATACCAATACATTTAGCTCTCTGACTAAGCTTGTCTTAACAAATAATGATGATGTGCACATTGAATAAAGTGAAATAAATGTAATGTGAAATATTTACAAGTGAAATTTAAATTTGATAAAATACTTATGCCACATTTGAGCTCTCAAGTCGTATATTAATAGCAATGGAGATGGGAAGGAAAGTTGTGGGGCTGGATTCTCCACTTCTGAGACTATGTTGACGCCAAAGGGGAATCCATGGACTTTTATGACAGAAAACTGGTCCCGTACCTGGACAGATTCTGCTACCGTTGAGGGGCTGGTAACGGTGCTATTTGGAAGGGTCTAGGACAACTCATCGCGGCCGACTCATCGCGGCCGACTCATCGCCGCTGACTCATCGCCAGCCCAACTCATCGCCAGCCCAACTCATCGCCAGGCCAACTAAAAATTGAAATTCATGGTAAAAGCAGTCGGCGGAGGGTAACTTTTGAACGACCAAGCATTTGATAGATAGACCGGCCAGCGAACCAAGTTATATCACTGTTCAGACCGGTGGTATTTCAAATTCAATAAAAATTAATAGAGGTTAAAATACTTATTAAAAATTGAAATTCATGGTAATTCATGGTAAAAGCTGTCGGCGGCGGCGGGTAACTTTTGAACGGCCCGCACCAAGCACTTATTTTATGTTAAAAGCACATGCGCAAGCCACATGGAGGGGAATCACCAAATGAGTCATTTAGATCCCTCATACTCAGCTGCAATGAGGAAATAAATGTGAAACCGATAATTACCGACTAACTAGATCCACAAGTTACTCAATTACCAACACACCTATTTGTCAACAAATAAATCTGCTCCTCCACAGAACACAAATTACCTTCAGGACAGGAACTTCAATTTTAATTCTTCCAATTGTAAACCCTTTACTTCAATTTTAATTCTTCCAATCTTAAACCCTTTACTTCAATTTTAATTCTTCCAATTTTAAACCCTTTACAATGGAGCAAATTTTAAGTCAGCGAGGCAAAGAGAAGTTTTCTCATAATGGATATTTGTTCATTTTTGATAAATTCAGTAAAACCGAAGGCGATTTGATGTTTTGGCGATGTGAACAGCTCAGCAGATGTAAAGCAAGAATTCACACAAGATTTGGAAACGTAGTGAAATTCATAAATACTCACACCCATGACTCTTCACCAATACGAATAGAAGTGGCAAGGACGACTACAAAAATTAAAACCCGAGCCGGGGAGACAATGGAAAACCCAAGTGTATTGATTAATGAAGTTTTGGCGAATGTTTCCCAAGCGGAACAAGGATCACTACCGTGTGCGTCTGCTCTGAAGAAAACAAATCGACGGAAACAGAATCAAATTAGCGTCCCTCCGCCAGACCCAAGTGACCTTCATCAGTTAGCAATCCCTGATGAATATGCGACGTACGAAACGGAGCCAAACCAGAAGGAAGTTTTTTTACTAAAAGACAGTGGTCCCGGAGAAGACAGAATCTTGCTGTTTGGAAGGAGAAGTTGGTTGCAACAGTTGGCTTCATCAGAAGTTTGGTATGTCGATGGAACCTTTAAGATAGCTCCGAAGTTATTTTCTCAGGTTTATATTGTACTGGCTCAAAAATTCGGAGGTGTCATCCCAGTACTTTATGTTCTTTTACCTAAGAAGCAAAAAGTCACATATTCAAGGGTTTTTGAAATGATAAAAGAAATTGAGCCCACCGTAAACCCAAAATCAATTGTATGTGATTTTGAACTCGCGGCATTTAGAGCAATCAAAGAAATATTTCCAAAAGTAGAATTAAAAGGGTGCTTCTTTCATCTTAGTCAAAATATGCAGAAGCACATTGCGGCTTCGGGTCTAACTTCTCGTTAAAATAACGACAGCAAGTTTTCGTTACAAGTCAAAATGATACTGGCTCTTGCATTTGTCCCTGTCGAACATATATATTGATGCCTTAGTTGACGAATTATCTACAGAGCATTTGCCAATCCTGAATTGGCTCGAAAACAATTATATAGGTCGGTTAAACAGACGCGGAAATAGCAGACGTGCCCCATTCTTCTCAATGGAAATGTGGAATTTGTATGTTCGAACTTTAAATCATGAAGACAGAACCAACAACCACGCAGAAGCAGCAAACAGAAGACTACAAATGGAATTAGGGATGGAACATCCTACAATACGGAAATTCATTAATGCACTCAGAAAAGTTCAAAAGGGACGAGACTGTTATTTGGAATTGCTTATAGCTGGCAGTGCACCACCAGCAAAATTAAAAAGATACCTAGATACTGATAACCACATTCTTAGGATAGTCCAAAGTTTTAATGAAAGGATTCCTATTGAATATTTACGCGGTATTTCTCATAACATAAAATAAGTCTCCATGAATTTCAATTTTAAATAAGTATTTTAACCATGCTTTTACCATGAATTACCATGAATTTCAAAATACCACCGGTCTGAACTGTGATATAACTTGGTTCGCCGGCCGGTCTTTCTATCAAATGCTTGGTGTGGGCCGTTCAAAAGTTACCTGCCGCCGACAGCTATTACCATGAATTACCATGAATTTCAAAATACCACCGGTCTGAACTGTGATATAACTTGGTTCGCCGGCCGGTCTTTCTATCAAATGCTTGGTGTGGGCCGTTCAAAAGTTACCTGCCGCCGACAGCTTTTACCATGAATTACCATGCATTTCAATTTTTAGTTGGGCTGGCGATGAGTTGGGCTGGCGATGAGTCAGCGGCGATGAGTTGTCCCATTCCCATTTGGAACACACTCGATTCCACTGAAAAATGATGCGGGATATGCTGGGTCCATGATTGACACTCAGGAGGCTGAAAATCTGCAACTGCACATACACATTATAATCCCCACACACGCTTATCCCAGCCAAAAAGATGGCACTGGTTGTGCTGGAGTGCGTCCATACAGCTGATGGGCTGGCTGCGGCCAGAGGGCACCCAGGGGGGGTACCCTGGGACACCTATATGATCCATGGCACCAGGTTTAAAGTGGGCTGTTAGCGGTGTGCGCAGCTGCATGGCTGCCTTGCTGGCTGTGGCAATGGTGCTCTGTGTCCGACCCCACAGCCTACCTTCTGGCCAACCCCCACTACTACCCCCAGCACTGGCAGAAGCCCCTCGCGGCCAGCGGCATAACTGTCAGAAAACCATGGTAATGTTGAACATTTTCAATATCCCATCTCTCTCCCTCAGCAGCCGCCACGCCGGTTTCACAATTTTTAAAAGCACTACTGAACCACGCCGTTGGGATCTCGGCCCATCGGAGACGGAGAATCGTGGAGGCCCTGGAGAGTACCGGGTTGGGCCCGCTAATGATATGCAAATGGTACCGACAGTACGTGCGGAGTGAAACGCATTAATGCGTTGTCGAGGTGATTGGAGAATCGCGATTTGGCATCAAATCAACGCCTGCTGTGATTTTGGCATTGGAAGCTGCTTCTCCGCCAAATCACACTTCCCGATTTTTGCTAGTCGGCTTACAGAGAATCCCACCCCCGGACTTTGATGCAGATGCTCTCTGTTTGATCAGGATGCTCTTTAATAGGCCACCCGTATTTGCAGGATTGTCAGCTGGTGACTGATTTCACCTATGAAATGAACCCGCCACTGCCAAATTGCATGTGTTTATCATACATGCCACTGGCACTTAGAATTTTTCTTCCAGTCGTTGAAAAATGGCAAAAAGGGAGCAAGCAGAAGTGGCACACAGTTCAGGTTACGAAGTCGAGAATAAAATGCCTGTGACAAAATCCCGACCAATCGATGAAGCGGAGTGGTTTGGTCAGGCATTTAAGGCAGCATTAAGTCAACAAAATAGTCTGAATCCCAAATCACCAGTAATATCACTGACACAACATCACCACTTATGAATTATATTGCCCCTTCTATGTGAAATATTAAGGATTATCAGAAGGAAATTGAAATAACTGTTCCTCCAAGTATTTAAGAAAAAAATATCAGCCAGGATTTCATGTTCCCCGCTGGCGGGTTCTTGGGCAGAGTGGGGAGTGTGATATAGGACGAATAGGCTTTTCTCTGGGTTTCTACCCGCCTCAACCTTGCAATAATTTTTACACTGGGGCGGGCAAAGCTCCAGATGGGCTACATGCCATTGCCCCAGGTGACAGCATCAAGGGGACAATTATTGGCCTCTTAATTAATGGTTGTTTCTAGCCCAGCCTCCGTTTTTCGGTTGGCTGGCAGGAGGATCGGCAGGAGTTGGGCAAGCTCCAAAATATTCGGGTTCAGGCCTTGAGCAGGAAGGGTGGGGGCCGCCTCCATCTAAAACCCATCGGGCCTCCCTACCCACACCTCGGTTTCTCCCCCAATGCACCAAACGCCCACTTGCTATCCCAACCTCGCCGCTCTACGACCCCGAAAATATATCTTTCCATCTAGTCCCAGGACTTAAGCTCAGTTATCTTCATGCACCTCTTCTGACCACTGCAGACCCTGTCGTTGAAGGGACAAGAGAGCTGCCAGCCAATCAGATTGTGCGCCGGCTCTCTAAAGTGGGACTTTCTCTTGCGTGAGGGGTGGCCGTCCTTCCTGCAGCCAGTTGTAGCATGAACTGATTGCTGGACAGGCAGAGTCAGCAGGGGTTTGTTCCCCGTCAATCTTTGAATGGCAGGAAGGAAAACCCCACCATCCGAAATATGCTGGCCATGGATTTCTGGATTTTGATCTACAATATATATCCAAAGCACTGATCATGAATCTTCCAAAAATTAACAATTCAGAACTGAGATTGGGATCAATAAAATATGGCTTAACTCAACTTGTGGGCTCGTTGTGCGATCAATCACCATTTCAAACTGTTCATGAGAACAGGTCAGCTTGCTCTGAATGGCTCATATTATCCAGTCCTTTCGCAAAGAAGCGGCACATACAATTCTGAATTCTTCTGCAGACTGTACTTTGCTATGTGTCATAACAAGAAGACAAATTATGGCATTAGTTACTCATAATTAGCAAAGTATTGTGTTAATTCAGCTAAATATGATTCATTTTACTACATTGTGATTTATTAATGCGAATGATGACCAAATGTGCCAGAAATTAGATACTGTACAATTAAGAGGTGTCTGCTCTTTGTCCGAACGGGAAACAGTAGAATCTGTGACACATCGTGCTGAATAACACTTGCTTCCTTGTAATGAGTGAACAAAACAAACTGGATGAATTTTTATTTTGTGATTCTAGAATTTCAACTGTTTTAAGAATGGCGTTCTATAATTTCATCTCCATTTTATGGAAGATTAAAACCATTATCATTGCCTATAATGTTTGAAGCAGCTGCTGTTTCCTATGCTTCAGTCCACCTGTTTATTGTGATTCCATAAGCTCCATTTTTATAAGATGGGGATTTGGACCTTGTGCTTTGAGGATTCGTTGGGATTGCATCTTGCAAAGGAACTGCCCTCGGTGAAGTCTCATTTATTGTCGAAGGCACTCGGTTCAACTTCACCATCACCTCCTCAACTCCTCCACTGTTGCTAAATTACCAGACTGCTTATCTGACACCGAGGACCAGAAATTTCTTGCAGTTAAATATTGGAAAGACTGAAGCCATTGTCCCTACTCCATCCCTAACTACTGACTCTATCCCTCTCCCTGGCAACAGCCTGAAATTAAGCCAATCTGTTTGCAACCTTGGCGTTACATTTGATCCTGAGATCAGCCTCTGACCTCATATTCGTGCCACTTCTAAGATTGTCTTTTTCCATCTCCATGACATTGCTCTACTTTGTCCCATTCTCAGTTCATTTGCTGTTGAATCCCTCGTTCAAACCTTTGTTACATCTAAGATTGACTATTCCAATGCCCTCCTGGTTGTCTTCCCACATTCTACCTTCTGTAACCTTGAAGTAATCCAAAGTTCTGCTGACTGTGGCCTCACTGACAAGAAGTCCCATTCCCCTACCGCTGCTTGCTGATATTTTTTGGCTTCTGGTCAAACAATGCCTTGACTTTAACATTCTAATCCTTATTTTCCAATCCTCCCATAGCCTTGCTCCTTCTTATCTCTGATATCACCTCCAAACCCACAGCCTTACTAGATATGTGTTCCTCTAATTCTGGCCTCTTGTGCCTTCCCAATCATAATTGCAACAACATAGGTGGCCATGCCTTCAGTTGCCTCCAGCCCCAAGCTCTGGAATTCCCCAAACATCTCTCCATCTCACTTTCCTCTTTTTAGACCATTCTTAAAACTTACCTCTTTGACCAGACTTGTGGTCATCCGACCTTATATCTCCTGTTGTTTCTTGGTGTTTTATAATATTTTGGTGAAGCACCTGAGGAGATGTCATTGCATTGAAGTTGCTTTATAAATATAAGCTGTTGTTGTCAAACCGAAGGAAAGGATGAGTTGGTGTAGGTGACAGTATGTTGAGTTTTGGTGCACACACATATCTTATAGGAAGGAATTGTAAATGGATGGTGCGATTTGGAAGTTAGAATGAACAACAGAAGAAGGAAGAATGGTCAGAATATTGTGCAGGAAAAAACAAGAAAGCTTGCAGTAGGGGAAGGGTGTACAAGCTATTTGATTTCTTCATTTAACAGTGCGAGTTTCCTAAAGTTTCACATTCACGATTTGTTTTAAAATGAGCTCTCCCCCAATGGCTCATTTGGTAGAGGCAATGAATGAGCTGTATGTATAAGGAATATCCCGAGTGTAAAATCCTGAGCAGGGTTTTTCCATCTGCAGGGATCATCCGGTCCCTCTTCAAGTCAGTGGACTTTTGGCTGGCCTGCTGCATCCCCTACGGTGGGCCCCGCCATGGACGAGCCAGAAAATCATAAGCTTGGTCGGTGTTCAGTTGACTGAGGGGTGATAGGTACTCCGCTACAGCTGCCGTAAATGCACTGGGCTAGGAAGAGTAATAATTCAGCCAAGGTGCCTTTTACCAGATCTGCATGCAGTAACCTCTGTTGGATGGTGCATCTACTTGGATTTTAGATGAAGACAGGAAAGGTCTTGGGCTGGATTCTCCACTTCATCGGCTAAGTGCCGGCTGAAACAGAGAATTTGCTGCCGTTTTATTACGCCAAAATCGGCGTCGAACCCTCACCAAATCCGGGACTGATGAGGGGCTAGCAGCAGCGCTGGGTGAAACTCCCGGCTTTCAAGCCAAAAATGGCCGGAGAATGGGTGGGTCCCTGGCCATGCATACGCAATGCGATCACCTACAGCAGTCGCGCCGTACAACATGGCGCCAGCTGTGCACGGACGCAACCTACCAAATACAATCCCACAGGCCAGACCCCGGCCACCCACCACCAGTCTCCCCAGCCCGGTCAGCATCATGGATCCCGGCTGAGTGTGGCGATGCTGGCCACGCCGGGTTCCCGACTGTTCAAACCACAAGTCAACCGCGGATTCAGGAACACGGCCCATCGGGGATGGAGCATTGCAGGAGCGCCTTCTGATGATGCGACAACTCAATTTCAATGGCGCGTGACGCGATGCCACGTTTTCGGAGGGGGCGGAAACTTGAAAATTGGAGTCAAATCGGCGGCGCCCTGATTTGGGCGTCGGAAGTATTCTCCGCCCGATCACCGATTACGATATCGACGTCGGGCACGGAGAATTCTACCCCTTAACTTTGACATTTTTTTACATGGATAATGCTCAGTAAGTAGAATGATCCTTTTCCATTAGCGAAAGAGGTGCTGCATTGAATGATTGGTGGCTAAATATGTTTGAGAGTGTAAAAGCCAAACAAATTATGCAGCTAATCGTACATGACAATTCCTAAGGTGTCGTCATGTTTCTGTTGAACTAGGAGATCTCCTTATGCTCATGAATGCTGTCTGGGAGTGGTCTGCCCCCACCAGGATCATTGCGAAGATGACTTGTATCTCCTTTTGTGATGGACATACGGGTTAGAAGCAATTGGGTGACTTATTTGAAAATGAAAATCGCTTATTGTCACGAGTAGGCTTCAAATAAAGTTACTGTAAAAAGCCCCTAGTCGCCACATTCCGGCGCCTGTTCGGGGAGGCTGTTACGGGACTCGAACTGTGCTGCTGGCCTGCTTGGTCTGCTTTCAAAGCCAGCGATTTAGCCCTGTGCTAAGTTGCAGTTAGACTGGAGCACTAGTATGAAACAAAGAAAGCTCCAGAATCTGAGTAAAACTCAAATATCCGTCTCTTGAACTTATTGGACAAATTCTCGATCAATTGTTTTACGGTCAGTTGTTTTGCACATTATTTAAATTTAATTTTGTGATTGTAGTTTAGACATCGTTAGTGCAGGATCAGTGGGTTAGTGACCAAACACTGTACTTGTAATGCTAACCTGATTATCTGTGAATTTGAATAGCTGGCCAAGGTTAATTGCAGCTGAACATATACTTGGGGTGAAATTTTCAGCTCAAATTTGGCAATAGTAATTTGACATTTTACTTTACATCCAGCCCCATGTTCTTTTCCATTGGCTTCCATTGGTAGTTTGGTAGCGTTTGAAACAAGCTGCTGATTCCATATCACTCTTTAGTGAGCTTTCCGCATGAACAGTGGGAAAGAGCACATTCTGAGTAAGATACAGCCAGAGTGAGTGTGGGTATCGGGAATTTGGAGCACAGTGGGAATTGAACTGAGTGATCTTGCCCTGCTGCAGCTGTAGAGGCAACAAGGGAGAGAGCCGATTGTTAAACAGGGGGTAAGATTGAGTAAGTATTTACTACTTTTATTGCTTATAGTTTGTAAGTTTATCTTTTATAAGGATCTTCAGTAATGAGGACCAGGGAAAAAGACCCAAGAGTAATTGATATTATCTGATATTAAGCATCTTCCAAAGGTTTAATTTAAAGCGGTAAGTCATGGCAGCAGAGCTCAAAGCTGTGGTGTGCTCCATGTGTGAAGCTGGGAACATTTCCAGTGCCTGGGGCCAGCATGTGTACCGGAAGTGTCTTCAGCTGCAGCCCCTGGAAGTCTGGGTTTCCATGCTGGATAGCACGTATAGAGAGGTGGTCACACCGCAGGCTCAGACTTCACAGGAAGAAAGGGAATAGGTGACTACCAAGCAGACAAAGAGGACTAGGCAGACAGTGCAGAAATCTCCTGTGGCCATTCTCCTCCAAAACAGATGTACCGTTTTGGATACCGTTGAGGGGAACAACCTCTCAGGGGATAGCAGCAACAGCCAAATTTGTTCTACCACAATTGGTTCTGCCTCACAGGTAATAGTAAAAAGTGTGGGAATGCAATAGTTATAGCGGATTCAATTCTAACGGGAATAGATAGACTTTTTTATGGCCGCAAATGAGACTCCAGAATGGAATGTATCCTCCCTGGTGCTGTGTCTCTGAGTGGTTACAGGACATTCTGGAGGGGGAGAGTGAACAGCCAGTGGTCGTGGTACACACTGGTACAAGCAAGATGGATTATATTACAAAGGGATGAACACCTAAAAACAGAATATAAGGAATTGGGAAGTCAGACCTCAAAGGTAATGATTGCAGGATTACTCCAACTGCCACGTGCTAGTCAAAGTAGAAACAGCAGGATATATAGGATTAATATGTGGCTGAAGGGATGCCACGTGTGAGGGGTTTCAGATACCTGGGATATTGGGATCTATCTGAAGGAAGTGGGACCAGTGCTGGTTACACCTGGGCAGTCCTGGGGCTGATGTCCTGGGGAGTATTTGCGAGAGTGGTTGGGGAGGTTTTAAATTAAAATGGCAGGCGAATGGGAATCTCTGCAAAGAGTCAAAGGAGGGGAAATCAAGGACAAGAACAAAAGACAGAAAGGACAATAAGAAAAGTGATTCGACTGGGTACTGTATAATGCGAAAGGAATAATTGGCAATCTAATTGTGAGAGACCCCTTTGGGTTGAGCGATCATAATATGATGGAATTTTGAATCAAGGTGGAGAGTGATATAATTGATTCTGAGACTAGGGTTCTGAATCTTAATAAAGGATACTACGATAATAAGAGGTATGAGTTGGCTATGATGGATTGGGAAACAGTCCTTAAAGGTGGGTAGGCAATGGCAATCTTGCAAAGAGCGCATGGGTGAACTGCAACAATTGTTTGTTCCTGTCTGGCACAAAAGTAAAACGGGAAAGGTGGCCAAACCATGGCTTAGAAGGAAAATTAGAGATAGTAAAGGTCCAAGGAAGAGGCATACAAATTGGCCAGAAAAAACAACAGAGCTGAGGATTGGCAGCAGTTTAGAATTCAGCAAAGTAGGACAAAGGGATTGATTAAGAAGAGGAAAATGAAGTCCAAGAGTAAGTCTGCAGGGAACATAAAAACTGACTGTAAAAGCTTCTATAGGTATGCGAAGAGAAAAAGATTGGTGAATGCAAATGTAGGTCCCTTGCAGTCAGAAAGAGGGGAACTTATAATGGGGAACAAAGAAATGGCTGACCAACCAAATCCATACTTTGGTTCTGTCTTCATAAAGGAGGGCATAAATAACGCACCAGAAAAGTTGGGGAATACAGGATTTAGTGAAAGGGAGGAACTGAAGGAAACCAATGTTAGTCGAGAAATGGTGTTGGGGAAATTGAAGGATGATAAATCCCCAGAACCTGATGATCTACATCCCAGAGTATTTAAGGAATTGGCCCTAGAATTGGTGTTTATCTTCCAAGATTCTATTGACTCTGGATCAGTTCCTGCAGATTGGAGGTGGCTAATGTAACCCCACTGTTTAAAAAGGAAGGTAAGGGGCAGCACGGTGGCACAGTGGTTAGCATTGCTGCCTACGGCGCTGAGGACCCGTGTTCGAATCCCGGCCCTGGGTCACTGTCCGTGTGGAGTTTGCACATTCTCCCCGTGTCTGCGTGGGTTTCACCCCCACAACCCCAAAGATGTGCAGGGTAGGCAGATTGGCCACGTTAAATTGCCCCTTAATTGGAAAAAATAATTGGGTACTCTAAATTTAAAAAAAAAAATAAAAAAATAAATAAAAAGGAAGGTAAAGAGAAAACAGGGAATTATAGACCAGTCAGCCTGACGTTGGTAGTGAGGAAAATTCTAGAATCCGTTATCAACGTTTAAAAGCAGAGCACTTGGAAAATGGAATTGGACAAGGCCAAGATAGATTTATGAAAGGGAAGTCATGCTTGACAAATCTACTAGAATTCCTCAAGGGTGCAACTCATAGTGGTGTTGAGGGGAAGCCAATGGATGTGGTTTATTTGGGCTTTTGGAAGGCTTTTGACAAAACCTCCCATAAGAGATTAGTCTATAAAATTTTAGTATATGGGATTGGGTGTAATGTATTGATATGGATAGAAACTGGTGGGGATGTTTGCAGGTGACTGCACAATGTTCAGCACCATTTGCGACTCCTCAGATAATGAAGCAGCCGTTGTCCAAAGGCAACAAGACCGAGACAATATACAGGCTTGGGCTGACAAGTGGCAAGTTACATTCATGTCTCACAAGTTCCAGGCAATGACCATCGCCTACTAGAGAGGAACTAATCACATCCCCATTGACATTCAATGGTATTACCATCGCTGTATCCCCACAATCAACATTCTGGGGGTTACCATTGATCAGAAACTGAACTGGACTAGTCACATTATTACGCTGACTGCCAGGATAGGTCAATGGCTAGGAATCCTACGGCGAGTAACTCACCTCCTGACCCGCCAAAGCCTGTCCAACATCTACAAGGCACAAGTCAGGAGTGTAATGGAATACTCTCCACTTGCCTCGATGAGTAAAGCTCCAACAACAGTCAAGGCGCTCAACATCATTCAGGACAAAGCAGCCCGCATGATTGCTTCCCTTCCACAAACATTCAAACCCTCCACCACCGATGAACAGTGGCAGCCTTGTGTACTATCTTCAAGATGCACTGCAGTAACTCATCAAGGTTCCTTAGACAACACCTTCTGAATGCACAATCACTACCATCTAGAAGGACAAGAGCAGCAGCAGATACATAGAACATAGAAAAATACAGCACAGAACAGGCCCTTCGGCCCATGATGTTGTGCCGAACGTTTGTCCTAGATTAAGAACAAATTAATCAATACCCCATCATTCGACCGTAATCCATGTACCTATCCAATAGCCGCTTGAAGGTCCCTAATGTTTCCAACTCAACTACTTCCACAGGCAGTGCATTCCATGCCCCCACTACTTTCTGGGTAAAGAACCTACCTCTGACAACCCCCTATATCTTCCACCATTCACCTTAAATTTATGTCCCCTTGTAATGGTTTGTTCTACCAGGGGAAAAAGTCTCTGACTGTCTACTCTATCTATTCCCCTGATCATCTTATAAACCTCTATCAAGTCGCCCCTCATTCTTCTCCGTTCTAATGAGAAAAGGCCTAGCACCCTCAACCTTTCCTCATAAGACCTACTCTCCATTTCAGGCAACATCCTGGTAAATCACCTTTGCACCTTTTCCAAAGCTTCCACATCCTTCCAAAAATGAGGTGATGAGAACTGCACACAGTATTCCAAATGTGGCCATGCCAAGGTTTTGTACAGCTGCATCATCACCTCACGACTCTTAAATTCAATCCCTCTGCTAATGAACACTAGCACACCATTGGCCTTCTTCACAGCTCTATCCATTTGAGTGGCAACTTTCAAAGATCGATGAACATAGACCCTAAGATCTCTCTGCTCCTCCACAGTTAACCCTGTATTCCGCATTCATATTTGTCCTTCCAAAATGGACAACCTCACACTTTTCAGGGTTAAACTCCATCTGCCACTTCTCAGCCCAGCTCTGCATCCTATCTATGTTTCTTTGCAGCCAACCACAGCCCTGCTCACTATCCACAACTCCACCAATCTTCGTATCATCTGCAAATTTACTGACCCACCCTTCAACTCCCTCATCCAAGTCATTAATGAAAATCACAAACAGCAGAGGACCCAGAACTGATCCCTGCGGTACGCCATTGGTAACTGGGCTCCAGGCTGAATATTTGCCATCGACCACCACTCTGACTTCTATCGGTTAGCCAGTTTGTTATCCAACTGGCCAAATTTCCCACTATCCCATGCCTCCTTACTTTCTGCATAAGCCTACCATGGGGAACCTTATCAAATGTCTTACTGAAATCCATGTATACCACGTCCACTGCTTTACCTTCATCCACGTGCTTGGTCACCTCCTCAAAGAATTCAATAAGACTTGAGGCAAGACCTACCCCTCACAAATCCGTGCTGACTATCCCTAATCAAGCAGTGTCTTTCCAGATGCTCAGAAATCCTATCCCTCGGTACCCTTTCCATTACTTTGCCTACCACCGAAGTAAGACTAACTGGCCTGTAAATACCAGGGTTATCCCTATTCCCTTTTTTGAACAGGGGCTTCACCACCTGGTGCTTCCCCTCAAGGTCACTCACCATCCTGACTTGGAAATATATCGCCGCTCCTTCACTGTCGCTGGGGAAACATCCTGGAACTCCATCTCTAATAGCACAGTGGGTGTACCTACCCCTCAAGGACTGCAGCATTTCATGAAGGCAACTCATCACCACCTTCTGAAGGGCAACTAGGGATGGGCAATAAATCCCGGCCTAACCAGCAACACCCACATCCCGTAAATTAATTTTAAAACAGCGGATGCTTCAGTGTGATTTGGACCAGCTGAGTGAATGGGCAAATGCATGATCAATGCAGCATAATGTGGATAAATGTGAGGTTATCCACTTTGGTAGCAAAAGTGGGAAACAGATTATTATCTAAATGGCTATAAATTAAGAGGGGAATCTGCAACAAGACTTGAGTGTCCTTGTACACCAGTCATGAAAATAAGCATGCAGGCGGTAAAGAAGGCAAATGGTATGTTGACCATCATGAGAGGATTTGAGTAGACGAGCAGGAATGTCTTGCTGCAATTTTGCAGGGCTTTATTGAGACCACACCTAGAATATTGTGTGCAGTTTGGTCTCTTTATGTGAGGAAGGATGTTCTTTCTGTAGAGGGAGGGCAGCGAAGGTTCATCACATTGTTTCTTGTGTTGGCAGGACTGGCGTATGACGTATGAGGAGAGATTCATTCCGTTGGTATTGTATTTGCTGGAGTTTAGAAGAATGAGGGGGCACCTCATAGAAACCTATACAATTCTGGACGGGGTAGATTCAGGAAGGATGCTCCCGATGGCAGAGGTATCCAGGACCAGGGATCACAGTTGAAGGATATTGGATAAACCTTTTGGGACTGAGTTAAGGAGAAATTTATTCACCCAGAGTGGTGAGCCTGTAGAATTTGCTACCACAGAAAGAAGTTGAGAGCACAACATTGTATTTCTTTTTTAAAAATAAATTTAGAGTACCCAATTAATTTTTTTCAATTAAGGGACAATTTAGCATGGCTAGTCCACCTAGCCTGCACATCTTTGGGTTGTGGGGGCGAAACACATGCAAACACAGGGAGAATGTGCAAACTCCACACTGACAGTGACCCAGAGCTGGGATCGAACCTGTGACCTCGGCGCCGTGAGGTAGCAGGGCTAACTCACTGCGCCACCGTGCTGCCCAACATTGTATTTCTTCGAGAAGGAGTTAGATATAACTCTTGGGGCCAAATGGATCAAAGGTTATGGGGGCAAAGTGGGAACAGGCTACTGAGTTGGATGGTCAGCCATGATAATGAATGGCAGAGCAGGTTTGAAGGGTCGAATGGCCTGCTCCTGCTCCTATTTTCTATTTTGATTTCCAGTCTGTCACCAATTTTAATCCCTTTCATTGATTTCCCTCTCCTTGAAATTGTTGCCGGCTGTTTGCAATTCTATTAAAATTAATGATAGCCTTCCACCACCTTATTAATTTTTTGGTTTTCAGTCCTGTCTGTAACATTTAAGATTATGATATGATTTTGGTCAAATGTAATTTGCTTTTTTTACATGGTATTTGAGCTACTGAGAAGACTGTAATATCGGGTTAAATTGTCTCAGGCCTGGAGCTGTGCCTGCATGTGTGCGCAGAGCCAAATCTACAAAAATTAAATTTGTGTCACCACCTTATCATCACCCCCCCCCCCCCCCCCCCTCCCAACAATGTTGGTGTGTCTGTGGGGCAACATTGAAAGTGACAAATCCGTTAAGTGATTAAGGTACTTAACCAGCCAGTTAAGAATTGTTTTACTCCTCAATTCTGGATTTCTCAGCCAGAGGACCTGTTTCCTGATTGGTTAGCCATTTGCTGGTGATGCTGAGGCGAGTATGCAACAAGAAGAGATTCCTAAGTGAAACTCATGGAAGATTCTGATCAGTTACACTGAAGAGGTACACCCATGTCCATTGAGAAACTTTTGTTTGAAACATTCCTTCTCTCAAATAGTGTGACCACTGTTTGATAGGTGATTGTCAACTTCTTGGAAAATGCTTCATCTTCAGTTGCACTTTGTTGCTGCCAACCTTCATCGTACTGTAGGATCAGGCTTTGCAGCACTACCTTCCACCTCTGATGAGGGGCAAGTGGAGAAGCAACATCATCGGCAACAGCAGCGCCACCAATATCAGCAGCCGGAACAGCTGCCTTCTCAGCTGCATGCCCCTCCACTTGTATGCTCTCCTATCCTGCAGGGAGAAAAGCAGAGTTGTGAGAAATGGCTTGTGTGGAGAGGAAGACAGGAAGGTGACTATGAGGCATGGGTGTAAGACGAAAATTGGTTGGGGGAGATTGAGAGTTTTGGCTGTTCAGACAGGGACGCGGGGTGTCTGTAGTGGAAGAAATGATTGGAGCGGCAAGGTGCTATGTTCTGAGGAGTGCTGCACAGGAGACTGCTGGGAAAGTCAGAGTGTGGAGTTTGGCAGCTGCAAGTGTACTGCCACTTCCCTTTTCCGCTCTCTTCAGGCCCTGGATCCTCTTGATGCATGATCTGCAAGTTGGAGGGATCCCATTTCCACCTCTGAGTTCTTCGTTCCCTTCCATCCATGGATTCTTGAGTGGAGAGGTTTTCCTCTTCCTCCTGTCATTGGCAGAGCTCACCATACATCAGGTCTTCAGCTCGCTTAAAGTAAAAGTGACAAACTTTCATTCTTGTGGTTGCTGCAATGTCAGAAATCCACGAACAATTGTAAATCATCTTGTGGTCCCTTTAGTTAGAAATCCTTCCTGTGATAGAATGGATGCATCATCCTGCCCACCCACTCAAATTGGTTGGGCACCCCGGAGGTGGGATGTTAATGTCATGGCTCAGTGACGAAGCCTCGTCAAAGCCCACCCACCAGTGGGGTCCTGACTCACAAATGGTCCCAATAGCTTTGATAGGGACGAAGTCTGCCCACAGACTTGCTTGCCTTGTGTAGCTCTTCCAAGTGTAATATACACTGTTCACTGCCGAAGATACAAATCCTTTAATCAAGCTGTTCCCATTGATTCGTGTTTAGAGTAAGGTTGCAGGCACATCAAAAATGACACATTTTTGTTCACTTTCAGTTTGTGGCTTATCTCATTTAAATCCAGTCACCGTACAAAAACGGTTAACAAAAATACTGCTGTTTGGATCCTGTGGGAAGCCTGTTCTGATGAAATAGTGCAGGTATTTATTTGGTTACAGGCTACAGAGAAGGATAATTCAATCTCAAACAATGCTGTGTAATTGGTTCTGTTTGCATGTGCTCCACAAAATCTGAATTGTGGCATATTAAATGTCCAAGAAGTTGGACTGTCTTTCATGTTATTAAACGAGCTCCTGTGTTCAAGTCTGAGGATTTACATTGAAAAGATGCATTATAGAGTGTGAAACTTCTCCGCGAGAGGGAATCCCTTTGAAGTGACGATTAGTTGGGCTTCTACAGCAGTACAAATTGAGGCAAAAGTAATAATTATTTGAAAATTATTTTCAAAGTGTTACGTTCATTCTTGCATTTGCTGGTATATTTTTGTACATCTGGAGTTGTGAAAGGTTATCTATTGCAAATATAAACTACCATGTGACTTACTTGTGTGTTCATTTATCTTTTGAACTCCATCCCTCTTCCAAATATAAGTCTAAGGTTAAACCAGTCTGTTCAAATCTTCTAATCACATGTTTGTACCATCAAGAAAGCCATCTATTTCAATTTCTGTAACTGACCGACTTCATCCCTGGCTGAGCTCACCTGGGGTTGAAAGCCTCATTCATGTGTTTGTTACCTCTAGACTTGACTATTGCAATGCATTCGTGGCTGGTTACTCACATTCAACCATCCGTAAACTCGAAGTCATTTAAACTCTGCTGCCCATTATCCTAACTCGCACCAAGTCCTGTTTGCCTGTCATCCTTTGCTAACCCCCAATTGGTTCCCATTCTCAAGCAGCATTCTGATTTTGAAATTCTCGTCGTTTGGTTTCAAGTCCCTCCAGAGCCTCATCCCTCACTAACTCTGCCCCACGACGTTCTGGGATATATAAATTCTGACTTCATGAACATCCCCAGTTTTAATTGCTGCACACTAGCGACCACAATTCAGTTGCCTGGAACCTAACCTTGTTGTTTTGTGAAATAAGTTGGCATGATACTTAAAATTGGATCTGCTCTGATGATGTATCATTTTTACTGACCGGAGCGAGATTTGCAGAAGCCAGCATCTAAAACAAAATGCCACAGGTTGTCTTTGCTTGTTTCCTGGGTACATTTGTGAAAACTCAGCCAGACCTTAAAGTGAAGATCAACACCTTGTTACGAGTATTTAGGGTGGCATGGTGGCACAGTGGTTAGCACCGCTGCCTCACAGTTCCAGGGACCCGGGTTCAATTCCGGTCTCTCTCTGGGTGGAGTTTGCACTTTCACCCTGTGCCGGCGTGGATTTCCTCCGGGTGCTCCGGTTTCCTCCCACAGTCCAAAGATGTGCAGGTTAAGTGGATTGGTCATGCTAAATTGCCCTTAGTGTCCAAAAAAATGTTAGGTGAGGTTACAGGGATAGGGTGGAGGTGTGGGCTTAAGTAGGGTGCTCTTTCCAAGGGTCGCTGCAGACTGGATGGCTGAATGGCCTTCTGCACTGTAGGGATTCTAGGAGATATAAAAAAATTGGGTCTAGAAATGGGATCAAAGATGGAGCTGGCAATTTAGGGGTTAAACAGACTTGGGGAAGAAAAACTGTTGCATGGAGTTAGAGGGATACGTCAACATCTGGCCGAGAATTGAGCACAGTGAGGACTATCAGAGTTAGTGGTCAGTGGCTTAATGTTCTGATCACGATCTGGGGAATTATGGAAAAAGTGTGATTCATTGAACCAGTGGAGACCAGGGAC
Source organism: Scyliorhinus canicula (assembly GCF_902713615.1). Classification (NCBI taxonomy): domain Eukaryota; kingdom Metazoa; phylum Chordata; class Chondrichthyes; order Carcharhiniformes; family Scyliorhinidae; genus Scyliorhinus; species Scyliorhinus canicula. The sequence continues at coordinate 89,711,566 of NC_052152.1, read as the reverse complement.
GGGATTCTCCGGTTGCCAACGCCAAAATCGCATTCGGCAATCGGCCGGAGAATACCCGTTTCTGCCTAAATCGGGGCACCGCCACTTTGGCAATGCTCCACCTCCTCCAAATCAGCGTTCCGACGGCCTCGGGATATTGCCTGAGGCCCCCCCCCCCCCCCCCCCCCCCCCCCGATGTTCCGCACCCGAACGGCCGAGTTCCCGACAGCATCAGTCACATGTGCAATCATCCGGTGGGAACTCGGCGTGGCAGCTGTGGACTCAGTCCAGCGGCGCCACAGTCTGGGGAGGGCCAATCCGTGGGTAGGGGCGACGCTGGTAGGGGCTGGGAGTACTGTTGGGGGCGGTCCGGGGCTTCTGAGCCGGCCAAAAGGGGACACTATTTTGCAGGCTGGGTCTGCGAGCGTCCGGTGCCATGTTGCATGGTGCGGCTGCTGCAGGCAGATACGTAATGTGTCTTTTGATAATGGGAAACAGAAGTGATAGGGGGGATGAAGGCAAATCTGCTGCACAGGCCAGATGACACATTCATGAACAACTGAAAGAACTACCTAAAATTTCTCCTCTCAAGTATGGGAATTAGCTATTAATGTCAAGTTGTGGAACTTTTAAGTTGGCTATTATGCCTGTTTTTGTGCAGAAATCAGTTTTAAAAAAAAAACAAAAACCCAATTAGATTAAAAGAATGTTTCCTGGGAGAAGAAATGATTGAAAACAAATGGTCTTACATACAGTATTAACATCATTTGTAAATTGTCCACATTAGCACTGCCACGAGACTTAATAACCATCACATCTTTCGCCCTCTAACGTGGCAAATGTTTGTGGCTGTAAGATTTCATCTACCATTGTTGAAATACTTATGTCTGTATATTTGACAAATAATTTGGTGTTCTTCTAATATGTAAGGCAACCATTGGGATGGATCATGGTTCTAGGCTTCATGAACCTTGCTGTCACTGTGGGATAGCCTCTGAATGTACCAACAGAATAATAGATTTGTAACTGTGCAAGCCCACTGATACTCAGTTTTCTTGCTTTGCGGGAACATGACATGCACTAGAGCTGCAACTCCAAGCATTGTTTTTATTTATCTATATAAGAAATGTACATTTGTATACTCATGATTATCCATGTGTTCTGCAGGAATGTAAATTAGTTTGACTTTCACCTGTGAATTGAGTTAGGGTTGAAGTGGTTAGGGCTGCTCATTTCTGTTGCAAATTTTCTTTTACTTCTTGAATAATTTTATGTATAACCTTTGTATGGTGTTATGAGGAAATCTATCATAAATTGCTTTAGTAACAGCCAGTTGTAGAAAAAACACTTCAAACTTTTAAGTGGTAATCACGGATAAAAACTTTTTGAAAAATTCCAGATCTTGTACTTCTGAAGAGCTGAACTGCAAGGAGTGAAGTAAACCCATTATACGCATTAAATTCAAAAATAATCTTTTCGTACTTGGCAGCATTTGTGTGGAAATGAGCAACTTGTCAAGTTCAGCGAATACTCAAGGCAGCAATAAGGTTCCAGTGATTTACAACTGGCACCTGGATTCCAAAAGGAGATTTCAGTCTTGAAATAATTTTGTTATTATAACATTTTATGGTTCTTGGTTCCAGCGGTGGCTGTTTATGTTTTCTTTGTCCTTGCTATGTGATGGCATTCCTGTAAAAGTAACTAATATTTATGCTGTCATTTTGCTGCATGTTTAGCAAGAATACATGGGTGGCTCAACACAATGGCTTTTCTTTTAATACATATACCTTGTATTACGGTCTGGATTTTCAGCACTGAGGTGGGTAGCGGGAGTTGGGTAAATCCCCATCTTGGCCTGCCGAGCTCTGGAGAAAGTGACTGCAAAGGCAAGTTCTTCATTGCTGGGGGGGGGGGGGGGGGGGGGGGGGGTAGCTGAGGACTGAAGTCAGGCTCTGGAAAGAGGGCTGCCAGATACAGAGGCAAGCTGTTTAAAATACCAACCTCGGTACTGAGGGACTTTATCCCAGTTAAATTAGAAACAGAAAAGCCCAACAGCCCTCGCACTCCTTCACCCTCCACACACTCCCCATGCCCATCCATGATCCCTACTTAGGCTCCAACGTCAATAATGTCCCTACACCTGTGGTGATCTGCATATCTGTATATATGCAAGGGTCGATATAAATGCAATCCAACTAAGCAATCACTGGAGGGAGCACAGGAGTTGTATAAATACAGACAAGCAGGAAGTCAGGGACTCTGCACAGGAACGGCAGCTGGTGAGCAGGACACAGGCAGTTCAGATGTAACATAGTATAAGTGCTGGAGAGAGAACAAACTCAAAATAAAGCATCTACTTCAACTGTAAGACTACGAGCTTTATTCAGACACAAGGAATAACACATGGTATTACCAGGAGCCTTCAGAATGCTTACTATAATATTACACAAGATGCAGACAAAGAAAGATCGAAATGACAAGACGTTCGAAGTGGGAAAACTTCGCTGATTTAATGGAATTTGTTGGAACTCTACTGCAGCTGAACACAACTGGTAATTTAAGTTAAAGCTGGAAAAGTTTTAAACAAATGTTCAACATATATATCATAGCTTATGATTTGAAAGCAGCCGCAGAAGAAATGAAAATAACACTGCTCCTCGCAGGACATGAAGCTAGAGAAATATATAGCGGCTTTAAATACTTGAAAGGTGAAGACAACACCAAATTAGAAGTAAAACTGAAAATAATTGAAGAATACTGTAACACTAGTAACAATGCTGCTTTAAGACATTCAATGCTTGGAGACCAAATTGCACAGGGAATGAGTGATGCGAATCATTACCAGAACTGAAAGATTTAACACTGGAAATTGCGATTGACAAGTGGTGATCGCAAGAAAAAGGTAACTTTAAGTGCTTACCAAGAAAAAACGACGATAAAGTTCTTTTCCATGGGACTAAAGCAGTTAAAATGGCATCTGAGCACATTTTAAACTGCCTGGGGAACAAAAGAAGCAAACCTGGGTCTGCGAATGTGCAGGCAACCGCAGCTGCACATGCGCAGTTGAAATCAGCCGTTTTGCGCGAAGACCGTTTGTGCATGCGCAGTTTAAAAAAAAGTTTGGGTGCATGCGCAAGGCGCGCATGCGCAGTTGAAAGAAAAGACCGCACAGTGCAGAGATGGATCTGCGCATGTGCACGCTGTGCATGCGCAGTGTATAATAAAGTGCACAGGGAAGGAAAATCGAATTACGCTTGCGCAATTGATTCCTATGCTTTGTCACGAACGTCATGACGTCATCAGATGCAGACCATACCCACTTAAAGCAGAAATGCCTGAAAATCACAAACAAGGGGCAAACCCTGGGGCAGCAGGGTAGCATGGTGGTTAGCATAAATGCTTCACAGCTCCAGGGTCCCAGGTTCGATTCCCGGCTGGGTCACTGTCTGTGTGGAGTCTGCACGTCCTCCCCTGTGTGCGTGGGTTTCCTCCGGGTGCTCCGGTTTCCTCCCACAGTCCAAAGATGTGCAGGTTAGGTGGATTGGACATGCTAAATTGCCCGTAGTGTCCTAATAAAAGTAAGGTTAGGGGCGGTTGTTGGGTTACGGGTATAGGGTGGATACGTGGGTTTGAGTATGGTGATCATGGCTCGGCACAACATTGAGGGCCGAAGGGCCTGTTCTGTGCTGTACTGTTCTATGTTCTATGTTCTAAGACCTTTAAAGGCACAAAACCACCAAATTCAACCTCAAAAGGCACAACATTGCCTGAACTTCTACCAGCAGTTGAAAATAACGTTCGCAGAACCCTGGAACAAGCAATTTGCACCATCCAAAGTGAAGAGCGCAATGACAAATCCAAAGAAGATGGTTTTTTCATTGAACATGAAGAGAACAATGACAAATCCGAAACAAAAAAAATGATTTGTTTATCGAAGAATACTACTCAGACATGGTTGAGTTACTTGGATATGATGATCACAACATCAGCAACACTGTTGTAAAGCTCAACACAACTCTACTCATGGTAGATGAATCCAAAACCATGATGCAATGGCAGATCATCGATACATTGCATGACCGCAACCTGTCAAATACCCAAGAAGAAAACGATGCCACACGGAGTACTGACCGACCAGTGAGAGAGCACACATTGACTCCACAGAGAGAACACTGCACAACTCCACAGAGAGAACGATTAAAGACTCCACAGAGAGAGCTACACAAGCCTTGACAGAGAGCTCGTTGACAGACTTGAAAATGGAAGCCATCAAACACTCCATAGTGAACGCCATGCATGATCAACACCATGAAGGTTTACCCACCGTATTTGAGCAACCAGAAAAAGACAATGTAAGTCGACCCACTGTATGTGAAAACAGTGACAATGTGATCACAATCGACATACAGGATGTGCAGGATCTCAGCTCATCTGTACAGAAGCAAAGAGTAGGGCTACTCATGAGTCCAGAGAGACCACGTCAATTGAAACCTCAACCACTCTAAACTACCCATAAGAAGATGAAATCTTGAAGATTTTGACTCCAGAAGAGCAGCACAAAGAGATCACAGATGAAGCAAATGAACTAGAAAGGCTCCAGAAGAGGAGCACCAAGGAAGCAAAGAAGAGGAATCAAATGCACCACAATGACTGATGTAACCAAGACCCATGCAACATCAGATCATTCTCACAATCCTCAAGAAGAAACGCTCAATGAAACAGCAGATACCATAAAGGACACTGACACCAATAACTTTGAGAAAGACTCAAATTATCCACACGGAACAGTCATTGAGCACAACGAGAACAACAAAAACCACAAGAAGCACAACAAAAACAAAAACTATAAGCATAACAACAAAAACTACAAGGACAACAAGAAACATAACAAAGACAACAGCAACAACAAGCATGATAAAACCAACGAAAACAATAAAAGCCAAACAACAAGCACGACAACAACAAGAATGACAACGAAAACAACAATGACAGAAACGACCGAATCAACAACAATGAAACAACGACCTGTACAACATGGTACAACTCTGCACATGAAGGACAATGCAACAGCACACTCCAAAACAATGACAAGAATACAAACATACTATGGGCATGACAATGAATCTCTCAAATTCACATTTGCTCCAGAACAAACAAGCACACCAGCTTTCGAACCAGGTGACACGTTAAATCAATACCACAAGCACAGAAAAAGGTCCTCGTCAGTCAACATCAGTGGATCGACTATTCAAATACCTCGTGATGACTTGTTGGTTACTTAAAACACAAGAATACTTGGTGACATTATCATAGATTATCATAGAATTTACAGTGCAGAAGGAGGCCATTTGGCCCATCGAGTCTGCAAGGCTCTTGGAAAGAGCACCCTAACCAAGGTCAACACCTCCACCCTATCCCCATAACCCAGTAACCGTACCCAACACTAAGGGCAATTTTGGACACTAAGGGCAATTTATCATGGCCAATCCACCTAACCTGCACATCTTTGGACTGTGGGAGGAAACTGGAGCACCCGGAGGAAACCCACGCACACACGGGGAGAATGTGCAGACTCCGCACAGACAGTGACCCAAGCTGGAATCGAACCTGGAACCCTGGAGCTGTGAAGCAATAGTGCTATCCACAATGCTACCGTGCTGCCACAAAGAAGTTACAATATCAATATCACCACATCAACAACAGAAAAAAAACTCATCTGAACAAATTCATAAAGTTTGGACTCAAATTTTTTTATTAAGATTGGACTCATAAATATTAATTGGCTTTGTATAATAACCAATATCATCACCACTTGTACAGCTATACATATCATAAGTGATCTAACTGTTTTGCACAATTTTCTTTAACACTGTAAAGAAAATATGTAAAAGAGAAAAGGGGGATGTAATGATCTGCATATGTGTGTGTGTGTGTGTGTGTATATATATATATATATATATATATATATATATATACATATACATACACATACACATACACATACACATACACATACACATACACATACACACACACACACAAGGGGTCAATGTAAATGCAATACAACTAAGCAATCACTAGAGGGAGCATGGGAGATGTATAAATACAGACAAACAGGAAGTCAGGGACTCTGCACAGGAACGGCAGCTGGTGAGCAGGGCACAGACAGGCAGCTCAGATGTGACATAGTATAAGCGCTGGAGAGAGAGAACAAACTCAAAATAAAGCATCCTTCAACTGTAAGACTACGAGCTTTATTCAGACACAAGGAATAACACAACACCAAGCTGTCTCCCCCTCCCTTTCCAATGGCCCCTTGTGCTCCCTATGCCATGATATGGCATTCCAACCATCTGATGGCCCTTTATGCTCCTATGTTAATTCCACACTCCTCCTGTATCCTCTGCTAAGCTGTACCCCAAACCAACTCCATGACTCCTCATACCAAGCTGTACCCCTCACCCATCCATCATGGCTCCTCATGCTCCCATGTCAAAAAATGTCCTATCCGCCCCTCATGCCCGTGTGCCCAGTTATGTCATTTCTATGTTCAATGTTCTACTATACACTGTATACTACCAATGAACCCTACAGTGACAGTAGGTTGTGTAAAATCAGTTATAAATTCATTAATTTGTTACTTTCCACTATGTTTACAAAAAATAATTATTTCACTATAGGACAATATATGTACCAATACATAATTATATAACACAAGGATATAAATTAGGGCTTGGCTGAAAGCCTAGATATCAATTATTCTTGTTGAAATAGCTGGGCCCTAGAGCAATAATTGCTTTATCGACAGCTCTGGCTCTCTGACGCCTGAGGTCAATTTCACAATATTTACTTGCACAAGATGAAGCAGTTTCAAGGCTTGTAGCTTCTGTTATTGATATTTTAAAGGGTCTGGCTAAATGGCACTTTGATTGCTCTGTAGTGAAATGATTTTTTAAAAAATAGTGGAAAGTAATGAATGAATGCCTTTTTAAAACGTTTCTTGTAACACAGCCAGTGTCATTGGTCCTTTTGCTCTGTACAGTGTTACTGGGTTTATGGCAAAGCCTGCTGTCGGGGGCATGTGGGGTGTGGGTTGGGGGGGGGGGGAGACATAGATTGACATAGGGACTGATAACCCCATAGGGATATGAGGGGCCATGTGGGCTGGTAGGGAGACATAGCCAGACTTTCAAAGTCATGAGCAGCCGTAGTTTGGCTTTGACATATGAGGAGAACCATTTTAATTTAACATTTACGCGGGTTCACAACTCATCTGAGGGGCTGTTCACCACAACTCTTTAAAAACCTGGCTCGACTCCATGATAATTGCAGAGGTATGGGAAATGCCTATCTCTGCAATGGAGATGGCCAGGTAAGGAGTGACAGGAACAGGGTTTTGGCACAAGCAAGCCTGCACCCTTTAAAGATACACCAGAAAATTAGATAGTCGAGAAATGGGATCAGGAATCCCAGAATCGAGACCAAACCATATTTTTTAAAGGGCTCCTGAGTCATCCTGGATGGTGAAAATCCAGCCCTAAATATATTTTCTGAAAAATGTAAAAAGCAAACTGTTTTCATTTCAGAGTTACTCATATATATCCAATACACTTTCAACAGCTAAATTAACTTGTGCTATTCAACATACTTTGTATGATTGTCAGATTAAATGGCCAAAACCAATATTTCACGTACTCTAGTTCTATACTACCAAACGACTGTTTGTAAATCCAGTACTGCTTTCCCACTAAACTGTGTATTACTTTTATTGTTCAGTTTATTATGTTTTTTTTACCTGTTGTTTTGTTCTGTTCATCAGCTAGCCCGATTCAGTGTTCCCTCTCTCATTAAATTGATAGGATGAAATGAAGTGAGGTGAGAGGAGGTTCATGTGAACCATAAACACCACCACAGACCTTTCTGGATCGTAACATTTTCTGCTATTCTATCACGGTAGCTCAGTGGTTAGCACTGTTGCTACATTGCGCCGGGTCCCGAGTTCACTTCCTGCTTAGGTCACTGTCTGTATGAAGTCTGTGTGGGTTTTCTCCGGGTGCTCGAGTTTCCTCCCACAAGTCCCGAAAGATGTGCTGGTTAGGTAAATTGGACATTCTGAATTCTCCTTCAATGTACCTGAACAGGCGCCAGAATGTGGTGAATAGGGGATTGTCACAGTAACTTCATTGCAGTGTTGATGTAAGCTGATTTGTGACAATAATAAAGATTATTTATTTATTTATTTTACTTGATGGCTATTTTACCAATGGGAACACACAATGAATTGCCATTGCCTCTCTGAATCCGCAACATTTATTCTGCTCCCGTTTCATTACTGCAGTATTTTTGATTGGAAATATTACTGTTTAGGTCAGCCCTATAAGCTTACATTATAATCCCTAACTCCTTTTTAGTTTATTCTTTCATGGCATGCGCTGGGTTACCGGAAGGCCTATATTTGTTGCCCATGCCTAATTGCCCTTGAGAAGATGGTGATGAGCTGCTTTCTTGACTTCTGCATACAGTACAGTTAGGAAGGTGAGTTCCAGGACTTTGATTCAGCGACAGGGAAGGATCATAAAAATAGTTCCAAGTCAAGTCATTGTGTGGCTTGGAGGGGCATTTGCAGGTGATGTTTCCATGTGTCTGTTGTCCTCGTCCTTCTAGATAGTAGGTGCCAATTTCTTAGCGAGGTTCTGGGTTTGGAGTGTGCTTTTGAAGGAGCATTGGTGAGTTGCTGCAGTACATCTTCTTTATTATCTGCACTGCTGTCACTGCATCTGTAGTGGAAGGAATTAATGATTTAGTTGACAGAAAGTTTTTGCTGGTTTTAGGTTTTTGAGTGTGGTTGGTGCTGCACTCATCTACGTAAGCAGAGAGCATTTTATCACTCCTGACTTGTGCCTCGTTGATGGTTGACAGGCTTTGCAAAGTCAGGAAATGCTTTACTCGTCACTCATCTCAGAATTCCTGGCCTATTTATATGTCTAGTCTAGTTCAGTTTCTGGTCAATGTTGATAGTAGGGAATTCAGTGATGGTTATGCCACTAAATATCATGGGGAAACCACAAACATCTTTGTTGTGCCAGGTATGACTCCAGCCAGTGGCGATTTTCCTGCTGCTTCCCATTGACTTCAGTATGGCTGTTTTAGCAACATTGGGTCAAATGCTGTCTATCAAACCAAACTGCACTCTATAGGTAAACTTCATAAGCATGTTCTTAAATGGTTCTAAAATGAAATTAATTTTAAGGGACACAATTATCTCTTTGATCGCCTAATTAAAATCTTACTTTTAGCACACGGCAGTTCACAACATTATATTGAAGGGTAAAACATTGTGGTTGGTTGATAATGAGCAGCACTCTACACCAAGCATCTGATTCATTCATCATAGATAAATTTAACTATTTTGATTCATTTAGTAAGTACAGATTGCTCAGTTTTTTTAAAGTGAACAATCCAAGCTCGTAATTAATGGAAATCAGTCAAAATGTTCAAATGATATTATGAATGTATCCACTATATTTTTCAGTGAGCTAGAAATATTTTCATTTAAATAAAATTTTGAACTGATAAACCCAGAACCAAAGTAAATAATTAATAATAACTGCTATCACTACAATTACAAGAGTAGGTTTGTTCTGACTCATGGTAGAATTTCAATGTTGGCGACAGGTCATTGTGTGACTTGGAGAACCGATGGAATCCCCGGATCCCCTCCACTTGAATTAAGAGCTAGAATGGGTCAATTAACTGGCAGTGTCAGGATGTAGGACCATCGGGGCAGAAATGTTGCCTCCCCGAGGACTTCTGGCCAATCAGAGGACAGCAGTTTTCCATTGCCCATCAGCACCACAAGGGCCAGTGTCTTCCACTGGGAATGCACCCACCAGAGGCCTAGAATCAATGAGGAAACCAGGCCACAGGTATGTGAGAGTGGGATAAGAGTCACGGTGAGGGTGTCTCCGGCTCATGTTGGGGGTGAGGGTTGAAAGAAAGGGCGGGGGAGAGGTGGGTGTAAGCAAGTTCCCCCTTCTTCCCATTGCCTGAGCCCTTGGTCAGACACTGAGTTCCTTTGAACAAGGGACCACCTGGAAGGAGCGCAAGCAAAATTGACAGTTTTGCTTTCTCAGCTCCCTGTGTGACCTGGCCTACTGCTGGGTGAATACCAGCGGCGGAGGAATGAGGCAGGCAGAATGGAGATTTAAATGACTCGCCTCATCCATTGGGCGCAGACAAGCTATGGTGGGGTGGTAAAACCCTGGCCTTAGTTCATGGTCACCATTACTGAGAGTATCACTGAGTATTGTAAAATCCCAACTGCTTCATTCATGCCATTGAGGGAAGGAAACCTGTCATCCTTACCTGGTCTGGCCTTCATGTGACTCCAAACTCACAGTAATGCGGTTGACTATTAACTGCTCTCTGCAATGACTGAGCCAGCCACTCAGTTTGGGGGCAATGCAACAGATACCGGCCTTCCTGGCAACTCCTTCATCCCAAGAAAGAATAACGAAAAAAATCTGAAAGGTTGTACAGTCGGATATATGCAATTGTCCTTGAAATGTTCTTGTCAGCGCCTGTCCAAAGCTAGCTACCCCCTCACTTGTCATCCCAGTTTTAACCACATGGAATACAACCTTAGTGATCTAATCATCTTCCTTGTCCAGAAGCATGCAAAGCTGCTACCAAATAAATAATAAACCAAAGAGAAAATGCTGGAAAATCTCTGCCTGGCAGCATCTGCAGGGATAGAAAAGAGCTAATGTTTTGATTCTTGATGACCCTTTGTCAAAGTTGCTACCACATTAATATGGCATTTTAAGCTCTGCACCGCTAGTTTTGCTGAAATCATTGACCAAGTACTTCAGGTTTGGTATTCTGACGTGTGCAGAGAAAAGTAAGATGACGTTCATTTAGTTTAATTTTTAAGGCATTTTTAGACACAGGCACACTTCAGACACACAGGTCTCCTGCATCAGTTTCATTAGTTTTTCTCCAGAGTACAAACAAGCTCAAGCTCAAGTTCCAGAAACTAATGGCAGTGTGGACCCATGATAATTTTGATTATTATCTTTGATTCTATGTAAGCATTGAGTAATGTAAGCATTGGGAGCTGACCTTGAACATTTGTTCTCTGGGTCTATGCATTAACAACTTAGCTCAGCATGGCTCCTAAAACTAGCTTCCGACACAATCTCGAACTGAAAGCAACATATGGAGGTTACTCTTCCAACCAGGATGCAAACTGGAATTAGTTTTTCACAAAGAGCATCAGGTTTAAGAACAGATAGAAATGAAGGAGGCCTGTTTAGCATATGCATAAACTATAGCTCCCCCATCAAACATTGAACTGCAACTTGAATTATATAACTCGAGGAATTAATCACTCAGCATGAATATGTACTTCCTGACATCATTCTTGAACTTAAAATCCACTTCTTTGGCCAAGTTACTGCTTCCCCCTCCTACTCTTTGGTTTGGCATCCATTTTTTCTTCTTAGGGTGACTTTTCTTCTGTATTGAAAATTGTTGCTTAACTTGGCCTTTGATCAGTTTATTTATTATGTCCTGAAGTCATGGTTGGTTTAACTTGAAAGAATATTTGAGATTAACCTTTAATGTTCCACTTTGTATCTCGTACTGCTGCATTGTTAAGGTTTGGAAACACAATCTTGTATGGCTTGCCATAGTTATGTGATTCTGTCATGAGGCAAACATCTTAAGATCAGTTCAATAAAGACCTCTCACTGAATACACACTGAAGAAGACTGCTGTCCTTGTATTTGAAACACTGCACAAGGTCCTTTCTCATTCACCCGTTTCATGTCTGAAGAGGCTCTGGCATTGTGGCTGTCTTAAAGTTTATACTACTGTCTCTTTCGTATCTCAGTGACCAGAACTGAATATAACAGTGACAAAAACAATGGGAGGGATTTTCCAGCCCTTCCCACCAGTGGGAAGGAGTAATTTCATTATTTGGCCAGTTATTCCCACAGGACGATCGATTCGTGTGTATTTGGTTGCCTCTTATTAAAAAAAAATTCAACAGGTTGATTTATTTCTAGTCTAGTGAGACCTCCCACATAATAATTAAACCCCTTATTCCTTATTCTTTGGACATCTACAATTGATCACAGGGATTTGTAGCTTTTACATCTAACCAAAATGTATTTGTAAGCATCGGATGCAATTTTCTGGCCCTTCAGAAGAGATCTTCTGATCCCGCCGATTTTTAGTCCATTCTCTGTGGGAAGTGTCTTTGCATCCTACTGAATTTCATTTATTCTTTCGTAACTCCCTTATCATTAATGCTGCAGGAACATCTTGCTGTGCATTCTAAGCTGCTGGAATTCTCCTGATTTTAGTTCCTCTTTGCCCTCTGATACACTTTTAAAAATATTGTTGAGGTTCTAGGGTGCCCTAAATCTTCCCATTTTTAATAGCCGATTTACAGTACCCTGGATTCTTGTTTTTTTTTTGACCCACCAGTTTCTAACAAGCCTTCTGGATATCTTTGCTTTCTTTCACGCCCCATGCATTCATGAAGGTATAGCCTGACTTAGCGAGGAAGGTTATCCTGTCCCAAATAAACTTGATCCTTTACCTTCTAATTGTCTCTGAAGTACAAAATTATTCTGCCTCCTTTTGTGTTTAGCCCTTCGTGAACATTTTGAGCTTTCTTATCTCCTACATCTTCCAGTTTGGGTGATGAACCTGAAATTTTAACGGTTTTCCTTGTTGAAGATGGCACCACCTCACCCACTAAGTGTTTCCAGCATTTACTGGTTTTGTTTTAAATCTGATTATGCTGTATGAGGTTCAATTATTGGAGATTAACCACCTTCCTGCAGCTCCTATTCATAACACCGCAGCAGTTAAAACACAATCAGCTTGTTACACATGTTTCCAGTGCCCACACATATCAAGGTGCCCAAACTATGGACTGTGCTTCAAATCTAGCCCAAGAACGTGAGATGTGTCTCCGGAACAAATACCACAGCAGTCCACAGTGTGCAGTGTTAAGGCTGTTCAGAGCAGCAGCAGAATGTGAGAGGAATTAGAAGAGTTGCTGAGACATGAATTGAAGACTGCAGCTGAAAAGCTGAAAGCCAGCAAGGAATTTGAAGGAGAGACAAGAAAGAATGCACACACACAATTAGAGAAAGAAAGGGGAATAGCAGTATTGCTGCCCTTACTGACGACACAGACAAATTGATCCTCACAAGAGTTGAATTAATGCAACTTTATTATTTAACTCGGACTTTAGCTATGTGCTTATTTAAACAGTTACACAGGTTTCAAGACTCACAACTTGAACAAAAATACTACCCACTAGAGAAAACTTGGCCAGGCTCGCTCTGGAGGGTGTGCGCTGTAAGCTTCTAAACTCGGGTCTTGTCTTGTGAATGTTGATCCCAGGGTTATCGCCATTGAATCTCGAAAATCCCTGCTAAATTATAATATTTTAGCTTGTAGTTTATAGTTCATTCATAAAAACAAACTGGTAGCAAACATAGGTCTTATTCGTCCTCGAGAAAGCATTGTTCTTGCTGTTCTTGTTGGTATCAGCAAAATGTCCAGTTGCAATTTTGTCTGTTCCCATGGAATGCATTTTGCAGAGACCTGAGGTTTTCTCTGTTAGCCTCTTTAATGTTGGCCATTGTCCTCTTTTACCATCATGCCTCACAGCACAATGTTAGCCATCTTTCCTATTCAGACACAGCAATGGTACCAATCTGGAGGAGGGTATAATGACCCTTGTCTTCACCACGTTGGTGAACTGATTGCGCTGAAGGGACACAGGAATTTGTAGGAAAAGCTGGGGATGGGAATGGGATGAGATAGCACTGCGGAGGGTGGGTGGGTGGTTGGGGGGGGGGGGGGGGGGGGTGCGCAGGCAGGGGGGTAACCTAATAGTTTCCAAGTAGCCAGTCCGACCCTGCTTCATGAAACTGATGAAAAGAGGAAAAATAGTGTTCATCAGAAATTGGAATAAGGGGACAATGATGAGGCCAGCATGAAATTTGAGGGGAAAGGAACTGACATGAACCGAATGCGGAAGGTTCAGAAAAGCATGAACACAATCAGAAATGTAAGAAAACATCTGAGGCAGCTGAGTTGCTGGTGTTATCATAATAAAGCAGATTTTTACATTCATCTAATGGACTTCATGGAGCATCGAATGGCCCAGGAGAAGTTTAAAATGTTTGGATCTGTAATAAAGCTGCACCATTGTAAATCAAGCCGCTATCCCTGAAAAGCTTTTCAAAGTCCTCTACTCATACCTTTGAAGGTTATCCCCCCACATATATCGTTCCCACCCTCTGATGTTGTCCTCTTTCACTGTTGATGAAAAGTCCCCAGTGAATGGCCATTGTTCATCGTTAGATTGTTTCCATCAAAAAGAACTGAAAATTGGTATGTAACTGCAGAACTTATTCAGTCTGGAGGGAGTTGAAGGGTATTGGATCACAAGGTTACAGGAAATGAAGTTATCAATGGATAGATTCTTATATATACTTTATCTCCACCTCTGCTTTATTTGTTTGTTTATTTCTCATTTCACTTCCACCTTCTAGAGATTTTTTTTTTGTTAAAATATTTTCTGTTTCCCATTTGACAGTTCCATAACGTCACAAGTTTGCTGGCTTTCTAATGTGTATTTATTTTAACTTTATTTGTTTTAATTTTGATTCCACACTTCACTGTATCTTCAGTTCTCAATAAATTGAGTTTTTTTATATGCTAGCAGCATTAAGCTAATCGTGTCAAATGTGCAATGGATAGCTGATCTCCCTTTGGACAATATACAAAGATCCAATGTGTTTAAACAGAGCAGAATGAAGATTGACACATTGATATTTTGTTATTATTACATTCAGAAGTACCACATTATCTTCAATACTTGTTCTGTAAATATCCAGGGGCAGGGCATTCTGCACCAACATCTGTTCCACTTTGACTTTATGAATTCTGTGTTTGACTCTTGGATCTGAAGCGAAGGCCTTCACTGTGACTATGGGTGCACTCTAACAACACAGCTGCCAATGAGAGTACCGATGCTCAACATCTTTGAGATCTCCCACTCACTTCAGTAGAGGTATTAACCCATTTGAAATAAATTAGTTTGTATTTCCATCAAATTAGCAGAGATTAATTTTAATTGAAAGCACCAATGTTGTCCCCTAGCATTATTTTTAACCACTGTTGCACAGATGAGGGCACAGAATCACAGAGCCTCTTGGTTTTTACACAAAAATGCTTGTTCCTTTACCTCCCCGATAACATTTTGAAACTGATCCTAAAGAGGTGAGAAGGAGTATTCACAGTGATTTAAAAAAGGGGAGGCAGTGGCGTTGTGGTGTTGTCGCTGGGCTAGTTATCCAGAGACTCAGAGCCATGCTCTGTGGAGCTGGGTTCGAATCCTGCTATGGCAGGTGGTGAAAGTTGAATTTGATAAAAGAAAACTGGAATTAAAAGTCTAATAATGACCATGCAGCCATTGCCAATTGTTGTAAAAACCCATCTGGCTCACTAATGTCCTTTAAGGAAGGAAATTTGCCGTCCTTACTTGGTCTGGCCTGCATGTTCTCTCTGAAGAGAAAAAATTTCCTTATGACAGTCATAAGTAACTTAATAGATTATTACAGTTTAGAAGCTGTGCGCTATCTTTCACAAATTTTATTACAGGAGTTCAAATAAACCTGAAAATTAAAAAATGTGTTTTTGATTCTGGACTGTCTTTTAAGTCATCGGTGTTGAATGTCCCATTCGTTGAGAAGGTCACCTACAATTATTCCTATTTGCCCAGTCATTTGTCTAATCCCAAGATGCCGTTGCCATCTCATGTGCTCAACTCATGAGTTCACTCTAAAAATGTCCAACTCCCTCTACACTGACCATTATGCCACCTCTGCTGCTGTGGCCATGCTAGACTGCACTATCTGTTCAGTATCTTCATTCTTCCCAAATCACAAACTGATTTATACCCCTCCCATTCACCATCTTTGTCGTCTCAGGCAGAGGGATTACAAAATCAAGCACTCAACTGGTCAAATCGTTTTGGCTCGACCCTGTCAAGAATAGTGGGCAGGATTCTCCGGCCGGCAATGCCGAAATCGTGTTCAGCGATCGGCTTGAGAATACCCGATTCCAACCAATTCAGGGGCAGCGCCTCTTCTGCGAAGCTCTGCCCCCTCCAAAGCGGTATACACTGCGCCACGTATCGATAGCCTCATGACATTGCCTGACACCCACACCCTGATGCTCCGTCCCTGACTGGCCGAGTTCATGACGGCGTGGGACACGTGTGGTCCCATCCATCGGGAACTCAGTGTGGCGGCTGCAGACTCAGTCCAGTGTCGCAACAGTCTGGGAGGGCCGATCTGTGGGCAGGGGGATGTTATTTGGGGCTGGGAGCACTGGGGGGGGGGGGGGGGGGGTGTAGTCTGGGGTGCGCGAGCTGGCCCAAGGGGGGGAGGGTCTATTTCGCAGGCCGGGTCCATAATCGGCCTCCGCCATGTAGCATGGCGTGGCCGCTGCAGGCTGTTGCCATGCGCATTCCGACCACGGATCCGGCAATTCTCCAGGGTGTATCGGCAGATAACGCAGGGTGCTCTATGCTGCCATGCAGATAGCCCCCAGCAAAACGGGGAATCAGTGGCCGTTTTGTGCCATTTTGTCTGGCGTAAATGCCACCGTTCCCACGTCGGCGTGGGGACATAGCCCCAGAATCGGAGAATCCAGCCCGGTGTCCTTGAGTTTTGTTCTGCTCGGACCAAAACTAACCATATTCCAGGGTAATCCTGCAGTGTAAGGACAGCCCAAGGGTCTTTTTATCCGTGACCAAAACTGCAAATCTGACGAGCTAATGGATTTCTGTGTTTTCAAGGTTTTGACATCGGTGAAGCTGCCTCTTCTAATACCTCCCTTTCATGAACTTCATTTCACCAACCGCTTCCTGCCCCCGACGTTTCAGCCCCAATCCCCTGCATCCGCTGTTTCTCTGCTATCTCTCACCTACCATGCTCTTTCAGTCATCATTGTGAGATGCCATTTCTACCCTTTGATCTGTTCCCAACTTAATTATCCCTTCATTGTTGCCCATGTGTAGTTACACATTTACCTGCCAAAATGCAGCTGGCATAATGGATTTTCTTTCTGTGCATGAAATGTTTCTGATCTCTTGCCAGATACCTGTTCCTAACCATTGAAATGCACACAACTAAATAGTTGGACATCTTCTGTCATTTTTGACTCAGCTGAGCTTTTCAAATCATGTGCTCTATCTACAAACAAGGACCCTTATTTCCACCTGTTTTAGCCTCTACCTGAGTCCTTCCACTGTTGAAAACTTTATCTACATATTTGTCACCTTTAATCTTAATTTCTTCAATCTTTGAATTTCTTATACTCTGTAAACTTCTACATGTTCAAAATCCAACTGCCGTGTCCTCATCGTTAACTTTAAATTCCAGACTAGTAAACCTGAAGAATAATTCGTAACTCTTGTGCAAGCATTCAGTCGCTGAACCATAACTAAATATGCTGTATTTGCCTGTATTTCATTTGTTTAAGTTTCCCTTCTCTTTGTTGGGCTCTGATTGCACAGGGAATCCTCTCATATCTGGCTATAGTGGCCATTATTGGTAATGAAAATGAGTAGGCTTCCCAACATCATCAAAGAGCTTAATTGTGTTTCCACATGTCCAGAATAATGACTGACACCTGGTGCCACTGATGATGATCCTCAGCAAGAAGCATTGGAGCTCTCAACTGAGGGCAATTCATTCATCATACGGGAAACAATCTCGGACCTTCTTGGTTTGCATGATCTAGTTCCATATCAGATAAATCATCTCAGCCACTTTTGAGAGTTCTTGGGTATGTTCAATTTGCAAAACCCATTATTATTGCCTTGATTATTTGTTGTTAGCTTCCCATTCATGAATGAGTGAAAAGATCAGCAGTCTAAAGCTGTGCAGTCTTGAAAGCTGATAGCCCTTTCTGTTAATTTGTGCTTCAGACTCCACAATGCCGTAGTGGAAATATGAGAGGAAAAATGTAAACAGACCAACCACTGGCAAGACTGTGCATTCTGCAACTTGAGGTTTAGGCTCACCTAATTTCTGAAGTATGGAGTGAGATCCTTACTCCTTGCTGAGATCCAGAATATATTCCAACATATAATTTGGCAATTTATGGAGTGTAATATAAGCTATGTCATTTTGGTAACTTATTGTGAGAGAACCAGTTCTAGGAAGGAATTAAAAATGTAATAATTGCTAAGTAGATTGATGTACTTCTTGTCAGGGATTCATAGATATCATAGAATTTACAGTGCAGAAGGAGGCCATTCGTCCCATCGAGTCTGCACCGGCTCTTGGAAAGAGCACACTACCCAAGGTCAACACCTCCCCCTATCCCAATAACCCAGTAACCCCACCCAACACTAAGAGCAATTTTGGACACTAAGGGCAATTTATCATGGCCAGTTCACCTAACCTGCACATTTTTGGACTGTGGGAGGAAATCGGAGCACTCGGAGGAAACCCACGCACACACAGGGAGGATGTGCAGACTCTGAACCGTGACCTAAGCCGGAATCGAACCTGGGACCCTGGAGCTGTGAAGCCATTGTGCGATCCACAATGCTACCGTGCTGCCCAAGTTAGATACATTCCTAAAAGTTGTTTTAAATGTTGCAGAGTGTCAGAACTCATTGGTATTGTAAAGACTGCAATGGAAATCAATTCATATCCTTCTAAAATGTCTTCCTTCAGCAGCCCATCAGATGAAAGATAATACCTTCGGCTCTTGATGTGAGTTTCTCATCTTGCAGCTATTTCATTTGGAGGCACAAGGCAGAAGTGAAACTTGACTTTTCCTGCAAATGCTCGTGTGCCTGCTGCGAGATAGGATTGGTGTAGGCTTGAGCGCAAGGCACCAGCTGTCCTTTTGGCAGGGGATGATGTATGTATTTACAGTACCAATGAGTCATTTAGTTAGAGATTTTAAGCAGATGACAGCTCTGTTTTCTGAGAGTGCGTGGGGATTAAGGAGGAGGTGATTGACACAAATTTATGCTGTGGGAATATTTTCAGCATGGTATTCATGGAGAAATAGGGTACATTTTGTTTGGCTAATAGTGGGACTTTCATAAGGCAAAAAGTACAGTGCTGAGTTTTGAAAAGGAAGATCGCTGACACTTGTTGAAAATCATTTGATAGTTGCAATTTTTCCAAGTCGTCCCATAAATGAAAACAGTACTGTTTTCTACGTGGAACAAAGCGATTGTTGGGCATTTGAAAAGAAAGAATTGGTCTTGACTATGGAATGGTTTACAATAAAATGGGTTTTCTCAATGCTATCAGTTTCCCAAACACTGTGGTCCTTTGTTGCTTCATTCCCTCTGGCATTTTGAAAAACTTAACCATTCACAGGATGCCAGCAATTATTGTCTATACCGAATTGCCATTTAGAAGGTGGTAGTGAGCTGCCAACTTAAACCTCTGCAGTTCTTATGCTGTAGGTACACTTGCAATTCTGTTAGAAAGGTGGCTCCAGGAATTTGACCCAGCCACAATCAAGGACCACATAAATTTTCAAAGCAGGGTGTTATGTGCCTTGGAGATGATGGTGTTTCTGTGAGTTTGCTGTCATTTTCCTTCCAGGTTCTGGAGGTCGCAGGTTTTGGAAATGCTATTAAAGAAGCCTTGATGAGTTGCTGCAGCGCAACTTGTAGATGGCACAAACAGTAGCCACCATACACAGGCACTGGAGGGAGTGAAAGGCTAAGGTGGTGTATGGAGTGCCAATCAAGTGGTCTCCTGGATGGTATTGGGATTCTTGAGTGTTGTTGGAACTGCACATATCCAGACAAGTAGGGAGCATTTTGTCATTACACCGACATGTGCATTGTAGATGGGCCAAAGCTTTAGGGAGTCAGGAGGCGAGTCATTTGTCACAGACCATAGACCAGTCATAGACCAGTAAGCCTAACATTTTTAGTGGGGAAAATGCTTGAATCCATTATCAAAGACTTTATAGCGGAATATTTAGAAAGCAGTGGCAGGATCAGTCAGAGTCGGCATGGATTTATGAAGGGAAAATCATGCTTGACAAATCTGTTGGAATTCTTTGAAGATGTAACCAGTACAGTTGACAAGGGGGAGCCAGTCAATGTAGTATGTTCGGACTTTCAGAAGGTTTTTGGCAAAGTCCTGCATAAGAGATTATTGTGCAAAGTTAAAGCACATGGGATTGGGGGAATTGTATTGAGGTGGATGGAAAACTGGTTGGCAGAGAGGAAACAAAGAGTAGGGGTTAATAGGTCCTTTTCAAATTGGCAGGCAGTAACTAGTGGGGTACCACAGGGATCCGTGCTGGGACACCAGCTATTCACAATATATATTAATGATTTGGATGAGGGAACAAAATGTAAGATCTCAAAGTTTGCAGATGATACCAAGTTAGGTGGGCGGGTGAATTGTGACGAGGATGCAGGGATCCTATAGGAAGATCTGGATAGGTTGGACGAGTGGGCAAATCAATGGAATGCAGTATAATTTGGATACGTGTGAGGTTGTTCACTTCGGAAGCAAAAACAGGAAGGCAGATTACTACCTGAGTGGTTGTAAACTGGGAGAGGGGAGTGTGCAGTGGGACCTGGGTGTCCTTGTTCACCATTCGCTGAAGGTAAGCATGCAGGTGCAGCAGGCGGTAAAGAAGGCTCATGGTATGTTGGCCTTCATTGCGAGAGGTTTCGAGTATAGAAGTAGGGATGTGTTGCTGCAATTGTACAGGGCCTTGGTGAGGCCACACCTGGAGTCTTGTGTGCAGTTTTGGTCTCTTTCTCTGAGGAAGGATGTTCTTACTCTTGAGGGAGTACAGCAAACATTTACCAGACTGATTCCAGGGATGGTGGGACTGTCATATGATGAGAGATTGACTAGGTTGGGATTGTTCTCACTGGAGTTCAGAAGAATGAGGGGGATCTCATAGAGACTTAGAAAATTCTAACAGGACTAGACATGGTAGATGCAGGCAAGATGTTACCAATGATGGCGTGTCCAGAACCAGGGGTCACAGTCTGAGGATTCAGGATAAACCATTTCAGACAGAGATGAGGAGACATTTCTTCACACAAATCTTTTATTACACTCCTGTATCATCTTTTATTACACTCCTGTATCATCTTTTATTACACTTGTTTGTATGTTTCGATACACTACGGAGTGTAATATGTGTTACTCAAACCTTGGTTGCTGATGAGATTTTCTGAATCTCGATGAAGAAGACTCAAACGTGTCCAGTAGTAACAAAAGGTTTATTTCTATAACAATAATTGCGTGAGTTCTTTACTTTAACATTGATACTAGTGATAAGGTCAGCAAGATCTAATTACAGTAACTATGCTTAATTAAACTAACCATCTGAGCTAATCTTCTACTCCTGTCCTGGTCACAGTACACCCAAAATAGTGAGCGAGAGGCACAATGCAGTTGATTTTCTACTCCTCTTGGTCCGGCCCTCTAGTGATCATCTGGTGCTGCTGATTACACATTAACCCCTTATGTACGTGCACAACAACAAAGAGTGGTGAGCCTGTGGAATTCATTACCACAGGAAGTAGTTGATGCTAAAACTTTGAATATATGAGGCGGCTGGATGTAGCACTTGAGGAGAATGGCATCAAAGGCTATGGGGAGAAAGCAGGATTAGGCTATTGAGTTGGATGATCAGCCATGACCGTGATGAATGGCGGAGCAGGCTCGAAGGGCCAAAAGGCCTCCTCCTGCTCCTATCTTCTATGTATCTATATATGTATCTATGTCACAGTACCCTTTCCTGTTATTATAGCCACAATGTTTATGTGGCTGGTCCAGCTGGATTTTTGATCAGGTAATTTCTTCATTAATGCTTGTAATTTCAAAAATATTAATTCAACGTATTCTAGATATATCACTCTTTCTACCCACAGCTCAAATACTTAAATGTCGCTGTATTAAGTTGACTAGTTTGCTTGTGTAAAATATTACTGCAAATATTTTGGCTCAAAAGCAGCATTTTTCATATTCCTCAAAGAACACTTAAGTCTAATTTCTTTTTTAGGGTTCAATCCAAAAAATGTCAAACCTGTACAATCCTGAATGTGAATGTCAGATAACCAAATCTTGGATGTGTCATTGATTCAATTTATTTGTAAAAGTGTAAATGCCAATGAGAATAAGTATCAGTAACTAAATGCTTAAAACTTTTATATGTTTAAGCTGTGCTTTTATTTTTTAATTATTAAAATTATCCTATTACAAATGACAAACTGGTGTGGTTATTAATTACTCACTGGTATTTAGTATGATTTAGTGATGTTAGTTTTTACTTTGTTCCATGGTATTGGATTTCACTTAATTGGTCTCATATTAAATATGCATGTCAATGTCTCAAAAATGACCCATGTAAAAGTCGACTTTGGCTTTAAAAAGTGGTCTCAAAAATTCACTTTTACTTGAGTATATGCAGTGTTTAATAATTGATTTCCTGTGACACTGCTCACAGACAAAAATAGAAGGATATTCACTCAGTGTCTACCTGTTTTCCATTCATTTTGTGTCTTTCTCTCTCCATTTCTCTGTCCTCTGACCCCATTCACTTTTCCTCTTTTTGTCTCTTTGGATCAGTTTTAAACAATTATATTGTTGTCCCTGTCTTTCCTTCTCAACTATTCTTGTGTGGTGGGTTCTTTGTTTTCCAATGTCTTAATCTATTTTATTTGTCATTTAAAATGGAAAATTCAAGTTAATTACTTTGCAAGAACCAATAATCAATGGAAACTATACCAAAGTCGATTGTGGGTAAAATTTTGAAAGAACAAGTGAATATTGCTAGGATTAGAAGGAAAAAGAGTTTTTATTTGTGAGTTTTAATTTTTGTTGTTTATTTTAAGAGATAGTAAGGCAATATAATATTTGGCTATTAGAAATTTCTCCTAATGGCCTCCTCTTAGAACAGCAATGATTCACTATTGTTGAGATGGTGATATCTTTCCACTTAAAAAAATAATTGCACAATATAATCTGGGATTTAGCCTTTGCAAAATAAGAACAAGAAGTGAGTAAATAATATTCACAGATCAGTCACGATGCTGTAGCCCACACTGCGCTATAAATACCAGTAAGGAGGATGGCAGTAAAAATTTGTTGTTGTCGATTACCATAATCTGTTCAACTGCAAGTACGGTGGTGGTTGTGTAGATCTTTCCGATCTTGACTTTAATTGAAATATGTAAGGCTATTCCTAATATCTGTACAATTTACATTTTTCTTAAATAGAATCAGTTTAAATATCAGTTTTTCTACAACACTCCAGGGAGTGAAACAAAATTAAAAACATACCAGAATATATGTTAATATCTAGGGGAAAGAAGAAGCAAGATCAAGATCTTTATCAGTACTAATTTAGCAAAATTGTCCTGATAAATGGAATAACCTTTGAAGATCCCTCAAAATAATTTGAGAAATTGGGTACGATCTAAGATAGAATTTGTCCCGAGACTCCCACCTCACAATAAATGTAAAAAGCTTTTGTCAATCCTTAGTATAAAGTAATGCAAAATGTCACTGGGGATTTTGTTACATTCTACGAATTTGTGTATACATTTTATTGTGCACATCCTACTATTAACAGTGTCAAAACAGCTCCTGTTAAAGTCACAATTGGCATCCTGTGGGGCGGTGGGCGTGATTCGAACGCCCAATTGCGCCCGGCACACCTTTCGCTATTCCCAGAGAATACGGGGAGAGCCCCTAAACTGGGAGAGGTGCACTCTGTCCGTGGCGCCCGGCACAATCTGGTTCACGCTCTTGCTGGGCGTGAACCAGACTCGCATACTTAAATGAGTGTTTAAACTAATTTAAATGTGCTCAACTTGCTCAAGGCAGGAGTCTCCAGGCATCCGGAATTCACCACCCCCGTAGGCGCAGCGTGAGGTTGGTGCGAAACCAAATATAAACCAGACATGATGGCCAAATTTCCATTGGAGCCCCTGAGTGGATGGGAACCCCTAACACTGGGCAGTGTCAACCTTCCACTGTCAACCTGGCACTATCAGGTTGGCACTGCCAGGGTTCAAGGTATGGGGCCTGAGAGGGGCCATGGCCATTAAAGGGGAGGGGGAATTGAGGGGAGTCCTAAAAGGGGGTGGGGGAATGGGGATCATTATTATTGTGTTTCCCTTATTTGGTGTGGGGAGCCCGATGCCGCAAGGAGCCCGATGTGGGTGAGGATGGATTTGGGGGGAGGGGGCAAAAGGAGAGGTCACTCTCATGCGTGCTGGGGGGGGGGAGACGCCGCTATTTAATGAAGGGGGGGGTGTTGACCCTCCGACATCAAGATTTGGAGATGTTGCTCATGCCTGTGGGGTATCGTAATGTCCTTCATTGGGAGGTGGGAACAGGAGAGGTGTGGGGATCTTCAACTTAACTTTGAGATTGGGGCACCCTTTAAAAATGACCCCTTGATCTCTGAGGAGCCAATCTTGCCGGTGTCTTGACGTCCCAACCCCCCCCCCAATTCTTAAGTATGGGAGAATTTCTGTGAGAATCTCTCGAGCACTTAAAAAAAATGATTAAGGGAGGATGAATTCCGATGGGAATTACATAGAACATAGAACATAGAACAGTACAGCACAGAACAGGCTCTTCGGCCCTCGATGTTGTGCCAAGCAATGATCACCCTACTCAAACCCACGTATCCACCCTATACCCGTAACCCAACAACCCCCCCTTAACCTTACTTTTTAGGACACTACGGGCAATTTAGCATGGCCAATCCACCTAACCCGCACATCTTTGGACTGTGGGAGGAAACCGGAGGAAACCCACGCACACACGGGGAGGATGTGCAGACTCCACACAGACAGTGACCCAGCCGGGAACCGAACCAGGGACCCTGGAGCTGTGAGGCATTTATGCTAACCACCATGCTACCGTGCTGCCCTTGTGCCAGAACAACCAACAGGATTCTCAATGCTTTTCCTACCAAAATGGCACTTAGCCATTTTTTGGGAGAATCACCCGCAATTCTAATCAAGTCCTCAATTCTTGAACCACCTGCAAGTTTTGGCAATTTTTACCATGCCATCCTCTCCCAATGTATCTCCAGTGTTGTCCAACTGTGTGGTACTGCACTCATTTGGTTCCATTCTTATCTGGCAAGTCAGAGAGTGTCATATGCAAAGGCTTCTCTTCTGGTTCTGCACCATTAGTTTAGGTGTCCAGGCATTCAGCCTTGGTCCCCTCCTATTTCATCATTTGCATCCTGCCTCTCAGCATTATTGTCCAGAAACACAGCATCAGATTCAACATGTACTCTGATAACAGCCAACTTTATCTCTTCACCATCACTCCCAATTCCTCCACTGTTTTATCACTTGGAGAAATAGAGAGGTGTGGGGAGTGCCTACCTCTGAGCCAGAATCTCCAGGTTTGAGTCCCACCCCAGGGCTTGATGGCCAAGGAAGGTGCGTTCATAACACAGCCAAACAAAGTGAGTGTCAATCTGCAAGTCCTTCCAATACTTCAATGGCTGGAGATAAGAGCAGGAGAGATGCCTGGTCAACCATGCTTGATATGGCATGGTCCTTCCTCGAACTATAAACCTCTGGCGACAGACCAGTCACCTGTTCTGGGAACTACCAGCTATGGGAACAGATGAAAGTCTGCCTTAGTGCAATACTTGGTGTGGGAAGTGAATTGGAATTCATCACCCTGTGGTCGCTAACTTTCATTTGGTTCCAGGTTTAGCAACTCAACAATGTTAAAACTCGTTCTTTATTTCAGATATCTCTGTAGTGTTGCACTTCCATATCTCTGTAATCTCCTCCAGCCCTATGACCCTCTGAAAATTTGTGCTCCCTAAACCTTGACTTCAGGACCATCCCTGATTTTAATTGCTTCACAGCTGAAGGCTGTGTCTTAGCTGCCAAGGGCATAAGCTCTGCAATTTATACTGCTCTGGTGACTTGCCTTTTTTGACTCATTGAACAGTTACAGCTGCGAAGGAGGCCATTTGGCTCAACATGTCCGTGCTGGTCCTCTACAAGAGCAACTTACCTTATCCCAGTCTCGCGCCCTTCCCCGCAGCCGTGCAAATGTTTTCTTTTCAAATAATTGTCCAATGCACTTTTGAATGCCTCAATTGAATTTGCTTGTGGCTGAGTCTCAAATTTTGTTTGATAATGTTCCTGTGAAGTGGCCAGGGAAGTTTTATTGCATTTGAGCTGTCATAAAAATCTATGTTGTTACCCTTATGCAGAATTATTGAAGCTGCTTTCTTTCTGCCTACATTCAACGGTCTTTGGTCTATTTTCTTGGATCTTTCTTGCAGCAATTCTGACACTGACCTATCTTTCTCATTCCAATTTACCCGTGCCAATTATTTTCTTCTGCTGCTCACATGGAACCTGGTAGATTATGTTGAAAAGAGTGAGCGTAGAAGAAGCAAATTGACTACAAATTGTTCATAATTTGGCAAATCCATTGTTGGGTGATGTTTGGTTTTTGTTTAGTGGCGCAGATAGCATCAGGTGACATACTACAGCTGAAATGTAGGAGCAGTTGGGTCACTGTGCAAACTGAAATTGGACCAGTGTTAGATACATTTATGGGGTTTTGCTTATTTCATTAAAAGGGATAAGCTTCCAAATTGCTGTTCGAAATGTATGAACATTACCCGGGAGGGGGTAATTCTGACCCATATTTCAGCCTTAACCTTAACTGCCTTGGAGTGGGAGGTTGCAGGATCAAACTCTGCCTCTGCTCTGTCTATTCCATGGGTGAAGAGAATCTCAGGAGAACGACAGATTCAGATTAAGGCAAGGCATCTCCCCAAAGGTGTAGTGGAAATATGCTGGACGACTGCCATGTGCCTTCATGCAGTTGTCTGTGACATTGGCGGTGGTTTATGTGCAGGCTACAATTTCTCGATTGCAGAGGCCTTTGTCCTGGAGAAGGAATGAAGTCGGGAAGAAATATCACGGTGCACAAATATTTTATACAGTTGTCCCTTCAACCCAAAAAGCAAAAGGATCCTGCATAGTTTCTTTCAGAAATTAAATATGGGAAGAATTGTATTTTGCTGTTGAGATTTTGTAGCTGATATTACTTTCCTGGTCGGCTACTAAGGACTCGGATGCTTTCAGAATAACTGTGCCAAATATTTACAGGACCATCATTGTTTTTACAGGCCCTTCCAATTCTATGGCACGACCACAAGATCTTATGTAATGTGCTCTCACATTTCGCTTACCAGCTTGTCAGAGTAGGAATTAAGATATTTGAGCTGGAGCTTGGTGTAAATATGAGGGAGAGGCCATGCCTGTCAGTATAGAGGCAGAGTCATGCTCTGGATGGTAGGACCTCTAATAGTGATGAGATCAAAAAGATGTGGACACAAACAAAATCAATTTAGATTTTCCAGAGACACAGGAGTATATTTGTGCATTCAACATAATAAAGGCTCTGACTTTAAATCATTGTAACAAATTATACAGCTGAATCCAATAAGTAGTAATTTATCGAAACAATTGCTACTCATCGTTTTTTTGTTCCCAATCTTGATTTTGCTTTTATGAAGAGAAGGCCAGAATATCTCATTGAGCTCAATAGATGCAATTAAAGGGTATTTTCATTGCTCGGGATGTGTGTCTGAAAGTAGCAAGGAATTGCTGGAGGTTTTTTTTGGCACTTTTCTTTATAAGAGTGACGCTGGCATTTTCACAGGAGCCAAAGTGCATCAGGGTACCCTACAATAAATGCAATTCAAGAAAGGTTACTAGGACTTTAAAAGTATTAGTCGAACAAAGAAAATTTAGTTGGAAGGCATCCTAATTTGTGATGTGGCCATCAATTCACTCAGAGACTCGAGTCGAAGTAAACAGTGGTTTTAATCAGCTTACAACTTTGCCTGCCTGCGACCGGCACATTACTGAAGGCGTTCCCGCAGGTCAGCTGCTCTATACTTCCTATAAGGGGCGGTGCCATGGGCGGAGCCCGTACATGCTCCACATCTCCCCCTGTGGGTGAAGCCACACAGTGGCCCATAGATGGAGCCCACAGGGTTAATAACATGGTATAATGTAACACAATATACTGGTGAATTAACAGTATTTATACATTCACCACATTCACACCCTGTAAAAAAAATTAAGTCCGGCGGGGGTGACGGGTTCACAAATTCAGTCGGTCCGGCGCCCGGATCATACGTTGTGACCGACGAAGCACTGGTGTCGCCATCGTTTCGGGTGGCTGTGGAAGTGCATTCGGGGGCAGTTCTTCTGGAGCTTCGTTCCTGCGGACTGGTGTGCCGGGTGGAAGTGAGCGAGGAAACCAAATAGGTACGGGGACGCAGGACACAGGGAGTTGGGCGGGGTATAGTATGGGTGGTACATTAGTGGTGGAGGAGCCTGCGGGCGCCAGGTCTCGGAGGGAGACGGTATCCTGCCGGCCATCGGGGTATTCGCCGTATGCATAGTATGGGTTCGAGTGCAGGAGCTGGACCCTCTCTACCAGGGGGTCAGTCTTATGGGTCCGAACGTGTTTCCGAAGGAGGACAGAGCCTGGTGTCCTCAGCCAGGACGGAAGCGAGGCACCTATGGTAGTTCCCCTAGGGAAGATAAACAAGCGGTCATGAGGAGTCTGGTTTGTGGCCGTGCAAAGGAGGGACCTAATAGCATGGAGCGCATCGGGAAGGACCTCCTGCCAGTGGGAAACCGGAAGATTCCTGTACCGTAGGGTCAGCAGGACGGTCTTCCAGACCGTCGCGTTCTCCCTCTCCACCTGCCCTTTTCCCCTGGGGTTGTAACTGGTAGTCCTGCTCGAGGCGATGCCCTTACTGAGCAGGTACTGACGCAGTTCGTCGCTCATGAAAGACGAGCCCCTGTCACTGAGGACATAATTGGGGAAACCAAACAGGGTGAAGACACTGTGCAGGGTTCTGATAGCGGTGGGGGTGGTCATGTCGGGGCATGGGATGGCAAACAGGAAACAGGAGAACTCATCTGTAATGTTAAGAAAATAGGTATTGCGATTATTTGAGGGGAGGGGCCCTTTGAAATCAATACTGAGGTGTTCAAAGGGCCGGGAAGCCTTTACTAGGTGGGCCTTATCTGGTCGATAGAAGTGCGGTTTACACTCTGCACAGATTTGGCAATTCCTGGTTACAGCTTTGACCTCCTCGGTGGAGAAGGGCAAGTTGCGGCCCTTGATGTAATGGGTGAGCCGGGTGATCCACGGGTGGCAGAGGTCGTCGTGGATAGCCTGTTGTCGGTCGTCTTGTGCGCCGGCGCATGTGCCGCGGGACAGGGCATCTGGGGGCTCATTGGACCAGTCAAGACCTTGATGCATACCCCCTTCCCCGGATCTGATTTACCATGTCTGCAATCCGGGGAAGGGGGTACGCATCAAGGTGCGTAAACCGGTTAATGGTCTGGCTGTAATCAACCACCACCTGGAACTTTTCCCCGGTCTTGACGACCACTACCTGAGCTCTCCAAGGGCTATTGCTGGCTTCTATGACTCCTTCCCGCAAGAGACGCCGGATCTCGAACCTAATAATGCCCGGTCCTGCATACTATACCTCCTGCTTCAAGTGGCTACTGGCTTGCAGTCCGCGGTGAGGTTAGCGAAGAGGGGAGGGGAGTCGATTTTTAGGGTTGCGAGGCTGCATATAGTGAGCGGGGGCAGGGGTCCGCCAAAACTAAGAGTTAGGCTCCTGAGATTGCACTGAAAATAGAGTCCTAAGAGGAGAGGGGCGCAGAGGTCTGGGAGCACATACAATTGAAAGTTAGTATACTCGGCGCCCTGTATCGCTAAGGTTGCACTAGTGCGCCCTTGGATTTGTACTGAGTGCGACCCAGAGGTGATGGAGATTGTTTGTTGCGCCGGGAATATCGGGAGCGAACAGCGTCTTACCAGATCCGGGTGGACAAAGCTCTCTGTGCTCCCGGAGTCGAATAGGCAAGGTATCTTGTATGCGTTAACCTGGACGGCCATCATGGAGCTCTTGAGGTGCTTGGGTCTTGACTGGTCCAAGGTGACTGCGCTGAGTTTTTTTTTATAAATGTTTTTTATTCAGTTTTCATGTTTTATATTGAACAGATTACAAATTGTTAGAGAGAGAGAAAAAAAAAAGAACACGCAAAAATCAACATATATATTTACAGGTAAGCATCTTCGTAGTAATAACTGTGGCCTCCCCCCTTTAGCCGGCATACATATTTTACATTCCCCAACATGTTTATTGGCATTTATTTAGTTTGGTTTTGGGCCTTAGCTAGCCATCAAACCTCCGTAACGAACCCGTAGCCCCCCCCCGGCTACCTTCCCCCGACTATTCTTCCCCTTGTACGTTGGCCACAAACAGGTCCCGGAACAGTTGCATGAATGGCTCCCACGTTCTGTGGAAGCCGTCGTCCGACTCTCGGATGGCGAATTTGATTTTCTCCATTTGGAGAGAATCCGAGAGGTCGGACAGCCAGTCTGCAGCTCTGGGCGGTGCTGCTGACCGCCAGCCAAACAGGATTCTACGGCGGGCGATCAGGGAGGCAAAGGCAAGGGCGTCCGCCCTCCTCCCCAGGAATAGATCTGGCTGGTCTGAAACCCCGAAGACCGCCACTATCGGGCATGGCTCCACCCTCACCCCCACCACTTTGGACATAGCCTCGAAGAAGGCTGTCCAGTACTCTACAAGTCTGGGGCAAGACCAGAACATGTGGGCGTGGTTGGCCGGGCCTCTTTGGCACCGCTCACATCTGTCCTCCACCTCCGGGAAGAACCTACTCATACGGTTTCTCGTTAAGTGGGCTCTATGTACCACTTTTAGTTGCGTCAGGCTGAGCCTTGCGCACGTGGAGGTGGAGTTGACCCTATGCAGTGCTTCGCTCCAGAGTCCGCAGTCTGTCTCCATCCCCAAGTCGTCCTCCCATTTCCTTCTTGTTGCGTCCAGTACGGTGTCGTCCCTTTCTACCAGTCGGTCATACATGTCGCTACAGTTCCCTTTCTCTAGGATACTTGCGTCCAGTAGGTCTTCCAGTAGTGTCTGTCGTGGCGGTTGTGGGTACGTCCTTGTCTCCTTTCGTAGGAAGTTTTTGAGCTGCAGGTACCGTAGCTCGTTCCCCCCGGCTAGCCAAAATTTCTCTGTCAGTTCGTCCAGTGTTGCGATCCTGTCGTCCGTGTATAGGTCCCTGACTGTCAGTGTCCCCCCGTCCTGCCTCCACCTTTTGAAGGTGGCGTCAGTCAGTGCTGGTTTGAACCTATGGTGTGACTGCGCTGAGTTGAGGATAGTCTGCGGCGTGGTCAGCGGTGCTGGGGCGGCCCAGCGATGAATGTCCGTGCAGGTTGTATGCGTTGAGCGGCGTAGCGGGTGATGGCCAAGATGGCGGCCCCCGTTGATCGCACGTGGCGGGCGGCTAGGAAGGTGGCATCCAAGATGGCGGCCCCCATGGATTGCACGTGGTGAGGAAGATGGCGCCCAGGATGGCGGCCCCCATGGATCACACGTGGCCGGCTGCGTGGGGGAGGATGGCCAACATGGCGGCGCCCGTGAGTTGCACGTGTTGTGCGGAGTCGGGGTTGGCAGACACACTGCCACATTACAGGGTCTGCGGGCCTGAGAGTCGGTGGATCGAGCTTGTGCGTTCGAGTTCGAGTGTTTAGGCTTGGTCAGGCAGATCTTTGCGCAGTGTCCTTTTCGCCCGCAGCTGCTGCAGTTCGCTTGCGGGCTGGGCATTGTTGCCGGGGGTGTTGAGTCTAGCCGTAAAAATGGCAAGGTAGCCCCTGTGGTGGGCGGGCGGCCGGCCGCGTGGCACAGGCCTGGGGTAGACCACGAGGGAGTCGCGTGATCGGCCGGGAACGCAGTGAGACTCTGAAAAGCGACCTCCAGCGAGGTAGCCAGTTTTACCATGTCCTCCAGGACCTGGGCCTCTTTTTCGAGCAGGCGCCGCCTCACATAGTTCCATCGGACCCCCGCAATGTAAACGTCTCGGATGGCGAGTTCCATGTGCTGAGTGGCTGTAACGGCCTGATAGTTACAGTCGCGCGCGAGGGCTTTGAGGTTGCGCAGATAGTCATCTAGTGACTCCTCGGGGCGCTGGCAGCGAGTAGTGAAGATATGTCGAGCATAGACTTCATTCACAGGCCGCAATTACATGCGTTCGAGTATCGCGAGGGCCTCGGTATAGGAGGTGGCTTCATCGAGTTGGGGAGAAATGTTGGGGATGGCTCACCCGTGCGTGGAGAAGACTCAATTTCTGTTCGTCCATGACGGATGACGTCGACGACGCGGCCAGGTAGGCCTTGAAACACCGAAGCCAATGTGAAAAAATTTATTTTGCCTCCGCGGCCTGTAGTTCAAGTTCCAGTCTGTCAGGTTTGAGGGCTGACTCCATAGTCGTCCCCTGGGCCAGATGGGATTTATCCTAGGATTCTCTGGGAAGCCAGGGAGGAGATTGCAGAGCCTTTGTCCTTGATCTTTATGTCGTGTTTGTCGACAGGAATAGTGCCGGAAGACTGGAGGATAGAAAATGTTGTCCCCTTGTTCAAGAAGGGGAGTAGAGACAACCCTGGTAATTATAGACCTGTGAGCCTTACTTCGGTTGTGGGTAAAATGTTGGAAAAGGTTATAAGAGATAGGGTTTATAATCATCTTGAAAAGAACAAGTTGATTAACGATAGTCAACACGGTTTTGTGAAGGGTAGGTCATGCCTCACAAACCTTATTGAGTTTTTTGAGAAGGTGACCAAACAGGTGGATGAGGGTAAAGCAGTTTATGTGGTGTATATGGATTTCAGTAAGGCGTTTGATAAGGTTCCCCACGGTAGGCTATTGCAGAAAATAAGGAAGTATGGGATTGAAGGTGATTTAGCGGTTTGGATCAGTAATTGGCTAGCTGAAAGAAGACAGAGGGTGGTGGTTGATGGCAAATGTTCATCCTGGAGTTCAGTTACTAGTGGTGTACCGCAAGGATCTGTTTTGGGGCCACTGCTGTTTGTCATTTTTATAAATGACCTGGAAGAGGGTGTAGAAGGATGGGTTAGTAAATTTGCAGATGACACGTAGGTCGGTGGAGTTGTGGATAGTGCTGAAGGATGTTATAGGATACAGAGGGACATAGATAAGCTGCAGAGCTGGGCTGAGAGGTGGCAGATGGAGTTTAATGCGGAAAAGTGTGAGGTGGTTCACTTTGGAAGGAGTAACAGGAATGCAGAGTACTGGGCTAATGGCAAGATTCTTGGTAGTGTAGATGAACAGAGAGATCTCGGCATCCAGGTACATAAATCCCTGAAAGTTGCCACCCAGGTTAATAGGGCTGTTAAGAAGGCATATGGTGTGCTAGCCTTTATCAGTAGGGGAATTGAGTTTCGGAGCCACAAGGTCATGCTGCAGCTGTACATAACTGTGGTGCGGCCGCTCCTGGAGTACTGCGTGCAGTTCTGGTCACCACATTATAGGAAGGATGTGGAAGCTTTGGAAAGGGTTCAGAGGAGATTTACTAGGATGTTGCCTGGTATGGAGGGAAGGTCTTACGAGGAAAGGCTCAGGGACGTGAGATTGTTTTCGTTAGAGAGAAGGCTGAGAGGTGACATAATAGAGACATATAAGATAGTCAGAGGGTTAGATAGGGTGGACAGTGAGAGTCTTTTTCCTGAGATGGTGATGACCAACACGAGGGGACATAGCTTTAAATTGAGGGGTGGTAGATATAGGACAGATGTCAGAGGCAGTTTCTTTACTCAGAGAGTAGTAGGGGTGTGGAACGCCCTGCCTGCAACAGTAGTAGACTCGCCAACTTTAAGGGTATTTAAGTGGTCACTGGATAGACATATGGATGAAAATGGAATAGTGTAGGTCAGATAGGCTTCAGATGGTTTCACAGGTCGGCGCAACATTGAGGGCCGAAGGGCCCGTACTACGCTGTAATGTTCTATGTTATATGTTCTAGTTCTTTCAGCTGATTTAATTGATGCGACCATCAATTCACTCGAAGACTCGAGTCGAAATAAACAGTGGTTTTAGTCAGCTTACAACTTTGCCTGCCTGCGACCGGTACAATACTGAAGGCGGTTCTGCAGATCTGCTGCTCTTATACTTCCTATAAGGGGCGGAGCCATGGGCAGAGCCTGTATATGCTCCACATCTCCCCCTGTGGGTGAAGCCACACAGTGGCCCATAGATGGAGCCCACAGGGTTAATAGCATGGCATAATGCAACACAGTATACTGGTGAATTATCAGTATTTATACATTCACCACAATCTGTAAATGGTAGGAGCCAAAATGCACAATGAGGTTTTGAGGAAATTGTTCGAATAAAAGTCTTTAGATGCGCATGAATTCTTTTGTGTAAAAGTGTGAAATGTGATGAGAAAGAAATGAATATGAACACATTTTAAAATGATGGAAGTACGAAATGACAGGATTATTATACAATGAAACTTTAACAATATGTTTCCAAGTCTCAATGCTTTGAGATTGAGAAATTCAAAGAACAAAGGAAATTCCCAGCTGATTAATGTAGAAGTCATTTGAATAATCACAATTTCATCCAATGCTTCAGCTTTAAGCAGTACCAGTGAGTTGCGTGCTGTTTAACTGTTCCAGTAAATAACTGCAAAATACTTCAAACTTAGGTTGGCTAAGTGAAGCAGAAAAAAACAAATTTTAAAGCACGTTGTTGATTAAAATGGGCATTTCTAGAATTCGTGCATATCATTTTTATGTTACTGGGCAGGATTTTCGGTTCCCCAGCCCCGTGTTTCTCGGTGGCATTCTATCTTCCCGATGCTTGTCGCATTGAAACCACCCTTGCCGCCGGGAAGCACACAGGCAGAAGTGTGTTGCCGGCGGGAAAATCCCGATGACCGAGAATTCCGGCCAGTGTTTCCTTGATTCTGTCTCTTCACCCATCGAAGAGTGTTGCATCATTTTCTCTTTTGGTTGTCTCTCGTATTGTTCATTCATTTTTTAATGTTATATTCCTCTTTCAACTTAGAATTTTTTGTTATGCTCTTGCTGTTCCTCATTTATTTATCCCTTCTAGATACTGAGTATCTTTCTCTCTGCATTTCTTCATCCCTCTATCTCTAATTTTCCTTTATTTGGTTTAATTTAATTTGTTTATTGTCACATGTACCGAAGTACAGTGAAAAGTATTTTTCTGTGGCCAAGGAAACGTACATAGTATGTACACAGTAGACAAAAGAAAAAAAAACTGGATAGTTACAGCAAATGTGAAAGTACACAGAACATCAACAAATAAATAATTAATTACATTATGGAACAAGGGCAAAAATAACGAGGCACATATGACCGAAGCAAGAGCAGCATAGAGCGTCGTGAATAATGTCTGATAGGGAACAGATCAGTCTGAGGGGGGAGTCGTTGAGGAGTCTGATAGCTGTGGGGACGTAGATGTTCCTAAGTCTGGATGTATGGGTCTTCAGACTTCCTATCTTCTGCCTGATGGAAGAGTCTGGAAGAGGGCAAAGCCTGGGTGCGAGGGATCTCTGACAATGCTGTCTGTCTTCCTGAGTCAGCAGGAAGTACAGACAGAATCAATGGGAGGGTGGCAAGCTTGTGTGATGCGTAGGGGTGAGTTCACCACACTCTGCAATTTCTTGCGATCTTTTTCTTCCGAGCAGTTGCCATAACCAAGTTGTGAAGCAGCCAGATAGGATGCTCTCTGTGGCACATCTGTAGAAGTTTGTGAGAGTCGATGCAGACATGCTGAATTTCTTTAGCTTCCGTATTGGGCTTTCTTAACTGTTGCATCAACATGAGTGGACCAGGACAGTCTGTTGGTGATGCTGACATCAGGAACTTAAAGCTTTTGACCCCTTCCACTTCGGAGCCATTGATGTAGACAGGGGCGTGCGTCATACTATGCTTCCTGAAGTCAATGATCAACAGCGGGATTCTCCCATCTGGGGGACTAAGTCCCCACGCCGGTGGGAGAACCGGCGCTGACCACTCCGGCATCAAAAGCCCCCAAACGTACGTAATTCTCCGCACTTCTGGTGCCTCGGTAGACGGCGGAGGGGTTGGCACTGCTCCAGCTGGCGCCAAAGGGATTGCACGAGTTTGCACATGTGCCTAAGGGCTGGCGTGATCTCACGCATGCATTGAACCGCTGGCATGGTTCTGCCGGCCAGCGTATTTGGCGCACGCGCGGGGGGGGGGGTTCTCTTCTCCGCGCCGGCCATGGTGGAACCCTATAGGGGCTAGCGCAGAAGGAAGAAGTGCTCCCACAGAACAGGCCCGCTCGGAGATCGATGGGCCCTGTTCGCGGGCCAGGCCACCGTGGAGGCCCACCCGGGGTCGGATCCCTCGTGACCCCCCCCCCCTCCCCTGAGGACCGCCCCCGCCGACTTATTTACCTGATCCCACCAAGTGGGACCATGTGTGACCCACGCCAGTGGGACTGGCCAAAAACGGATGGCCATTCGGCCCATTGGGGTCCGGAGAATTGCCGGGGGGGGCCGCTGTCAATGGCCCCTGACTAGCATGGCATGAACCCCGCCCCTGCCTGAGAAACAGCACCAGAAAATACGGCATCCGGCGTCGGGGTGGCAGGGTGGGATTCTCGCCGCACCCCGGGGATTCTCCGACCTGGCGGAGTGTCAGAGAATCCCGCCCCAGTTCTTTGGTTTGCTGACATTGAAAGAGAGATTGTTTTCAGTACACCATGCAACCAAGTTATCTGTCTCACTTCTGTAGTCTGACTCATCATTGTTTGAGATATGACCCACCACAGTCGTTTCACCCACAAACTTATAGATAGAATTGGAGTCAAATCCTGCCACACTGTCGTGAGTGTACAGGGAGTACATAGAGGTCTGAGCACACAGCTTTACCAAACTACACTGAAAATAGTTATCTTGTCAAAAATATATTAAAGGGCTCAAACATCCATGCCTGTGCCTCTTTTGAAGTCCCTTGGAAAATCAAACGTAATTGCTATTCTAGTCGGATGAAAGATCCTCTAAATAATTGCACGCTGAAGCATGCTGGAAATTCTCTCTCAACGCACACTCCAATATTGTGGGAAATTCTCTCACAGCACCTCTCCAGTATTGCTGGAATGCTGGAAATTCTCTCCAGCGAAGGCTCCAATATTATGGGAAATTCTCACACAATGCACACTCAAGTATTATGGAAATTCTCTCACAGCGCACATTCCAGTAATGTGGAAATTCTCTCTCAGCGCACACTCCAATATTGTGGAAATTCTCCCACAGAGCACAGTCCATTATTGAGGAAAATTCTCACAAACGCAAACTCCAGTATTGTGGAAATTCTCTCACAGCACACACTCCAGTAATGTGGAAATTCTCTGACAGCGCACACTCCAGTATTGTGGAAATACTCTCACAGCGCACACCAGTATTGTGGGAATTCTCTCGCAACACGCACCAGTATTGTGGAAACATTTCTCACACCACACATGATTGGATTGGAGTTGTTTATTGTCACATGTATCGAAATACAGTGAAAAATATTGTTCTGTGTCCAATCCAGACAGATCATTCTATACATGAAAAAAGAAACATAGGGCATACAAAAATGCACAATGTAAATACATAGACACAGGGATCGGCTGAAGCATACAGGAGTGAAGCTTTGAGATAATATTTGAATTAAGTTTTAAGAGGTTGGTACAGCTATAAGAGATGTAGGATGGGGATCTGTGTGAGAGAGCTCGCAGAGAGTCACTACATTACGATGCCATCTTAGTTCCTCCCGTACTGTGGGATACTGTCGGACAGCGACCACGCCAGTATTGTGGAATACCGTCCCACAACGCACACTCCAGTATTGTGCAAAATTGTCTCACACCGCATACTCAGGAATTGTGGGAATTACTCTCTCAGTGCACACTCCAGTATTGCTGGAAATATTCTCACAGCGCACACTCCTCGGGCTGGATTCTCCACTCTCGAGACTAAGTGTTGATGCCTTCGTGAAAACTGTGAAGTTTCACGACGGCGAAATCGTGTCCACAGGTGAAGCTATTCAGACACTGCAAAGGGCGTCACGCAAAACGTCACACTCTGTAAGTGGAACAGCGTCGGATTCGCCGGTTCTGTGATTGCCGCACAGCTGCAGCCGCACTTAAGGGATTCTCCCCCTCCAATACACAAGCTTCGCAGCCAACATGGCTGCAAAGAGAAAAGCGCCGTGCTTCCGCGATGCAAAATTGGAGACCCTCCTTGACTCCGTGGAGCAGAGACGGCTGGTGCTGTACCCCGGACCGGGAGGGAGGTCCTCGGGCGCCACCCTTTGCCGTGCCTGGGCGGAAGTGGGAGCCGCCATCAGCGAAGTCGTCCAGAATGGCACCCTGTGCCGAAACAAAACTGCACGACCTCCTCAGGGCAGCCAGGGTGAGGAGACAGCACTGTGCCCCTGGCATTAATCCCCTACCCCCCACACACATGTTACCCTGACCCCCGCTGAGGTCCCGGAGAATCAGTTGACAGGACCGGTAATGAGATGTATACTGGACTTCCGGGCTGCCGCGATTTCGGCGTTTTGGCGGGCCGGGGAATGCCGATTCGGCATGAAACTGGGATCGGGCCCGATTTCGGCATCTGAGCCGATTCTCCGCCCAATCGCTTTTTGCGATTTCGGCGTCACCTAACGGAGAATCCAGCCAAACCTTTCCACAGTACTGGAGTGTGCGCTGTGACACCATTTCCACAATACAGGGGCTTGATTCTCCGTTAGGTCTTGCCAAAATCGTATGAGTCTCTGGGGCCCTCAGCGATTCAGCGCCTCGAATGGGCCAATTTCCCAACGGCGTGTTTCTAATGTGGTATAAAAAAATCGTGAACCTGGCGTGCTGGCTGAAGCGGCTGAGAGAGGAGGTAGGAAGTGGCGTGGGGGGACCGTGGACTTCCGACTCGGACACCGGCCATGCTGGCTGCAGCGGGGGAGTCTCTGCCAGGGCCGGGGGGAGGACCAGCTGGGTAGCCCCCTACAGTGCCCAGGCATGGACCGCCATTACAGCGGCCATCTTGCTGGCCGCACACCCTGGGCCCTGGGTGCACGCAGTGAAATCAGTCGCATGGGTGCACCCCCCACCCCACTCAACCGCAGCACCCACCGGGGGACCACCCAGGGCCATGCTAATGCGCCATGTATGCGCCATGATTACATATTTGCCTTTCACCCGCTGCAGAGAATTCTGACTTTTGGGCATCAACCTGCGATGTTGGCCGCCATGGCCGCGGCCCTGCACGCAGCCCTGTGGCAGCGTGGGCGGGGGCAGCTCAGAGAGGAGGCGGAGGCTGCAGCAGAGGAGTGGGCTGCAGAGGGGCAGCCGCCCAATAGGCCGAGGTGGTGACGGGGTGGTCAACTTTTACGCGACGGGATCGTTCCAGTCGCCGAGTGGGGACCTGTCCGGCATCTCCCAGGTATCGGTGCACAGGTGCATCCGTGCAGTCACTGACTCCTTGTATGCCCAGACGGATCGGTACATCCGGTACCCTGTGGGCCATGCCCACCTGGATGCCCGGGCCGCGCGGTTCGCTGCCATCGCAGAGATGCCCCGGATCCAGGGGTTCATCAATGGGGTGTATGTCACCCTACAGCCACTGGAGGATAACAGGCCGCTGTTCACCAACCAAAATGGGTACCATTCGATGAACATTCAGGTGGTCTGTGACCATCAGATGCGGATCCTGCGCGTCCGCGCCGATTCCCAGGCAAGGTACATGACTCCTCACGTTGGGGCACTCTGTGATCCCCGACATGTTCAAGGGACACCACCCACCCTGGCTGCGGGGCTGGTTGCTGGGTGACAGGGGTTGTCTGTTGAGGTCGTGGATGGTGACGTCTATATGGAGGCCACAGACCAGCACGGAGACCTGGTATAATGATGCCCATTGTGCGACCAGGGGTGTGGGTGAGAGGTGCTTCGGGGTTCTGAAAATGCGCTTCAGGTGCTTGGACCGCCCTGGAGGGGCCCTCCCGCACGAGGCCAGGAGGGTCACCCGCATCGTTGTCATCTGTTGCATCCTCCACAATATAACCCAGCAGAGGGCGATGTGCTGTAGGAGGGTGAGGAGTGGGGGCATGTCTCGTCAGACGAGGAGGATGATGGGGATGGGGACAATAAGCGGGACATGGGACCTGGCCAGGCACGGGAGGCCGCACAACGCCATCGCCTGGGCCAGCGTGCAAGGGACACACTCATCGAAACACCGGGGTCACAGACCAGCGGGGGAAGGGGGATTGTTGGCCAGGGTCACGGACACCACCATTCCACAGCCCTTCACCTCCCACACCACCCAACACCCTCAATGCCCACAACACCCAATACCCTCACTTCCCACACCACCCTGTACCCTCACCTCCCACACCACCCTGTACCCTCACCTCCCACACACCGAACACTCTCACCTCCCACACCACCGAACACCCTCACCTCCCACACCACCCTATACCCTCACCTCCCACACACCGAACACCCTCACCTCCCACACCACCCTGTACCCTCACCTCCCACACACCGAACACCCTCACCTCTCACACCACCAAACACCCTCACCTCCCACACCACCGAACCACCCCCATGCACTCTGTCATATATACCTACTGGCTGGGGGCACTGGGTTGGCAGTGACAGCGGATCTGATCCATAGAATGGAGGATTATGACAGCCCGCTCTGCGATGAGAACCTTGCTCCACATCATTTGAAAATGTCTAACTCATGCACAGTTGCACCCTCCACCTAGGTGATCCCTGCATGCAAGCTGGCCAGTCCATCACATGGCCCTGTCGAATAGCTGGGGAGGGTGTACTGAGGACACAGAGAGGTGGGTGGGTTACACGGTGCTCCCACTGGGTCTCCGCCGTCCCCAATCCCAGTGGCCAGCACTCCCACACCCATCAGCCAGAGCACAGAGGCAAGTTCTAATTGTGTGAACATGTGTTTATTGTGAACAAATATATACAGTCTGTGCCCTAGCCCCTATCACTAGGTTGTGCCCTGCACCCATGCCAACTTAACTGGTGTCTAACATTCTGGCCTTACGGGCCCTACCACTACACCTTTGTGGTTCCCCAGACGGTACAGCAGGATTGACTCCTGCCCTACAACGAGGATCTGTGTTGGTGTACGTCTCCGGGCACGGCGCTGCTGGATGGACCCGGCTGCACCTTGTGCATCCTGGGTGGCATGGTGCCGCCCTGTTCTGCCCACTGCCCACCAGATTCACCAGAGACATGAGGGTGGGGGATTTCGAGGTGCTGCAGTGTTCCGACACCTGCCCTGCGGGAACCACCGGTGCAGGCCCCATCACTTCCTCATCCCTTGGGGTGACCAATGAGCCCTGGGCTCCTCCATGGGATGGGGGTGCGAGCGGAGCCATCCCCCGAGGCTCCTCTATCACCTGGCACTGCCAGTCCTGGAGGCCCGCTCTGACTGTTAGCAGCCATGGAGCACAGGGAGTGGCGCATCTCCATCTGGAGCTGCAACACATCACTCTGCGACTGTACCACCACAGTGAGGGCCTGTGCCACAGCAGCCCTTGAGTGGGCCGTGTCCCTCTGGGTCTGTGCCACAGGAGCCAGTGAGTAGGCTGCGTCACTCATGGTGTGGCCCATATCCCTCAGGATGTGTGCACTGTGAGAGAATTTCCCACAATGCTGGAGTGTGCATTATGAGTGAATTTCCGTAATATGGGACTGGATTCTCCGCAGCCCCATGCCGAAATCGCGGCCAGCGCAGTGGCAGAGAATTACATACTGTAAGCTAAATATCACCGTGCACACTCCTGTATAATGGAAATTCTCCCACAGTGCACACTCTAGTATTATGGAAATTCTCACACAGTGCACACTCCAGTATGGCTGGAAATTCTCTCACAGCAAACACTCCAGTACTGTGGGACAGCTGTAATTGTTGGTTCTCTTCTGCTGTCAGTGATAACTCAGGAAGAAATATCAATTCAAACAGTAGAGTTTTCATAGAAACTGAACTCTGTCACATACTTTAAGTCGTTCAAAATTATAAAAGGTATTTTGAGATGTGCTTTATCCTTCATGTGAATGATGTAATTTTCAGGGTGTTTATTTTGTTGGTAACAATTTCCAATAGCTTACTTGCTGAGAGAATGAAGGGAGCAGCCAAAGGGTTTACAGGAGATGTTCAGAATGATTAAGAACATAAGAACAATTAGGAAAAATTTGCAAACCAGCGAATCCAGACCATGGGACCTTGCTGCGAAATTTGTTTATACTGAAGGACAATCATCAGCAAAAGTTTATAGATTAGTAGATTTCACTTTTTACGGCATTATAAACAATTAGGATAGAATGCTGATTTAAGTTGTCCGATAACTGGGCTGTGCACACATTGCGATCGGTTCATCCGCAAACTTCAAGAACAAGCTCAGTTCTGCCGAGACTGGTGGAGGTGGAGGATAATTGAGGTCTGAGCAAGAATAGCTGACTTTCATACCCTCCACTTCTTTGCTACCTTATTGTGGAGCAAAAGATTGGTCTCTGTGTGTGTCTCTGCTAAATGGCACAGCAGGATCCGAGAGCTGAGGAGTTCATTTCAGCTTTGTTTTATCATGCTGTCACTTAATATCATCAAGTACAAACAAATTCATGTGGTATTGGTCTCCTTTATGCCCATAAAGCTAGACTTTTTTAAAGGGTAAAAAATAAGTGATTCTGATATTAATGTGCATCAATTTGGTCATATTTTACAGAATGACCGAGAAAGAAAAATGCACTGTGCAATGTGTAGGAATGCTTTTGAGAACAGAGCAGAACCCGGTGGAGCTTTTTCACTTGAGTTGCAGAGCAGGGCTGTAAATGTTTAATGAAGGTTATTTCAGACCCATTCACCAGTGTGAAAATTCTTTTCCCACGTGAATTGTCATTGAATTCCATGTATCTTTAAGGTTATTATCTGCAGCACTCAGTTCGAAAAAGATAGACGTGTATGTATGGCTCAGACTCGGGTAACAGCAAGTGGTGGTGGCTTGCTGAACATAAACCACTTGCAAAATGTTCTATCTGCATCGCTTAATACCTGCCAGTTAAACAGTGGAAGATGTTTAGAATTTATTTTCATCCATCGAACATGCAGTTTCTTTTTTAACCTTTTATGAGGAAGCACTGCAGCTGAGAAAGCTCCAGTGGTGTCGTCTGATGTTAGCATATCAACTGTTCAAGCAAGTTTCCGAATCGCGATTAGGAGTGAGAATGCTGGCTTAGCTATCCCTTTGCTACCTCACAATTTATCGAGGTTAGTTTTGGCTTCCCCACTGTCACACCTACAGTTTTTCAGCACAGAAATTATGGATCAAAGTTGTCAGCCAACTTGTCCGTGTAGTCCAGCAGCTCACTGACCAGACACTCGGTCAGCCTGGCTTTACCTGTGATTCACCGCAAATTTTGTTTGGGTTCACTGAATCGTTAGTGTAGTAGGAGACCATTCGGCCCATGGAATAGTACCGGCTCTCTGAAAGAGCATTCTCCCTAGTCCCACTGCCCTACCTTATCACCGTAACCTTGCACATTTTTTCTTTTCAGATAGAAATCCAATTCCCTTCTGAACAGCTCGATCGAACCTGCCTCTGCCACCCTCTCAGTAAGGGGCTGGTTTAGCACATTGGGCTAAATCGCTAGCTTTTAAAGCAGACCAAGGCAGACCAGCAGCACAGTTCAATTCCCGTACTAGCCTTCCCGAACAGGCGCCGGAATGTGGCGAC
The DNA here is from genome assembly GCF_902713615.1 of Scyliorhinus canicula. Taxonomy (NCBI): domain Eukaryota; kingdom Metazoa; phylum Chordata; class Chondrichthyes; order Carcharhiniformes; family Scyliorhinidae; genus Scyliorhinus; species Scyliorhinus canicula. The sequence continues at coordinate 89,667,803 of NC_052152.1, read as the reverse complement.
TAGGGGCTTTTCACAGTAATTTCATTGAAGCCTACTCGTGACAATAAGCGGTTTTCATTCATTTTCATTTTTCATTTTCAAGTTTGTTCCAGACTCCAACCACCCTCTGGGTGGAAAAGGTTTTCCTTACATCACTTCGACTCCTGTCTTCTACTTTCATGTTACAGGTTGTGGTTTGGGCAAAAGTGATGTCTGCCATGTATAAAGTCACCAAAACCTACAGGGAGTGCTGGCTATGACTTCAAGACTACTGTTCGGACCACTTGCTCCCTGATGCTGATGCTGCAGTTTCTATCCCCCTTGGCCTGCACATTGGTAGGGAAAATGAGTAGCACTGACACAGTGGACGAGTTGCTCAAAGGAGAAGTGGGAGAAGGACTCTTAGCATGAGGAAGCCATATCCACGCAGGCCCTTCAGGGAGAAATTCTCCTAACTCGACCTCAGCAAGGTACAACACGTCGGACACCTCCACTTCACCAAGGAGGTGCTTACTGAAATATGCCATCTGTTGTATCCCAAACTGCAGCCTCAGAGCAGAGTGACGGTGACCTTGTCATTCTCTTCAATGTATTGGGTTCTTTCCTGTTTGGAGCAGGCAATATTTATGTCCTATCCCAGTTTGCCATTCTCTTTTGCGTAAGGGAGATGATGTGTTCTGTGCAAAGAAAATCAAAAACATTTACTTCTGTCTTGTCAGGGAGAAGCAGAGTGGGCAAGCATACAGCTTCACCAGGACTATAGGTTTCCTGGTGGTCCAGTGTACCATTTGAAGCACAAGTGCTATTTTACAGACAGCTCTTGATGTACCACAACCAGAGGGGATCCATTCCCTCAATGTCCAGCTGCTGTGCCATGCAACCTATCATGCACATCTATGCAGCAGTTATCATGCCTTCATTTTCTGGCTGCCCACTGTCATATCTGCATTTGCGAGTCATTATGACAAACCAGGAGTGAGCAGGGCAACCATGGCTCTCTGCTGACCACTTGGCTACACCTGACTGTAGAGCAGTGTTTTTCAAACATTTTTTTGCCTGGGACCCTGTAGTAATCCATGGGAGGCAGGAGTTCCGTCACCACACCAATATTTATTTACAATAACGATATTACAGGAGCAGCTACAAACAGTGCTGCTAGCAGTCCAGTCAACTTAAGACTGCTCACAAAGCCTACACAGGTGATTATATGGGCCCCCTCAATGAGCTATCATTGAGGGAGCTCATACTGCAATTGGCCAACCAATAAAGCCAATTGGAGTTCATTACAGACCCATTTTTACCAACCGGCCATCCTTTTGGACCCACGCCAGCTGACATTTGTGACCCACCATTTTCTCTTACCTTTAATGCGAGAGGTGAGCCTGGGTTTATATTCTATAGTCTGGAGTAGCGAAGAATGAGAAATGACCTCATCGAAACAGGCATTATTCTCCCGAAACTCTAAGAGCAGATGCAGAATGTAAGCTTTCCTCAAATGGGTGGTTTACGGCCTGGGGATATAGTCTGCAAATTACAATGTGATGATTTTAGACATTGATGAGGAGGAATTACTTAACTCAAAGTATTGCGAATCTTTTAAATCTCTAAAATTCACTATCAAAGAGAGGTCTGCAGGCTCAGCCATTGAGCATATTCAAGACAGATGCAGGAAGACTGAAATGAATTTTTGAAAAAAATCTTCTCCTGGCTCAACGCGCTGACGTCAGAAGGAGGTGGTGTTTCTCTCTGGGCTCTGGGCATGCACACTGATGAGCGGGCACACATGAGCAACGCAACTGCGTTTTTAAAGCCAGTCACGGCCATCATATTTAAAACAGCTCGCAGTCAGAATTTTTTAAAGCTGGCTGCTGAGGCCGTTGCACCTGAATTCCCACGGTCGAGTGCGCCGTGATGGATGGCTCCGCGACCCACCCACTGGTCGCGACCCCCACTTTGAAAATGTCTGCTCTAGAGTATATAAACCACGTACATTGTGAGAAACCTGTGGATATTAAAAGGTGTTGAGCAGATCATTGAATGTTCAGCAAAGCTTCCAATGTCTGGACTGCTCTGGAGGCACTAAACCAGAATTAATTTCACGATTCATCATGGCCTGTTGCATCCTTGCCATCGGCGATACAGTGAACAGTTGAAGAGCATGAGGAGAGAGGCTGGAGAATCTAGAAGGATATTCAATCTAGAAGGCTGAGCTATTCGTGATCATCTCATCCAAGTATGATGCCAGTAACAACAGCCCAACTTCACATCATACAAGTGTTATACTGGTCCAAGCATTTGACATTGACTGCAAGTTTTCTCAATGCATGAAGCACTTTGTGATGCATGCTCATCAATCTTTTTCTGCTGGCTGTCCTATCAATGACCTTGTATGAATACTCTGCCATAGGACCAGTGTGCACCCCTGCCCTGCAACAAGCTGGAATCCTGCCCTGTCTGGAGGCCCTTTGTGCTCAGCACCTCACCATGTGCAGTGCCACCTCTATGCTACTCTCTGCATTGCATGCAGTGTCAGTATCTGAGTTGGCAGCTGAGAGTATTAGATTGAGTATGTGTGTTTTCTCATTGTTCCTCCACTCACTTGTCAGGTCACTATCATGACATTTGGAAGGAGAAAGGCACAAGGGAAAGGTTATAGTGAGGGGAGGAGTATAAAAAAAATGATATGCATGTTTATACTGTCTACAACTTGTAAATGAGAGGGGTTTTGAGGTGCAGAGAGGTGAGATGTGTGAAGGAGGATTTGGTATGAGGATACAGTACTCTCGTTTGTGGGCTGCTGGCAATGACATCAACAATAGGTGCCCCAATAATGGTCAGCAGTATCTCCTCCATGAGGGTTAGGACATGCAGACATGGCTCTCCCCATCTGGTTTAGCATCTCCTGTCTCTGATCTTGTGCCACCTTGACTTGCAAGGTGGACTGGTGAATGATGAAACCTGTTTGGATATTGTGGCTGTCATGGACCAAGAGCTGGCAGTTTGAGTGTGAGGTTGGAAGAGGCTTTCATCAGTGTTAAATATGAGGATGTGGTGAAGCTTATTCATGTCAGATATTAATATTAATGAAGACATTTTGGTAGGTGAGTGATCAGGCCGTGGTGAATTGAATAGTGTCAGAGGCTAGTGGTGCATTTGAACTTATAATCACTGACCTTGACCACTTGCATGAGGCCTTTGAACTCCATAAGGAACTCCATACAGGTTCTCAAGGCTTGATACAACATTGGCCTCTACAGAAATATGCTCCCAATGTCTTTTTCAGGATGTGTCTGAAGAGCCTGTAGGCATCGGACATCTCTCCTACTTTCCACTTCCTAAACCAAGGCCTCCAGCATGGTTTCTGAAAACCTTGCCTCCTGCTTTCCTATATTGTGTTGAACGTCAGCTTGTTAAGTTTATTATTGCTGCGTGGAAGCCAGTTTTAAAGTCAGTTGGTTCAGAACTGATTTTCCTTCCTGGGAGTTGCGAGTAGTACACACCATGAGATCCAGCCTAGGGTTTCAAAGAGATGCCCTGGAAGCAGTTTGTAACCTCAATGCCTGGAATCTTTGGAGTGAATTGCCCACATGCTTCAGAACCCGCCACTACTTGTTTCAGGCTCCTAAAGGCAGAGCCCAGACAGTGAAGGTGAAAATGGCTCCTTTAAAAAAAAATCAAATTGGAAACGTCAGTGGACGGTTTCCTTTTGAGTAGGGAGTAGAAAGAATGAGGTAAATATCATGGTCACAATGCCAAATATTATTGCAAAGAAGCAATGGATCTTTTAGCCGACAGATCTTTCAAGCAATTGGAAGGTGCTGGAGGATTTACAAAAGTCAAGTGTGCTTCTCGAATATCCTAGGTATTATTCAGACTCAAATCTTCCAAAAAGACAGATGGATCTTTCATCCGGAACTACTTCCTTGCCACATTGTATTTCATTAACTACCTGGATATTTTTAGGTATCTTGTTTGCTCTCCTGTTAGTACTGCAGTGGATATCTGAGCCATGCAGATCGGGGACATTCCAGATTCAATGTTTAGCCAGGTAAATTGGGTGAACTTAATGATAATGCTGCAGACAATTCACCTCTGCTCTTCATTTCAGGAAGGGGAAATCACTAGGGATTCTAAATTCCCACTTACAGCTACCCAGCAGTCACCTTAAGAGACAAATAATGGGCAGGGTTGGGCTCAGCTAGCCATCCCCCTTGATCAAACAGCCAGTTATTAGATAATCTTCATTAGTGTCACAAGTAGACTTATGTTAACACTGCAATGAAGTTATTGTGAAAATCCCCTAGTCGACACACTCCGGCGCCTATTCGAGTACACTGAGGGAGAATTCAGAATGTCCAATTTACCAAACAAGCACATCTTTCGGAACTTGTGGGATGAAAACGGAGCACTCTGAGGAAACCCACGCAGACACGGGGAGAACGTGCAGACTCAGCATAGTTATCACGCGGTGTCAATGATGAAACAGCACAGACAGAGGTATTGTATCAGCGTCGTCACTTTAAAGAGCTATTCAATAATCCCATTCCTCCACAACAATCCTGCAATTTTTATTTCCTACCAATAGTTAGTAACTTTCTTTTTGAAAATTATTATTGATCTGCTTCCATGATCCTTTCAGGCAGTGCATTCCAGATCAGAACAACCCAGTATGCCAAATACACTCTGTTTACATGGCCTCTGATTAGTTAATTGATTATCTTAAAGCTGAGTCTTCTACTTACAAACTGTCTGCCATTTTTTGTAATTCTGATCTGTCCGGAGAACCCATCAGTTTCACCTCATTAACTCTATTTAAAAAGCCCTTCATGCTTTTAAGCAAATCTATTGGATCTTATCTTTGTCCTTTGTATATTAATTGTTTATTTGTTTGTAGGAAGTGGGTTTTAACTTGGAGTTTATAAATAGACATAGACTAATGCTAAAGTGGTTGTGGCTAGGAGGCTATAAATGAATATAAAAGTGTACAAAGATTGACTCTGGTTCTTTCCTTCACCAACTGGTATTCATGGACAGAATATGTTAATCCTTTCTGCTGGAGTGAAATAACCCCAGCTTCTCTAATCACTTCACATAAAGTCTCCTCATCACTGATACCAATTGGATAAATCTCCATGGCAACCTCTCTAAGGCCTTGGGGTCTTTCCGAAGGAATGGTGCTGAGAATTGAACACAATATTCCAGCAGAGATCTACACTCTGGCTTATGATGTTATAACAACCCATTCTTTTTGTTTTGTACTCATTGGCCTGGGCTTTCTAGTGAGGAGATGGTGGCATAATGGTATTGTCACTGGACTAGTAATCCAGAGACCCAGGGTACTGCCCTGTGGACCCAGATTCAAATTCACCACAGCAGAGGTTGAAATCTGAATCAATAAAAATCTGGAATTAAAAGTCTAATGATGACCATGAAATCATTGTTGATTGTTGTAAAAACCTACCTGGTTCACTCATGCCCCTTAGCAAGGAAATCTGCCATCCATCCCCGGTCTGGCTCCATGTGACTCGAGACCCACTGAAATGACCTGTTCAGTTCAACGGCAGTTAGGGATGGGAGCAAATTATGGTCCTCCCAGTGATGCCCACATCCTATGAAAGAATAAAGAAAGTTTTCTAATCAATTATGAAAGAACAGCACCTGTCATTCACTCTGGGGGGGAAAAAACTGCAGATATCAGTTTGAATTTGGCTTGTTCTACAGGGGCATTGTAGTATCCACCAACAGGGCAGGAAGACTGCTCAACTCAATCAGATTGGAGAGTTCACACAGGCTGCGAATGAGGAAGTAAAATCAAGAAAGATAAATTACCTTAAATTGGTATTCGTAATGCAAAATAAAGATTGGAATATGTGCAAAAGATTAAGGAAAAACACAAATTTTTAAAAAGTTTGCTTAAAAATCTGTTGCACTTAATTCTGAGGGAATGAGACTACGAATTCATAACATTAATAAGCTTAGAATCATATAGTTCAGCAGCAATTACCACTCATTTACCATTAAAAAAAACGCATTCCTTTTGACTGAATAAGACTTGTATTTGTCATCCCTCTTTCTGCAATAATAGCGTATAATCATTTTCATTGCTTCACATCTATCATAATTTAATTGACAAAGACTTCTAGAACATTACCTTGGAATAACAGAAATCATGAACAGCAGCTTGCAGATTTCTGTGTTTAACTGTGCATTTATGGACACCAGAAGTTGCTGCCTGGCTTGACCCTGTAATATCCCAGCACCAACAGCCTCGCATTTACTATTGTCGAAATTTCCAGGCCTATGTCTTGTTTATAAAACCACAGATGATGTATGACTTTTTAAAAACCACCTCAACATGTCAAAATGTTGTACTTAAACTCCTAGGTCCTGTTCCTGTAATCCATTTAAAATCCACTTAGGGCGCCATGGTGGCACAGTTGCTAGCACTGCTGCCTCAGAGCGGCAGTGACCTGGGTTTGATTCTGACCTCGGGTGACTGTCTGTGTGGAGGTTGCACATTCTCCCCATGTCTGTGTGAGTTTCTTCCGGCTGTTCCAGTTTCTTCCCACAATCCAACGATGTGCAGGTTAGGTGGATTAGCAATGCTAAATTTGTGTTCAAAGGTTGGATGTGGTTACAGGGATAGGGCAAGGATTGGGACTTTTTAGGGAGGTCTTTTGAACGGTTGGTGCAGACTCGATGGGCCGAATAGCCTCCTTCTGCACTGCCTATGCCATTGGGGAATATGTTAAATTTAATAGAAGTGCGTCTATCTTGCTTGCTATGCTGTGAGATGTCCCTAAGGTGGTCACCATGGGGGTAATCATTTCTCACAAAGTGCACATGGTAAAGACAGTGAAGGAGGAACATCAGAGTCTGGTGGATTCCATTCTTTTAAAAAATAAATGTAGAGTAGCCAATTCATTTTTTCCAATTAAGGGACAATTTAGCATGTTCAATCCACCTACCTTGCACATCTTTGGGTTGTGGGGGCAAAACCCACGCAAACACGGGGAGAATGTGCAAACTCTACACGAACAGTGACCCAGAGCCGGGATCGAACGTGGGACCTCGGCGCCATGAGACTGCAGTGCTATCACTGCGGTGGGTTCCATTCTTGAGGTGGACTATCAGTATTCACTTGCCCCAACCCCGGAGTTGTTGCAAAGTAGAAAAAAGCTGCTGACTCAATTTGAATTCTTATCAATGGGTTAGACGGTGGGCCAGCTGCGAAGTTCGAAGGGTGTACTTTTTGAACACGGGCAGAAGGCCAGTCGCCTCTGAGCTCATCAGCTGGGGCGGAGGCAGCTTCCTGGGAAATTGTACAGGTGCATGACTCGAGTGCCAGCCTGGTTTCCGCCTTGCCTCAGGTCAATGAGGCTTCTGAAATGTTTTCTCAGGATCTCTGTAGATCGGTGCCTTCGGCAGAGATTTCAGTCATGACTGATTTTTTTGAATGGATTATCTGCCTCAGCGGAGGAGGGGAGAGGCGTGAAGAGTTGGAATCCGTGTTGGGCCAGAGGAAATTGGGGTAAATGCAGACAGGTAAAGCTTCTGGCCCTGATTGGCTTTCCAATTGCATTTTATAAGAAGTTTGTGGAGCAATTGGGACCTCTAATTCTCAATATGATTAACGACTCCTTATCCCAGGGTATGTTACCCTTTACACTTCACTTTTAAATGCAGACATTAGCAAAACTAAAGTGTTGACACTGTGGTTGGAGTTGTGCCTTCCAAAGGTGATCTCGGAAGACTAGACAGGCTTCATCATGGGCCAGTAATTGTCAGTCAATATATGTCATTTGTTAAATGTTGTCCTCTTCTCCCTCCTCGGTGCCCAAACCGGAGGTAATTGCTTCCCTAGATGCTGAAAAAGCATTTGATAGATTGGAGTAGAAGTATCTCAGATTCTGGGCAGATTTGAATTTGGACAGCAGTTTATATCCTGGATTTGTTTTTTGTACAAGGCCCTCCCTGCTGGGGTTCACATGAATGCATTGAATCTGACTGCTTTCTGCTGAATAGGGGCATATGACAGGTATGTCCATTGCCTCTGCTCCTGTTTGCTTTGGAAATAGAACCGCTTGCCACAGCACTGAGATCTTCCTCGTGAGTGGAAGGGGATAGGTCAGGGAGGGATGGAACATGGGGTGTCCTTGTGCGCGGATGATCTGCTTCCTTGTATTACGGGCCCATTTTCATCTATGGATAAGATAATGAAGGTGCTTGGGAGTTTTGGCTCCTCCTCTGGGTGTAAGTTGAATTTGGATAAGAGCAAATACTTCCCGGTTAACCACTGGGGAGGGGAGCCTATCTAGGGATGTTACCTTTTTGCCTTGCCAGATCTAACTTTTGTTATCTGGGAATCTTGATGGCTCATGCTTAGGCCTCACTTCGTAAATTAAATTATGCTAGTTTGGTTAATGGTGTCAAATCCGACTTGCAGAAATGGTACAATTTCCCTCGGTCCAATGGGGGTGGGGGGGGGGGGGGGGGGGGGGGGGGGGGGGAGTGGCATGGTGGTATTGTTGCTGGACTAGTATCCAGTAGACTAATAATCCAGAGATCCAGAGTCATGCTCTGGGCACCCAGGTTTAAATCCAACCATGGCAGATGGTGAAATGTGAATTCAATTTTTAAAAATCGGGAATTAAAAGTCTAAAGATGACCATGAAACCATTTTTGATTGTCATAAAAGCCCATCTGGTTCACTAATATCCTTTAGGAAAGGAAATCTGTTGTCTTTACTTAGTCTGGAATACATGTGACTCCAGATGCACAGCCATGTGATTGCCTCTTAAATACCCTTAGGGATGGGCAATAAATGCTGTCCCAACCAGCAACACCCACATCCCATGAATGAATTTTTAAAAAAGGATCGTTGGGCACGGTTCAGGCTATTAAAATGAACGTGCTCCTGAGATTTTTGCTTCTTTTCAATGCCTCTCCACTTTTCTCCACAAGTCTGTCTTTGTCAAAGTTAATAAATTAGTGTCCTCATTTATTTGGGCGGGTAAGACACCAAGGATCCGTAGGGCATTCCTCCAGAGAGACAGGCAATCTGAAGGTTTGGCATTACCCAATTTATTATTTTAATATTGGGCAGCCACTATTCTGAAGGTACTGTTGTAGTTCAGTGATCCGGGTTCCATATGGGTGCAAATGGAGGCGAGTTCCTATGAGGGTTCTAGCCTTAGTGCAATAGTAACCACATCACTGCCGTTCTCTCTGGTAAGATTTCCCCTGAATCTGGTAGCGGTGTCCACCTTGAAAATCTGGAAGCAGTTCAGACAGCATTTTAAACTCGCGCCACTTTTTGCAACAATCACCTTTTTATTATTGCCAGCGGATTTGGACTCGACATTTAGGTCATGGCAGGGACAGGGTTAGGAGGGAGGTTTTAAGGAGCTGTTGGATAAATTTCACCTCCCTGGCTCTTGTCTTTCCAGATAGTTTCAGATTTGTGATATTTTGCGCAAGACTTTTCTCTCTCTTCCCCTTGCCACCACCCTCCTCCCTGTTGAAGAGAATTTTGTCTTTGGCTGGGTCTGGTGAGGGGACTATTTCATGCATATATGGCCAGATCTTATCAGCGGTGTTGGCTCTGTTGAATGAGGTAAAGGTGAAATGGAGTGGGTAAATTGGGTCCCATTCTGGATGAGGAGGTATGGAACGAGGCCCTTCACAGGGTGAACTCCCCTTCCTCAGGTGCTCGGCTTAGTCTGTTCTAATTTATGGTGGTACACAGAGCTCATCTGATGGGCAGCACAGTGACACAGTAGTTAGCAATGCTGCCTCACCGCATCAGAGACCTCGGTTCAATTCCGGCCTTCGGTGACTGTGTGGAGTTTGTGCCTCCCCTTGCGTCTGTGTGGATTTCCCCCAGCTGCTCCAGTTTCCTCACAAAATCCAAAGATGTGCAGGTTAGGTGGGCTATGATATAAATTTTCCTTTAGTGTCCAGGGATGTGCAGGTTAGGTGCGATAAGGGAGACAGGGCTGGGGAGTTTGTCTAGGTAGGATGCTCTTTCAGAGGGTTGGTGCAGACTCAGTGGACCAAATGGCCTCCTTTTGCATGGGGGAATTCCATGATTAAAGCGAAGATGAGCAGACTCTTCCCTGGGGTGGAGGACAGGAGTGAGCGTTGTTCTTGGGGCTGGCTAACCACACTCGTATGTTCTGGTCTTGCCCCAACTTTTGGGTCTCTTTTTTTCAACACCATTTCAGGGATACTCAATGTCGATTTGGAGCCATGTCTGCTGGTGGTCTTTTTTGGGGTGTCAGACTTGCTCGAAGTGCGGATGTCCTCAAGGCCTCCTTCAAGGCCCAGAGTTCTGCTTGGGTGGAGGAATCCTACTCTGCCCAGTTCCTCAGCTTGGTTGGGTGACCTCATGTCAATCTTACATTTGGAGAATATTAAGCACACCGTCGGGGGGGGTTAGAAGGATTTGACCTAAAATGGAAGCCATTCATTTCCTTTTTTAAAGAGCTAGTCACCGTCAGTTGTTAAGGGGTAGGTGTTTAGTTTATTTCCGTGGGGTTAAGTTAATTTGTGCTTTTGCTTGCTTGTCTTGATCTTTGATATTGTAACTTGGTTCATTGTTTTATATTATTTTGTTTATAATGACATTTTTTTTAATTATTAAAAAAAATAAACTACTCATACTCATCAGTGGCTAGTTCTTCATAGAGGCATTTACTTTATCAGTGGCTAGTTCTTCATAGAGGCATTTACTTTAGAGACTTCTTCCTTTCTTTATTAAGCTTGATTATATACTTACTACTGTAAAGGCATGTGAAGGAGAGACCACTGGATTCATTGCCTTACTTATGGCTTTCTCCATTCCTTACATTTTGGAAAATTCCTACCATGTAAAGGAATTGTGTACGGTCTAAATAAAATGAGCAACTTTTGCATGGTGATTGATTGAGAAGTAAAGCAACTAGTGATATTGGGCAGTAATAGTGAGTCATGTGATTTGATGATTCTTTGCTGTGAACTAGTAACCACAATTCCTGGATTTGTTAATTTTCACTTTGCTTTGCTACCAATATGGTAATTATTATGAATTAAGTGTGCACAGTTATGACTGGCCTGGATAAAGAGGATGGGAAATGGTCTACTTACTTTAACCGAGAGATCAGTGACTCAGGGACATGGATTTAATGTGATTGGTAGAAAGATTAGAGGAGAGATGAGGAATTATTTTCACCCAGAGGCTTGTGGGGATCTGGGGGGCTCTGGAACTCATTGCCTGAAATGGTAGTGGAGACAAAACCCTTCAACTCATTTCAAAGCTGTCTCAGTATGCACTCCCAAGTGCCCTTAACCTGCAGGGCTGCAGACCAAATGCTGGAAAGAGGGATAAGGCTGGGTGGTTCGTTTTCCAGCTGATGCCAACATGGGTCAAATGGCCTCCAACTGTGCTGTAAATTTTCTATGACTTTGAATTTTTGCAATGTAGAGATCCGTTTTTAAAAAAGGCTATGATACCATATTTAATGGCTTTCAAAGTTTATACCCAAAGCAGTAATGTGATCTTGCAACGTACTATTAGGTATTTTAAGAACTAGTACTTGAGAAACATGTATTAGAAACACCCTACTGTTCCTGTATCATAAAACTGAAAGGCAATTGAATGATTTCCACAGTGACACTTTGAAGGGATGAGGGCTGCAGTTATATAATGGCAATCTTCTCCAGCTGTGGTAATTGCATATATTCTTTATTGTACATCAAGTTATTTAAATGACCATTTTATTTGTGCAGCTGATATGTTTTCATTTATTTACTGCACCATCATGCAATCTATTGTTGGTCCACACAGAGAATAATTGGGTGCTAGTCTGAGGCAGCAGTTGGATTGGCTAATTAATGGCAGTTACTCACTGATGTACAAATATAATCTATCTCCAATGTAAAACATGCAAGGAGTCTGGTTGGAGCCTGGGGGAAATGTGCATAATTGAGATCTAATCCACTATGTTGTTGGTACTGTACTATGAGTGGGCTGACAAGAATAATTGGCTCAGTCTCTTTAGGGAGCAATGCCATTGCAGCGTGTTTACCACCCATGTTTTATGATTGTTGATACCGTCTCTGTTTAATCTCAATGCAAGTTACTTGGCCCACAGTGTGAAACAGTAACTGTCAACTGATTCTTAAATAGATTTAATTTTCCAGCAATACTCTCATTTGTTTCTCCATGTGAAAGCTTCCTTGTAATGACTGCATTTGATAATTCAATTTTTTATTTAATCTCTATCTCCTCAGGGTGTTGTTTGCCATCAGTTGATTCTCGCTAAATTTGAGTGCTGAATACAATGGTCTCTATTTGATTTGATGGGGGTATGTTACCAATGTTACTTCAGCTCAATCACAAAAGTGAGCTGTATTGTATAGATTTCTTCCTTGGAACGAGGTGCAAAAATGGCTCAAGCTTTATTTAATAGTCCTCTAGGTTGGTTAGAAATGCACTGACAAATTAGACAAACAGAAAGAACCATCTGTGCGCTTCAATTATCTGTCCACTTGTCAACATGTGAAAACATATTTTTGCCTCATCTGGAACTGACAGCTGCTCCTTAAGTGCTGTGCTACGAGACTGTACCGTGAAGGAACTGTGTGATTGTTAAGCATCAATTCTCTGTAAATGATCGCAGATCTTCTGCAAAGCTACTTCTTAGATTTTACCTTGCTTCGATTTTTGTTCACATACAGCTGAATAAAGTTTATGGTGGCAGAAAATATAATAGCTGCAGCAAGTTATGTTTCCAGTTTCTGCACTATTCTTCCTTTTGAGACAACCAGTCATATTAACAGGCCAGAACGTACTTTAAAAGTTGTAGCAAAAGTAATGGCACTCGCCATTATTTATGTGTAAATTGGACAGCAACTTCAGATGAGCACTGTTATGCAGCTAAAGATGCTGAAACTGTTGACCAAGGGGCTCTATTGCCCCATAACCTACACCAGAAGTATCTCATTCTCAAATCAAATGTTTTTTTTAGAAAATATTTTATTGAGGCATTTATAATTGTAACACTTTTCAACAATAACATCCAACAGAACCCACAACAAAATAATCATCATCAACCCCCCCCTACCCCAAACACAAACCCCAACCAACATGGCTTATAAAAACACACTGCCAACCCTGCCCAGCCTCGGAGCCATCCTCTCTTGCAGGACCTCTGTAAATCTCTGCCAAAAGCCCCTCAGCTTCGGACACCCAGAACATGTGTACAGGATTCGCAGGACTTCCCCCACATTGCCCACACCTGTCCTCCACCTCCTCAAAGAACCTGCTCACCTGGGCCACAGTCATATTAGCCCTGTGGACCACCTTGAATTGGATCAGGCTGAGTCTGGCACATGACAAGGACGCGTTAACTGTCCGCAGGGCCTCCTCCCATAACCCAGCCTCCAATTCCACCCCCCCAAAAAAAACTCCTCTTCCCACTTTCTCTTCACCTCCCCTATAGGGGCTCCCTCCCACTCCATCAATTCCTTATAGATCTCCGAGATCTTTCCCTCCCCAACTCCTGTTCTTGACACCACCTTATCCTGTAACCCCATTTGCAGGAGGCATGGGAAGCTCTAGACCTGTCTCCGTACAAAAGCAGGTACTGGAACCCGCTCCGTGCACTTGTGGGTACCGGAACCCATTCCCACCTGGCAACTCAAACTCATCCTCCAGCTCCTCCAAACTCAGAAAACTCTGATCAAGAAAGAGATCCCCAAATCTCTCGATCCCTGCCCACTACCACCTCTGAAAGCCCCCCACGCCCCTGGAGCTAACCAATGGTTATCGGTGCCCACACCAACACCCCCTCCAAACCCATGTGCTGCCACCACTGTCCCCACACCCTCAGGGCTGCCACTACTACTGGGCTTGTGGAGTACTGAGCTGACGAGAATGGCAGAGGTGCCATTAACAATGCCCTTAAACTTGTGCCCTTACAGGATGCCGCCTCCACTGGCTCCCACACCCACCCCTCCCCCACTACCCACTTCCTGACCATCTACGTATTCGCCGCTCAGTAATAGTTAATAAAGTTTGGAAGAGCCAGCCCCCCCCCCCCCCCCCCCCCCAACCCACACCCCCGCTCCAGCAGCACATTCCTCACCCGCAGTGTTTTACCGGCCCAAATAAATCCCATTCATCTTGCGAAAAAATGCCTTGCGGATAAAAATTGGGAGACACTAAAAAACAAATAGCAACCTTGGGAGGACTGTCATTTTCACAGTCTGTACTCTCCCCGCCAGAGAAGTGGGAACGTGTTCCACCTCTGGAAGTCTCCCTTCATCTGCTCTACTAGCCTACCCAGATTCAATTTATAGAGCTGCCCCCATTCCCGTGCTACCTGGAACCCAAGAACCTAAAGCTCCCTCCCACTACCTTGAATGATATCTCCACCAATTACCACTCCTGCCCTCCTTGCCTGGATCGCAAAAACCTCACTTTTGCCGATATTCAATTTATACCCTGAGAACCGGCCGACTTTCTCTAGTATCCCCATAATCCCTCCAATCCCCCCCCAACGGGTCTGATTATATATAAGAGCAAATCATTCGCATGGAGCAAGTCCCTATGCCCCACCCCGCTTGTACTATCCCCTGCCAGACCTTCAAAGCTCACAGTGCCATTGCCAAAGGCTCTATGGCGAGGGCAAACAGCAGTGGGGAGAGTGGACATCCCTGCCTCATCCCCCGGGACAGCCTAAAATGCTCTGACCTCGCCCGATTCGTGCACACGTTTGTCACCGGTGCCTGATAAAGCAACCGACCCAGTCCACAAATCTCTGCCCAAACCCGAACCGTCCCAGGACCTTCCATAAGTACCCCCACCACCCAATCAAAGCCTTCTCTGCATCCATAACTACCACCACCTCAACCTCGCGCTCCTCTGGACGCATCATGATTACGTTCAAGAGTTCCTAATATTGGTTGCCAGGCGTTGCCCCTTAACAAACCCCGTCTGATTCCCCCCCCCCCCCTCTCCCTTACCCCTGGAACACAATCCTCGATTCGTGTAGCCAGGACAACAGCGGCCCCAGCACCTCAAAAGCCTGTTATAGAATTCCACCAGGTATCCGTCCAGGTTCCTCAATTGATGTGCCAGCATCCTGCTCGCTTTTTCCCTGTACTCATACACCACCCCTCTCATCCTCCTCCGCTGTGGAATTGACACCAAATTCCAATTGTAGACTCTGGTGTTCCTTCAAAACCCCTTCCTCTAGGGTTTCTGCGTATCTCCTGTTCACATGTAGGATTTCTCCCACCAGCCTCTCTATCTCCACCCACTCTGCCTTTTTCTTTTGTGTCCGAATAGAAATAAATTGCCCCCTGATAACTGCCTTCAGTGCCTCCCAGACCATACCCACTGACGCCTCCCCTGTATCGTTGATCTTTGTATACCCCCGGATGGCTTCCCTCACCCGCTCACACACCTCATCCTCTGCTAACAGCCCCACATCCAAACTCCATTGGAGGAGCTGGGCATTTCCTTTGCTCACTCGCAGGTCCAGCCAATGCGGGACGTGGTCCGACACCACTATTGCTGAATATTCTATCACCTCTACCAGCAGCGTTGTATCCAGCACAGAGAAATCTATTTGGGAGTACACCTTGTGCACATGGGAGCAGAACGAAAAATTTTCTCTCTCGTCCTCCCAAATCTCCACAGATCGACACCCCCCCCCCCCCCCCCCCCCCCCCCCCAACCATGTGCTCCATAAACCCCCGGAGTTCCTTAGCCGTAGCTGATACATTCCTCAACCTAGGGTTCGACCGGTCCAGTCTTGGATCCAGAACCGTGTTGAAGTCTCGCCCATAATCAGCTGATGCGAATCCAGGTCCGGAATCCTCACCAGCACCCGCCTCGTGAATTCCACATCATCCCAGTTCGGGACACAAATATTCACCAATACTACCGGCATTCCCTCCAGTTTTCCACTAACCATGACATATCTCCCCCCTCCTGGATCCTCCTCTACATTCCCCACCTCAAACGCCACCCGCTTATTGACCAAAATCGGCAGCTCCTTCGTTTTAAAGTGCAACCCCGAGAGGAATACTTGCCCAACACATCCCTTCCTCAACCTGATCTGGTTCCCCACCTTCAGGTGTGTCTCTTGCAGCATGGCCACATCCACCTTCAGTCGCCTCAAATGTGCAAACATACAGGTCATCCCCCCCCCCATCCCCCCTCCCCCCCCGGCCCCTCCTCCCGCCCCGCTGATCAGCCACAGTTCCTCTTGGGCCAGCCTCCGGCCCGTGTACCGCACCTCCCTTGGCCCACCCTCGGGTGCCCACTGTCATCAACCCTCCTCCTCCATTTTAAGGGCCCCATCCCTGTCAGCACTACTACCCACCCCAGATCCCTCACCTCCCCCCCTTCACCCCCCTCCCATTGCTAAACTTCAGCTCCCTCCCCACTCTGCTTCCGTGAACTAGCTCCTGCCCCTGTCACCTAACATCCTACCCCCCCACTGATTCCCCTCCCCCACCCACTATCCCCTGCTCAAATATTTCTGCAAACAATCAATAGAAACAGAAAAAAGAAGCCAACCCTCCATCCCTTGACAAAGAACAAAAAAAGGGAAATAAACAGAACTGAAGCCCAAAACAAGGGGAAAAAAAAATGTGCCCGACCAAATTTTCTGCAGCAGCATTACAACTCCTCCACCAAAGTTAAAGGTACACCTTCACCTGCCAGTCCAGTGTCTCTCATAAATTCTGCTGTCTCCTCCGAAGATCCAAAATACAGTTCCCGGCCCCCATAAGTCACCCATAGACGCGCTGGGTACAATAGTCGAAACTTCACCCCCTTCTTGTAGAGGGCCGCCTTGGCCTTATTGAAACTTGCCCTCTTCTTGGCCAGCCCTACACTCACGTCCTGATACATATGAACCTCACTGCCCTCCCAGGCGCAGTGCCTCGTCTGCCTGGCCCACCTCATGATTCGCCCCTTATCAAGGAACCGGTGCAGCCGCACCACCATCGCCCTCGACAGCTCGTTCCCCTGGGCCTGCTCATCAATGCCCTGTGCGCTCGGTCCACCTCCAACGTCCGGTCAATGCACCTTCACCAAGCAGCTTCTCGAGCATCTTCCCCTTGCACGCGCCACCATTGGCTCCTTTGCACCCCTCTGGCAGACCCACAATCCGAATATTTTTGCCTGCGTGACTGGTTCTCCAAGTTCCCCACCTTCTCCTCCAACCGCTTCTGGTGGCCCCGCATTAGCCCCATCTCCACTGCCATTGAGAAGAAATGTTCATTGTGCTCCCCAGTCAGCTACTCCAAATTCTGGATTGTCTGACCCTGAGCTGCCAGCCTCATCTCCATGCGGTCAACCACCGCCTTGATCGAGTCCACCGCCTTGGTCAGGTCCTCCAGATACTCCTTTTGTTGCTGGGTGAACTTCTCATTCAAGACGCTCACCAGCTGCTCTGTCGACCATGGAGCCGGCAGGGTTTCTCCCAGCCCCTCCGCCATCTCAACGTGCATTGCCAGCTCCACACCCACTTCGAACGACTTATTCCTTCTTTTTCGGGCACTTCTGGTCCTCAGCTCCATAAACTAGAGGGTCAATCTCCTCTACTCACACACCTACATCTTTTTCCATCTTACTTCCACTTGAAAACCAGGGAAAACGCCCAAAAATGACCGCCACGAGTGGGAGCTACCAAATGTGCGACCACTCACTCCATGGCCGCCACAGGAAGTCACCCTCAAATCAAATGTATTAAATGGTGTGAAGTTCCTGTACTTGCATGGTAGATACAAACTAAATCTGCACAAGAGGTTGGTGTTTGTCTATTTCAGTCAACCAACTTGTTTTTTTTAAACGGTGCATTAAATCTTAATTCCTGCCAAACCACCCCTCTGGCAGTGGAAATTAGTTTTTATGTGTGGGACCTCATTGCTTCAGATTTTAATCACTGTTGGAGGCCTAAAAAGATTGTCAGTGTCATTTTCTTCCACTTTATTTTTCGGTTTCCTTTTTCTCTCTCTCATAACAATATTTTTTTCCATGTGTTCATGGGATGTGGGCATAGTTGGCTCGGTCAGCATTTATTTCCCTCCAACTGAGTGGCTTGTTCTACGATTTCAGAGTCAACCACATTGCTGTGGATATGGAGTCACATGTAGGCAAGACCAGTTAAGAATGGCAGATTGCCTTCCCTATAGGACACTAGGCCAGAGATGTTTTTCCAACAATTGACTATGGTTTTGTGGTCGTTAGACTTTTAATTCCGTAATTTTATTCATCCTGGTGGGATTCAATCCCGGGTCCCCAGAACATTGCCCTGGTATCTCTACTATTAGTCCAGTGACAATACCACTATGCCACACCCTCCCCTCAAATCTATCTTCCCTTCTCTTTATTTTGTTTTCTCTACCTACTTTGACATTGAATTCTCTATTCCAACATCTATCCAACTGGTTAAGGAGGGACACAGGCTGGATTTCATAGCCACAAATTGGGCAGGCCGTCCTGTCTACCCCGACATAAGATAAAGCATGATGACATCAGCTCAGAAATCTGATGTTATCCCACCGGTTTCCAATAATATGGAAAGCAAATGGGTATTGAAATCCAAAGTCCAGCTGCCATTTTGAGAAAACAATTATTAGGCTATGTTGCCTATCATTTTTCGGTCGCCGTATCACTCACATTGTGATTGATTTAGATCCGGTATGAGGTGGCACAAGGGTAGGTGTAAAAGCCTGGACATAGAACCATGGCTGCATGTAGCAGCAGAGTCTGCTGCTGAAGGTGGCACTTATTAGGAGACTGTTTAGGCGCGATCCAATGGTTGTGCCCGACGCAGGAAATGACGCAGCCAGTAAATCTCATGAGAGCCCACTGGAGGGGGACTGGCAGTGCCAAGGTGCCCATGTGCCATCTTGACTGTGCCGGAGATTGGGCCCAGGGGTGGTCTGCCCTTATGAGGTGGGGTGAGGGGGTTTCGAGCACCCCCTAATCAGTAAGTTGGGGCATTGGTGGGGTCCAAGGGTCGTATTCGGGGGTCGAGAGATAGGGTGCCCTTTAACGATGGTGCCTTGATCTCACTGCACTAGTGAGCGGAGCTGAGGCCCAAGAAAAGAAGAGTCTAATTTAATAATAGGGTCATTTTCAGCGCTGCCAGCACTGGGAAACACCTTGCTAAACATGCCCTCGATGGGACCATTACTTTTTCTGATAAATCGCGTTGTTTATTTCTTCTGTTTTATAGGCTGACAGTATAAATAAGGAGAGCATGAAAGGGAAGGAGTCTGAAGACAGGACTATTCTGGAGGGTGACAACTCCATAAGCGCAATCAGAGATCACTCTCCCATGGTGATTGTGTACTCTGGAAGAAGCTCCTCCAATAAGGAGCAAAAACAAAACCAACACCAACAGCACCCAGTCCATTGTAAGAAATAACATTGTCCGGTGCAGAGTTGACAGGCCAAGGTTGAATTACTTACAGCTCTTGAGTGCCAGTGTCTTCACAGTGTCTCTCCAGGGATACAGTGACTGTGCCATTTCCCTACTGTTTTCAAGGTGGCCTGTGGCCTTGAACCTTTATGCATTGAGGTAATTCCAGGAACCATCCAGAGACCTTTGTGAGATGCCTCAGTCTTCAGATCACCATTGTATAAGGTAGCCATGGATGTAATGTTTAGGCGAGCGAACGAGTTTCATCCCCTTCACTATCAATGACGTTAGTCATGCCAAGAGAGCCAGATGCTTCACATATTTTTCTGGATTGCCCACTGTTCAAGATGCCTTTGATTGCACACATCTGGCCATCAAACCTCTGTCGGGGCAGCCAGGGACATTTTTCAGTCCTGAAGCTTTTAATTCCATCGGCCTACAGCTTTTGTGTGCCCATCGCCAAATTATCGGGCAGTTGGGTTCCAGCTATCCTGGGAGCAGTCATGACTCTTATATCCTCAGACCCTCCCAGGTGCCACAGATGTTCTGCCCACCAGACCCTTTGGAGCATTGGCTTCTTGGAGACCAGGTACATCTGCTGAAGATATCTCATGGTTCCAGCCATACTATTTGGTCTTGTAGCTGCAAGAGGTGATTAGGGTTCAAAGCAGAAAGAGCTGTAAATAGGTTGTCTTTATGTCTCTGAGAAGAAACAGGGATAAAAGATCGAATATGACTCTTTTTCTGAACACGTTGTTCAGAAGATGAATGTGACGGGTGTGCTCAGATATTATTTCCTCCCTGCCACGGGTCCTGAATGAGACTATGGCACAGTAGTCTACAAAATGGAAAATGTACCCACACCCACTGCTGCTTCACTTCATGGCTGAACCCAGCTTCCCCTAAATGTCCTGCCCTACATACCCAGTTGGGTCCAGAGTCCCCTCCACACCCCACTTCCCAACCCTAATTGGTGAGCCCCCTGTTGGACGACCTCTAATTGGCCAGTCAAAGCTTGATTTGCCGTGTTGCAATGACAGGAGAGGAAGCGAATGGACGGTGCACTCCCTCTCCCCACCACAAACCGCAAATTCCAGCCTACAGTTGTTTGCCCAGTTCACACAATGGCCTCACATACCCCATTTAGATCTCTAATTTGTAGCAACGTCCAGTGAAAAAGATTGTGGAAATTAAATGGACAAGGACAGGTTTAATGAACAAAAAACAGAAAATACTGGGCAATTTCAGCAGGTCTGATGGCATCTGTGGAGAGAGAAGGGAGTTAACATTTCGAGTCTGGATGACTCTTTGACAAAGAGTCAGATCTGCTGAGATTGTCCAGTATTTTCTGGTTTTTTTTCAGATTCCAGCATCCACAGTAATTTGCTTTTATCCTCAAGTTTAATGAATGATGGTTGCTGGCCAATCACTAGCTGCAATAAATTCTGGCCGGTTAATTTTATTCAAGTGTGCAATTCAGTTATTTTTAATAGAATTATTTGGGATTTACACAAAGAGAAAATTGGAAAGTGGAGTATTATACTCATTAAAAATTTCCAAAGGAACACATGGGTTTTGGAGGAGGTAGGAACCCAAGCCATTTGCCTGTTGCCTTGATGTGGAAATGAGTGCTATAGCAGCTCCATTGAATCCATGCTGCTCGGTCAGCGGGTGCGCTTGTGTGTCAATATGCATATGATAAATAATTATACCCGTGACCATTGGTGTAATTTTATCAAGTTCGGCATGGTTGAAAAATGTCAGTGTTAAGCTTGTCTTGGTTCAGTAAATTGATTACAGTACTTGAAATGAAGCCAATTCTGGTATAATCTCAGGCTTGGTTCATATTCCTCTTGCCTCTTAGTAAGAAGATTGTGGTTTCAAGTCCCATGAGCAGAACAATCACTGCAATTGGGGCAGCACGGTGGCACAGTGGTTAGCACTGCTTCCTCACAGCACCAGGGACATATGTTCTACTCCGACCTCTGGTGACTGTGTAAAGTTTGCAATTCTCTCCATGTCTGCATGGGTTTCTACCGGCTGCTCCGGTTTCCTCCCACAGTCCAAAGATATGCAGGTTAGGTGGATTGGCTGTACTAAATTGCTCCTTCGTGTCCAAAAGGTTAGGTGTAACAGGTATAAGGTGAGGGATTGGGTCCAGGAGGGTCAGTGCAGATTTGATGGGGTGAATGGCCTCCTTCTGCACTGTAGGGATTCTCTGATTCAATGATTCTAATGTAGTACTGAAGATGTGCTGCACTGTTCAGCTGGATGTAAAAGATCTTGTGGTGTTATTTCAAAGATGACCAGGAGAGTTAATTGTGCCCGATGTTCTGGCCAATTTTTATCCCTCAAGGAACATCAGATTATATCTGGTCATTGTCACATCAATGTAGACATTTGCTGTGGACTTGGCTGCTGCATTTCCCACATTACAATGGTGACTGCATGCCAAAAGTAGTTCAATTGTGTGAAGCACTTTGAGTTGAATTGAAGACTTATTTTCAAATAAGGGTGATATTTCTCCCTATTTTTTCTGTTTCAATCAAAACTAAACTGTTTACGTATTTTTCATAAAAGGTGTTTTTTAAATTAAATTTAGAGTACCCAATTCATTTTTTCCAATTAAGGGGCAATTTAGCGTGGCCAGTCCACCTAGCCTGCACATCTTTTTGGTTGTGGGGGTGAAACCCACGCAAACACAGGGAGAATATGCAAACTCCACACGGACTGTGACCCAGAGCTGGGATTGAACCTGGGACCTCGGCGGCATGAGGCAGCAGGGCTAACCCACTGCGCCACTGTGCTGCCCCTAAAAGGTGTTTGACGTATTGCTGTATCCCTTTCATTCTGTAGCTTCCTGATATTTGAACTTTTAACTATGCCAGTGTTCATCTTGTTGCTCGCAATTCAGAGAAAAGAGCATTATGCTTTGGTAACAGCATTTAGACACTTGGCATGACATGGTGGGGGAGGTGAGGAATTAAGTTAGACAGGGACTTATCCATTCTTACTCAGGACATTTGCCGTTTCTTGTTCTGCAGGAACTTGAAGTAAAATTTTAGATTCTGCTTCAAGGAAGCTTAAAGGACTCAGACAGAAGAAACCAAAAGTTCCAGGAAGCCCAGACAGCTATTTGTTTCATCTGAAATTATGAGGTTGGGCTTGATCTCAAAAAGAATGACTTTATTTTTATTGGAACATATACACCATTGCTGCCAGTTTTTAGAGCAGTCTTTTGACAGTGCTAAAACACCATTTGAAGGGACGTATAGCCACAATTTTAATCAAGCAGCAGACATAAATGATCAAATATTTTCCATGCAACGTAATTTTTACAAAGGTTCCAATTACAAATTTTGAAGTTATAATCGCTGCCAGTCAAGCGGCAATTTGACAGCTATTTTGGGCTTTGTTGTGGCTGCAAGTATGAGAGACTACGCAGCGAAGCTGGACGTGGAAAAAACTGCATGTAAGCACGGATAATGACTCAATGAAGGTGGTGCGATTCTCAGTTGGAATTCTCATCCCACATACTATTTTCTATGCTGCTTCTCATTGACCATGTGTGTGGATTGCAGCAAAGATAGTGTTTGGAGATTTACATTTTAATTTGTTTGATTATTTAATCATGTCATCCTTTCTCACACACTATAGGTGGTCTCAAACAGCTTGCCTGCCAAAATTGGCACATTGTCAGTAATACTTTATCCTTTTTTTTAGCTGTCCTTGCATTCCTTCAGGCTGTGCTCCAACTTTCTCCTGCCTTGTTACAATGTATTTTATTGATTGCAATTATGCAATTTTCCAGTGACTTCTATGACCTGACGGTAAACCTTTAATAACATTTTTGTTTGATAAAATGTTGCCTCGATGAACCACTATTTCTTCAGTTCTTGGTTAACAGAATAAAATTGTAAGTTGTTTTCCAAAAGAATATCCTGTACCTAAAAAGAATATCTGACTTTAGTTCAATGATGGAACTCATTGAGATTGTATAACCTATTTGAACTATATTCTTGTTCCCTAATGTTAGCTGAGCCATTTTGATTCAAAATTATTTCTGTATTTCTTTCAAGGTGTCTGTTGCATGATATGTAATTTTTTTTTGTCTGGGCAACACAGTGGCACAGTGGTTAGCACTGCTGCTTCACAGCACCAAGGACCCAGGTTCGATTTCAGCCTTGGGTTCGATTCCAGCCTTGGGTGACTGTGTGGAGTTTGCATGTTTTCCCCTTGTCTGCGTGGATTTCCTTCAGGTGCTCCAGTTTTCTCCCACAGTCTAAAGATGTGCTGGTTCGGTGGATTGATCATGGTAAATTGCTCCTTAGTGTCCAGGGATGCGCAGGTTAGGTTAGGGGGATAGGGCGGGTGGGTGGGTGGGTGAGTGGACTTACGTAGCATGTTTGAATAGTTAGAGCAGATACAATGGACCAAATAGCCGCCTCCTAATTGTAGGGATTCTATTCTCTGAGAAGACCATTAAATTATAAAATTAAGCAAGTACGTTACGTTACCGAGTCACCAAATGACGCTGTCTTTAGCAACAACAAAGTATGGGCATGTGGCAGTTTCGGTGCCACTGTTATTTGAATTTCCGGCAACAGATTCACAGGACAAGCTAGCATTGGACTAAATGTTGCTGCTACAATGCTGTAGGATATTTGTGATTGGTCTGTTCAGCTCCATGCACCAAACTAAATGCTGTATTTGGAAAATACTGTCTATTTCTAAGCAGATGAAATTGTTGTTGCCATCTCTGTTACCCATTTAAAGCCTTCTCTTCAGTACTATTAATGTGATACTTGTACTTAAAGGAAGATCAAGTAGAAATAGGGAAGCTGTTTTACGGGATGAATTTGACAACATTGCTTTTAATAGATATGCCACTGCATTGTAAAATTCTCATCCTTGCTTTTACATCTCATCATGATATCACCGCCTCCCGATCCATGATCTTCCTGCAGCATGTCATATTATGTACATAATGTGGGTTCTTTATGTTGCAGAGGTGGTGTCTCATTGCTGAGATCTCGAGGCTTGTATGTTTAATCATAAACATCTTTATTCATAGACTTTAACTGTTTACAGTTCCAAGTATGGTCTAGCATAGTGTAGCCTCCATCATGCAGGTTAGCTGTTTACAGAGTTCTGTTTGAGTCTGTACTCTGACCATGTGACTACGTACCTCACACTGTGGGTGGTACTACTCTCCAGTCTTGTGTTAACCTTTGCTCTGATGAATGCCTTTGCATGATAATGCATGCAGGCACATATCACAGAGCCCAACAACCCTCTGTGATCTCAGTGTTCCTCCAATTTGGCGTCTCCCCGACTTGTACCCCATATTACAGGAGGTGGGTAAGGTATCAGGCAGCTTGCCCATTCTTAGGCTAATTGGGATCCTTAAGTGGCCAAGTAATTATGCCTACACCACTATGATACGTGCAGCTGGGGGAGGCAAACAGTCCGGCAGCTTTTGGTGCACGGGCTAAAGGCTGGGAAGAAGGCAGGGGCAGTACCTCCTTTGGAGTTTCCCTTTGTTGTGCCGTGGGGTAGCCCTCTCCTTAACATTCCTGCTTCCCCTGTTGTGCCTTCCCCAGAGACTATAAATTTGACCTTGCTACCCCTCAACCAGCCCTCCTTGCTGGGGTCTTCTATCCCTGCCTGACCAAAATGGTCAGACCGACCTTAAATCTGGGACTCACTTTTGGTTTTTATCAGGAATTCTATTGTTCTAGCTGTGGCCACTGCTGTGTTCCGTTGCTGCCAGGATTACAGAGCTGCCGATCAAAGTGGTTGTCCGAGCACCTCTCACAGGTGGAACTTCCTCTCCCTTACATCATCCCCAGTATATTATTGCTGCGGGAAAGCTAGGTTTAAAGTCAGCGAGGAGGCGATTGACCTTTTAATTGGGGTGCTCGGGGGTTGGGGAGGAGGTGCTGTGCACTTTGTTATTGGGCAGGTTGTGCTCCATAATTTATCTGACGCCTCAGACTGTGAGCAAAAGTACTGTCAATGAATCCTTAGGCACACTGCAGTCGCAGCCTTATCTTGCAATTACACAGATCTTGGTAACTGTTGAGCTTTTATGACTAAGATAACCATGTTGCAGGCAGAACTCCCATAGTTATTGCTCAATCTCGTGTGGCTGTACGCCACTTGTCCCTCTAAGAAGTTGAACGCGGACCATGTGTGCGAATTTCAACACCAGGGTGGTGCTAGAGAATAACTGAAGTGACTGACTGTGTTGCAAGATAACCCCAGACACCTGACCGTAAAAAACACCTGAGAATTTCTAGCTGAAATGGTCATGTAATATTTCCCAAGTGGTTTTGCTTAAATGCAATTCCAATGCTCTTGTCACTGACACTTACTGTTTATGTTTAATGAACTCACCAATCTCCGCTGCCTCCTCTCATGGTGAGCAGAAGGAATGAAAGGATGTTTGATCTGAAAGGGTTATATGCACCTGCTATTTTAATTTGATTTTGAAGAGGGAGGAGGAAAAATTCAAAGCATAAAGAAATTGAATAAAGTATTGACTGTGAATTCGAATGTTTGTTTGGAATCTTTATTGCACACTTTCTCTCCTTTTCTCCCTTGGCTCCAAAAGGCATAGTGTCCTGAGGGATATAGTTCTCTCCATGCACGCCATCTGTCAATCTTAGCTACTTCAACCAAATAGCCATTTGTTAGGTGTGAATCTCAGCCAAGTATTGACAGACTGCTCAACTGTTGAGACTATCACAATTAAGCCTAATCCTGCCCTAGCATGCAAACTCCCCAGCAGCATCACCGGATTGTGATTCAGAATGCAAGCCTTAGTCTCTTCCTTTCTTGCCCTTTTAGCCACGAGCTGTTGAAGTCAGTAGTAGCAGCCTTCCTGCTAAATCTTCCTCTTCAGAGCAAGAGTCTGAATTGAATATGTTAATTGTTTAAAATATGTTCCACTTTACCTGCTCCCTGAAGAAGCTTGATTGTACTGTGGGCGAGATTCAAATTTTTGTGGATTTTTTTATTCATCGGCTATTTCAAAAACCTGCCACAAATAAGATTACGGAGAATTATTGCAAATGCATAAAGTTATTTCGTGAGATAATTTCACTTATTAATTTTTTTGTTTGTGAGTGAAATTATATTGTCATTTCCATGAGGAAGAAGAGTCTCTAATTTATTTTAGTTCTGATGAAAGGTCATGAATGTTACCTATTTTGCTCTCCACTGATTCTGCTTGACCTGCTGAGTATGTGTAGCATTTTTTGTTTTGATTTCAGATTTCCAGCATCTGCAGGACTTTGCTTTTGTGTAGCACTGAATTGTTGCGGCATCATGTGTATTGATTTTGTAAATAAAATCTGACTCTAAGTTTTGGCTTAAACACGGCTGTAATAATGTGATATATTTTACCGTCTGGAATCAATGAGAGAATGGAGAGAACATCTCACGTTGACCGGAATGCTTTAAACCATTATTCAGACAGAACTGGTAATCTTGTAGTATGCTATTCCACCTACAGGAAGGATAAATGCTGTAGGTTTTAGCCCATGAGAGATTTGTCTGTTTATGGAAACTAACTTTTGTATACATGTTAAGAGAAAATTCAATCCATATTATTCTCTATTAACACAATTATTCCTCAATGGAATAGCCATTCTATTTGTGTAATAAACTCTTCCTAATGTCAGTCTTACCCTTTTATTAAACAAGCTATTACCTAAAACAAACTACCAGCCTTGCTGGATCTCAAAGGTTTATCTTTGCATGTCACGCCATAACGTTTGTGCCAATTTAAGTATTGTAATGCACTGCTTTCAATTCTTCTGACACAAGATGGATTCTACTGGTGGAATTTTATTTTCTGTTACACTGTACCTGTACCTTTAAATTACATAGCTCAGTCAACACTTCCCAGAAACATTTCCAAAATTATTTTGGACAGAGGCTAGTTTCCAATTCAGTTTGATACATAACTTGGAGATAATAAATATTTTGGCTTGAAGAGAAATTGTGACAAGCAAACTATCATTATTGGAGATGCTTTTGTGATGTAGTTTGTACTGCAGGTAATTATTGTATTCTGCCTGATACATGTCGGTAATTATGTCCAGGGTGTGTTACAGATGGTGTTACGAATCTAAATCTTCAACTTCTTGTTTCATTATTTTTATGGTACAACCATGTATTTCTTCTAAATGTCAAAAGGTACGTAAAATATAAAAAGCAATGTAGATAATGATTCCATAGCAAATATAATGCACACGGGATTGTCAATATTTTTGTTATATTGCTAAACTATTCAGAAAGAAATAGGAACTAACTGTTATGATAACGTACATCGGGGTGCCACATTTTACCACTGTTCTGCAATCATGTGCCGAGAAACAATGTATGAATTCACAGCCACATGGAGAGATGCAAGAAACATATTTGATGAAACTCTAGCATTTTAAGTCTAAAGTGTGGTTATTTATAACTTACAGGAAGCAGAATACATAACATGATGTCAGTGGTGACTGCGAGTAAAAGCTCAAATATTTAAAATGGTTTTAATACTGAATAATGAGTGAAACTTGTGTGGATGAAATGGTTGCCGCTGCAATCAACAAAGCTCCAGTCCTTGATGACTTAGGAGGATGATAGTGGCTCGAATTCATTTGTGAGCAGACAGATGAAATGGCTCGAATTCAATTAAGTCAAGAGAAAGGCAGCAGGGTTGATGAGGTGAAACATATGCAGGAGCTATCGACGACCACCTGAGTTAACCACAACAAATGTTTGAGACATTTAAACAAAAGTGCAAACTTACATTTAATAGCTTTC
The DNA here is from genome assembly GCF_902713615.1 of Scyliorhinus canicula. NCBI lineage: Eukaryota > Metazoa > Chordata > Chondrichthyes > Carcharhiniformes > Scyliorhinidae > Scyliorhinus > Scyliorhinus canicula. Next base: position 89,639,571 of record NC_052152.1, on the reverse strand, counting down.
CAAAAAGGTATGAGTGAAGTGGAAAGAGTCAGAATTATCCTTTATGGGCAGGAGAGAAATGGTTAAATTTGATTTGTAGCTGGCTGCAGGGTGAAGACAACAACAAAATGCTAAATTATTTATTTTGAAAAATTTTGTGCACATCTCCAGTCAACATCAAATCATTGGATTTACCAACATGGACTTCAAGATCTGAAGCAGGAATCAGGTGAACCTGTTGATGATTTCATAATAATGTTGAAAAAGCAGCCAGAAAATGTCACTTCAAGGAGGCAGACAAAAAGCTGCTGGATCGGCCCATTTTGGGGATGAAGCACACTCTGAAGTACAAAAAGATTTAATTGGAAATGAGAAGCTCATAATATCGCAGGGCGATACCAGAAAACATGAAATTGTGAGTAGACAGATGAAATGGCTCGCATTCAATTAAGTCAAGAGAAAGGCAGCAGGGTTGATGAGGTGAAACATATGCAGGAGCTATCGACGACCACCTGAGTTCACCAACAGGAAAAAATTTCCCGGATATGGATCAAAGTGCAGAGCTTGTGGAAAGCCCAATCAATGAAAAAGGTTGTGCAGTTCAAACAAGGTGGTTAAGGAATTATCAGAGACAGAACAACAAGATGATTGAGAAATAAAAATGAACCAAAACATTGATACCCTGGAAGATGATGTTGAGATTGAGAACACAATAAACAAGTTAAACACCTATATGAAATACCTTAATGTGACAGTTCTGAGAGAAAATAAATTCGCACCACCATTCAGATCAGGAAGAAGGTGAGAAATAAGTCCACAACTGGGAACGTAAAGCTGAAGCTTGATACCAGAGCAAAGTAACATTATCCTGTTCAAACTATACCAGAAGATCCTACCTTAAAATTTGAAAGAAAGTTGTTCGCCAAGGAGATGTTCTCTGAAATTGAGCAATGGCATGCTAACAGCATCCAAAAAAATTGAGATTCGACAGCTCAGAGCAACCCAAATCAGAAGGACACGCAAAGGAAAAGATGTTAATGATATGTTCCGTGTCACTGAAATGAATGGTCCTGCAAACCTGGGGTGGAGCAGTTGCAAAGAGTCACAGTTATCTCTGTCAACAATGAGGCGAAGGAGGTAACGCTGAAGGTTGAAGATAGTACAAGATTGAAAAGCACCCTCCGATCAGATGCATGGAAAACCTAGTACAAATGTTTCCAGATGTTTTTCTGAGGTGGTTGGATGTTCTGAAGATTTTGAGTATCGCATCACTAATGATCCAGCAATGAAACCAGTGATGCATTATCTATGTAAAGTAACAAAAGAACTTGAAAGAGAGATCTAAGAGACCAAAAAAAAAATGATCAGCAGAATGAGAGAGCCTACATGGGTAAATTCTAATTGTTGTGAGAGAGAAGCCAAATGGACAGTTAAAGATTTGCCCGAATCACAAATATCTTAATCAAACAAAGATGAATCACTACCCTATTCCAACATTGGAATAGATTGTGCCACAAATTTTTTTCAGCGAGCTTGATGCCAGAAACAGGCAGCGGAACATAAAGCTTGATGAGGAATCTTTGCTGTTGACAACATTCAACACACGCTTTGGCTGATACCAATTTCTGTGTCCACCTTTTGGCCTTAAAGTGAGCCAGGGGGTGTTCCAGCAGAAGATATATCAAGGGTGTAAAGGGGTGATCATGTAGAGAAGCCATGGAGAGGAAGAGGAAAGCTGGGCTGAAGGTGAATGCAGACATGCATTGTGACGATAACAAAATGTCAGTTCATCGGAATGGTGTACACACCTGACAAAGTCAATCCATGTCCTGAAGAAGTCTCAGCCACTTCTGAAGCGCCAAGATACAAGAAAGAATTGAGAAGTTTCCATACAGAAATTCTTTCATATATCACAGGCCAAAACTCACAGCAAACCTACAAGGGCTGATGAAAGAAGATGTTGAGCACTGGTGGTCAAAAGCACACAGGAGGGGATTCAACAAACAGCAAGAATTAGTATGCAAGGAGGTAGGCCTGTCATACTACTAGAGAGAGAAACCTATCACTCTGCAAGTAGATGCTTCTCCAAGAGGTCACTCTGGATGCTTCAGCATTACAATTTCACTCTGAAATGTAAGCCAAGAAGAGAAATACAGCAACATAGGAAATAGGAGCAGGAGGAGGCAATTTGTACTTTAGAGCATGCTCAGCTATTCCATAAGATCATGGTTGATCATCCAATTCAATAGCCTGAACCCACATTCCCTCCATATCCTTTGATCACTTTCCAAGAGCTATATCTAACTTCGTAATAAAACATACATGTTTAGGCCTCAACTGCTTTCTGTGGTAGTGAATTCCACAGGCTCGCCGATCTATGGATGAAGAAATTTTTCCTCACCTCAAGCGTAAATGGTTTGCCCCTACCCTTAGATAGTGACCCCTGGTTCTGGACTCTCAAGCCATCGAGAACATCCTTCCTGCATCTACCCTATGTAGTCCTGCCAGAATTTTAGAAGTTACTATGAAATCCTCACCCCTGCTCCCCCCTCATTCTTCTGAACTCGATCAAATATAATCCTAATTGACTCAATCTCTCCTGATATGTCAAGTCCCGCTATCCCAGGAATCAGTCTGGTGAGCCTTTGCTGCATGCCATCCATTGCAAGAACATCCTTCTTCACATAAGGAGACCAAAACTGCACATAATATTCCAGGTGTGGTCTCACCAAGGCCCAGACTAACTGCAGCAAGACATCTCTGGTCCTGTACTTGAATCCTGATGCGATGGTGGCCAACATACAATTTTCTTCTTTACCGCCTGCTGCAACTACATGCTTACTTTCAGCGACTGGTGTACAAGGACACCCAGTTCTGGTACATTTCCCCCTCTCAATCTATAGCCATTCAGATAATCTGCATTCCTGTTTTTGTCATGGATAACCTTACATTTATCAACATTATATTGCATTGGCCATGCATTTGCCCACTTATTCAACCTGTCCAATTAAATTGAAGCATCTCTGTTTCCTCCTCACAGCTCTACCTCCCACCCAGCTTTGTGTCATTTGCAAATTTGGAGATATTACATTTAGTTCCCCTCATTTAAATAATTAATATACATTGTGAATAGCTTAGGTCATAGCATTGATCCTTGTGGTATCCCAATAGTCATTGCCTGCCATTCGGAAAAAGACCCGCATATTCCTCCCCTTTGTTTTCTGTTTGTCAATCAGTTTTCTATCCATCTCAATACACTATCCCCAATCCTATGCGCTTAATATCACACACTAATCTCTTGTGTGGCATCTTGTCGAAAGCCTTCTGAAAGTCCAAATAAATTACATCCACTGGCTCCCGCTCCTCAACTCTGAGTGATATCCTCGAAGAATTACAATAGATTTGTCAAGCATGATTTACCTTTTGTAAATCCATTCTGACTCTCTCCGATCCTGCCATTGCTTTCCAAATGCTCTGCTAATAAATCTTTTCACACTAGCATTGTCCACACCACCGACATCAGCTGACTGGTCTATAATTTCCTGTTTTCTCCCTGCCTCCCTTTCTGGATAGTAGCTACTTTCTAACCGATAGGAAGTGTTTCAGAATCTATAGAATCTTGGAAGATGACCATCAATGAATCCCCTGTTTCTGAGGCCAGTTCCTCAAGTACTCTGGCATGTAGATTATCAGGCCCTGTGGATGTATCGTCCTTTGATCCCATCAATTTCTCCAACACCATTTCCTTACTAATACTGATTTCCTTCAGTTCCTCCCTCTCACTAAACCCTGGGTGGAATTCTCCCAGCCCTGGGACGGGCCGGAGAATCCCCGCAAATGGGCAATGCAGCCCCAACACCGGCACACGATTCTCCGCGGAACGGAGAATCGGCGCCATTGGCGCCGGCATGGTTGGCACGGCACTGGTCACGGGCCATTCTATGCAGCCGGCCCGCCGATTCTCCGGCCTGGATGGGCCGAGCGGCCGTAAGAGAAGAGCATAATCCTGCTAGCGCCGTTCTAACCTGCTCTGGGCCGGTGGGACCTTGGCGTCAGAGGCCTGCGGTGTGGCCTGGCCCGCGATCGGGGCCTACCGATCGGTGGACTGGCCTCTGTGGCTGGGGGCCTCCTTTCCTTCGTGACATCCCCTGTAGTCCTGCCCCATGTTGCGTCGGGGCCGGCGCACGTTGAAGGAGGCCACTGCGCATGCACGCGTTGGTGCCGGCGCCGCTGTGCATGTCCTCGGTGCCAGCGCAACTGCACATCCGCGGATCCCGCGGCGCCCAGTTCGTGCCGGGATCTGTAGCTGGAGCAGCGCAAACTGCTCCAGCGGCATGCTGGCCCCCTGTAGGGGCCAGAATTAGTACTGGGAGCGACCCATACACACCGTAGTAAAACGCAGCAGCGTTTACGACGGCATGGACACTCTGCCACGGGATTGGAGAATCCTGCCCCCTGTGTTTCCCAACATTTATGGCATATTATTTATGTCCTCTTCTGTGAACACACAGCCAAAGTATGTATTTAGTTGGCCAGACATTTCTTTTTTTTTTCTTTTTTTTTCTTCTCCTTTTTCACATTTTCTCCCAAATTTACACCCACCAACAATAAACAGTAACAAATATGTCAATCCCCATACCAATAACAATGATCCCATCCTCCCACCAAACCCCAAACATTAGTCCGCATGTTCACACAAACAAATGACAAAAAGGAATTTGGGATCACCCATAGTCACCATTAACACACAGCCCACCTCCCCCAACCCTCCCGCCCACCACCCCCCAACTAATGTTCGATGTTATCCAGTTCTTGTAAGTGCATAATGAATAATGCCCATGAATTGTAGAACCCCTCCATCCTTCCCCTCAGTTCAAACTTAACCTTTTCAAGAATCAAGAATTCCAACAGGTCACCCCCCCCCCCCCCCCCCCCCCCCCCCCCCCCCCCCCCCCCCCCCCCCCGCCACGCCAGGGCACAGGGTGGAGAGTCTCCAAACTATCAGGATCCGCCTTCGGGCGATCAACGAGGCGAAGGCGACAACATCTGCCTCTGCACCCGTTTCCAACCCTGGCTCGTCCGACACCCTGAATATGGCCTCCCGGGGGCCTGGGTCCAGTTTCACGTGCACCACTTTAGAAATTACCCGAAAAACCTCCTTCCAGTAATCCTCTAGCTTTGGACAGGACCAAAACATATGAACGTAATTAGCGCCTCCCTCCCCGCAACGTTCACACACGTCTTCTACTTCTTCAAAAGATTGGCTCATCCTCGCCCTCGTGAGGTGTGCTCTGTGTACCACCTTCCGCTGTCTCAGCCCCAACCTCGCGCACGAGGTGGAGGCATTCACTCTCCGGGGCACCTCACACCAGAACTGCTCCTCCATAACCTCTCCCAACTCTTCCTCCCACTTTGCTTTGATCCCTTCCAGTCATGCCTTCTCCTCTTCCAAAATAGCTCCCTCAACTGCTGACTCTATCCCCTTCTCCAGTCCCCCTGTCGTAGCATGGTGGTTAGCATAAATGCTTCACAGCATTGTTGGGTTACGGGTATAGGGTGGATACGTGGGTTTGAGTAGGGTGATCATTGCTCGGCACAACATCGAGGGCCGAAGGGCCTGTTCTGTGCTGTGCTGTACTGTTCTATGTTCTATGTTCTATGTTCCTCCGGGAAGCTCTGTATCGCCTTTCTGGCAAAATCTTGAACCTGCATGTATCTAAACATTTCCCCCTGCTCCAGCCCATACTTCGCTTCCAGCTCCTTCAATCCTGCAAACCGACCCCTAAGAAACAAATCTTTTAGTGTCTTAATCCCCTTCTCCTCCCATTTCCGAAACTTCCATCCTACCTCTTTGACTCAAATCTGTGGTTCCCCCGAATCGGCATTCCCTTGACCCTGCCGCCAACCCGAACTTCTGGTGAAACTGCCTCCAAATTCTCAATGAAGCTATTATTACCGGACTCCCTGAGTATTTCCCCGGGGCTATCTGGAGCGGCGCTGTTGCTAGTGCTTTCAATCCCGACCCCCTGCACAAACACTCCTCTGTTCTGACCCACTGGGAATCAACCCCTCTGACCCAGCTCCGCAGGTTCTCCGCATTCACCGGCGAGTAGTAAAACATCAGGTTCGGAAGACCCAAACTCCTTGCCTGTCTTCCACCCTGTAGCAGCACCTTTCTAACTCTGGTCACCTTCCCTCCTCACATCAATGAAGTAATCCTTCCCTCAATCTCCCTGAAAAAAGCCTTTGGCAGGAAAATCGGCATGCATTGAAAAATGAACAGAAATTGCGGCAATACGTTCATTTTAATCGACTGTACCCGATCCCCCAGTGACAGAGGGAGACCATCCCACCTTGCTAGATCAGCTTTCATTCTCCCCACCAAACTAGAAATGTTGTACCTGCGGAGGCCCCCCCACTCCTGGGCAACCTGCACCCCCAGGTACCTAAAGTGAGTCCCTGCCCTACGGAATGGCAGCCCCCCCCCCCCCACCCCTGCCCCCACCCCCGCCCCCACCCCCGGCCGAGACACCACAAAATACTCACTCTTGTCTAGATTTAGTTTGTACCCCGCGAAAGACCCAAACACTCGAAGCAGCTCCAATATTTCCCCCTATCGACACACTCGGTTCTGACACGTGTAACAGCAAGTCATCGGCATATAAGGACACCCTATGGTCTATCTCCTCCCCCCTCCCCCCCGCACTATTCCTTTCCAAACCCCCAAACCTCTTAATGCGATGGTCAACGGCTCAATCGCGAGTGCAAACAGCAGGGGGGACATAGGTCATCCCTATCGAGTCCCACGGTGGAGAGAAAAGTATCTCGAGCTGATGTTGTTTGTGCGGACACTCTCCCTCGGCTCCTTATATAGTAGCTTTATCCAGTTCATAAATTTTGGTCCAATCCCAAACCACTCCAGAACTGCCATCAAGTACTCTCATTCTACCCCGTCAAACGCCTTCTCAGCGTCAAATGCCACAACCACCTCTGTTTCCTTCCCCTCTGCCGGTGCCATAATGTTGTTCAATACCCTTCTAACGTTTGAAAAGAGCTGCCTCCCTCTCACGAACCCCGTCTGATCTTCACCTATCACCTTGGGTAGGCACTCCTCCAGCCTACCCGCCATTACCTTCGTCAATACTTTTGCATCCACATTCAGAAGTGATATGGGCCTGTACGATCCACACTCTGTCGTATCCTTATGTTTTTTTAGCAAGAGGGAAATCGATGCCTGCCCCAAAGTTTGTGGCAACACCCACTTCTCTATCACCTCTTCAAACATCCCACCATCAGGGGTGCCAGCTTATCCTTGAATTTTTTATAATATTCCACCGGAAACCCATCTGGCCCTGCCACCTTCCCTGACTGCATCCTCCCAATCGCGTCCTTTATCTCCTGATCCACTACTGCTCCTTCTAATGTAGCCTTCTGCATAACTCCTATCATCCTCCAACATCTCATCTATTACCCTGTGCGCTCCAATCTCTCCTCTTTGTCCACCCTGGCCTGAAAAGACATCACCTCACCACCGCCTTTAGAGTCTCCCAGACAACTGCCTTCGACACCTCACCTGTACTGTTGAAACCTACATATTCCTCAATTGCCTTTTCAATTTTGACACAGAACCCTTGGTCCCCCAAAAGTCCTACATCTAATTTCCACCCCGGCCTCTACACTACACACTTCTCCAGTACCATATCCACCCAATGCGGAGCATGATCTGACACTGCAATTGCTGAGTATTCCGACCCCTTAACCCCAGCCAGCAAAGCCTTCCCCACCACGAAAAAGCCGATCCGCGAATACATCTTATGGACTGCTGAGAAAAACGAGTACTCCTGTTCCCTCGGGTACAGAAACTTCCAAGGGTTCACCCCTCCCATTTCCACCATTAGCCCAGCCAATGCTTTTGCTCCCCCCCCCCCCCCCCCCCCCCCCCCAATGGAACCAGCGAGCGCGGCTGTGATCTGTCCAACCTTGGCTTCTGCACCAAGTTCCAGTCCCCCCCCTTATCAGTTTGTATGTGTCCAAGCCGGGGATGGCCCCAAACACCTTCTTTGCGAATCCCACATCGTCTCAATTGGGACCGGATCCACTTAACAGCGCCACAAACCTCCCCTCCAGCGCCCCTGTCACAATCACATATCTACATCCCCTGATCTGCCACCACCTTCTCCATCCAGAAGCGTATTCTTTTGCTGACCAACACCGCTACCCCTCGAGCCCTTCCGTCAAATCCAGAGTGAAACACCTGACTAACCCAGCCCTTTTTAAGTCTCAGCTGGTCCTTCACCCTCAAGTGAGTCCCCTGCAGCATTACTACATCGGCTTTCAAACTTTATAATGCGCACGCACCCTTGACCTCTTGACTGGACCTCCTAACCCCCTCACGTTCCACGTGACTATCCTAACTGGGGGTCTCTCACTCCCCCCCCCCCCCCCCCCCCCCCTATCCTTCTTATCCACCATCAGCATATCACCGGGCCCTGCCCCATGAGCCTAATCCACCCCAATCCATTATTAATATCGAACTCCTTCCACCCCCTGTGGTAAATCACTGTTGCACCTTTATTCGGTGATGTATGGTAGGACCTGTACTATAGGTTCGCCGGTAGTCCCTGCCTGCTGGCTCCATCCAGTAGGCGGAGTATAAATGTGTGTGTCCTCCATGCAGCAGCCATTTCGCCAGCTGCTGTGGGAGGCCACACATCTTGGAGCAATAAAGCCTCAGTTGTACCCAACTCTAGTCTTTGTTGAATTGATCGTGCATCAATTTATTGCTCTAAGATTTTCTAAAAAATGGATCTCCATATCAAGCCAGATCGCCTGCAGCTGGAGTCACAATCAAGCGACGCCAAAAAGGACTTTAATCACTAGCTAGCTTGTTTCGAGGTGTGTATCAACTCGGTGCCCAGTGCTATCTCGGAGGCTCAGAAGATACAGATCCTGTACTCGAGGTTGAGCTCCAAGATTTTCCCGCTGATCCAGGACGCTCCAAACTACGCCAAAGCCAAAGAAAACTACGCGCATAAGACGAACACGCTCTTCGCCAGGCATGTAATCGCCACTCGCTCTCAACTCCTTGGTGAGTCCATCGAAGCCTTCTGGTGGGCCCTCATCCCACTCGTCCGGGACTGTGACTGTCAGGCCGTTACAGTCACTGAACATTCAAACCTCCTTATGAGGGACGTTACGAGGATTGGGTCAGACCTCATGCGCCAAAGACTGTTAGAGGGGGCCACGCTCGACCGAGCTGAGACAAAGAAGCTAGCGCTCTCCATGACGGGTCAGGCCTACACCCCCAGCCGCGCAGCCCACCCCTCCTACGCATCGTGGACCCCATAGACGGCTGCCCCAGTGGGTGCCTGACCGAGCCAATATGCCTGCGCCGCGCGCCAGCCATCGCACACCGGGGGCCCCCGATGCTATTTTTGCGGCCAGCAGAAACACCCTCACCAATGCTGCCCGGCCTGCGCTGCCCTTTGTAAAGCCTGCGGTAAAAAGGGGCAATTTGCCGCGGTGTGCCAGGCCCGTGCAGTCGCCCCCACCCCCTAGTCTATGCACAATGGGTGCTGCCATCTTCACCTCCCCGGACCACGAGCGGCTAGTGGGCGCCGCCATCTCTCTCCCCCCCCCCCCTCAGACTACGTGCGGCCCATGGGCGCCACCATCTTGTCCAACCCCCGCAACATGAGGCCCACGGGCACAGCCATTTTGTCCCCCTCAAGAACTTCCGACGCCGCCATCTTGTCTCCCCCACGGGACATGGACACTGACAGCATTCCAGGACCTGGGCCCCCCAGGCTCCCCATCATCCGACGTCAACGACGACCGACCACGACTTGCCTCAATGACAATCGACCAGTCTCGTCCGCACATCCTGGCCACCGCATCGACCAGCGTGAAAAACAACGGCCACGTGACCTCTTGCCTGCTGGACTCCGGGAGCACCGAAAGCTTCATCCACCCGGATACGGTAAGGCGCTGCTCTCTCACGGTACACCCTGCCAACCAAAGAATCTCCCTGGCCTCCGGATCTCATTCCGTCGTGATCCGGGGGTACTGTACAGTCCCACTCATGGTCCAGGGCGTAGAATTCAGCAGCTTCCGCCTCTACGTCCTCCCTAACCTCTGCGCTGCCCTACTAGTAGGCCTGGACTTTCAGTGCAACCTCCAGAGCCTAACCCTAAAATTCGGCGGGCCCCTACCAACCCGCACTATGTGCGGCCTCTCGACCCTAAAGATCGATCCTCCTTCCCTCTTTGCAAATCTAACCGCGGATTGCAAACCCGTCGCCACCAGGAGCAGACGGTACAGCACCCAGGACAGGACCTTCATCAGGTTCGAGGTCCAGCGGCTGCTTTGGGAAGGCATCATCGAGGCCAGCAACAGCCCCTGAAGAGCCCAAGTGGTAGTCATTAAAACTGGGGAGAAAAACAGAATGGTCATGGACTACAGCCAGACCATCAATCGGTACATGCAGCTCGACGCGTACCCCCTCCCCCGCATATCTGATATGGTCAATCAGATTGTACAGTACCGGGTCTTCTCAATGGTCGACCTCAAATCCTCCTACCACAGGCTCCCCATTCGTAAATCGGACCGTCCATACACTGCCTTCGAGGCGGACAGTCGTCTCTATCACTTCCTCAGGGTTCCCTTTGGCGTCACTAACGGGGTCTCGGTCTTCCAAAAGGAGATGGACCAAATGGTCTACCGGTACGGTTTGCAGGCCACCTTCCCGTGCCTAGACAACGTGACCATCTGCAGCCATGACCAGCAGGACCACTATGCCAACCGTGACAAATTTCTTCACACCACCACTCTCCTAAACCTCACCTACAACAAGGAAAAGTGCATGTTCAGCACAACCTGCTTAGCCATCCTCCGCTATGTGGTCCAGACGGAGTTCTGGGGCACGATCCCAACCGCATGCGCCCCCTCATGGAACTCCCCCTTCCCCACTGCCCCAAGGCCCTCAAACGCTGCCTGGGTTTCTTCTCATACTAGCCCAGTGGGTCCCAAACTATGCGGACAAGGCCCGCTCACTCATACAGTCCACCCACTTTCCCCTGACGGCTGAGGCACAACGGGCCTTCGCCTATATCAGAGCCAATATCCCCAAGGCTGGGATGCACGCAGTAGACAAGACACTGCCCTTTCAAGTAGAGAGGGACGCATCAGACGTCGCCCTAGCTGCCACCCTCAGTCAGGCAGGCAGACCCGTGGCATTCTTCTCCTGCACCCTTCATGCCTCAGAAATTCGGCACTCATCCGTCGAAAAAGAGGCCGAAGCTATTGTTGAAGCTGTGCGGCATTGGAGACATTACCTCGCCGGCAGGAGATTCACTCTCCTCACTGACCAATGGTCGGTAGCCTTCATGTTTAATAACAGGCAGCGAGGCAAGATCAAGAACGATAAGATCTTGAGGTGGAGGATCGAGCTCTCCACCTATAATTACGTAATTTTGTATCGCCCCGGCAAGCTCAACGAGCCCCCAGATGCCCTATCCCGAGGTACATGTGCTTGAGCACAAGTAGACTGACTCCGGGCCCTGCACGACAGCCTTTGTCACCCGGGATTCACACGGTTGTACCATTTTATCAAGGCCCGCAACCTGCCCTACTCTGTCGAGGAAGTACGGACAATCACCAGGAACTGGCAGGGCTATGCAAGTGAAAGCCACACTTCTACCGGCCGGACCGGACGCGCCTGGTGAAGACCTCGCGCCCCTTTGAACGCCTCAGCGTGGATTTCAAAGGACTCCTCCCCTCCACCGACCATAACATGTATTTTCTCAGTGTGGTTGATAAGTACTCCAGATTCCCCTTCGCCATCCCATGCCCCGATATGATGTCTGCCACCGTCATCAAAGTCCTCAACACAATCTTCGCTCTGTTCGGTTTCCCCGCCTACATCCACAGTGACAGAGGATCCTCATTCATGAGTGGTGAGCTGCGTCAGTTCCTGCTCAGCAGGGGTGTATCGCCACCAGGAAGACAAGCTATAACTCCTGGGGAAATGGACAGGTAGAGAGGGAGAACGGGACGGTATGGAGGGCCGTCCAACTGGCCTTACAGTACTGGAACCTCCCAGCCTCTCGCTGGCAGGAGGTCCTCCCTGATGCACTACACTCCATTTGGTCACTATTGTTCACCGCTACTAACAACACGCCCCATGAACGTCTCTTTGCCTTCCCCAGGAAGTCCACATCCGGGGTGTCGCTCCCGATTTGGCTCGCAGCTCCAGGACCAGTCCGCTCCGTCGGCGCGTCCGACTCCACAAGGCAGACCCGTGGTGGAGAGGGTGCATATGCTCCATGCAGACCCCCAGTATGCCTACATGGCGTACCCCGACGGCTGCCAGGATACTGTCTCCTTCAGGTTCCTGGCACCAGCAGGTTCCACACATACACACCCCTCTGGCCCGGCGCCACCCTCCCCTCCCCCGGCGCTCCCATTATCAACCCCACCAGGACCATCCGTCCTTCCCCTGCCCACGCCCGAGGATAAAAAGGATTTTGGCACGCTCCCGGAGTCACTGAACTTCAGGCCAGCATCGACATCGCCCACACCACTATGTCACTCCCAGCGGAACAGTAAGGCCCCGGACCGGTTAAACCTCTAACTGGTCCACTGGACTTCAAAAGACATTTTTTTTGCTCTCAAATATTGTAAATATAAATTCATTGCTGTATATAGTTCTCCACCACCCCCGCTGGACTCAATTTGAACAGGGGGTGAATGTGGTAAACCATTGTTCCACCTTTATTAGGTGATGTATGGTAGGACCTGTACTACAGGTTCACCGGTAGTCCCTGCCTGCTGGCTTTGCCCAGTAGGCAGAGTATAGATAATGTGTGTCCTCCACACAGCAGCCATTTCGCCAACTGCTGTGGGAGGCCACACATCTTAGAGCAATAAAGCCTCAGTTGTACCCAACTCTAGTCTTTGATCGTGCATCCCCCCCCCCAACATCTCCTAGCATCAATCCCTTTCCCCCCCCCCCTCACTCGCCTCGTAGGCCCATCGAAATCTGCTAACCAGGCTCCAATGTCCGCATCCCTTCTCTCACCTCCCCTCCATTCACTAGCCGACTTTAGTTAGCTAGCATGGGTCGCTCCCCCGACAAGGTATACCGTCCCCTCCCACCCAGTTGTTGCTCGTTATGATTTCCCTTAATTTGCTCTGTTTTAATTACTTTTGCTCAAGAGTCGCCAGGTATCTTTCTGATACCACCACAGGGTTCAAAGCCAAGTACTGATCAATGACTCGATACACCAGTTAGTAAGTTTGAAATCAATACACATTTATTTACACACACAGTCAATTATTACTCATGCATAAACTCTATTCGCTAAACTACAACTACCACTAAAGCCTATACTTAGCTTCGAGTGGCCCACCCAGTCAGAGGAACAATGGCTGTTGTCCGGTTCTGATACTGCTGGCTTCGAACTGGTACGGAATAGTAGCTAGGAGTGTCTATCTCATAGCGTGCGTTGACCTTAGACTTACTTGGTTGGTGCTTGGCGGCCTCTCGTCGCTGAGAGCCAAATACCAAGTTGAAGATGGAGAGCAGTAAGAGTAAGAGAGCGAACTGACCTTGGGGACTCTGCTTTATACCCCGAGGGGTTTTGTGCCCTTCTGGGCGGACCCCGGACTTAGTCCCAATTAATTGGACCATGTCCCAATCGTTCGTATTGATTTTCTCCAATACCGGAGGTGTTCCCTGATCGTTGGGCCATTGTGGGATCTATGTGGCCATTGGCCTGCCTTTGTTTTAGCTCCCACTGGCACCGGGGAGTCTGTCCTGGTCTCGATTGTTTCAATGTTTCTTTTTGTCCCTGGAGATAGCTCATTAATATGTTAATGGCTATTGGTTTCAGTTCTGTCTGGGTTCTGCAAATCTTAATACACAGGAAACGTTGCACCTGCTTGTTTTCTCTAGTGTTGTCCGTTTTCCCGTGCACTCCTTGCGAGTGTCCATTTTGGAATCGGGACGTGGCCACCCCAGGTGGCTACACACCCTCCTTGTGATCCTCAATGCGAAGCGTGAAGGATCACATTGCTGCGACGTCTTCGTTCTCTGACCAAGCAGGCACTTATCTCTAGGCTCTACTCTGACCCTAACTATGCAACAAAATTTTAACTAAACAATTTTACACACACATCATCAAAACTCTATGGGGGTGCTATGTCATTAAGGACATGCATTACAAAATAAAAAACTGGAACCTCTAACTCTTCTCTCTGAACTATCCTCACTTAAACCATTCAAAAATATACTAAACTGTACAAATAGCAGCTTTAAAATTCTCTCTGGTTTGGCAGTCAAACGCAGAGTTTACATTCCTTTATTCCATAAACGATCAATTTTCTTTATTCAACAATGAAGACACACAAACAAAAAACAAATGTACTTTATTCCATGTCAAGGGGTTCGGGGGCCTGGTGGAAACCGAAAATAGGGGATCTTATTCTGTATACCGGGGTGCGAGAGCGGCGGGCTCTCCTTTGCCATTTCTTCATGCGAATGGTCTGCACGATACTGCAAAGTATCGCCAGTGCTAAAAGTGCTTCAACAACATACGAGAGGGAATACCATGTGATAAACTTATCACACCAGGTCAGGGTACTGTTGATTGTTACTGGGCTCTGTAAACTGTGGGTAAGTGAATCATTGACGGCCTGTGGAGGTGGGGGAGTGGTGAGGGGGTTAGCGTTCGCGCGCAACCAAAGGGATCTGGTTAGTGTCCATATACGAAAGATGGAGGTCGTCTTCATCTTTCCTTCTCTTCTCTTTTCTTTCTTCTCTTGTCTTCCAAGAGCTTCTGGGATTCTGAATACAAGCATAATATCTGTTATTATCTTGCTTAAGGTCTTGTGTGATGGTCTGTCTGTCCTTTAGTGCCAATTACCCTTTATAATTGGTCACCATCTGTGACTCCCTCATTTTCTTTTAAAACCAAATTTCTGGACAAGACATTCTTGAAAAATACTGAAACAGTGCGAGCCGTCTCGCAGCCTGTGCGATTTACCATCCCAATGTTTGAGGATGTAAATAGCATGAGGGGAAGCAACCGAAGGGTCACCTTAAAACAAAACAAAAACTTTTGAAATGAAAGAGCCAAAATGAGGTGCGTATGGGTCGCGGCGGGTAAGAATTGGATGGAATCCCCAGGTAGGACGGAATGTGCTCTGCCCGAGCTTAGCTGACCAGAGGGGGGTCCTCAGACAGGGCGAGGGTAAGTGCCGTTTCTCCACTGCCTTAGTAACCTGCAAGAACGGGCAAGAATGTGGTTGTCATGGGGGTTGTAGTACTGCCTCTACCGTCAAATCGGAAGAGCAATTATGAAATGTTTTCTGGCAAGATCTGAGGTTCTGGCTGATAAGCTAGCTGGCAAGTTATCAGAGGTATCTGCGGACAAATTAGGCGTCTGGCCGTGGACAAACTTGCTCCATTAACTGCCAGGGGGCGTTAAAAGAGTGGTGGCGTGGGGCTGTGAAAAGCTGTTTAAATTTCAAACAATGAACATGTAACAAACGCAAACAAACAAACATGCAACGAACATCATGCAGGTTCCATCAGAAAGGACACCGTATTTCTCTAGCGGTTCCTTTTAAACATCATCTGGTCACCTCAGTTTTCAGTTGCGAACAGGGTCGCAAAGAGATTCGTGTGGTGGGAGTCAGACTCAATGTCATCATCTTCTCCCGGCTGCCATACTCTTGACTGCAGAAGTCGTGCTAAAGCTGCGTGGGGTGACTTGGGGTCCATCTCATCGTTCCTGATGAGCCTGAATGAATTGCCTCGGTGCCAGAATTGTGTGTCTAGTTTTGAATTGCAGGGGTTGAAGTCGTAATCGTCAGGCGGTGGGTCTGGGTCAGGGGCTTTAATGTGTGTTATCTCGAAGAGATCGCTGGAATTGTTCTCAGAGTCGCTGGGAGTGGGGCCTGTTGGAGGGGGATAGTATCGTGGTGTGCTGTTGCTGTCTTCAGTGCTTTCGCAGTCACTGTCGCCGCTGTCTGGGGGTGGGGAGAGGCGGAGTCGTGTGTCAGGGGGCGGAGTCATAGTCAAGTCCGACGATGGGCTGGACTGGCTGGGGGAGGGGTGGAATGTGTTTTCTGTGGGCGGAGCGAGCTTGTCTGCTGCGGCGAGCGGGATGTAGTGTGTGTGGTTGCACTGCGAGCCATTGGAGTACTTTATCTTGTAGACAGAGGGGTTTATCTTGTCCGAAATGGAGTACGGACCTGAGTACTTAGCTGACAGGAATGTGCTGGGGTTGTAAAGGGAAAGCATCACTTGCTGCCCTCCTACAGTGGCATGCACTTACTTGTCGAAACAAGCCTTGCTCTGTTGCTTTCTCGTGCCCATTATTACTGCGGCTGCTAGTTGGGCCGATTTAAAATTTTCGATTAGCTGCTGCACAGTGTTTTCGTGTGTGAGGGCTGTCACTGCGGGGCTGTTTCAAATCTAATCCTAACAAATACTCCGTTCCTTTCATGGAGCGTCCGGTCATGAGAGTGTGGGGGGTGTATCCTGTGGACATGGATACCATGTTTTGTAAAAACATCAATGCAAATGGGAGGACTGAGTCCCAGGTGCTATTGTTCTGCTGAACCATTTTCCTAAGGGTGGCTTTTAGTGTCCTGTTCATTCGTTCAACAATGCCACTTGACTGGGGGTGGTACGCGATGTGAAACTTTTGAGTAATGCCAAATATTGTCAGGACGTTCTTCATAACGCGTCCTGTAAAATGGGAACCTTGATCGGACTCTATGCTACAGGGGGAGTCCCCATCTTGTAAAGATGTGGTGGGTTAGTATTTTGGCTGTGGTCTTTGCCGTGTTAGTGCGCGATGGAAATGCTTCTACCCATTTTGTAAATGTGTCGATGACCACCAACACATATTTATATCCGTTTCTACAAGGGGGAAGGGGTCCTATGAAATCGATCTGGAGGTTAGTCCATGGGCCAGTAACGGGGCGGGTGTGGCTAAGTTGAGCCGCCTTTGCATATCTGTCCGGATTTTTCTGGGCACAGATCAAGCAATTCTCAACGTAGTGCGTTACGTCTGCTTTTAAATTTGGCCACCAACAGAGCGGTCTGAGGTGGGCTAAAGTGGGTTCAATTCCCTGATGTCCATGATTGTCATGGAACAAACAAATGAGTTGGTTCCTATCCTGCTCTGGAACTACATAGAGGCTGTCCTTAAGAATCACACCATCATATGTGGTCGTGGAATTCTTAAATTTGTCGTAAGGGGCTGGGAAGGTTCCATTTAAAACTTCCCTGAGCTTCTCATCCTGTTTCTGTACCTGGGCTAAATCTTGTATGTTGTTCTGCGAGACCTGAACTGCTTGTACTGGGGCACTTTCGGGGGGGGTTCCAAAAATAACCATGCCTAGAACTTGCTTTAGCTAGGGCGTCTGCTTTAACATTTCCAGGTGGGGAAGAACGGTGGTGACTGCAAACTTTCACAATGCGTACTTCCTGCCCTTTGCCTGCTTTAAAATATGGCGGAGTAATGGGGCTGATGGTAGGGGTTTTCCGTCTGCGGAAACAAATCCTCTTGCTTCCCACAGGGGTAGGAATTTGGTTAAGCTGTTAGAGACATACAGGCTGTCTAAGTAGATGTCTGCTGGAGTGGGGAATGATTCGGGGTGATCAACTATGTACGCTATCGCTGCCAGTTCTGTTGCCTGCAAGCCTAAGTGTCCTGGCAACTGTAGGGAAATTTCTTCTAGGGCGCATCCCTGCGCGTCCTCTACATAAATACCGCATCCTGTTATGCGTTTGCCGTCTGAAACTGTGGAGGAGCCATCGACGTAGATTTTCAGGTGTGCGCACGTGTCTGTGGGCTGGGGTCTCTGGGGTGAACTACCTATCTTCCTGGGAGGTGTTTTGGGAATGAATGGGCCTGTGTTGTGCTGTGTGGAGATAATCTCACATTCATGAGGGGTGCCTAGGTACTATAAATCTTCAAGGAAAGTGTGTGTCTTTGTTCTTTTAACGGCGATGTCCCGTCCCTGTAAAAGAAGGATACAACGGGCTGCTCGGATTTGGCTGACTGTGCCATCTTTAAGTCGGCCGTCTAACAATAGCTGTGTGGGGGTGTGTTCTGTGAGGATGGTGATGGGGTTGAGTCCTGTAATGTATGAAAAATACTGTACTGCCCAAAAAACTGCGAGCAAGTGCCTTTAACAGGCAGAAAATTCTTGCTCGACAGGGTCTAAAACCCTGGATGCGTATGCTACGGGTCTGAACTGTTCATGTCGTTCCTGGAGGAGCACGGCCGAAAGGGTTCAGTCGGTGCTTGCTACTTCGATAGCATATGGGGAAAGAGGGTCTGGGACCTGTAGTGCGGGGGCTGTGCTGAGTGCTCTTTTTAAGGCATCCACGGCATTCGTATGCTGCGGAAGCCATTCCCAAGGTGCCTTTTTCTTGAGAAGGTCGGATAGGGGCGCTGCTTTAGTGGCGAAACCGTCGATGAGTTTCGGCAGTAGCCAACCAGTTCTAAAAACGACCGGAGGGCTGAGACATTGTGGGGAAGGGGCAATTTGAGAATCGAGTCAATCCTTTTCTGCTCGATCTCACGTTTACCATGCGTGATAACTGGTCCCAAATATATCACCTTTTCTTCCAAAATCTGGGCCTTTTTGGGGTTAATCTTACATCCAATTTCTTTTAGGAGTCCTAGGAGTTCTGCTAGAAGCTAAATATGCTCTGCCTTTGTGTCTGTCTGTAGTAGAAGGTCATCTACATACTGGACCAGACATTCGGGGCGGGTAAATTTAGCTAATCCATTTGCCAGCTGTTGGTGGAAAATGGAGGGGGAGTTGTGGAAGCCTTGTGGAAGGCACGTCCACGTGTACTGCTGTCCTTTGTAAGTGAATGCAAATTTGTACTGGCACGCTTTAGCCAATGGAATGGACCAGAAGCCATTACTAATGTCCAAGACCGTAAAGAATCGTGACTGGAGTCCCTGCTTGAGCATGGTCTCGGGACTTTTGGCAACGGTGGGGGCTGCGGCTGGGGTAACTTTGTTCAGTTCCCGGTAATCAATGGTCAGTCGCCATGATCCATCGGGTTTCCTGACTGGCCAAATCGGAGCATTATTAGTGGAGGCTACTGATCTCAGTACGCCCTGTTCTAACAAGCTGTCTATTACTTTTGAGGTTTTTCCCTCTGCTTCCTGGGGAAATCCATACTGTTTCTGGGGTCTGGGGTCAGGACCTGTAATCTGCACAGAGCCAGCCAATCTGCCACAGTCGTGCGTGTGCTGTACAAATGCTGCTTTGTGTTCTTGCAGGACTGCCCTAACCTATTTGTCTGAACTAATTGTCCTTGTATCAAACCAGTATTTGCCTACTGTGCTGATCCTATTGGCATAATCTCCTACTGTGAGCATGGCGGGGGCTCTTGCTGCTTTTGCCATTCTCCAGACACATTTGTTGACGGGATCAAATGAAAGGTTGTGCGAGCTCATAAAATCGATGCCTAAAATGTGTTCTGCTGTGTGGGGTAGATCAACTAACACTATGGGGTGCTTTGTGGTTATATTGCCGATTTGTATGGATACAGGGGCTGTGATGTGTCCCTGCTGTAAGTGGCCTGTAAAGCCGCTAAGGGTGATGGTGTCTGTAGTGGGTCATGTGTCCTTCTGAAACATAGTGGAGGAGTTGAGTGTGGTGCGGGACCCTCCTGTGTCCCAAAGAAATTCAACGGGCTGACCCCGTACTTTGCCTGCTACGACCGGTCGGCCGGACTTATCCCAAAGGTTGTCGCAGACCAAAGTTGGGGAGCCCGAGCACCGTCAGTCTGTGCCGTTCATGTCTCCTTAGTCTGAACGGACGCTAACACTGTGAATAGGCTTTGTCCTATTCCTATTTAGGGTGCCTGTCTGTTGGGCTCTCTGTTAATTCTGTGGCGCGTTGCACTCTCGTGCAAAGTGTCCTGACTGACCACAGTTGTAACACTCCTGTGATTTGGGCTGGGGTGGGCTATTTCTACCCTCATTTATCCATGCGGTGTTCTGGTGCGCTTTAACTGCATGCATATCTGCATCTGCCTGCTCTTCCTCGGGTTTCCTAAAATTGGTCTTATTCTGAACGGATTGCTCCCAAGTGTGGGACAACCTTTTTCAAACCCATTTCTCATTGTAGGCCTCATCTGAGGGGTCATAATTTGCGCAAGCTCTCTGTCCTGCCTCTGTGGCATGAGATCAAGATTCAAGTCCATTTTGCCATGTTATCTGGGGACAAATGGGCGCGGGCTAATTCTCCAAAACCTGCAGTAAAATGAATCCACAAGCGTCCAGCAAACGCTGTGGGGTGCTCTGTCTTCTTTTGCCTGCATCTATTCAGGCCTTCTACCGGGTCTCCTCTGTTATAGCCGATCGCATCAAGGATCGGTGTGTGCATCTCTGTTAGGGTGCCTCCTCCTACATTCTGTGGGTCGGGAAGGGCTGCTACTACTGAAGGATTGAGGCTCAAAACTGTGAGCCTTACGTGCTCTCCCTCGTCCAGGCCGTACATGGTGGCCTGTTGTTTAACTTTCGCAAAGAATTGGTGGGGGTTTGAAGTGGGGAGGAACGGTGTGATTTTCTCGCACGCGTCCCGCAATTGGGTCACGGTTAAGGGGATTGTATACAGGAAATCTGCTTCTCCTTCTGCTGCGGCCCTGCGGTGTGTGGTTACCGGATTCATGGGGGTGTGTTCTGCCTGTTCGGTGGGGGGTTGGGGTGCTCTCCTTTTTTGGGGCTTCTCCTGCGCACATGCTCCATGTACGTATCTATGGGCTGTTTCGTTTAATTCCTGCCAATCGGGGCCGTTTTCCTGATCTAGTTGGGGTCCGAATGTGCTCTGAAAGCCATTCTGAACTGAAAGTAGGGACTGCAATACTGTAATTTGCTTCCGGCACTTTGCATGGTCTACCGAGCTCTGCCTTTGTTCCATTGTGGAAGCATGGAGTGCTCATAAGGCTGCTTTTAAATCGCTGCACTGCTTCTGCAATGCCTCTACCTGCTGTTCTGTTTCTTGTCTTACCAGGACCGCATGTTGTGTGTCCTGGTAGGCCATGTCATACTGGGTCTGGAAGCTGCTTAAGTGTACCAGACAAGACTGGTGTGCCCTCTTGGCATCATCCACCTCTCTGTCTTTTGCTGCTATCTTCTCTCTTAACTCTCTGTTCTCTCTCTCTATCTCGCTCACATCTACCTTACTCGTTCTATCTCTCTCCTCTATCTCTCTGCGGAGCGTCCTAACGACCTCCTCCGTGCCTCGCAATTGTGCCAGACATGACACGATTGCTATCGGCTTGCGAGCTTTTCCCAAGTTCTTCTTGTGAATCTCTGAGTCATGTTCTCCCACCAAGTATGTTCTATACTCCCGGGACCTGTTTTTCATTCGCGCAAAATTCTCTCCAAAGGGGCCACCCTTTCCCTTTGAGGTATTTCCTAATCTCATCTTCCCAAATGGGACACTGTCCTACTCTGCTGGTCACTGTAACCTTGAATTCCTGGGGGTTCATAAGGCGTTCCATTGCCTTCATTGCCATTTTGTCTATTTCTGGGTTCGTTACTAAATTTGGAACAGGGGGTGATAAAGCAGTGATGTAAAGACGGGTACGGCTTATGTTAATTTCCGGTATACAAAACTCCCGACAGTTTTACGCGACAAAATCTCTCAGGTTTAATTTATATCCTTGTTAGTACGCATGCATTAACACACTTCCGAATTCTGGAGGATTGATCAGTACTGCTTAAACTCTTGTGGTTCTTCTGTTTCCAATTGGATTTCTAATTCAAATTTTGGGTTCTCTCAGAGTGGGGGGGGGGGGGCACTTCTAAGTCGAGTCCCGTCAGATGCCGCCAGTAAATGTTGCTCGTTATGCTTTCCCTTAATTTGCTCTGTTTTAATTACCTTTGCTCAAGAGTCGCTAGGTATCTTTCTGATACCACCACAAGGTTCAAAGCCGAATACTGATCAATGACTCTACACCAGTTAGTAAGTTTGAAATCAATACACATTTATTTACACACACAGTCAATTATTGCTCATGCATAAACTCTATTCGCTAAACTACAACTACTACTAAAGCCTATACTTAGCTTCGCGTGGCCCACCCAGTCAGAGGAACAATGGCTGTTGTCCGGTTCTGATACTGTTGGCTTCGAACTGGTATAGAATAGTAGCTAGGAGCGTCTATCTCGTAGCGTGCGTTGACCTTAGACTTACTTGGTTGGTGCTTGGCGGCCTCTCGTCGCTGAGAGCCAAATGCCAAGTTGAAGATGGAGAGCAGTAAGAGTAAGAGAGTGAACTGACCTTGGGGACTCTGCTTTATACCCCGAGCGGTTTGCGCCCTTCTGGGCGGCCCCCGGACTTGGTCCCAATTAATTGGACCATGTCCCAATCGTTCGTATTGATTTTCTCCAATACCGGAGGTGTTCCCTGATCGTTGGGCCCTATGTGGCCGTTGGCCTGCCTTTGGTTTAGCTCCCACTGGTGCCGGGGAGTCTGTCCTGGTCTTGATTGTTTCAATGTTTCTTTTTGTCCCTGGAGATGCCTCATTAATATGTTAATGGCTATTGGTTTCAGTTCTGTCTGGGTTCTGCAAATCTTAATACACAGGAAACCTTGCACCTGCTTGTTTTCTCTAGTGTTGTCCGTTTTTCCCTGCACTCCTTGCGAGTGTCCATTTTGGAATCGGGACGTGGCCACCCCAGGTGGCTACACAGTCTCAGAGAAAGAAAAAACAAAAACAACAATCCAGCCCAGACAATTCACTGAAAAAAGATGTAACCATCGCAACACAGAATGCCAATCAACCCAATCAATAACTTGAACTCTGTAACAATGTGAAGAGAAGTAAATTACAATACACGTCAGTAAAAACAAAGTAATAGCATTTATACATTTTCCATCTCTCCAATCACAGTCCACAGTCTCTCTTCCAGCTCCGCTCCTCACGTCTGTCCCAAGCCTTCTGCCCTCACAAACGCCTCAGCCGCCTCCACTGTCTCGAAATAAAAGTCCTTGGCATCATACGTCACCCTCAGCTTCGCCAGTTATACCATACCAAATCGCACTCCCTTGTTGTACAATGACGCGTTCACTCGCACGAATGCCGCTCGTCTTTTTGCCAACTCCACCGTCATGTCCTGCTTGATCAGAACTCCAGCACCATCCCACTGCAACTCGCGCTTCTGCTTCGCCCAGCTTAACACCTTCTCCTTCATGCAGTACTTATGGAAGCAGATAATTACTGCTCTTGGCTCATTCACTTTGGGCTTTGGCCTTAATGACCGATGAGCTCAGTCCAGCTCATACCGGGAGGGGTTCTCACCCTCTCCCATCAATTCCGCCAAGTTCTTAGCAAAGTACTCTGTTGGCCTTGGGCCCTCTGTCCCTTCGGCAAGTCCACAATTCTCAGATTGTGCCGCCTTGAGTGGTTCTCCAAGTCCTCGAGCTTTGCTCAGAGTCCTCTGTTGACCTCCGCCACCCTCCGTAGCTCGTCCCCCATTGAGGTGAGCTGGTCGCTGTGTTGTGACACGGCCTCCTCCACTTCCTTCATCTTCTCACCCTGCTCGCTCACCTCGGCCGATGTCTTTGCCACAGCTACCCTCACCGGGGTGATTGCCTCCTTCACCAGTGACTTCAAAGCGACTGCCATCTCCTTTCTCAAAGCCTCCATGTGCCTCTCAAACTGCTTTTCCAGCTCCACCACCATCACCTCGGTCATCTTCTCCACCGTAAGTAGTGCAGCCCCACCATGCGGTCCGGCATCCGCCATCTTGTCAGCACTTTTGCTGGTCCTCTCATGCAACGGCGAGCCTCCCTTCTTCAACACTGCTTTTCGCATCTTTTAACGATTTATTTTTTTTCCATTTATTTTCGCCCTTCTTTCCTTCTTCAATCTTTTTTTATTTTATTGAAAAACAAAAATTTCTCCCTTCAAAAAAAAGAAAAAAAAACTTTCACCAAGTTTCTTTAAAACTTCTTTCTCTTCTTTTTTATATTCCTCCAGAATTTCCCTGGGACCGGACTTCAGTCTTCTTACCACATTCTAGGCGGGAGCCACCCGATGTGGGATATCTCACCTACATCGTGCCCTGGCTTTGGGCCTGCCGCCTCGACCTCCATTTGGCTCCGCCCCCGCGCTGCTCCGACCTCCGCGCGCGTTGGGCCTGACGCCTCAGCACCAGCTGCCTGACACCCAAATGGGGTTCCTCGCCAGTTATCAAGCCGGCCCTGCTTGATGCCCTGGATGACCCCAAAGGCCGACAATAATCGGAGGGGGTTGGGGGGGGGGGGGAGAGCGAAGAATCGGGGAAGGCCCCAAAAGCGCTGCAAATAGTGACCACCGGCGGGAGCTCCTCTCGATGAGGCCGACCTGCTCGCAAACGCCACCGGAAGTCGCCATCCATTTCTTTGTACCGCATTATAAATTCCCCTGCTTCACATGCCCATAGAAGCTGTTACAGTCAGTTTTTATGTTCCCCGCAAACATACTCTCTAACTCTATTTTCCCCTTTTTAATCAATCCCTTGGTTCTCCTTTGCTGAATTCTAAACTGTTCCCAATTCTCAGGTCTGCTGATTTTTCTGGACAATTTATATATCTCCTCCTTGGATCTAATCCTGTCTCTAATTTCCCTTGTAAACCGTGGTTTGGTCACCTCTCTACTTCTATTTTTGTGCCAGACCGGAATGAACAATTGTTGCAGTTCGTCCATGCGCTCATGGAATGTTTGCCATTACCTATCCACCGCCATGTATTTAAGTAATGGGCATTGTTGCCGAGGTCCCAGGTTCGATCCCGGCACTGGGTCACTGTCCGTGTGGAGTTTGCACATTCTCTCCGTGTTTGCGTGGGTTTCGCCCCCACAACCCAAAGATGTGCAGGGTAGGCAGATTGGTCATGCTAAATTGCCCCTTAAGTGGAAAAAATTAATTGGGTACTCCAAATTTAGTTTTAAAAATGTATTTAGGTAATGTTCCCCGATTCATCATAACCAGCTCGCGCCTCATATCATTGTAGTTTCCTTTATTACGATTCAGGACCCTAGTCTCAGAATCAACCACGTCACTCTCTCACCAAAAAAGAAAATGTTGGAAAGTCTCAGCAGGTCTGGCAGCATCTGTAGGGAGAGAAAAGAGCTAATGTTTCCAGTCCAGATGACCTTCTGTCAAAACTTTGACAAAGAATAATCTGGATTTGAAAGGTTAATAATAATAATCTTTAGTGACACAAGAAGGCTTACATTGACACTGAAATGAAGTTACTGTGAAAATCCCCTAGTTGCCAAATTCCGACTCCTGTTCGAGTACACAGAGGGAGAATTCAGAATATCCAGTTCATCTAACAGCATGTCTTTCAGGGCTTGTGGGAGGAAACTGGAGCACCCAGAGGAAACCCATGCAGACACGGGGAGAACTTGCAGACTGCATACAGACAATGATCCAAGCCGGGAATCGAACCTGGGACCCTGGCACTGTGAAGGAGCAGTGCTTGCTACTGTGCTGCCCACCGTTCGCTCTTTTCTCTCCCTACAGATGCTGCCAGACCTGCTGAGATTTTACAGTATTTTATCTTTAGGTTTCATATTCTAGCATCCGCAGTAATTTGCTTTTATTATGTCACACTCTATCATGATGAAGAATTATATCATCCCTAAGGGGCCTCGCACTACTAGATTGCCGATTGTTCCTTTCTGATTAAAAAAATACCCAGTCTAGGATAGCCTGTTCTTTCGTTGGTCCGTCAATGTATTGGTTCATAAAACCATGACGTAAACATTCCAGGAGTTCCTCCTTTACAGTATTGTTCGGGGATTGTTACGAATTTAATTTGCCCAATCTATGTGCTGATTAAGCTCTCCCATAATTACAGATGTTCTTTTCTCACATGCATCTCTAGTTTCCTGTTTAGTGCTGTCCCCAACACCAGCACTACAGCTTGGGGTCTATATACAACCCCCACTAAAGCTTTTGCCCCTTGGTGTTTCCTTGCTCTACCCATACATATTCCACATCATTGGGGCTAATATCCTTCCTCACATTGCGTTAATTTCCTCTTTGACCAGCAATGCCATCCCACCACCTTTTCCTTTTCGTCTGTTTTTCCTAAATGTTCAGTTCCCATCCCGAGTCACCCTACAACAATGACTCCGTAAACTCGATGATATCATTCTTGTTTACATTTACGCAACTAATTCATCCACTTATTGTGAATGCTCCATTCAATTAGGTACAACGTCTTAAGTCTTGTCTTTTTAACATTCCTTGTCCCATTCCCATTATTTTTTATTGTTGTCTTGTTTGATTTTGTCCCTTGATTTCTCTGCCAATCACTTTTCTTTTTCCCCTTTCTGTCCTCTGTTCTTATTGTAGTTTTCCCTCCTCTGCCTCCTTGCTTAGGTTCCCATCCCCTGCCATTCTATTCTAAATCCACCCCAATCACTCCCCCTAGGACATCAGTCCCAATTCAGCCCAGGTGCAATCTGGTTTGTACTGGTCTAACACCCCCACCAGAACTAGTTAAAATGTCCCAGGAATCTGAAACCCTCCCCGTCACACCATCTGATCAGCCACATATTTATCTGATATATCCTGCTATTTATACTCTGACTAGCACATGGCACTGATCCTGAGATTCTGTTACCTTTTGAGATTCTATTTTTCAACTTACTTCCTAACTCCCTCTTCTGCCTTTAGCACCTCCCTTTTATAAATCTTTGTTGTTTGTACCAATACATCCCATGACCAATTGTTCACCCTCCCCCTCCAGAATGTCTTGTAGCCACTCTGAGACATCCTTGACCCCAGAACCAGGGACGCAACATATCATCCTGGAAACATGTTTGTGGCCACAGAAACGTCAACTGTTCTCCGTACAAGAAATCTGGCTGTTGCTGCCTTCCCTTGAGAACCCCACCCCCAACAACATACAAAGTGGTATATCTGTTTTGCAAGGGAATGACCACAGGAGATTTCTGCACTTCCTTCCTTTTCCTCTGCCTGGTGGTCACCCTTCCTCCCTGTGGAGTCTTCACCTGTGGTGTGACCACCTCTCTGTACGTGCTATCCACAATACACTCTGCCTAGCGCATATTCCTCAGTATCCCCAAGCTGTTGGTGCAGCTCTGAAACCCAGGTTTCCAGATCTGCAGCTGGAGGCACTTCCTGAACAAATAGTGGCCCCTGGCGCGGAAAATGTTCCTGGCTTGCCATATGAAAAACTGAAAATGAAAATCGCTTATTGTCACGAGTAGGCTTCAATGAAGTTACTGTGAAAAGCCCCTAGTCGCCACATTCCGGCGTCTGTCCGGGGAGGCTGGTACGGGAATCGAACCATGCTGCTGGCCTGCTTGGTCTGCTTTAAAAGCCAGCGATTTGGCTCAGAGCTAAACCAGCCCGTATATAGAGCAAGAGGAGCTTTGACCTCTCTTGCCATAAATAAAGATCTTACAAACTATAAACAACAAAACTATAAATACGTATCCAACCGTATTCTCCCAATCAGCTGCTTCCACTCCCCCGTGTCACTTTTGAATCCTGACATCACCTCAGGAGCTCCAAACTTCAAGCAAGGACTCCGAATTCTCGCTGCCGTCATGTGCTGTTTTCAATCTCCCGACAATCCGCTCTCTCCCTTGTCGTCTCTAATCTAGTTTTTGGTGCTGCTGACTGCCCTGATGTCCGTCTCTCGCACTCTCCTTCAGCTACTGCTCCTTTGGTACACATTGGTGCAAACAACATAGGTGCTGGCAAATGCCCTTTCTTGATTGTTGTCACAGGAGACAGACGAGATGTAAATTCAAGGTATATGGATCAATCACCTACTGAATATACCACCACCAAAACTGAGTAAAATTAGCAATGAGCCGTTGAAAGTTGAGGGGTTACAGATTCTCTCTCAGCGGCCAATCAAGGGATGGCCAGATGAGATACATCAAGCACAGCCAGCAAACTGCCAGTGCTGATTGGTCCGAGATTGCGGCCAAACCTTACTGGCCCTTCCTGCCAGCAGGATCTTGCAGTCCCATCGATGGAATTCCTTGGTGGCAGTGGGTGCAGGGCACTCAAAACCCTAAAGGCATCGGTGGGACTGGAAGGTCCTGCTGCCAACCAAATGCAGGCCACCTCCACCAGCAGAAATTACACTGCAGGAGGGTCGGAAAATCCTGCCCTATGTTTCATTAAAAGATAGCGTTCTGCTAACCAGACCCAGAATAATTATCCCCAAAATGATGCAGAGAGAATTTCTCTGAAAGATACATGAAGGCCACATGGGAGGTGAGAAGTGTGAACTCAAAGCCAGATCAGCGACGTACTGGTAAAGCATCTACAAAGACATCGCCATGATAAGGACTTGCTGTATTTTACGTGTATTTTGCCAAGGAGCAGCTTACTGTCCTTCTGAAAATTATATGAAGATTACACCAGTGTATGAATAATAACATCTTTTCCCATTTTAACAGCCTTCAAATGACATAAAAGGCTTTGCCAGTTTCAGTGAAGACAGACCTGTATGGCCACGTGGAGAAGAAATGTTTAAGAAAGCCGGAATAGTTTATGTAACAGATTTTCCACCACGTGCAAACGCATGTTTCAGAGGAAATTTTTCCAGCAAGTTTCTCTGTATATTTTCTTTTAGGCACCACACATGCATTCATTCATCAAAGCAAAGATAGGTAGTGAAAGGTGTTAAATGCAGTCAAATGTTGCTGTAACTGGTTTTGCATCAACATAGAGTAATCCCTTAATATAAATTATATTCTACCATTCCAAAGTATCATTGATGCTATTTTGACTTCTGTGGTGCGTTTGGTTGAACACAAGAAAATTGAACTCCTCGTTCCCATGACAGAGGTCAGAGACACACATAGATGTTTCCCAGAAGAGAACTGCAAGATTTTCTCAGGAAGAGACTGACATTAGGACCGATTCATTTACAGCTTGACTGGCAAGTGAATGAATTTGAGCCACTTTGAGCCTGTGTATTGAGATTGTATATCAGACGTGTCCTCACTGCTAGATCTGTTATCCTTTCTTTCTGTGGTTCACAAGCAACTTTATGAGTGGGTTGCCTTGGCAACAGTGAGCTATTTCTTATTCAATTTGGCATGCAGTTATCTTGGAGAATTTGAATTTCGTCAGTGTATAGTTTGGGCCATTGAAACACTTGCTGTATGGCAGTGGTTACTGTTTCTTGATATTAAAGCTGCTATTCCAAAGGGAAAAGGTTTTCATTGTTTCACTTGATGATTGGCTGAGTGCCACCTTTTCCTCACGTATTTGTAAGTTTTTGCCTTAAGATTGTATTTTTCTATGTAAATGATGGCTACTCTTGTACCATCGCATCCGAAGTCAAGACCGAAAGGCAGGGTAGGCCATGACTGACCATGTTTGTGCAGCTGTGAAGGGAGGCAGTGAGCATAACGCAATGAAAAAAAACACCTGCTGGGGAAGAATCAATAGCCTCAATTGTAGATTTTATTTCCTTGAACAGTGGTTTTGCAGGACAAAAATGACAAATGTTCAGGGTCACTGACCTCTCTCTTATTCATAAATCTAAAGAATATGCCCTCTAGCTTTCTGGAGTAAGTCCCAGCCATTAATGGTTCTAACCAAAGAGCTTCAATATCGAAGTTCCATATTACATAACAAATGCTTGCGCAGCAGCTACTGTACAATACATTAAAGTCTTTTTGGTTTCAGACTACTGCAGAAAATGGATGAGCTGTCGATTTATTCCTTCAGAATGATGGGCAGACAGACTGAACCTTGCGAACTCCAGGACCTCTTCCTCGGGGATGAGGACTCTGATATCTGGTACCCCGCTGCCCACCTGGGCTCTTTCTCGCCTATTATGTGCCAATTTCTCTTGCGGGGGACAAGGAGAGGGCATTGTGAGCCGCACACCTAATGCATCCGGGGGTGGGGGCAATGTGAGGATGTGCTGGGGCACACGTTGCTTTTGGGGGGGTGAGATGGTGTGAGGTGCCAGCTCACCTCACACCATCCAGAGGTGTTGCAATTCAGGTAAGAGGCATGTGGGCCTCATACCTGGGGCCAATGTCAATTCACCCATGCGGCGCGGTAAAGGTTGTTGGTCTTCTTCCTGCACTGGACTCAAATCCTCCTGGTCACTGCCCGAACTGATGGTCGCTGCCACTGCCTCCCAGGTGGCACTGGCGGCCCTGTGACTTATCCTCCGACCCCCTCAGGGGAGCAGGGTGTCCTGCCTCGACACCACGGCACCAGCAGGCTGCCCAGGTTGGCGTCTCCGAAGTGTAGAGCAGGTCTCCATGGTACCATGGCTGTGTGCTGTCTGGAGTACGGTCAGAGGGAGTGGTTTACGTGCAGCGCGTCTTTGTTAGCGGGAAGCTGCCGGGCACATTTCAGGCGAATCAGCTGTCGGGACGGCTGTTTCGCCATGAAGCCATGGGAGATCATTTCTGGCCTTAATTCATGTTACATACCAGCTGCGGTGTCGCTAGGTTGGTTGTTGGGAAGCACCCGGGACGTCGCGCTCGCTACCGCACTTAACGGGATCGCACCCAATGTAAACGAGCAAACCAGCCAAAATTGCATTAGAATTTGGGCGATCAAATGTAATCCACTATTAGGGAGCTGAAATATCCCAATGTATAGCTTTACTACCTCGTAGCCAGAAGGCCCTGTGTTCAAGTCCCTCTGCAGTTGTGGGTTATGGAAGAACTTCCACAACCATGGCTGCAGGCGAGCCAGCGTATATCAGTGCTGGTCCCCAGTCTGCATAAATAGGGAGGGTTGGTGGCAGGAAGCACTTCTGGCTGTAAAATTACCCTCTAATTCGAAAAGAATTATGGCTAAAATTAAGGTGACATGGGATAAACTGAAAGAAAAGTAATTCAATGTTGTCTGTGGCGCTATCAGGAGTAAAGGATTTCGAGGTTATAGGATAGAAATGCACCTTGGATAGTGGCACAGAATGAGCGATACAAGTCCTGCTACACATTGCAGAGTTCGGCATGCAGTTTCATTGCAGTCAGTGGAATTAACTATCAGGATTGCAATTAACACTTCTGAAACTTGGCGATCTGTACCATTGTCAGACATGCATTCCTACCTCGCTTGTTCATATTTGATTGGAAAACTTCAACTTGTATTTGGAATTTCCATATCAATTTTGTTTGTTTTTTGAGGGAAACAGATGTGAATTGTAACCAAAGTGTTGCTGTTGAGTGTGCCTAATATATTTAAATTTTCTGTTGTGAGCAGTTAAGCATTGTTTTACAATCTTCAGCCTTCTCAAAGCTAATCATGCCCATGTGACTCAAACCCCGATCATCCCAGATCATCACAGTTCCTTATTCCTGGACTTCCTTTGGCGCAGCACGGTAGCATAGTGGTAAGGACTGTGGCTTCACAGCGCCAGTGTCCCAGGTTCGATTCCCTGCTGGGTCACTGTCTGTGTGGAGTCTGCACGTTCTCCCCGTGTCTGCGTGCATTTCCTCCGGGTGCTCCGGTTTCCTCCCACAGTCCAAAGACGTGCACGTTAGGTGGATTGGCCATGCTAAATTCCCCTTAGTGTCCAAAAAGGTTAGGAGGGGCTATTGGGTTGGGGGATAGGGGGGAAGTGAGGGCTTATGTGGGTCGGTGCAGACTTGATGGGCCGAATGGTCTCCTCCTGCACTGTATGTTCTATGTTCTTTGCAGGCCCCCCATTCTGGTTGATATTGTAAGTGGTTTCCTTTGTTTGGACACTTGCTCTTCCCCACTCAATGCTTCCAATTAACTGCCCATCAACAACCTCCGTTTACTCTCTAAAGTCTTGAACTTTCATCGAATCTCAGATCCACACTCATTGCTGTTCAAGTTGCTCTATGTCATGTTCTGTAGACTGGCCGATGTGAATGATGATCTGCAGAACATGTAGTTTAAATAATTTATTATAAAACAACTGCATGATAAAGATAACTATAATAAATAAAATAAACTGCTGACACTAATGAACTATTATAGAGCTACTGCAAAATATGTCGATCTTCCAACACGACTTACTCCCAACTCCCCAGACACAGGGTCACGTGGTGGGCTTACACTGCCATCTGGTGGTCGGAGGTAGTGTATACTATGTACAGAATTGCTTTATGCATATCATTGCACTCTCGTCTAACTTTAGTGCTTCTCACACTGTGGGGTAGCTGTTATAAGAGTAAATTACAGCTGGAAACCAGATACAAGAACAGAAAATGCTGGCAGCATCTGTGGAGGAAGAAACCGATTTAATGGGGAGCAATTTTTGTTCTTCCTTTTGTAGTTGGGTTTGGAAGTAGGCGGGGCAAGAAAAATTGGAAAATGGCATCGGACCAGTATTCCTGCATCATCCTGCCTCCTTCCATTTATCTTGGGCGGGGTTGTTTGCATATCGGCAGCTGCAGGAAGTCAATTTAATTATTTAAGGAATCAACTGAGGACCATGTTCCCAAAGCTATCGCTTCTTACCAGCAGTGCAACTGAGCAAGTTGAAGGGATTTTGAGCAAACCTGGAAACCACTGAGGCCTGAAAGCACTCAACATTATAAAGGTTAAAGCAGCAAACCTAAGATCAAGCTGTAACCACAGGCTTTCTATCACAGGAGTAAAAATACTGCCACTGCCACAGGACTCATCATCTGCTGGAGAAAAGGTGGCTGCACTGCTGTGTGAGTCTGCATGCCCCTTTGAATGCTGTGATCCACATTCACAATGGTGGTAATCTTGAAGACCTCTCTGAGCTTCCACTGCACCACTGACATATCAGGTGGCCTCCGACTGTGTTACAGTGGAAGCTGATCGTCTTGCCGTACTGGCATAGATCTGACCTCCAGGTCTGCAGTGGAAAGCACTGTACAATGCCTTTTGCCGCAGTGGCCTTGGATTACTCCATACACCTAACACATGATTGTAATCCATCTGGCATGCCCGTCAATGCACCAAGCATCTGTACAGGTGCTCATCACTATTTTCTGATAATGTGCACTAGATCTTCACCTCGGTCATCTGCTGCAGAACTGGTGCGTGAACATGCCCTTTGGGGAATTTGCACATGAACTGACTTAAGTCCTGGGCCTGGCTTCAGGTGACTCCTGCCTGGTAACTCACCACGTGCAGATCTCTGACTCACAGCTAGTCTCTAAGGGATGTACGTGCTGTGCCTGTATCTGATGATGGTCGCTGCAAGTGCGAAGCTGAGTGATGGTGTTTCCAAATGAAAACTCACTTCCTTCTCTTGTATTTTCATATGTGGGCTTTCTGGCCTTGCTGAAAACTTGGCCGCCTTCTTGGCCTCGTCTAGGATCTTGGATCTTCCTTTGTTCTTGTTGAATGGTTCTAAATGATTATCCAGCAGTCTTTGGTGCACTGCTACAATCTGCCTTTTGTAGGGCTCTGCTTTTGAAAAGGAAAGGCTGTGGGGTTTTTCCACAATGCTCTTCCATTCCCTGGAGTGTGCAGAGGAAACCTGCACTGAAATAGGGAAATAGGGATTGGGGGTGCTTGGAACCAGTTGTGGCCATGTCACAATCATGCAAATGAGCTGTTTGGTTGAAATATTACGTGTCTTGCCTCCTCCCCGAAGTTCCCAATAGATGTAGGCGTCTTGTGAATGACGGCCTCCCCGCTTTCAAGCCCAGTAAAATTAAAGGTACAACTGTATGGAAAATGAAAATCAATCGGATGGGCAGGGCTGCAAAAAGCAATGAAATGATTCAAGGGAAATAATGAGGTTGAAAACAAACTCGGAAGGGCAAACAAAACTAACAGTAACAGTTTTTATAAAGATATTAACAGGTAGAACATGATAAAGGGAAAGGTATAAGACAATATAATTGAAACTGTAATGGTTGCTAAGGAATTGGCAGACTTGTTAAATAAGTACTGTATATCTGTTTTCACAGCGGAGGGAGAAAACAAAATTCCGAGTGGTGCAGAGTAATCTAAATGTACGTTGAGGTGGTGAACTTAGTGGATTTAATATAACTAAACAAAATGGTAATTGAGGAAATAAATGGATTTAATAAAGAGAAATCTCCAAGTCTCTGATGGTTTGTATCGAGCATATTAAAGGAAATTGCAAACGCATTAGTCATATTTTTCCGCAGCTCTCTGGATTCAAAAGTTGTGCCTTTGAGTTGAGAAATTGCAAATGCTTGTGTTATGTAAGAGAGGAGGGATGGTGGTCGCCAGGTCTTTATAGACTTGTCAGTTAAAAAATTTTCATGACCAAGTAACAGATCTATCATCATGGGTAGTGTGACTGAGCACTTCGACAAGCATGAGCTTATCAAAGAGAGTCTGCATGAATGCAGAGTTAGTCTACGATTTTTTTTACTTTTGGGACGTGTCTGTGGACGTTGTCTAAATGAACATCTAAAATGTGTTTGGTAATGTTCTGCAGAATAAACCATTAGCAGAAATAAGTGTGCACAAAATAAGAGGTAACTTTGTGAAATAGGTTAGCTTTCAGCTCGGAGCAGGAGACAGAGACTGGTTTGCTATGATTTGGGTGACTAGTGGTGTTCTATGGAATTGCTACTGAGGCTTCAGCTTTTCATCGTTTATTTTAATGACTGGGGTGAAGGAATGGGGTGTTTCAAAATTTGAAAATTACACTAAATTAGAAGACACATTAAGCTGTGCGGTTGGAAGCAAGAAATTTAAAAAAGAGCATGGACAAGCTTATGTAATTGGAAAAACCATAGCAGGTGGTATTCAATGTGGGGAAATGTGAAATCATCCACGTTAGGTCCAAAAATGTTGAATTAGAATATTGTTTTAATTGGGTAAGACTTGGAGCTCTGAAGAGGCATACAAATTAGATGACCATGTACACAAATCACTTCAAAGTACAAAAGATACAAAATGTAATCAAAGAGAATAATAAAATGTTGGCCTTTATCTCAATTAATGATGCCTCTGTATATGTTTTCATAGTAACTTCTTTTTTTTTAAAATAATTTTTATTGAAATTTTTACAAAATATAAACATCTCAACATAAACATCTATTAACAAAACAAACGCGGTAACACCCCAAGAGCAGTACCCACCCACCTTCAAAAGCAACTACAAACAAAAGAAGAAGAAAAAAAAACACCCAAACAACAAAAGGGAAAGAGATAACACCCGCCACATCCCACAAACCCATGTACACAATTCTCCCTCCCACCGATCCAAACCCCCCCCCCCCCCCCCCCCCCCCCATGTTGCTGCTGCTGCCGGCCTATTTCCCTACCGTTCCGCCAGGAAGTCCAGGAAAGGCTGCCACCGCCTAAAGAACCCTTGTACTGATCCCCTCCGGGCTAATTTCACCTTCTCCAATTTAATAAACCCCGCCATATCGTTGACCCAGGCCTCCACGCTCGGGGGCCTCGCATCCTTCCATTGGAGCAAGATCCTCCGCCGGGCTACTAGGGACGCAAAGGCCGGAACACCGGCCTCTTTCGCCTCCTGCACTCCCGGCTCCACTGCAACCCCAAAAATTGCGAGTCCCCAGCCTGGCTTGACCCTGGATCCCACCACCCTCGACACCGTCCTTGCTACTCCCTTCCAAAACTCCCCCAGCGCTGGGTACTCCCAAAACATATGGGCGTGGTTCGCTGGGCTCCCCGAGCACCTAGCACACCTGTCCTCGCCCCCGAAAAACCTACTCATCCTCGTCCCAGTCATGTGTGCCCTATGCAGCACCTTGAACTGTATGAGGCTAAGCCTCGCACAGGAAGAGGAGGAATTCACTCTCTCCAGGGCATCCGCCCACGTCCCCTCCTCAATCTCCTCACCCAGCTCCTCTTCCCATTTACCCTTCAGTTCCTCCACCGAGGCCTCGTCTACCTCCTGCATTACCCGGTATATGTCCGAAATCCTCCCTCCTCCAACCCACACCCCCGAGAGCAACCGATCCCGCACCCCTCGTGGGGGCAGCAAGGGGAACCCCTCCACCTGCTGCCTGGCAAACTCCCTCACCTGCATGTACCTAAACATGTTCCCTGGGGGGAGCCCAAACTTCCCCTCTAACTCCCTCAAGCTCGCGAACCTCGCCTCCACAAAGAGGTCCCTCAACCTCCTAACCCCTGCCCTGTGCCAGCCCAGAAATCCGCCATCAATGCTCCCTGGGACAAACCGATGGTTCCCCCGTATCGGGGCCTCCATCAAGCCCCCCACTTCTCCCCTCTGTCGTCTCCATTGCCCCAAAATTTTGAGGGTAGCCGCCACCGGGCTCGTGATATACCTCGTTGGAGGGAGCGGCAGCGGCGCCGTTACCAGCGCCTCCAGGCTCGTGCCCACACATGACGCCGCCTCCATCCTCTTCCATGCTGCCCCTTCCTCGTCCATTACCCACTTATGCACCATCGCTGCGTTGGCAGCCCAATAGTACCCACAGAGGTTGGGCAACGCCAGCCCCCCCTATCCCTGCCCCGTTCCAGGAACACTCTTCTCACCCTCGGAGTCCCATGCGCCCACACAAATCCCGTGATACTCCTGCGGACCCTCCTAAAAAAGGCCTTCGGGATAAGGATGGGGAGGCACTAGAACAGGAGCAAAAAGCTCGGGAGCACCGTCATCTTAACGGACTGCACCCTCCCCGCCAGTGACAGCGGTAACATATCCCACCTCTTAAACCCCTCCTCCATCTGCTCCACCAACCTTGTGAGGTTGAGCTTGTGCAGGGCCCCCCAGCTCCCAGCCACCTGGACCCCTAGGTACCTGAAACTCTTCGCTGCCTGCTTCAGTGGGAGCCTACCAATCCCTTCCTCTTGATCCCCCGGATGCACCACAAACAACTCACTCTTGCCCAGGTTCAACTTATACCCAGAGAAACCCCCAAATTCACTAAGAATCCTCATCACCTCCGGCATCCCCCCCCCACCGGGTCCGCCACATACAGCAACAGGTCGTCCGCATACAGCGGCACTCGATGCTCCTCCCCACCCCGCACCAGGCCCCTCCAGTTCCCTGACTCCCTCAATGCCATGGCCAGGGGCTCAATCGCCAACGCGAAGAGCAAGGGGGACAGGGGGCACCCCTGTCTCGTCCCCCGGTACAGCCGAAAGTACTCCGACCTCCTCCTATTTGTGGCTACGCTCGCCATCGGGGCCTCGTAGTGCAGCCTCACCCACCGGCTAAACCCCTCCCCAAACCCAAACCTCTCTAACACCTCCCACAAATACTCAACTCAACCCTATCAAAGGCCTTCTCCGCATCCAATGCCAGCACTATCTCCACCTCCCCTTCCATGGCCGGCATCATAATGACATTGAGGAGCCTTCGCACGTTCGTATTCAACTGCCTTCCCCTCACAAACCCCGTCTGGTCCTCATGAATGACCCCGGGCACGCAATCCTCTATTCTAGTGGTCAGGATCTTTGCCTGCAGCTTAGCGTCGGCCTTTAGCAGCGAAATCGGCCTATATGACCCGCACTGAAGAGGGTCCTTGTCCCGCTTCAGGATCAAGGAAATCAGCGCCCGTGACATAGTTGGGGGCAAAGCCCCCCCTCCCTTGCCTCGTTAAAGGTCCGGACCAACAGGGGGCCCAACAGGTCCAAACACCTTTTATAAAATTCCGCCAGAAACCCATCCGGCCCAGGCGCCTTCCCCGACTGCATGCTCCCTATCCCTTTGACCACCTCCTCCAGCTCAATCGGTGCCCCCAGTCCCTCCACCTGCTCCTCCTCCACCTGCTCCTCCTCCACCCTCGGGAATCGCAGCTTGTCCAAGAAGCGCCCCATTCCACCCCCCTCCACCGGGGGTTCCGACCGGTACAGTTCCCCATAGAAGTCCCTGAAGATCCCATTAACAACTACTCCCCTCCACACCACCTTCCCAGCCTTATCCGTCACTCCCCCAATCTCCCTGGCCGCGTCCCGCTTTCGGAGCTGGTGTGCCAGCATCCTGCTCGCCTTCTCCCCATACTCATATACCGCCCCCTGTGCTTTCCTCCACTGAGCTTCCGCCTTTCTGGTAGTCAATAGGTCGAATCTGGCCTGAGCAATCCTTCAGCAATCCCTCCTCTGGAGCCTCCGCATATCTCCTATCCACCCGCACCATCTCCCCTATCAGTCTCTCCCTCTCCCTCCGCTCCCCCCTCTCCCTATGGGTTCGGATGGAGATCAATTCCCCCCTCATCACCGCCTTCAATGCCTCCCAGACCATCCCCACTCGGACCTCCCCATTGTCGTTGGCCTCAAGGTACCTCTCGATACACCCCCGAACCCTCTCGGCCACCTCCTCATCTGCCAGCAGCCCCACCTCCAAGCGCCAGAGCGGACGTTGGTCCCTCTCTTGCCCCAGCCTGAGGTCAACCCAGTGCGCGGCATGATCTGAAATGGCAATGGCGGAGTATTCCACATCCTCCACCCTCGAAACCAACCCCCTGCTCAGGACAAAAAAATCAATCCTCGAGTAGGCCTTATGTACGTGGGAGAAAAACGAGTACTCCCTGGCCCTTGGCCTCGCAAACCTCCAGGGATCAACCCCCCCCATCTGGTCCATAAATCCCCTCAACACCTTCGCCACCGCCGGCCTCCTACCCGTCCGGGACTTGGATCGATCCAATGGGGGATCCAGTACCGTGTTGAAGTCCCCCCTCCCCATGATCAGGCCTACCACCTCCAGGTCCAGAATGCGGCTCAACATCTGCTGCATAAACCCCCCATCGTCCCAATTTGGGGCGTAAACATTCACCAACACCACCCGCTCCCCCTGCAGCTTACCACTCACCATCACATATCTCCCGCCACTGTCAGCCACCACATTTAACGCCTCAAATGACACCTTCTTCCCCACCAGGATCGCCACCCCCTTACTCTTCTCATCCAGCCCTGAGTGAAATACTTGGCCCACCCATCCCTTCCTCAGCCGAACCTGGTCCACCACTCTCGGGTGTGTCT
Organism: Scyliorhinus canicula; assembly: GCF_902713615.1. Classification (NCBI taxonomy): domain Eukaryota; kingdom Metazoa; phylum Chordata; class Chondrichthyes; order Carcharhiniformes; family Scyliorhinidae; genus Scyliorhinus; species Scyliorhinus canicula. Next base: position 89,600,671 of record NC_052152.1, on the reverse strand, counting down.
CCTGGAGCATGGCCACATCCGCCTTCAGGTGCGCAAATACCCGGGCCCGTTTGACTGGCCCATTCAGCCCCCTCACATTCCAGGTTATCAGCCGGATCAGAGGGCTCCCTGCCCCCCTCCCCTGCCGATTAGCCATACCCCATCCCTTGCCTACCACCGGCCAGCATCCCCCGCTCTGCCAGTTTCCCACGGCGGCAACTCCCCCCCCCCCCCCCCCCCCCCCCCCCCTCCAGCACCCCCTGCATCCTCCAGCTCCTTCCTGACCGTTTCAGCAGCAACCCGGTACCACCCCCCCCCCCCCCCCCCCCCCCCAGGCTAGAACCCCTCCTAGCCGCGCCCCTCCCTCCATAGCACTCCCGTGAGCCAGCTAACTTCTGCTGACCCCGGCGACTCCCGCCCTACCTCCGACTCCTCCCCACGTGGGACTACCCCTCCTCCATCGTGCCCATCAATGGGTCCTCCCCCCCCCCCCCCGCTCTTGCGCGGGAAAAGAAAACAGCCAGCAACGACCCGCGCTTCTCAGCCCCGACCCCGCCCCCACCATCTCCCAGCGCGGGAAACCCGCAGAAAGCCCGCGCTTTCGCCCTGGCCGGCCCCGCCTCCTCCAGGGCTACTCCCATTGTCAGTCCCCCCCCACCAGCTCCCCGAACTCCCCGTTTACCCCCCATGCCCGAACCCGTCCACCAGACCCCTACAGAAATACCCATATAGAAAAGACAAATCGATATCACCCCACCCACCCTAAGGCCAACCCACATCTTACATTAAACCAAGCAAATACAAATACAGTATTATACAGCATCCCTCATCTTAGACTCTCAGTTTGAGTCCAATTTCTCGGCCTGCACAAAGGCCCACACCTCCTCCGGGGACTCAAAATAATGGTGCCGATCCTTATAGGTGACCCACAGACGCGCCGGCTGCAACATGCCGAACTTCACACTCCGTCTATGGAGCACCGCCTTCGTCCGGTTAAACCCGGCCCTCCGCCTCGCCACCTCCGCACTCCAGTCCTGGAAGATCCGCACCTCCGTGTTCTCCCACTTGCTGCTCCGCTCCTTCTTGGCCCACCGGAGCACACACTCACGATCCACGAACCGATGAAACCGCACCAACACCGCCCGCGGCGGCTCGTTCGGCTTGGGCCTCCTAGCCAGAAATCTGTGGGCCCCCTCTAACTCCAGGGGTCCCTGGAAGGACCCAGCCCCCATCAGTGAGTTTAACATAACCGCCACATAGGCCGCCAGGTCCGACCCCTCCAGCCCCTCTGTGAGGCCCAGGATCCGCATATTCTTCCTCCTCAATCGGTTGTCCAGCTCCTCGAACTGCTCCTGCCATCTTTTATGGAGCGCCTCGTGCATCTCCAACTTCCCCGCCATGGCCACTGCCTCATCCTCCCTTTCGGAGGCCGGCTTCTGCAGCTCCCGGATCGCAGCCCCCTGGGCTGTCTGGGTCTCCATCAGCTCCCTGTTGGTTACCTTCAGAGACTCCAGCAGCTCCAACTTAAGCTCCTGGAAGCAGCGCAGCAGAGTCGCCTGCTGCTCCTGAGCCCTCTGCCTCAGCTCCTCAAGGCCTCCGCCGGCCGCCATTTTGTCTTCCTTCCCCCGCTTTTTCAGGGGTGCTTTCTCCGGTTTTCTCCTTACCCCACTCCTGGTCCGGACCATAGGACCGGAGGGGTCGACTCCTGTCCTCTTCCCACGTCGGGATTTGCCGACACAGCTCCGTTGGGGGCCCTGAAAAGAGCCCCAAAGTCCGTTTTCAGCAGGAGCTGCCGAATGTGCGGCTTAGCTCCTCATTGCCGCCACCGGAAGTCGTTTTCATAGTAACTTCATTGCAGGTTTAATATAAGCCTACTTGTGACGCTAAGAAAGATTATTATTATTACAGAATCTTAGACCTTCATAAGGAGCACTACTTTCAGGCTTGGGTACCGAAGCTCAGGAAAGATTAAATTAGCTTGGATTCCCGTGAGGGATAATGAAACCAAGCTGTTTAAAATTGTGAAGTGATTTGATAAAGTAGACACCGAGACATTGCTGGAATTTTCCGCCAGTTCCTGCCGGAAGGATCTTCTGGTCCTGCCGATGGTGATCCCCTGCTACGTGTTCCCCAGTGGCAGGCGGTGCAAATAACAGGAAACCCTATTGACAGCTGAGCAACCGGAAGATTCTGCCACCAGCCAATGGCGGGCAGCCTCCCCACTGTGAAGCATGCAGTGGTGGGCATGGAAAATCCGATCGATTGCAATTTGGCGAAAAAAACCTGATGCGCAGCCAGCGAGCTGAACACCACTTATCTCACCTGGTCCAGCAGTTCCGCTCATTATTTCCAATTGTTGAGGAATCTAGAACAAATGGGGCAAATTCTCAAAATTGGAAGTTTTGGCCACTTAGAGGTGAAATGAAAACACACTTTTTCAGACAAATGGTGGTGGAAATCTGGAACTCTGCTTGGCCTCCCTGAAATGTTGTGAATGCTGGGTCAAGAGAAACTTTTAAGACTATGATCAATAGATTTTAGTTCGATAAAGCTATCAGTGAATATGGCCAAAAGTAGAGTTGATGTATAGAGCAGCTATGATTTAATTAAATGGTGGAATATTTTGAGGGGCTGAATGGGCTACCCACTTCTTGTGCTTCATTGGTATTAATCTAGTCCACGCCACGCAACTCCAGAAAAGCCATTCCCCTTGTTTGGCATCCCAAGGCCATTCTCCTTACCTACCGAAAGATCTATCCTTGGTCCCCTCCATTTTCTTATTGATATGCTGCCTCCTAATTTTAGGATGTCCAACCCTACCATTTCCTTTAGTCTTTCTGCCTTCGAGTCGTTAAGCCACTTTTCAGGGCAGAATTCCCCCATGCCCCCACCAATGGGATCAATGGTGGGTGGGAGGATCGGGGTGAATGGGAGTCTAGAATTTGGTAGGAGGTCCAAAAATCTGTTTCATGCCAGTGTGGAATGATAATGGAATCTTACGGTGTTGCCCGCCATAGTGGATCCGGGTTCCCACTGGAGGCTGGAGTGAAAGCCGTTTGCGTACGGCTAATGGGATGCAGCTGAAGACCCAACTGGAAGCAGTTCGCCACACAGCTCATTTGTTTTGTTGCGGCTTTGGACTTCAGGGACTTCCCTGGGTCTTCTGACCCATGTTCCAAAGACTTTGACGTGGGATGGAACCTCTTGCAGGGACTCCAGCATAGGGGATGGGATCCTCGACTGTCACTTGCACTCTCATCTCTCTCTTAGAAATGCCTCCAGGAAGAGACCAAGCACACAACAGGAGAACTCCCTTTCAGGCCTCAGCACAACCCCAGCCTAGAGAGGAGAAGACGAGAGCAATACACCTGTAGAGGCATCATACCAGCTGCGCACACTGTTAACAGCCCACTTTGAACCTAGTGTCACTGGTCATATAGGTGTCCCCCCTGGGTGCCCTCTGGCCTCAGCCAACCCATTAACTGTATGGACGTGCTCCAGCACAACCAGTGCCATCTTTTTGGCTTGGATAAGGGTTTGTGGGGAGTGTAATATGTATGTGCGGCTGCAACTTGTCAGCCTCCCAAGTGTCGATCACGGACCCGGCAAATCCCAAACCGATTTTCATTGGCATCGATTATGTTCCATGTGGCATTGGTGCTAGCCCCTCAATGGTAGCGCATGCAGTAACCATTGACGTGATCGTGCAGTAATTTGGCAACCTGGTGGCGCATGGACCACTCTGGAGGGACCCTCCTGTATAGCGCTAGAAGGGTCTCTCGCATCATGGTGACGTGCTCTGTCTTCTGCAACATCGCTCAGCAGAGATCTGACTTGCTGGAGGAGGAGAATGAATGCCAGGCGTCGTCCGATGAGGAGGATGCAGTGCAGGGTGTGGTGATATGCATCTCTGTAGACCACTCAACCAATAGGTCAGTAAGGTAGTACATGACCAATGGGCATTCACGATACACACAGAGGTGACACTACCACAGGGGGGCATTACACCAACCCATATATAAAGGACACAGCACACATGATCTTCCTCTTTCCAGTGGATACACTCAGTGAGTACAGAGACAGGGTTGATTCAATATCTCACCCACCACGTGGATTGTAGCAGACTGGTTTGTCAGTCTGAGTAGCTATAGGAAGATTAACGATAGTGGCGAACCCGAGTAGGAGAATTGTAAATAGTTCAATAAACGTGTTGAAGTTATCTCCACGTCTGAACCTTCCTTTGTCAGAGTGCACATCAAGGAAGCCGCTTATGCTACGCCAAGAGCATAACAAGACAGAGGGCAAGGATGGACAGGACATGGAGCCCGGGCAGGCACTGGAGGCCACTCATTATGTGTGCCAGTGCCAGTGAGCACGGGACGCTCTGATTGCCTCCAGGTTTACCGACTGGAGGGGGACTAGCCAGGGGCACAGACAACAAGTTCCACCCCCAGGCCACCACACCCCTTCCGGTCTGTAACCCCCTCCGTGATACATACCTGCTGCACTATGGGGTGCTGGGCTGGGTTGGCAGTAACAGCAGGGCTGGACCATGGAATGGGGGATGATGACAGCCCGTTCTGCGATGAGCTCTGGTACTATGGTTCGATAACGTCGGACTGCTGCCCATGATAGCACTCCCCACTGTCCACCTCTGCATCGGTTGTGATTTCTGCATGCGAATGCCATTCCATCAGATGGTCCCATTGAATCCCTGGGGCGATGGAGATGGGGATGGAGGAAAAGTGTCGGGAGGGTGGTGGGATAGGTGTGAGACACTGGAGCGATGAGAGCTAGCTGAACCGTGGTCCCGGAGTCAAGCCCACCCACATCGTCCAATTCCACCCCCACCTGCGCTCTCTCTGCAGCCAGCCCAGACTGACCCTCCCTTCACACCCTTCTCACAGAGCCCGAGGCAGGTTGTACCATTGTAAACTGACGTTTGATGTAAAAACATATATGTAGATACATGCCCTAGTCCCTATCTCTAAACTGTGGCCCACACCTATGCCAAATTAACTGATGTCTACTTTACTGACCTTGTGGGCCCCAAAGCTACATCTAGGTGGACCCCAAGGTGGCCCATCAGGAGTGGAGGTGGCCTGCTGTGTTTCCTGCCGTGTGACCTGGGTCCCTTTTAGTGGCTGTCTTCTGAGGTGACCGGGTTGGATAGGCCCGGCGGCTGCTCAGGTGTCCCAGGTTGTGCAGTGATGCCCTGTTCTGCCCACTGCCTACCAGATGTGGCAGGGACATGAGGGGAGGAGGGGGTCCGGTTTGGTCCAAGGATCCCCATCTCCTCTCTTGGGTTGATCGATGGCTCCCGGGCTACTCCATGGGATGGGCCTGTCCTCCTAGGCTCCCCCGTCACCCATCGCTGCCACTACTGGAGGATCTGCATGCTCGTGGCCATGGAGCACAGGGTGTGGACCATCTCCATCTGGGACTGTGCCACATCACGCTGCGACTGTGACACCACCTATTGGGTGGACACCACCCATGCGGTGTTGGCCTGGGTGTCACACATCACATCACCTGCTCCACCTCGCTGTTGGACTCCTCCACCTGTGCCTGCAGGTGCTGGATGCTCACCGACAACCCCTCATGTAGTTCCATTCTCTGTGACTGCATCACCACGATCAATGGACTGTTCCAGAAGCCTGAAACCCGTCTGGATGGCAGTTAGTCCCTGGGATCGGCCTACGCCCCAACTGTCTGCTCCCTCTGGCATTTCTACCTCCACCTGATGTACCGGAACATTTGTATAGTGAGCACCAGATAGTGTCCCAGGAACCTCTTCACTGAAGTTCCCAACCGAGGTGAGTGCCTCTGGGTTGGGGAGAGTGTTGGAGACAGCTGTGACGGGAAATCAGTGTCATCATCAGACTCGAGCTCCGGAGTGCCCTGGGGCTCGGGTATATTGGTCCCCTCCCTGTTGGTATCCTCGTCGCTGCTCGGCACCCGGGCTCTGGCTATGGCTGGAGGTGGGGACACCACAAGGGCCCCTTCCAATACCAGCAGGTCCTGCAAGACACAAGATAGGATGCATGATTAGATCACGGGCCGTGGGGGTTGGAGTGGTGAGGGGATGATGTGAGGGTGAGGGGTGGGGTTGACACATGTGTCTCGGGGAATCGCAACTAATCGAGTTTTCTACCTTGCCCAAGGCCGATCTCCACCCCAGCAACTGCCCTTTCCTTGGGCCTACTGACCACGGTCTGGGCCCGATGCTCTGCCGCGGTGAGGGGCCGGAGGTGCGGCAGTCCCCCTTCATTCTTCCCGCTCTCACTCCCAGAGGGTGAGCCATCCCCAGGGACTAGTTGCCGTCCAGATGAGTTTCGGGATTCTGGAACGGACAGTCTATTGCTCATGGAGGTACAGTCACAGAGACAGGACTACCTGAGGGTTTGCTGGTTTTCCTGGGGGGGAAACAGAAAGTGCAGGGCAGCACGGTGGCGCAGTGGTTAGCCCTGCTGCCTCACGGCACCGAGGTCCCAGGTTCGATCCTGGCTCTGGATGGTGTTACTCGTGTCGCTGACGGCTTCTGCCACCTGTGCCCAGGCACAGCGAACGGCGGTGGCTGGCAGTCTCCTTCCCGGGTCGGAGCACAGGATGGCCAGCCTCTACCCATGGCGTCCAGGAAGGTCTCAAGCTCGGCATCGGTGAATCTTGTGTGGGGAGTGAAGTGTGTATATGTGGCTGCAGCTTGTCAGTTTCCTGAGAGTCAATCGCGAACCTGGCGAATCCCGCACCGTTTCTCATTGGAATCGATTGTGTTCCACATGGCATCGATGCTAACCCCTTAACAGTGACTGAATCGGTCCAGGAGCGGCACCAATTTTGCTGTTGTGGAAGTCCACAAATCCTGCCCAGGCATCAACACTTAGGGCGGGATTCTCTGTTGCCCAACACCAATATTGTCATTTTTTACACCAAAATTGGGGGCGGCGCCTGTTTTCGGATGTTCCGCCCCCTTGAAAATGGCATCACGGGTGTATGCCGCACGCCTTTGGGACCGTCTCCCCCGATACTCTGCCACTGATGGGCCGAGTTCAAGACGGCATGAATCACTTGTGCTCGTCAGTTTTCGTCAGTCTCTCGTGGCAGCTACGGATTGTGTCCAGTGCCGCCACAGTCCGTGGGGGGGGGGGGGGGGGGGGGGAGGAGGGGCCCTTCCGTTGGCCAGAGGGGCTTTGGATGGGGCTCGGGGGAATGGTGGGGGTGGTCCGGGTGTTGCGAGGGTGTCCGGGGGGGTACTATCTGGCAGGTTGGGTCCGCGTGCGGCCGGCACCATGTTGTACGGCGTGACCACTGTAGGTTGTCGCCATGCGCATGTGCGGCCAGGGATCCAGCCATTCTTCTACCTGGCACCACTGCTAGCCCCTCGCCGGTCCCGGAATCGGCGAGGGTTCGGTCCCGATTTTGCCATCATAAAACGCCATTGTTCCGTGCCGGCGTTGGCACTTGGCCGCAAAATCGGAGAATCTAGCCCTTAGTCTCAGGAACAGAGAATGCTGCTGACCCTATTCAGCTTCGGACCACAAACTCCAGTCCCTTGTCAACACCCTTCTCAGCTGACCTCTCAGCTTGAACCCTGACTGATATGACCTTGGTGCCCTGTCTGACCCTGAGTTAGGATTTAAATGCCTCATCCTATTTGTCACCAAGACTATTTACTTGTGTCTCTTTAACATTGCCTATGTTAGCCCCCTTCTGTCTATTCGCTGCTGAAGAACTAACCTGGATAGCCATGTTGTGAAGCTGTCCATTTGTGAAGTTTCTTCGAATATTTATCTACATTAAAGATGTTATATGCATGCAAACTGTTTTAGCTTGTTACTTATAAAGCAAACTGTAGGCAGAGAAGGTATCCGTATTCTACTGGTGTCAGAAATCTTTAATGTGGTAGTTTTCATGACCAAACACTTCCCTCTTCACTTGTGAATCTGCACGAGTTTTCCCAGAGGTGGTCTGATGCCCTTGCAGCTTTTCTGGAGAGTAAGGTTTCTTTCTAATTACTTTTTCTTTGCAGCTGCTGTCTGACAGGTAAATGAACATTATATAATGAATGCATTATGGTGCCATTTTTTGCAGTGGTGGCCTTCAGCTGATTAAATATCTGCCTGCTTCACATATTTCAATCGCCACTCAGTCATACAATGTGGATTTTACAAATTTGGTCAAAGTCTGGTACTCATTGTGTAAATTTAGTTGTGTCAGCAGACATGGAAGGATTCTCTGTTGGTTAATTTTATTCTATTTTAGTTTGATGAACAGACAACTACGCATGACCCAATCTCTACACCAAAATTTCTGATGTGCTGTCGTGATGCATGTTGCTTTGCATCGAAATACATATTCATGAATTCAATCCTTGTATTTCAGCACGAAACATCTTTGAACGTTTATTATGACCATGTTAATAGACATTTAACTTAGTCACATGACTTAGAAGCAATGCTAACAAGCCAAAATCTATTCAGTCATGGTGATAGCATTTCAATCGGAGAACAAATTCAGACATCTTTTTCATGGCTGACATTAAAAGAGCAGAGCAAAAAATGAAGATGCGAAAGAAAGGCAAAATGCATATGAAACATGACTGTTTTTCGGAACCTTCTTCCTATGTTCACTGTTAATCATTTTCTGTCATTGCCACTTGGCCTCACAGTTACAGTTGCCAATCCCTGTCTGATACTCTTACCTTGGATCAGGTTCACCTCCAGTTCTTGTCATGTAAATTTGTGTGAGCGTTTTATTGCAGCAAATATGCTCTCATTGAATTCCTTCCTTGCTTCCTTTCTCCTACCCAATGAATGCATAATTTGTGTAGGTGTTATTTCTTGTTTGTGGCCTTTTTTTTTTACAACATTCTTATCTATACTCTTGAACATAGGTGAAACTTATGTTATATTTAACTTGCACATCAAATCCACACTTGTTAGGTCAGAGCTACTATTGATTTTGGAAATTAATATTTATCAGCTACACTCTCTGAAATAAGGAATTTATACATTTCTATGAATGTCAATCTATCGGATAATGGTAAAACTTCATTGCACGTATGATGGAATTTTTTATCCTGTCTTGGTATATTCTTAGCATTGTTTGACTATTAGTGAATATTTACAGAGCTTGCAGAGGCCTATAAACTGGGAGTTTTATTGAGAAACATTTTCCTGTGCTGGTCAAGGGCAAACCATGAGATATCGCATCACTTCCTACGATGATGTACGCAGTTTCTGATTGATTAGCATTTTATGCAGTTAGAATAGACCCTTTTTTCTACAATTGGCAGTAGAAAGTAATGAAAGTAAATATCAATCATCAAAGCCAGCATATATAAGGGCTGATTTTCATTGATTACATCAGGTGCTAAAGAGATAACAAGGTTGTCAAGATGGGGGTTTTAAGCTTTAGCCTATGTTGATCCCAATACTCAATCTTGGCAAAGGAGTTCCAGCCAGTACCAGAAACGATTGCTTGGTAGCTTGTTAAACAGCTTATTGCTGCTGAAAATGCCAACTATTGCTCATCAAAGAAGCTGCATGGCATTTTTGTGACTCGCCCTTCAACTAGTGCTCTCTCCTAACAATGACCATCTGTATGTGAGTAAACATGGCATTGACATCGATTTCAAGTACTACTTAAAAAGATGCTCACCACTTAAAGCAATATTCAAATATTTGTCGATCATTGCTGCTGACAAGAACTCCTGAAACACGATGAGAGACTTTCTAGGACACTTAAGGCTTCAGCAACATGCTATCATCATTTATTCTGGAAATTCTGAGAGGACGTCATCTAAAAAAATATATAGTTTCTGTGCTATTCCACCTTTTCAGAGTCACCAGGGGAAAGAACATAACTTGGTCACGGGCATCTTGCTCGGTGTCCACCTTTGTGTGGATGAGGAATGGAAGGAGGACTTGATGCCAGGAGCAGTAGCAGCAGCTTCTGCATGGCACTAGCAGAAAGCGGGTGAGAAGGACTCCTTCCCTCTGCAGAGACAAGATATCCACCCTCCTCCTCAGGACCTCCTTCACAAAAACCTCTAGTGCAGTGTCTGACAAGTTGTGCACTCTCTCCTTGGTCCAATGTGCCAATAATTATCAGCCAGAACGCCACATCTTAGTGGAAGTGGGTGCAAGGAGCTCACACCGCTCCATTAAATTTGTATCAAAACAGTACTTTAGTACTAAACGTGCAGGTCAATGTTGAGCTATTCCTGGTAAATTCAAATGATAGTAATCAACAATTAAGAGCAAAATTGTGTTCTAAATTCGAACTTGCCTTATTAGTGCTGTGTCAATTAAAGTCTGCTTTCACCCTTCATTAAAATAGCTTTCAAAGTCTTCATGAATGGTTGGGCAGGTTTTTTCTTCCATTTCTTCATTCTCTGTTGCTTTCTCTGAACCAGTCATTTGAGAATCGGCCTGACAGGTTGATCTCTTCTCCAGTACATGGAATTATGGAAGCCGTGGTTTTTTTTAAATCCTCTTTACTGTGGGGAATTATGTAATGCTCTGGTCACATCCAAAATGCAAAGACAAAGAACATGCTTGTGGGGAAAGCTTGTGGATCCAGGCCAATATCTTATTACTCTGTGGAATAACCCACAAGTACACGAGTTTTCTGATCTAAAACATTATACAGTAAGTGTCTCAAATCCCACTGTCCAAAAACTGGAGTTGTCTGAAAATTGGTCATTTTTATAATGTGCCATGCACCAATTTTAATTGAATAAAATAACTTATCTGGACAATTCAGATAGGTATTGCATTGGTACAGTGTGGCACCTGACTGGTTATCATTTTTGCGCGCTGATCTATTCTCGCCTTCCAGGGGAATCTTGACCGCCACCCGATCCGGTTTGATCTGAACCATCCACAGGCCAAACCACCTAACCCGGAAACGGCAAGATCCGAAATCCAACATGGCTTCGGTCCTTAGGCTGCCCGTTTTGTGAACCTGTACTGAATCTGGAGCCCTTGGCTTAATTAAAGCATTCACAGTAATGTGATTTGTTCTGTTCTAGTGTTAAAGAAGGTAGGTGTCAAACCAATAGAGTTTTCACACATTGAATTTCAGTTGTCACAGATTTGTTATATATAAAAGACTCAAATATATTACAGGTAAGCAATGCTTCCAACAAAAATCTTAGAGAACAGTAGTCAAGGGCATTACAGTTCTCAGCTTGGAATACAGATTGCTCATAACTTAGTTGAACCAAATGGGCGTGATTCTCCCAAAAGGGAACAAAGTCCCCTAGCGAGCGCATTTAGCCGCGTATTTCCCAGCACTTCCAGTGCCGAGAAACACATGGCTATTCAATGCGATTCATGTTGAATAGGGGGCTTGAACGGGGCTATGCTGCACTGTAAGTTCTATGATTGCCCCGTTTTGTACAATGGGGAGCTCCGCTCGCTGGAACTCCTAATTGTAGCGAGAGGTCAAGTCCCTGGTGCGATCACGCGAGCAGAAAATGCCAGCTTGTCACATTGGCAGTGCCAAATTGGCACTCTGGAGCTGGCATTGCCACCTGGGCACATTGCCCCCCCCCCCCCCTCGCCTTATTTGTGTCCTGGGACACTCCAGTTACCTGGTCCTGGATTCCCGGGACCGACTCTGGGGACTGCGTGTAGTCCCGGTTCTGCAGCTTCTGCAGCACAGTGGTTAGCACAGTTGCTTCACAGTTCCAGGGTCCCAGGTTTGATTTCCGGCTTGAGTCACTGCCTGTGCGGAGTCTGCACGTTCTCCCCGTGTCTGCGTGGGATTCCTCCGGTGCTCCGGTTTCTTCCCACAGTACAGAGATGTGCAGGATAGATGGTTTGGCCATGATAAATTGCCCTTAGTGTCCAAAAAGGTTAGTGTGGGGTTACTGGGTTATAGGTGGAGGCATGGGCTTAAGTAAGGTGCTCTTTCCAAGGGCTGGTGCAGACTCGATGGACTGAATGGCCTCCTTCTGCACTGTTGATTCTATGATTCTGGTCCTGCTGGGCTAGAGAGCTGCCAGCTAATAAGATTGGCCAGCAGCTCTCTGAGGCAGGACTTCCTCCTCAGTGGTGTTCCTCAGAATGTTAAATAACTGCAGGGCAACCAGAAAGGGTGACAATGTGATCTCCACTGACCCTTCGGGCAGCGGGGTCGGATCCCACCATCCTAACAATCCAGGCTCCTAAATGGATGATCTATTCAGAGACGTTTCCTTCTGTAGAACTTGTGATCAACAAATTTGAAGTTATCTGAAATATGTACATCAGTATGCATCAAGAATGTCTTGAAATTGGGCTCACTGATTTACTCAACTGACTGTTGGTTTGAGGTCTGTCTTTCTTAATTCTCAGTGGTCAATGCACCTAAATTAACTCATACCTCCTTACTAACAGGAAAAGGTTAATGCTTACTGTCACTACAATATAAAAAGAAATTAATAGCAGTAGAACAGAACCCGCCCACTAAACTCCTTGAAAATTGAGGCCGGATGGGAAACAGCCTTTGTTCGGTTATTAACTGGCCATTTCAGACCTTCAATTTGAGAAAAGGCTGGCATGCTGGCCTCAGAACAGAAGTGAGATTAGCTCTTTTCTTATACTGGCATGAGGCTTACACTTTGGTGCAGGAGGCTGAGAAAGATCAGAATTGTTCCATCACCAATTATCTCTCCCTGCAACGACAGTTGTCAATGGTTCCATTGTTCCATTAAGTGTGAGATTGAAGTATGTCAGATATACTGTTTTTTCTATCTATGAGAAGGTTTGATCTATCTGTTCCATTTAAAATCCAGTTCATGTGCTAACTTCCGGTAACTCTTGCAGGACTGTTTCTGTCACCCTTGTTTTCTACTGTTTTGTGATATTTTTCTCATGGTGGTATGGTCTTAATAGTTCGGCTCACTGAGATGTGGAGGCAAATAAACTTGCGCGTGCTGCCCATGCTTCCTGGCTCCAGTAGTGCCAGATCCTGGGACACCCTCATCGGTGTTGGCTGACCCCCCCTCGATTCCGAACTGCACTCACTCCACCTGAGCATCACCCACTGCGGACATACTTCAGGAGTTTCCCTGGGATTGTGTGAATTTGATTATACATTACAGGCTGGCTACGTGTCACAACTCAGGAGAAGGCAGCGGCAGTAATTCAATATTGTACTTGGGTGGGTCCTGTCGAACAGACCATTCAAATTGTTTGGCACAGATGAATTTATCAAACATTCTGTAATTGGCACCCTGGTAATCAAAATGATCAATCACGGACAAAGCCATTCATGAATGCTCATGTTGGTGGGAATGCAATGGAATGCCTGAACCGACATCTCACTGTGGCTAAGGGTAAGGTGTCCCACAAGGAATCCAAGCAGTCGCTGACTAAAGTCACCAAGAAGTCACCTACGAAGCAGAGGAAATCCTGCAGGCCGAGATACTCCACTTGCATGTACCGTGTGCTGATCCAGGTTCACCCTTCTACCAGGATCTCATGGTAGACATTTTCGAGCATATCGCCTTGCACCTCATTCACTACAATAAGCGCCACACCACCTCTGCCCAGGAGGTCTAGAACGCTGCTGCCTCATGCTGTTGGGTGAACTGGACAAACACACCATCTCCGTGGGCACGAAAGAGGTCACCAAATACACCAACTCCATTCAGGTTGACCATACTAAAGATTAAGAAAGAAATGCTGATGTTTGGTTCTTGGTTTTGTTGAACATCAAGAATATGGTTTCCATTCCTATTTTCTGCTCACTCATTTGTTGTATCCTATAGTTATCATTGTCATTGTTTTATGAATGCGGAACTTGAAGACGTGTGGCGCACCAATTTGCCAGTGTTTTTGTTTATTCATTTTATGGGATGTGGGCATCACCGGTTAGACCAGCATTTATTGCCCATCCCTGGTTGCCCTACAGAAGGTGGTGGTGAACCGCTGCAGTCCCTGAGGTGTAGGTACACCCACTGTGCTGTGAGAGAGGGAGTTCCAGGACTTTGCCCCAGCGACAGTGAAGGAATGGTGAGTGACCTGGAGGGGAACTTCCAGGTGGTGGAGTTCCCAGGTATCTGCTGCTCTTGTACATCTAGGTGGTAGTGGCCGTGGCTTTGGAAGCTGCTGCCTAAGGAACCTTGGCGAGTTACTGCAGTGCATCTTGTAGATGATACACACGGCTGCCATCGGTGTGGAGGGTTTGAATGTTTGTGGAAAGGGGAGCAATCAAGTGGGCTGCTTTGTCCTGGATGGTGTTGAGCTTCTTGTGTTGTTGGAGCTGCACTCATCCAAGCAAGTGGAAATTATTCCATTACACTCCTGACATGTGCCTTGTAGATAGTGGACAGGCTTTGGGGGGGTTAGGATGTGGGTTACTTACCGAGCCTTTGTCCTGCCCTTGTAGCCACAGTATTAATATGGTTAGTCCAGTTCAGTTTCTGATCAATGGCAACCACCCAGGATGTTGATTTTGAAGTGTGCAATGGCAGACCATGATTGACCAAACCAAGTTACTTTGGAGATACACAGACACACAAACACACACGCACACTCACTCTTTAGGTGCATTTATTGAATGATAAAATTGTTTTTCAGTGCAACACAAATATCAGTGTTTTTGTTTTAACCGTTGGCTGAGATTATATTGTGACAGCATCTTCCAGAAAACCAGGATTCTATTGAAGTCTCAGAACTTTGCTAATACATGATTTATGTGCTATGCTTCCTGAATGATCATTCTGCTACTGTAATAAACTCCCTGTGTTAGAAATACTGTTCAATCCTGTTGGGAGTGATTACATTTCCAATTTATACATTTTCATGTGAAACTAGAGCTGTCAGGGCACTCAAGACAATTTTAAATGCAAGTAGTGATTACTGCTTCTGTTAAACTTTCAACAATGGTACTTCACATTAATATAGCATCTTTAAATACAAAAAATGGACCACTGGCAGAAGGAAAAAAAACCTGTGCCAAACCAAGGATAAAAATATATATTGTGCTGTTATTTTAGCTGCTGGTTTATTTTTACTTTTCTCTGAGATATTAAATTAGAATTCATAGTGTTAACCTGAATTGTATTATGTTTTCCATCAA
This sequence comes from Scyliorhinus canicula, assembly GCF_902713615.1. Classification (NCBI taxonomy): domain Eukaryota; kingdom Metazoa; phylum Chordata; class Chondrichthyes; order Carcharhiniformes; family Scyliorhinidae; genus Scyliorhinus; species Scyliorhinus canicula. The sequence continues at coordinate 89,585,617 of NC_052152.1, read as the reverse complement.
AGAAATTAGAAATGTACCCCGGCAAATCCATACCATCTCCTGCTTCAAAAGACTGGCTGGTTAGCTTTGTGTGCAGGTTAGTGACAATGTTGATTGTTAATGGAAAATAAAAGGAAGTGGCAGATCGTGTGAATGCCATATTACACCAAGGAATTATAGGTGTATGGAAATTTGGTAACCAAACATACATAGAACATAGAACAGTACAGCACAGAACTGGCCCTTTGGCCCTCGATGTTGTGCCGAGCAATGATCATCCTACTCAAACCCACATATCCACCCTATACCCGTAACCCAACAACCCCCCATTAACCTTACTTTTTAGGACACTACGGGCAATTTAGCATAGCCAATCCACCTAACCCGCACATCTTTGGACTGTGGGAGGAAACCGGAGCACCCGGAGGAAACCCACGCACACACGGGGAGAACGTGCAGACTCCGCACAGACAGTGACCCAGCCGGGAACCGAACCTGGGACCCTGGAGCTGTGAAGCATTTATGCTAACCACCATGCTACCGTGCTGCCCTAAAGGCACTACCGTGCTGCTACGTAAAGGCTTTGTATCTGAATGCATGAAGCATTTAGAATAAAATCAATGAGATAACAGTATAAATAAAGACAAAGGGTTATGATTTGATGGCAAGTACTGAGGCGTGGTTACATGAATACCACGACAGCATGGTAGCACAGTGGTCAGCACTGTTGCTTAGCAGCGCCAAGGTCCCAGGTTCGATTCCCGGCTTGGGTCACTGTCTGTGCAGAGTCTGCACGTTCTCCCTGTGTCTGCGTGGGTTTCCTCCGGGTGCTCCTGTTTCCTCCCACAAGTCCTGAAAGACGTGTTGTTGGGTAATGTGGACATTCTGAATTCTTCCTCAGTGTACCCGAACAGGCGCCGCAATATGGCAACTAGGGGCTTTTCACAGTAACTTAATTGCAGTGTTAATGTAAGCCTACTTGTGACAATAAAGATTATTATTATTGTTATTAAGACCAGGTCTGTGAGTTGAATGTCCAAGGGTACTCTGTATTTCTGATGGATAGATAGAAAGGAAGGGATCAGTACTATAGTAAAAAAATGAACTGAAGATGAAGACGTGGAATCAGTCTGGGTAGAAATAGCAATCGACAAAGTTCCTACTGGGTGTAATCTATAGGTCCCCAAATTCTGCTGTGGGTCACAGAATAAACCAGGAAATATTGGGGCTTGTAAGAAAGGTGCACAATGATCGTAGGTGATTTTAACATACATAAAGACTGTGGAGTAATCAAATTGGCAGGAGTAGCCTCCAGGGAGAATTGATTGAATGTATTGGAAATTGTTTCTTGGAGCAATATGTTGTGTCACCAACCAGGGAGCAGGCTATTCTGGGTTCGGTGTTGTGTAATACAGAGGGTTAATTCATTGCCTCACAGGATTATCCAGGGAGAAATAATCATGGCATGAAAGAAATTCAAATTCAGTTTTAGGGTAAGAAACTGGAGTCCTACACTAGTGTTCTGGAGTTAAACAAAGGTAATTACATAGACATGAGGACAGATTTGGCTCTAGTTGACTGGGCAGTTGAAGAGCAATGGCAGTTGCTAAAGTACTAAAGGTTTAAGGAGATATTCAATTCCCTCCAACTAAAATATATTTCAGTGAAGTAGCAAGATGGTAAGAGGGGGAACAAAACATCATGGCTCAAAATAACAAAGACAGAAACTAAGGCATACCATATTGCAAATGCCAGTGGCAGGATGGAAGATTGGGAAACTTTTAAAGATCAATCAAGGGTTACTAAAAAAGTAATAAAAGTGCAAAAGAAAATTATGAAAGAAGACTTGCGTAAAATATAAAAAAGGATATCAGTATATAAAAGGGAAGAGAGTAGCGAAAGTGAATGTTGGCCCCTTGGAGGATCAGACTCGGAGTTAATAATGGGGAACACCGAAATAGCAGAAGTGCTCAATCAATATTTTGCCTCCTTTTTCACGGTGGAGGATGCTCATACCACTCCAATAGTAACATGTAATGTAAAGGTGATAGAAAGGGAGGAACTTAGAACAGTCATCATGGTATGGTGGTGCAGTGGTTAGCACTGCTGCCTCAAAGCACCAGAGACCTGGGGGTCAATTCCAACCTCAGATGCTGTCTGTGTGGAGTTTGCACTTTCTGTGTGTGTTTCCTCCGGGTGTTCCGGTTTCCTCCCACAGTCCAAAGATGTGCAGGTTAGGTGGATTGGCTATACTAATTTACCCCTAGGTCAGGTTACGGGGATAGGATGGGGGATTGGGCCTCGGGAGAGCGCTCTTTCAGAGGGTCGATGCCGACTCGATGGGGCGAATGGCACTTCTGCACTGTAGGGATTCTATAATTTTATGAATCGAGAAAAAGTACTAAATAAACTATTGGGATTGAAGGCAGCAAGTCCCCAGGGCCTGATGGTCCACATCTGGCCAGTTGGATAACGAACTGGCTAACTGATAGAAGTCAGAGAGTGGTGATGGATGGCACATATTCAGCCTGGAGCCCAGTTACCCGTGGCGTACCACAGGGATCAGTTCTGGGTCCTCTGCTGTTTGTGATTTTCATTAATGACTTGGATGAGGGAGTTGAAGGGTGGATCAGTAAATTTGTAGGTGATACTAAGATTGGTGGAGTTGTGAGTGTTAGTGAGGAGGGCTGTTGTCGGCTGCAAAGAGACATAGATAGGATGCAGAGCTGGGCTGAGAAATGGCAGATGGAGTTTCACCCTGAAAAGTGTGAAGTTGTCCATTTTGGAAGGACAAATATGAATACGGAATACAGGGTTAACGGTAGGGTTCTTGGCAATGTGGAGGAGCGGAGAGATCTTGGGGTCTATATTCATCGATCTTTGAAAGTTGCCACTCAAATGGATAGAGCTGTGAAGAAGGCCTATGGTGTGCGAGCGTTCATTAGCAGAGGGGTTGAATTTAAGAGCCATGAGGTGATGAAGCAGCTGTACCAAACCTTGGTAAGGCCACATTTGGAGTACTGTGTGCATTTCTGGTCACACATTTTAGGAAGGATGTGGAAGCTTTGGAAAAGGTGCAAAGGTGATTTACCAGGATGTTACCTGGAATGGAGAGTAGGTCTTAGGAGGAAAGGTTGAAGGTGCTAGGCCTTTTCTCATTAGAACGGAGAAGGATGAGGGGCGACTTGATAAAGGTATATAAGATGATCAGGGAAATAGATAGAGTAGACAGTCAGAGACTTTTTCCCGGGTGGAACAAACCATTACAAGGGGACATAAATTTAAGGTGAATGGTGTAAGATATAGGGGGGATGTCAGAGGTAGGATCTTTACCCAGAGAGTAGTGGGGGCATAGAATGCACTGCCTGTGGAAAAGTAGTTGAGTTGGAAACATTAGGGACCTTCAAGCGGCTATTGGATAGGTACATGGATTACGGTTGAATGATGAGGTGTAGATTAATTTGTTCTTAATCTAGGTCAAAAGTTCAGCACAACATCCTGGGCCAAAGGGCCTGTTCTGTGCTGTTTTTTTATGTTCTATCTTAGGGTCTTAAAGGAAGTGACAGCAGAGATATTGGATCCATTGATTATAATATTTCAAAATTCCCATGATTCAGTATAGGTTCCAGTAGATTAGAAAAATGCTAATGTAACACTCTTATTCAAAAATGGAGGGAGGCAGAAAGTAGGAAATATATACCAGTTTGTTTAACTTCTGTCATTGGGAAATTGTTAGAAACCATTATTGGGAAATAAGAGAACATTTGAAAAGTCACAACGCAATCCATCACAGTTAGCATGGTTTTAAGAAGGGCAAATTATGTTTGACTAATTTGCTAGAGTACTTTGGAGATGTAACAAGCCAAGTGAATAATGGGGATCCTGTAGATGTACTATATCTGGACATCCAGAAGGCATTTGATAAGGTTGATACACAAGGTAAGATCACATGGGGTTAGGGTAATTTATTAGCTTCGATAGTGGACTAGTTATCTGTCAGAAAGCAGAGAATTGCGATAAATAGGTCTTTTTCTGGTTGGCAAGATGCAACTACTGGGTGTCACAGGGTTTGGACCTCCGACGCCAACTATTAATAATCGATACTAATGACTTGGATGCAGGCGGAGACAGTACTACAGCCAAATTTGCAGATGACACTAAAATAGTAAGTTTAAATGAGGAACTAAGAAGTTTACAAATGGATATAGATAGATAGGTTAGGTGAGTGGGCCAGAATTTGTCAGAGGGAGTTTAGCGTGGATACGTGTGAGGTTATCCATTTCGATTGAAAATTAGAAAAGTAACTTATTATATAAATGGAGAGAAACGTCAGAGTGCTTCAGCGCAGAGGAATCTGGGTGTCCTCACGCTTAAATCATAGAAAACTCTTAAGCAGGTAATAAAGAAGTCAAATGGAATTTTGGCACTTACAGCAACTGTACAGGGCATTGGTGAGACCGCACCTGGAATGCAGTTTTGGTCCCCTTACTTGAGGAGGGATGTAGTTGCATTAGTGGCAGTTCAGAGGAGGTTCACTAGATTGTTTCCAGAGATGAGTGGTTTGTCAGGTGCTGCCTCACCGCGCTGAGGACCAGGGTTCGATCCCGGCCCTGGGTCACTGTCTGTGTGGAGTTTGCACATTCTCCCCGTGTCTGCATGGGTCTTACCCCCATAGCCCAAAGATGTGCAGCATAGGTGGATTGGTCACACTAACTTTGGAAAAAAAATGAATTGGGTGCTTTAAAATAATCTTTTTTTAAATATGCAGGCTGGCTGTTTCAAGACATGTGGTATGTAAAATTAACCCTGTCCAGTGATCTTTATAAGTTTCGACAGTAAGAAATACACTTCTTTCCAAACAAGGGAAAATTAAGAAGCCAAGCAGGACTAAAATTGGCTCAAATGCAATTGGGACAGAATAAGAACATAAGAGCTAGGAGCAGGAGTCGGCCATCTGGCCATTCAATGAGATCATGGCTGATCTTTTGTGGACTCAGCTCCATTTTTCCACCTGAACACCATAACCCTTTATTCCTTTATTTTTCAAAAAACTATCTATCTTTATCTTGAAAACATTTAATGAAGGAGCCTCAACTGCTTCACTGGGCAGGGAATTCCATAGATTCACAACCCTTTGGGTGAAGAAGTTCTTCCGAAGATCAGTCCTAAATCTACTTCCGCTTATTTTGGGGCTATGCCCCCTAGTTATGCTTTCACCCGCCAGTGGAAAGAACCTCCCCACATCTTTCCTATCTATTCCTTTCAGAATTTTATATGTTTCTATGAGATCTGCCCGCATCCTTCTCAATTACAATGAGTACAGTCCCAGTCTACTCAACCTCTCCTCGTAACCCAACCCCCTCAACTCTGGGATTAACCTAGTGAATCTCCTCTGCACACCCTCCAGTGCCAGTACGTCCTTGCTCGGATAAGGAGACCAAAACTGAACACAATACTCCAGGTGTGGCCTCACTAACACTTTCTGCAGTAGTTGCTGGGCTGTGACGAAGACACCCAATGGTGCAATTCTCTGACAGAATCAAAGTCAACTCAGAGAGTTATATGATATTGCATCTGACATCCTTGACAGAGCAGGCCAATGACAAAAGTTTGATGGTGAGAACTTGGATGACAGACATACAGGTGAAGACAGGTTGACAAAAGTTGTCAGTGAGTCAGATGACTAGTGAAGATAATCATAATTCTCAGTTGAGGTTTACAATCAGTAGCTATGGTAGATGCAGAACTATATAAAGCACTGATTCTCAGGCTTCTGGGAGAGGACTGGAGAGAGTGCAGTGGAGAGGTCTAGAGAGTGCAGAGTACAGTTATAGATATAGATAGAGTATAGAGACTAGTGTTAGTAGAGTGTAGATTACTAGATTATTGTTTACTAAAGGGGTAAGTGGTTGAGTTTTAATAAGTAATGTAATACGTGTTAGCTTTGTCATTGAACTTAGCTTCTGTAGTTTTTGTGAACACTACGTCATCCATCCTGATAAGAATCACAAAGAACACCACATAAAGGAGCAATAATCTAATACATTTCATTTCACTCAAGCATGCATTACGTTAGGTTTTAGTTCATTAGTAGTGCACACCTGTGAAAACTGCCTTCTGTGGTCCGTATTTAAAGAGAATATGCTGGGGGGGGGGGGGGGGGGGGGGTACATTGGTGGTGGTCCAGTCATGACTACAACAGTAGCAACTTGCATTTATATTGCGCCTTTAATGTAGAAACTTTTCACTGGAGCATTGTCAGATAAAATTTGACACTAATCTCCTTGAGGAGATATTGGAACAGGTGAGCAAAAGCTTGGTTAAAGAAAAATAGAAACATCTCAAAGGAGGTGAGAGTGGTAGAGAGGCAGGAAGATTTGGGTCGGAAATTCCATAATTTAGGGCCTTGGCAACTGAAGATTGCCGACAGAGGAGCAATTAAACTCAGGGATGTTCCAGAGTCCAGAATTGGAGGATGTAGAATTCTGGAGAGTTCCACCTTGTAGGACTGAGAGATGGTTACCGAGATAGGAGTTTGGCCTTATGTTGGATCAGGAATTGATGATGCACACAGCAGTGTGTAATGGGTAATTAGAACTTGGGTGTGATTTAGGATACACTTCGCCCCTTGCTACACTTGCAAATTGAACCATTCCATCAAAATTGCTCTATACACCTCGCTGTTATTTTTTTCCTAGCTTGATTTAGTTCTATTTTCTTTGAATAATCAAAAACACCAATACAATTCAGCTGCTGGTTTATGTAATAGGTTGTGTTAAGAATACATATCTCCAAGAAATATATGATTTTGAAAATTGGAAGGACATTGAATTGTTTGGACGTTCTGGGAACTGAGCTAGATTTCTAAAAAACGGTTATAAGTTCACGTTGTGCTGTGAGCAGGTCGCTTCAACTAAATGACCAGCAGAGCCTGGGCCAATAAGAGCTAATTGTTTATTTGTGTTAATTGCTGGTGAAAAGAAACGCTGCTGTTTCAATGCTATGGGCTCCTGCTGACTTTCTAGAAAATGCCTGATGTGAGATGAGTTCTGGTTAAATATGATTTATTTTTACTCAGTATGTGTTTTTTTTTGAGGAAATCGAGAAAGAAGGTTGCTCAGCCCACTCTCGTTCCCTCTGTTGCCTGGCGTAGCAGCCCCTTCAGCCAGAAAACCCTCATCTCACTATAACTTGGTTGCATTTGGAAGCCAGAGAAACTGTGACAAGAGTGTTTTCAGGACAGTAATTCACCAAAGCTCCTTTGGAAAGAACTTCCAGACAACTATTGTGACCAGTGAGCAAACTTTATTGTATATCTGAGAGAATTAAATGAAGTAAGCAGCATATTGTTTATAAAGACTTCTGCTATAAAGTTAGTTCTACTTTTTACCCTCCCTCTGCCCCGTCCCCCAACGTTCCCTTATTTTACAAAATCTTTTCCTGAGACCAATCCTAAATATATCATCGGTGTCCAGAAATCACTTGTTTTCTCTTCAATGTTCCAGCTTTTTGCCAAGGTACATGATTTCATAGGGGTCCTGCGACTTTTGTACAGTTGGTTTCCAATAGCCTGCTGCTATGCTTTCAAACTGCAGCCAAGCTGATTGATTCCTGGACTCCAAGTTCACTGCCTTTTAGTGAGGATTTCTGTTGATTTATTCCTTTAGCTTCCAGCTTAACTAATCGTCCAGCCACTTTTAGCCTCGCCAACTTTCTCTTCTACTGAATACCATCTCCCAATCTAACATTTACTGCAATTGTAGGTCTGGCTTTTGTTGTGTTCTGCTGTCTTGCTGTTGCAATGATTCTCACAGAACCGCTGGTGACTTAATTAGAATGTTGATTTATTGATGAACACGTGGAAAGGTACCATACAGAATGCTATACAGACTCAGTTGCGCTGGAACTACCCAATGTGCGACTGTCCTGGTGTACACCTTACTACCAACTGATGAGTCTGCCACATCACGTGACAAAAGGTCTGATGCCACCAGCTGATTAGGGGTCACATTGCTACCTGCATACAATACTATTCACAGATATGTCACCACAACTTTATCCCTCGACTTTCAAGAGCTGCAAGCTACATAAGGTCCAAAGCGACTTAGTCGCTTAACTGCTTTTCCCAACATTAACCAGTCTTGCCTGGTGGCTAGGTCCTAACTTAATTCACAGAGATAAACTCAAAACAAAGAATCTCACTCTACTTAACCTATCTCCGTGGCGATGTGACCCACAAGGCCTTTTTGCAGGTCGAAACGAAACTACTTTTGAATTCCAAAGCTTTCCATAATTCTGGGAAATCACATGAATAACTTGCCCCTTACTGGAATCATTACAAATATCAGCAGCTAGATTCTACGTTGCAGGGATTCTCAGCTTGGCAGACCGCGCACTCACGCCCGTGGATTTCCCGACGGTATGGGGCTGCCCACAATGGGAAACCCCAGTGGTGGCTGTCAGGATGGAGGATCCCACTGTCGACGGGGGCTCGCTGCAACAGAAGACGGGTGCAGCAGGACGGATAATCCCGCCCCAGGAGCGGATTAAGCCAACCTGCTATTTGTGATCTTGCTTTTCTAGATTTTAACCTCCTGAGTCAACAAGGCCCTGACTTTTTGAGTGCAATAAACTCCAAATTTGTTTGAATTACATTTTCTTCAGAGTGGCTATGACCGGTTTCTCAACAAGAAAGTCTAATTTACTTCAGTTAAAGCTTGAATTCCTAAAACTAAAAGTCAAATTTTAAAATATATTAATTGTGAGCTAGATGTTTGCAATGTTATAGCTAGTTAGCTGAATTAAAATCTGATTATGGAAAAAAATTAGCAATAAGTAATCAGCATTTTGACTGGTTCCTTCTGCTGCAAGCTGCTCATTTCTTGACTGGTAGTTGGAAAGAATATTAATTGTTTTGTATGAGGAGCTGATTTGTGATTGGAAACTTTTCCCACTTGCCTGTTGATTTGCAGTTGGTGGGTTTCTCCATCAGTTTGTGATTTAGCAAATGGCATGGCGAATATAACAGATTTAAGTTTGTTGTGCCTGTTGGTAAGTGTAACAGATGGTTTGAAATGTGACGTTCAATTCACAATCGTGATGCCAAGTGGAATACGTACATTCCTATGTATCACAAACATGACGCCTAGTGGAATACGTACATTCCTATGCATCACAAACCCGATCTAAAAACAACTTTTTCAATTATCAAAGTAGCTTGAATCACTCCCAACCTCATTTGTACTTTCATCACTGAGGCATCTCAGAAAAGCTGAATTGTGTCATCGACATTTACAAAATGATTACAGTTACAATCCTTTTTCATTAATAATTATCGAAGATGGTTTTCTGCCCTTTTTTCTTGGAAAGTGGTTACCCGCCGCAATAAGTTTAACTTGAGATATGCCCTGTTTACTTGTGAGGGGATTCTAATAGTTTGTTCCATCGTGTCAGATTCACATTGTGCCTGAAATGTAAGTGCGTGCTTGTGCCAGTTGATGCTAAAACTGGTTCCACACCTTGAGGAGATAAATTCATGAAAGGAAGATTTTCTTTCCACCTCCAGGACTCAGATTAAAATTCAGGTTAGTGCAGTGGTCGAATCATTTCCTCTCGACTGCTGTAAGGATCCAAATTGAAATGAAATTGCCTCACCATGGGCACACCCCGACCCCATCCAAAATAAATCATAATTTGCAAACACTCTGCCAATTTTATTCGTAGGAAACGGAAAGCTTAGGCGATGCAGTCGGGGATTTTGTCCCCTGATGTTACTACTTAAGAGCACAGTTAGACCAGAATTGAAAGATTTTTAGACTCCAAGTGGTTCACACTGTATCTGGACTGCAAGTACTTGCTTGTGTCAGTGGTGCTAAAAATAGTAGAAGTATTCTCTTCAACTCAGCTTCTGCGTATAAATTCATGAAAACAAATTGTATCTTCTCCATGGCCATTTAAATAAGTGAATGTGAAGTGTTTACTGCAGATGTGAATTAAATGATGTACAGCTACCTACTACAGGGAGCTACCTACTACAGGGAACTTTGCCTGTATGGCAAAGGGGTTCTAGTTCAGTTCTCGCGTACAGCATTTACAGCTTATCATCTATCTGAGTTCAATTCAAGAGGTATGTAATGGCCTGTATTTTGCTCCGAGTGGTGAAGGATTGGCTTTCACAGTTTACTTCACCTATAGGTGTCCAGAGACCTTTCATAGGCCGGTCCCAGCAGCGATTTCTACTAATTCTGTGCCTGATCCAGTGCAACACCCTCACAGTAAATTGGTAGCATTTCAATAAATGAGATTGAAGAGTTATTACTTGAGTAGAGTTGCCACTCATCCAATTTACAGCTAGTGTGGCTCTTGTCCTGGACCAGACAGCATTATTTTTGGTGGGTAATTTTTCGGGGGTCATCGACAGGGAACTGCACTTGTTGCTTTTTTTTTTGCTGTTATTGACATGGTAATTACAGTTTATTGAGGGCTACACTCAGTCATGTGGATGGGAGGCAGTTGGTGACCCTCGGTCTTTTCTGAGGACAGTGCAGTTGTGCTGATGGCTTCCCACCCCATGCCATAGCACTGCTTGTCAGGTGTGCAGTATTCTTGACCTCCGCCAGTGGCCACCCTGTCACTGAGACACAGGGCTGAATTTTACTGTTCTCTTGGGTAGCAGCGGTGAAGAGAGGCGATAAATTGTCAGTAAATCGCATTAGTTGAATTTCCCAATGATGTCCCATCATTGTGTTTTTATGAAAAATTTGAAAATTAAATAATTTTTTATAATCTACAGCATTGGTCTGAGGAATAAGACTCCATACTTATAAAGGAAAACTTTATAGACCAACTGTAATTATCAATTATTATGCAACTACAGAATCACCTATCCCTGATTGCACTAGCTGTAACTTGTTATTTGTCTTTAAGGTGAGATTAATGGGTAATGACCTTAAACTGTGACAGTGCAGGCTGTTAGTTGTAGGATATCACTAGCAGAAAATTCCAGAATTCTGTGTTTAATTGACAATGCATGTATGCCAGACATTGCTATGAGTTTTACACAATAATAGCTGCAGGTCTTCGCAAGTATTAGTATAACAAACTCAGGATCCCTTCAATGAAACTGAAAGTTTAGAACCCTATTCTTTCCGTCCTTTTGCCTATAATATTGTCTCTGTCTCAGTTTCATCAAAATCACCATGATTAAGACATATTTAAAAAACTTTTACTCTTTGCCTAGTCAACTATGTTTGTGAACAATTGTGGGAACTGGACTCGGGTTATTTTTGGCCATTGGTCATAAGGAGCTGTTAATGCCCATATTAAGATATTGGTAGGGAGGTGAGGGGAGAGTCAAATTAGCTCTGTTCTAGCACTAGATCTAACTTTCAGGCCCCCAGTCAGTCACTTGCATGTTTTTTTCACAGATGTGGGTATCACTGCTTAGACCAGCATTTTTATTGCCCATGCTTATTGCCCTTGAGAAGGTTGTGGTGAGCTGCCTTCTTGAACAGCTGCAGTGGTGATGTAGATATATCCATAGTGCTGTAAGGATGGAAGTTCCAGGATTTTACCCCGTCACAGTGAAGGAACAACGTTATAGTTCCAAGTCAAGATGAAGAATGGTTTGGAGGGGAACTCTCCAAGGTGGTGGTGTTCCCATTCATCTACTGCCCTTGTCCTTCTAGGTGGTAGAAGTTGAGGGTTTGAAAGATGCTGTTGAAAGAGCCTTGGTGAGTTGCTGCAATTCATCTTGTAGATGGTACACATTGCTGCTACTGTGTGTCAGTGGTGAAGGAAATAAATGCTTAAGGTGGCGTGCCGATCAAATGGGCTGCTTTGTCCTAGGTGGTGTCAGGCTTCTTGAGTGTTGTTGGAGATGCATATTCCATCACAGTCCTGACTTGTACCCTGTAGATGGTGGGCGTGTTTTGGGGAGTCATGAGGTGAGTTACTCGTCAAAGAATTTCCAACCTCAAATTTGCACTTCTAGCCACAGGATTTATATGGCTTATCCAGTTCAGACTCTAGTCAATGTTAATTAACCCCAGGATGGTGATAGTGTGGGACTCTGTGATGGTAATGTCATTGAATGTCAAGGGGAGATGGTTAGATCCTTTCTTGTTAGAGATGAACATTGCCAGGCACATATTTGGGGCTGTTGTGGTTTTTCTGTTTTACAAGAAATAATCGGAGGAGTTTCAGGCACAGAACCATGATTTGTTCACCAACACGTTGGGAGAGCACTGCATCAGAGATAGACCTCCAGAGCTGACTCTGCCAACGTGAAGAATCAAGCAAAATGTATACTGTATGGTTACATAGGCAAGAATATTGTTTACATTGCATTATGTCAGTTTTAAATTTTACACTAAGAAAGTTATGTATGTGCACTCAGGCAGAGTGAGTGTTATCTACCCTTGTTTACCCCTTATCTTTTTTAATGGATCCCTCCCTAACCGCCCCCCCAAACCCACTTGGTGCCAGACCTGCTAGATCTATCTGGTCCTCGGCTCAAGTTGGCAAAACATGTTTGTCAACCTTTGTGCTGACTTCTGTGGAAGTCTTCGACGGAATTGGGTAGATTGTGTCTTAAGAACAACTGTTAACTTCACTGAAATCTGGGTTAACTGGAACAGGGGTTTGACAAAGGGTTATCTGAACTCGAAACGTTAGCTCTTTTCTCTCCCTACGGATGCTGCCAGACATGCTGAGATTTTCCAGAATTTTTTCTTTTGGTTTCAGATTCCGGCATCTGCAGTAATTTGCTTTTATTTAACTGGAGCATGTTGCTTGACCCTTTTCCTGACTGCTGCAGATGGTGCCACATTAGCTTCAACTGACATTTTATGAAAATTGACCATTGTTGCTACAGTATATTGTATTGCACTATATAGATTCAAAATCCCTAAGAATAAGTGCTAATTGCCTTAATAGATTCTTTAATAAATCCTAGTAATTTGACTTCCCACAACAGCATGAATGTTGCTTGCCAGCCCAAACCTAAATGTTGTCCAGGTCATGCTTAATGTGGGCAAGGACTGCAGATGGTGCTGAACATTGTGCAGTCATCTGCGAACATCCCTACTTTTGACCTTGTGGACAGGAGGTCATTGATGGAGCAGCTGAAGATGGTTAAGACTAGGCCACTATCCTGAGGAACACCTGCAGTGATGTCCTGGGTTTGAGATTATTGACCTTCAACCACTGTAACCATCTTCCTTTGTGCCAGGTATGACTCCAACCAGTGGAGAGTTTGCCCCCTGATTCCCATTGACTCCAATTTTGCGATGCCGCACTTGGTCAAATGCTGCCTTGATGTTCAGGACAATTAATTTCACCTTGCCTCATGATGTTCAGCTCTTTTGTCCATGTTTGAACTATGGCTGTAATGAGGTCAGGATCTGCCAGACACTGGCAGAATTCAATTTGTATTAGTGAACAGGATTTGCTGAGTAATTTCCACCTGATAGCACTGTCCCTGTCACCTTCCATCACCTTGCTGATGATTAAAAGTAGACTGATAAGGACAGTAGACTGATAAGGACAGTAATTGGTTGAGTTAGATTTGTCCTGCTTTTGTGGACTGGATGTACCAGGGTGATTTTTCACATTGCCTAGTCAATGCCAGTGCTGTAGCTGTACTGGAACAGCTTGGCTAAGGATGCAGCAAGTTCTGGAGCACAAGTCTTCAGGACTATTTCCAGAATGCTGTCAGCACTGGGAGCCTTTGCAGTACCCAGTGCCTTCAACCCATTTCTTGCTATCACATGGAGTGAATCAAATTGGCTGAAGACTGACACCTGTGATGCTGGGGGTCTCAGGAGAAAGCCAAGATGGATCATACATGCAGTACTTCTGGGTGAAGATTGTTTCACATCTTATTGATTGTTTCACATCTTGGTGGGATTCTCCGTTGGCTGACGGCGGAATCGGGAAATGCGATTGGGTGGCGAATCGGTTTCAATGCCAAAATAGTGGCCGGTGCCAGTTTCACGCCAAATCGCAATTCTCCAGTGCCTCGACAGCGGCGTCAATGCGTTCCAGAACGCACATAAAGTAAATGCCTTTGGTATATCATTAGCGGGCCTGACCTGGTATTCTCTGGGGCCTCCACTGGGGTGAATTCCCAACGCCGAGGTTCACTTGTGTTTTTAAAAATTGAGAGACGGGCGGCGTAGCTGCTGAGGGAGAGAGGGACTACGGAAAGTGTCCAACATCGCCATGGTTTGCTGCCAGTTGTGCCGCTGGCTGAGGGGCTTCTGCCAGGACAGGGGGGGAGTAGCGGGGAATGGCCAGGAGGTGGGCTGGCAGGTCGGGATGGACAGGCACAGAAAACCATTGCTACAGCCTGCCAAGCAGCCATGCAGCTGCGCACACTGCTGACTGCCCACTGTGAACCTAGGCCCACAGGTCGTATGGGTGTCCCACCAGGCCACCACACTAGGTGCCCTCTGGCCCCAGCTGACCCATTAGCTGCATGGACGTGCTCCAGCGCAACCAGTGCCATCTTGTTGTTTGGGATGAGTGTGTGTGCGGAGTGAAGTGTGTAATAGCAACTGCAGCTTACCAGCCTCCCGAGTGTCAATCGATTGTGTTCCACATGGCGCAGGTGTTAGTCCCTCAATGGTCGCTGAATTGGTACAGGTGCAGCGCCAATTTTACTGTCATGGAAGTCCATGAATCCTGCCCGGCGTCAACCCTTAGGGTCTGGATTCTTCTGCCCTGCCTGTTGCGATCTTGCGGGCCATGGAAAAGTCCATTGACCGGTTGTCGGAAGGGTATGCCGGAGAATCCTGCCCTTTGTCACAGGAGTGGAGAATTCTCCCTTTTATCTTTTGTACTGGGTTCCTCCATCATTGAGGGTAGGGATATTTGTGGAGCTGCCTCCTCCAGTGAGTTATTTAATTGTCTGCCACCATTCAGGACTACAGAGCTTTGATTTGGTCCATTTGTTGTGGCATTGCTCTGTCAATCACATGCTGCTTTTTCGGTTTGTGTTATGTAACAGTGAACCATTTGCTGGTGTAATGTCACATGTTAGGCAATGACGTAATCGTAACATTTAGTGGGCTTTTGTGGAGTTCACCATTGTACCCTGTTTGAGCAGCATCTTGCAATAAACCCCTTGCACTATGTTAAACGAACTCGATGTGTGACATGTCTGGATATGGATATGTCAGTCTATGACGTTACAGATTGTGGCTGAGTACAATTCCACCACTGCTGATGGCCCACAGTGCCTCATGGATGCCCATTTTTTGAGTTGCTAGATCAGTTCCAAGTCTATTCCATTTAGCACAGTGGTAGTGCCACATAACACAATAGATGATATCCTCAATATGAAGACAGAACTTCACAAAGATTGTGTGGTGGTCACTCCTTCTGACACTGGCACGGACGATGTATCTGTGCCAGGTAGATAGGTCATGTACATTTTACTCTTGTTTGTTCCCTCACCAGACCCAGTCCAGCAGCTATGTCCATTAGAAATTGGCCTACTCCATCAGAAGTGGTGCTGCTGAGCCACTGGAGTTTGTACATTCTCCCCTTATCTGCATGGGTTTCCTCCAGGTGCTCCAGTTTCTTCCCACAGTCCAAAGATATGAAAGTGAGGTGGATTTGCCATGTTTAATTGTCTCTGCGTGTCCAAATGCTAGGTGGTGTTACGGGGATGGGGCAGGGGATTGGGCCTAGTTTGGGTGCTCTTTCGGAGGGTCGGTGTAGACTCGAACGGCTGAATGCCTCCTGTACTGTAATTCATTCTTGGTGAGGGACTTTGAAGTTCCCCACCCAGAGTACAGACAACTTGACAAAAGGACAGCTGCCTAGCATAATTTGGGCATCGTGAGGGTTAAACAAATAAGGATTGGCTGAACTAACCATTCATCATCTGTTAAGTTCACTACAGAATTATTGAATTTTACAATACGGAATTTTACAAAGCTGATCCGCATCTGAAGTAGAAAGGCAAGACCCCTCCCCCCAACCCCAGATCAGCTTCAGTGAAGTTTTCCAGCCAAATATTTGATGTGTATGTTTCCCTTTGGGTGTGTGCCACTATGCCGTGTACGAGCAGCGTTTTTTATTTCTACAAACAGTAGTTCAAGTGAGACTCGTGCCATTTCTGAGGAAGGTTCGATATGAATATCAGTCATCGTTGGAAATGAGGGAGGTGACTTTTCTCTGGGGTATTTTTGATTCATCAAACATGTTTTTTTCAAAAAGTATGAATTTACTTTGGACCAATATAGCTTTACAAGCTACTGGAAACAAATTCATCAAAAGTATATGAACAATCTTGAGTAGTTGGGAAATGTGTGCTGTGATAAACTGTGCAGAGGAGTAATCTCCCCAGATGTTAAATTTCTACTGTTCTTTGAAATGTTGTCCTTTGAAATTGTTTTTCCGACCAATGCCTGGCTTGGGGGAGCTGTTACTCAGCCCCTCCCTTTTTTAATCTGCTACCATTTAGACCTGGATTTGACTCAGTTTTTGTGAATGGGAGATGCAGAGGCCATGTCCCCAGCGGCTGCTGTTCCCATGTGCAACCTGTAGTGCGCCTTACTCTTCCAGATACGGTCTCCACTGCGGAGACCCTGCCGTTGGCCGGATCTTCTCACCCAATCCAAGACACCATTACCAGTAGAATCACTTGGACATGACCAACCATAGCCCGCAATTTGGCTTCAGGCTTCAGACGAGATAGGGAGGGAGGGAGATTCCAGCCAGCTATGGTCTCAGCCATGTCCTGTTCCGAGCAGCAGTTGCAGATGTGCACCGCCTCTGGCTTGGCCTACTTGGGTTCCAGGTACCAACCAAGAGCATGATGGTGGAAGAAGTGATGCTGCCCAGTCCACCCAGGTCTGAGCCCTCTGGGGCCCAAGCTCCGATTCCCTGGGTGGTGACGTGCCCTTCCCAAGCAGTGCAGACCCAAGTGCTGTGGGGTGGAGAAAGGGGAAGGGATGAGTGAGTCTGGGAGGGAAGGGCTGAGTGAGTGGGTGGAGAGGGAGTGAAGGGTTAAGCGAGCTGGGGACTAAGTGGTGAGAGAGGAGATGAGGTGTGGTTTGAGAAAAGGGGCTGCTTTAATGGGTTGGGGATAGGGGATTTGTGAAGGGCTTATTTAAGTGTCTGTGTGAGAGTGGAGGGATTGGGAAGATGGATGTTTACGCGGTGCTGGGAAACAAACTAATTCTAAGGTATGGAAAGGGGTAAGCGGTGCTTCACTCAGTTTTCTCTCACCATGGAATATGGCAAGCTTGGCTGGAACTTACAAGAGTAAATAATTAAACTGTTTATCAATTGCTACAAAAACACAGATTTTCATATTTACATGGTAATTAGTCATAGTTCGCGAAGGGCCACAGGCATCTTCCTCTGCATTGGAAAGAGGTAAGTGGTTATATAGCTTGGAGAGTACAACAGACATAAGGCAAGGAGGTAGGCCTCCATGAAGAGCTACAGCCAATGCAAGGATTGAACCCGTGCCATTGGGCTCATTGTGCACCACACACGAGCGCTCTCACCAATCAAGCTAACTGGTGGATTACAATAAATTCATCTATAATACTGTCACTGATGAGGTTTGTGTGTTTTTTTGTTGCCTATGAAAAAGTGTTTTAAAGTGTGAGGTTGTATTTTCTTGCCCTGAATAATTTGTCCCAATTTAAGTCGTTCCAGCAGCAAGATTCTTTGAATTTAAAAATAAAGATTATTTATTCGCACATGCTTGCCCTGGAGATTTAAACATATCTACATTTGCTATCACACACACACTTTAGAAACAGATGAAGAAATAAATAATACGATTGAAATCTGTAATTATTTCAATCTCTTTCGTTGCAAGCCTGCTAGTTTCTTGGATTAATTGCTGCTGTAGCTGGAGTGGAAATCTTATAAAAACAGTGATTTTTCAGTCAGCTGGGAGACCACGTAGTTGAATTTCAAGGAGGTTGACCCTTGGATAAATTTTAAGTCTAAACTTGTTGGAACATGTTGGGGAAAGAGTCCTCCCACTTTCAAAGAAAAGCTGTAGATTACCATGTCTGCATGGTTGTCTTGCAGACAGTTTGGTGGCTTGGATGGTTTTCTGATGCTGATCCCTTGGAACAACTCCCGCTGTTACATTTTTAGCAACAGGTAACAAACCTGTAACTGGTTGCAATCACTTCTTAAAAAAATATTTAGACTTTTCACGTCTTGAGAGTTTCAGACAGACAAGGGGGTGTGATTCTCCTGCCGCGTCGCACTCAAGCGAGAGCACAACACAGCCAGAGAATCCCAGGAGAGGCCTCTAGCAGACCTCCAAGTCGGAACTCCGCCCAAAAGGGGTGAGACTAAATGGGGTTCGCAGAAGTAGGTCTTAAACCTACTTGCGACCTACCTGTCTGGGATCTTCTGGCCTCCGTCAATTCTCCGGCTTCCCAGGGAGGCTACAGCTTGGTGCCAATCATTGCTGGTCCACACAACTGTGGACCAGGCAGAAAGGCGCCCTGGGATCTCCTGGGCCATCGGAGACCCCTGGGTGGTCAGGGTAAGTGTAGGGTGGCTCCCTGGCTCACCCCCTGGAACATGGGCACTTTGGCACTGCCAAGCTGGCAGGAACACTGCCTGGGTGCCAGTGCAAGGTTGCGCAATTACCAGGGTGGTACTGCCAAGGATCAGGGGATGAGGGGGGCCATGCCCATGAATAAGGGTGGAGGGATGGTTGGTAGGTTGCAGATGGATGACCTGTAAGGAGGGGTGGTGTAAGGGGGCGGTGTTATTGTTTATTATATATTGTATAGCGGTGGGGAATACTCCGGCAGAGCCGGCGGGAAACTGCCTGAAAAACTCACCACAAATTAACTTTTTCCAGAGAAGCGTGCCCAAGGTCGTCGTGTATGAGATGAGGGGCCATCACAATGCAAGAACATTTCCGTTAAATCCATTTCATTGTCCATGGTCATTTCTGTTGACATAACATTCCTAACAAAAGGGGTGTGTGAATTTCAAAAGTGGCTGTGATTGTCCATATTTTAATTAATCGAGATTTGCTTGAGCTTCATGACTGTTTGAAGCTGCGTTTTACCAGGTCACGTGATATGCCACAGCGACCGTAAATACCTTTTGGTGTCTGCTTTTCAAAATGTAACTTTAAAGTCTTTAACATTCTTTGGTGGGCATGATAATTAAGCAAACTTTAATAATAGCATACCGTATGTTACAATGCTACTTTAGAGCTGTTTTGAATTTGTTTATGTTTGGCATTACACTCATTTTCAAACTTTTTCCAGATTTATTTACGAGATGTGGCCATTGGTGGTAAGGCTAGCCTTTGTTGCCCATCCCTAATTGGCCTTGAGAGAAGGTGTTGATGAGTTACAATAGGGGCAGTTTGGAAAATAGTTTTCAAAGCACTGCCACAGTCCTTTGTTTTACATTCCTCCACATGTACACAATCCAGCAAGGCCATGTTCTGTTGTTAGGTCTTCATCTTGTATTACATTCACGAACTGCATTGAATGCTGAAATGCTGAGGTCCCTTTGGTGATTTGATAGCTTTCCATTGCTCCACAGCCTTGATGATAATAGAAGGTAAAGAAAGGAAAACTAATGTTTCTACCCACTTGAAGTCTAATAATTCTATCCATTTGCATTGACCTGAAGCACTTGCGTTTTACTACAAATCGTGTAAAAAGTGCAAAAATTACTTAATTCCTTGTCACAAAAACATTTCAGACTTTTGTGTCCTTGGCCACTCTCACCACTGAATACAACGCATTTATAATTACGGACATTATTGTCTAACCCTGACCCTCTTTTCCTTTCACCAATACTATTTGGGATGGTGGAGATTATCTTAGAACATGGCATGTTTGATCAAGGGCTGGAACTTTATTCAGTAATGGATATAAATTTCTGCCTGTACAAAATACCTTTCTGCGGACTATATTACAAAATTGAAACCGGATACGCTCGGTGGTCTACTCATTAGTGTATTTTAATACTGAAGTGTGTATAGATTTGATCTTCTTTAATCTTTAGATCAGTGGGTGAATTAGTCTTTTTTTTCAATCCTCATATTTATCAGTTATGCCATCCTTTCTATCAGTACTGAGGGGCCTGAACGAATGCAGTTTGATGATGGTAGTAATTGTTAAGTAATGGGTTAAGGGACATTGCAATTAGTTGTCTCATTTATGTTAAGTGTTCAATGATTTACACTGATATGTAAAGGGGCTTCAGGTGGACTCTGGAGCTTGTGATGATCTGTAGAGTTATGTGCAGAGTGAGTTTGAACCATTAAAGGTGTGTTGGTGAAAAAGGAGCTGAACACTTGCCTCTTCATACCACAGCATTTAGTACATGTTAACAATGGTAGCAGAGAATGGTTGCTGTGTAAATGTGAAGGCTTGAAAGATACAATTTTTCCAGATCAAACCAAGGAGTGAAAAAGAAAAAGGGAAACATGGCTGAACCCAGGACAAAGATGGCTGGTTATGATTATCCTCCCCTATTTTCTGAAAGGGACTCATACGACCAATGGCGAAGTGCAGTAGTTATGTGGACTAAGGTGACTGCTTTAGGAAAGAGAAAACAAGGTATGGCATTGGCTCTTTCTTTACCATATGGCAGTAAAATCCGAAACACAGTGCTTTCTGAGCTGGAGTTGGAAGAGTTAGATTCAGAAGAAGGTCTGGCGACTTTATTACTTTATATGGACAAGATTTATAAGAAAGGTGACTTGTTAAGTGCGTATGAAGCATGGCCGGATTTTGATAAGTTCCGGAAAATGGAGGATTTATCTATAGAAGACTATATAATGGAATTTGGCAGACTATATAAAAAGCTGCAGAAATACAGGCTGGAATTTCCAGTCTGTCTTGGCCTTTAAATTACTTGACTGTGCTAGAATGAGCAACATGGATAGGCTCCTGGTTTTGACAGGAGTTCAGTATTACGGATAACGATACCTAACAATAACGATAAAGATGACAACAGCTTTAAAAAAAATTTTGGGGAAACATTCGATTCCAATGGCTCTGATGACCCAAATAGGTCAGCCTGCTATAAGGCAGAATATGGAAGATACAATTTATGGCGAAATTGTATGGCTACGAACAGGCCTCAAGACTATAAAAGAAGACCAAGACAAGGAAATTATGAAGACAGAAACCCAGTTAGAACCTCCAATAGGAGGATGAACCCCAGAAATGCACGGGGCATGATAAATTGATGTTTTCGATGTGACTCTCAATACCATTATGCTTTCAACTGTCCAACTCGTTATGATAAGAGTATTTGAAGCGACACATGACACGGAAGAGTCATAAGAGGAAAAAGATAGTGACCAGAAAGAAGGCATTGTCCTATTAACAAGCAGTTTTATGCCGGTAATGAGGGTGTTGGTTGCAGAATCTTTTAACTGTGCTGTATTGGACAGTGGCTGCACATCTACTGTGTGTGGGATTGACTGGTTAAAATGTTATCTGGAGTCATTGGATGCTGAAAATCGTAACCAGGTTAAGGAATGTAAAAGTTCCACAAGTTTCAGGTTTGGGGATGATAATACTCTGAAGTCGCTGAAAAGAGTGGTGATCCCTTGCAATATTGCTGGAGTGAATCATTTTATTAGCACGGATGTTGTATCAAATGAGATACCTTTGCTTCTGAGCAGACCGTCGATGAAGAAAGCACACATGAAGCTGGATATGGAACAGGATAAGGCAACAGTTTTTGGAAAGACGGTGGACTTATAATTTACACAGTCGGGACATTATTGTATTCCATTATTGACAAATAATGTTTCAAGTAGAGTGGTTAAGGATGTATTAATGACAGTTGATAATGCGACTTTAGCTGGTAAAAAGCTTATTGTAGTAAAACTGCATAGGCAATTTGCACATCCGTCTCCTCGGAAGCTGAAAAATTTATTAAAGGTGCAGGGGTAAGGGATGATGACTATTCTAAGCTGATAGAACAGGTTAGTGATCGCTGTGAAGTTTGCAGGAAGTACAGAAGGACACCAGCACGACCGATAGTAACCCTACCTTTGGCCAGGGATTTTAATGACATTGTGGCCATGGACCTTAAGATCTGGGATAAAGCAAATAATATATTTATTTTGCATTTTGTAGATTTAGCTACCAGATTTAGTCAATCAACGATTGTACGAAGTAAAAAAAAGAGAGTAATTTTGGACAAAATTGTGGAAAAATGTATCGGGACAGGAATGGGTCCACCAGCAAAATTCTTTACGGACAATGGGGGAGAATTTGCTAATGATGAGTTTAGGAATATGTGTGAAAACATGAATATCAGAGTTATGAACACGGCTGCTGAAAGCCCGTTTAGTAATGGTGTCTGAAAAAGAAATCATGCTGTTATCGATGACATGCTTCGGAAAATTTTGGGAGATCGACCAAACTGCACGCTAAATTCAGCTTTAGCATGGGCGGTAAATGCAAAGAATTCATTGCAGATGGTTGGGGGCTATAGTCCTTATCAATTAGTGTTTGGTAGAAATCCTAAAATTTCCTCCATTTTGGATGACCAGCCTCCAGCTTGGGAAGGGACTACAATTAGCTCAGGTTTTGCTGAACATTTAAACGCATTACATAGCAGTAGAAAAGCTTTTTTGGAAGCAGAAGTCTCTGAAAGAATTCGCAGAGCTTTAAGACATAATGTACGGCCATCAGATGCCGTTTTTCAACAAGGAGAAATGGTATACTATAAGAGACAATTCTAATGAATGGAAAGGCCTAGGGAAGATCATAGGCACAGATGGCAAAACATTTATTTTGCAACATGGTAATCAAACTGTTAGGGTACATTCATCAAGGATAATGGGTACCGATTACAAATTTTCAAATTTAGACAGAGCAGACAGACAAGACGAGGAACCAGAGTCATCTGGTACGCATGTGTTACAGAACTATGAGGACCAGTTAACTGATATAGACAGGGTTTCTGTAGAGGAACACGACACTTCTGATAAATTAGATCAGGCCATTTTTCCGAAAGGGCAACTGCCAAAGGTTGTTACAAAAGTGACATACTTGCCTGAAGGGTCGAGTCAATGGAAGGCCACTGGAAAGTATAAACATTGGTTGAATGTACAGCATTCAGGGGAAGAAGTTAAGACAATGGATTGGGAAAACGGAGTTCAAAAATGGAGGGCACAGAAACACAGTGCCAGTTCAGATAGTACATCAGATAGTGAACAGGTTCGCAGGAAAAGGTCGAGAACTATTGAAAGGACATCCTGCTACAGAAGAGAAAGATCAAGCAGTAGCAGTACAGAACGAGATACCAGGCAGGAAAGGGGACGTAGTTTATCAAGATCTCGGAACAGAAGTAAGACTACGAATACTAATAGAAGTAGAAGCCCACATGCTTCAAATACATTAGATGAAAAAGTTATCAAAGATGCTAAACAGCAAGAATTGCATATTTGGAGTGAATTTGGGGTATACACGGAAGTACCGGATAGGGGACAAAAAGCTCTATCTCACAGATGGATTTGTACAGAAAAGGTTCTTCCCGATGGAACTTATAAGGCAAAGGCCAGGCTTGTGGCAAGGGGATTTGAGGAAAACTTAATCGATCAGGACTTAAGGGTAGATTCACCTACAGCAGGAAAGGTTATTTTAAAGATCTTCTTGGCTCTATTAGCCACAAAGGCATGGGAATGCAAATCTATAGATATAAAAGCTGCCTTTTTGCAGGGGCATCAGCTCCAGAGAGACATTTTTCTCCTTCCTCCTAAAGAAGCAGCTAACACAGAAGGGGTACTATGGAAGTTGAACAAATGTGTATATGGATTAAATGATGCATCTAGAGTGTGGTACTTTTCGGTGAGGTCAGTCTTGTTAAAGTTGGGCTGTTGCCAGTTGAAAGCAGATCCTGCAATGTTTTACTGCCACTATAAAGGAAATCTTGCTGGCATCTTCATGATGCATGTCTATGATTTTTTTTGTGGGGTGGGACTAGTGATTTTGAAGCTATTGTAATCTCTGGTTTGAGGAAAGAATTCAGGTTTGGAAGTCAGGCTTCCGGTGCATTTAACTATATTGGTTTGGAAATCGGATAGACTCAGTTAGGGGCAACTTTACGTCAGCAATGTTACTTGGAAAGCATCAGTCCAATAGCAATTAGTCGTGGCCGGGTTTCACAAAAAGACGTAATGGTTTCGAAGATAGAAAAAGAGCAACTGCGAAGTTTAATTGGGCAACTGAACTGATTAGGAAGGCAGACTAGACCGGACGTGAGTTTTGATGTTTTAGAGTTGAGTACAAAGATGAATGATCCCAAAGTGGAAGACATAATAAGAGCAAATAAAGTGTTGGCCAAGCTAAAAATGCAGGAGTGTGTTTTGAAGTTCCCTGTTTTAGGTGATCCTAGGCATTTGAAACTCATAGTTTATAGTGGTGCGTCCTATGCAAATTTATGTGATTGAGTTTCAAGCGCAGGAGGTTTTATAATTTTTCTTTTGGGGAACAATGGTAAATGTTGCCCTCTTGTGTGGGAAACAAAGAAAATAAGGAGAGTGGTCAAAAGCACTTTGGCTGCTGAGACATTAAGCTTAGTGGAAGCGGTGGCTATGGCCTTTTATATAAGTCAGATATTGACAGAAATTTGGGGATTAGAGGATTTAGGTAATATACCTATTGACTGTCACATTGACAATAAATCCCTGTGGGAAAATGTGCACTCTACAAAAAGTGTCAATGAAAAGTGGTTACGAATAGACATTGCAAGTTTAAAGCAGATGTTGGACAGAGAACATAGAACATAGAACAGTACAGCACAGAACAGGCCCTTCGGCCCTCGATGTTGTGCCGAGCAATGATCACCCTACTTAAACCCACGTAACCCGTATACCCGTAACCCAACAATCCCCCCATTAACCTTACACTATGGGCAATTTAGCATGGCCAATCCACCTAACCCGCACATCTTTGGACTGTGGGAGGAAACCGGAGCACCCGGAGGAAACCCACGCACACACGGGGAGGACGTGCAGACTCCACACAGACAGTGACCCAGCCGGGAATCGAACCTGGGACCCTGGAGCTGTGAAGCATTGATGCTAACAACCATGCTACCGTGAGGCCCCAAAGAGGGGAAATAACAAAAATTAAATGGGTTGACAGTAGCTATCAGCTGTCAGACTGTTTCACGAAAAGAGGGGCTAGTTCACTGAAACTTTTGGATATCGTGAATGAAGGGCGCCAGTTTCTGTGAATGTTTTTTTTTCTCCAAACAATAAAAAGGGGGAATCAGGTGTGTGTTTTAGTTTCTTGAAATTTTAGTTTCTTGAAAGTTTAGTTTCTTGAAATTTTAGTTTCTTGAAATTTTGTTTTTACCTAATTGGTTTTTGTTCTCTCCAAGGAAGGGGAGACTGTTAAGTAATGGGTTAAGAGACATTACAATTAATTGTCTCATTTATGTTAAGTGTTCAATGATTGACACTGATATGTAAAGGGGCTTCAGGTGGACTCTGGAGCTTGTGATGATCTGAAGAGTTCTGTGCAGAGTGAGTTTTCACTCACGGACATTATTGTCTAACCCTGTCCCTCTTTTCCTTTCACCAATAATATTTGGGATGGTGGAGATGATCTTAGAACATGACATGTTTGATCAAGGGCTGGAACTTTATTCAGTAATGGATATAAATTTCTGCCTGTACAAAATACCTTTCTGCGGACTATATTACAAAATTGAAACCGGATACACTCGGTGGTCTACTCATTAGTGTAATTGAATACTGAAGTGTGTATAGATTTGATCTTCTTTAATCTTTAGATCTGTGGGTGAATTAATCTTTTTTTTTTCAATCCTCATATTTATCAGTTATGCCATCCTTTCCATCAGCACTGAGGGGCCTGAACAAATGCAGTTTGATGATGGTAGTAATTGTTAAGTAATGGGTTAAGAGACATTGCAATTAGTTGTCTCATTTATGTTAAGGGTTCAATGATTGACACTGATATGTAAAGGGGCTTCAGGTGGACCTTGGAGCTTGTGATGATCTGTAGAGTTCTCTGCAGAGTAAGTTTGAACCATTAAAGGCGTGTTGGTGAAAAAGGAGCTGAACTATTGCCTCTTCATACCACAGCATCTAGTAGGCCTCACGGTAGCATGGTGGTTAGCATCAATGCTTCACAGCTCCAGGGTCCCAGGTTCGATTCCCGGCTGGGTCACTGTCTGTGTGGAGTCTGCACGTCCTCCCCGTGTGTGCGTGGGTTTCCTCCGGGTGCTCCAGTTTCCTCCCACAGTCCAAAGATGTGCGGGTTAGGTGGATTGGCCATGCTAAATTGCCCGTAGTGTAAGGTTAATGGGGGATTGTTGGGTTACGGGTATACGGGTTACATGGGTTTAAGTAGGGTGATCATTGCTCGGCACAACATCGAGGGCCGAAGGGCCTGTTCTGTGCTGTACTGTTCTATGTTCTATGTACATATTAACAGTCATGACCTAGCAACAAATTGTGTCTCTTTGAATGAACAGAAATAAGAAATAATTTTCTTTTTACGGTGCTTTCATGATGAGAGGTTGTCTTTAAAGCCAATGGATGGCCTTTGAAGTGTAATCCCTGTTTGAGTACAGGAAAAGCAACAGCCAAATTGCATCCAGTAAATTCTCATAAACAGCAATGCGATAATGGCCTGATAATCTGAATTGGCAGGACACTGGAAAGTACCCTGCTCTTTCTTGGAAAAGTGGCTTTGGACCTTGTACATTCACCTGAGAGGGTTTGACATCTTACAAGAAAGACACATCTCTGACAGTGCAGTTTTCTCTCAACACTTTACACTAGAGCGACGGCCTTAATTATGTACTCAAGTCTCTGGACTTGTGAGACTTGAACTTACAACCTTCTGACTCAGAGGGAGATCCATACCAACTGAGCCATGGCTGCCGTGGGCTTTTTACCTACAAATTGGCAGGTAGAGGTACTATTGCACCGTTCTCAGTAAGTATTGACCAGTGTAAACCTATTTGCAGCTACCAATTATGACAATCTGTTGTCGACAAAGTTTTTGCTAATATACTTGTTAGACCTGAAAAATTCAGATCTTCCAAATCCGACATGCTCACTTTAATGCTGCCGCACATTTTTTTCAGAATTGCTTTTCTTCATGTTTTGTGATGTTTACAGAGGATGCAATGTGGAAATCCTGTAACAAAATCATAGCAAACGAATACTGCAAATCAGCAGCACATTTAAATAGATTAGTGTCACACCAGCAGTTAATAAAGCTGGGTTTGACACAGATTATCAAAAATGTTCAAAATAATTATTCATGTAGAATGCTACCTTTGAAAAACTTGTAATGGAAGAGCATATGTCGATTTTAATCAGAGTGTGTTAGTTCAGTTTAGTTTAATTTATAATATCAATGAAAGATCAAATTTATAAATTTAGGTACTTGATAAGAACTTGTAATTGCTGCCGCAGTAATATCTGATAACTAATAAAATCCAAAGTGATTTAATAAAATCACTTGATATTTAATTATTGATGTTGGAAATTCCTTCAAGTGATAGACAGGATCATCGATGTAGTTAAGCATGAGTGGCTTCAGAATTAGAGTCCAAAAATAGCTGTCAAAATAACTGTGAGGCAGATAGAGCTTGCTCTGATTTATGCACCGATGCCACCACATATTCAGGAGAGGGCAAATTAATCGTGGAAATGGAAAGGTTTCTGTTGAAGATGCACCCGCTCTACAATTAGCATTGTGAAAATGACATCTCGCTGTCTGGTTCACCATTCAAATGCATTGACTACCTGAACTGGTGACAGAATGTTAAGTCTTTTCAAGGCTAAGTACGCTTTCAACAGCATGAGAAATGCTAATTACTGTCTGTCTCTGACAGTGAAAATTCACTTTTAAAAGTGTGAAATCTTAATCCTCCAGGTTTTAATTGCGGGAGATTTCTATTATCTCCAAATTTTAAAACTTTTTATTGCTTTTTTTTGTGTTTCACATTTCCCCCTCTTAATTCTGTCTTCCTTTCCTTCTCTTCTTGTGTTTAATTTGAGTTCACCCACAGTAAAGTGCACTTTATCTCTCTCCCTGCTGTTTATTTCAAAAGAGTTGATTGCCTTTTTTGCAAGGTTCCAGATGCTGTTGAGAGGGGCACTGTCTGGTTTTGAGCTTGCACTTTTTCAGTAGTTTACAGGGCAACATAGCAACACTATTAAATGGTAAGGTGCAAATTTGCTGAAAAGTAGGTGTTTGCTGATCTATCATAGCAGTTACTTAGACAAGGTGTTAGAAAAAATGAACTTTTTTGATTTGTGTGTATCCAAATGGTTAGTGGGCAAATAAGGTTTTGGAAACCAGTACTATAGCAAATATTTTTTTTCTTTCCTGGGATGTGGGGGTCAATGGCAATGCTGACATTTGTTGCCTATCATTAATTGCCCTTGAGCTGAATGTTTCAGAGGGCAGTGAAGAGTCAACCACATTGCTGACATTGCTGTGGGTTTGTAGTCACTTGTCGACCAGACCAGGTAAGGATGGCACAGTTCCTTGCCAAAAGGGCATTAGTGAACCCAGATTGGTATTTATGACAATCAGTAATAGTTTCATGGTCATCATTACTGAGACTAGATTTATACTTCAGATTTATCATTTCTTGCTATGAGTTTTGGTTGGTAGGAGGGCATCTCTGGGAACCTTGAGGATATGATTCGCAACATAATGTGGGTTATCAGGAAATTTTCAGGCAAGGGAAGGACGGACATCATGACGCAGGAGAGGCCCAAAGTTTATTTGGGCCTGGAGGAGTGCTTGGGCTGCTCCTGGTGAAATGGATTAATAAACAGTCTGACCAAAATCAAAACTTTGCTTGGAATTGCTAAAATTTCAGTACAGGGCAATAAAGAGAATTGTGTATTGGTGGGTTAAAGGGAAATTGAGTTAAAGATCTGCACAATTTCTCAATTTTACCATTGATGTGAAGGTATCTGGCTCATAGTGTCTGTTTGGTTCGGCATATAACTAAAGTTGGACATGACAATACTGTATGCTTCCTATTGCCTCATGCTTCATCCAAATGGAATGTTGGAATGTGACGAGGCAGATTTTTCTCCCTCCTCTGGAACCAGCAGACAATGTAATTTTCTTTGTTCTTTTAACTTGTTTCTGCTCCCAGATAAAAAGCAAATTTTCACAAATTTGCACGGAAGAAGCTGATTTCTTACTCATCAAATACTTTTCTGTGTGTGTTCCATATATTCCCTTGCTTCCCTGCCATGGTGCTAACCTGGACCAAATGAAATTTATTCCGAAATCTCCTTATTGACTCTCCTATCCATGGACCATAATGATGCCCCTGTGAATAGAGGCAGCAATTCTTTAAAATGCAGGCTAGACCACTGTTTTAAAGGGGATGAGGTGCCAAGTCATGCATTCAGATAATAACTTGGTTATTGAATGCTGTCATTTCATATTGGAACCCTGGAAAGGCAAGTGTTATCAGCCAAACTCAAATGCCAATAATTTGTAGATTAGATGTGTGAATGCGTCCATTCTCCTGATCCGTTGTGAAGTTTATTATATTCTGGGATGCTTGCAGCATTAGAAACTTTTGTTTCATTCTGATATGTTGCCATCATCAAAGTTTCTCACGAACAATTGGTTTCTGGCACTGGTGTGTTCTCATTCCTTTGTATCTTTCTTCTTCTGAGTTGTATGGAAGTCACATTCTGATAGCATTCACATGGTCCACAAAAAGATCATGAATTAGTTGATGGGTATTTTGAGTATATGATTTGACCCTTTCGACTTGTTGTTAGCAGCAGTTCACGGGGTTTTTGAATAGCACCTTTAATTTCAATGTGATTTGCTTAAGCAGAGGTAAATAAGAAGGAAGGAATTTTTGTATGCAGTTATTCCCCGAGCTCACCCAGAGTTTATCAATGAGGAACTCCTGCATTTTCACCAAGATCTGAAAATGTTTTTGTCTTTTTAAAATCAAGCCTCAATTCATCAGATGACACTTCAAGTAGGCATATAAGCAGTTTTTAAATGTGGTGTTTCTACCTCGACCACCCTTTCATGCGGTGAATTCCAGATCCCTCCCTCCATTTTAATCCCTCTGCCAATTACTTTAAATCTGTGCTCCCTGGTTTTTGATCCCTCTGCCAAGGCAAATAGGTGGTCTCTATTTACTCGATCTAGACCCCTCGTAATTTTACACAGCTCAGTTAAATCACAGCTCAGCTTTGATTTAAACAGCTCCAGCCAATCCAATTTTTCCTCATAGCTAAATTTTACCAGTCCTCACAACATTCCCATAAATCTCTGCAAAACTATCCAGCGCAATCATGACTTTCATGATTTGGTGACCAGAGCTGTATGCAACACTTACGCTGTGATTTATCTGGTGTTTTATCCTGTTCTATCATACCTCACTTCTCTTATATTCTCTCTCTCAGTTAATAAAGGGAAGCATGCCATACGCCTTCTTAATTTGGTCATCTAGCTTTATGGATCTGTGGACATGCATGCTAAAAGTCATTGCACTTTTAGCTGGTTCACTGCCTCCCCCATAGCAAGGGTGAGGTGCGAAAATTCCAGCTGTGGGGCTGGATTCTCCAAAAATGGGGCTATGTTCCCATGCAGGCATTGCACTCCCGAGTTTCCTGGAAAAAAATAACCCAAATCACTTACCTTCAGGGGGCTAGCAGGGACCCGAGTGCTTCATGTAGCTTTGGCTGCAGATATGGGCCCCCACACCTCCGGTTCCGAGTCCGTGCATGCGCACGGCGGCGACCAACACAAACAAATTAGGGCCCACCGATCGGCCGCGCGTCCGAGGATCCATCCGGCCTGATCTCTTTCCCCCGGCCACCCATAAGGCCCCCCCATGCCAGATCCCACCACTTCCCCACAGGGTGGCCGCGGATTGTGTCCGCAGCCGCCATGCAAGAGTCCCAACTGGCCATACCATATTAGTTCCACGCCATCGGGAACTCGGCCGGTCGGGAGCGGATGTTCGCTGAGCGGACCTCTGGCAATGGCCCCTCAGCCATGTGGCATAATTCACGGATGCGCAGTTATTCTGGGCGCGGAGAATCGCCGGAGCAGTTCCGGACCCGATTCCGTCAGGAACTTCGATTCTCCACCACCACGCCAGATGTGATTTTGTCATGGGCTGCAGAGAATCCAGCCCAAGGCTTTTATAATTATAAAAGGGTTTGATGGGGTTGATGTGGAGGAAATATTTCCACTTATTGGGGAGATGAAAACTAAAGGCCATAACGTAAGATAATAACAAATAAATCTAATAGGGCATTCAGGAGAAATCTTCACCCAAAGACTATGTTATGATCCCAGTTGATATGATTGGACCAAAGATCCCAGAATGGAACCCTGGCTCAAAACACTGTAACTTTTACTTTTTTTTAATAAAACACGGAGAAACCAAGTCACAGGACCACAAATTAATTGTAACAAGAAAAAACATTTACTTCTCTACTCCCTCCTTGATTTAACAGTTACAGGTTTTAAGATTAAGACCAATTACAAAGTACACATTATTCTACAATGATTCATTAACGCAGAGAATGCAATTTAACGCCCAAAAAACAGAGTCCTGTTTTAATCCCTCCAGATGATTGTCACGTGAAACCTTCCATCTCCACTCCCAAAGAACACCCTTTAAAATCTTGGTTCACAATAATGCTTTCCATTAGCGGTTTGCATTTTGAAATCCAATCCAGGGTTTCCAATTGACTTTTAAGCAAATCAGAATATCCAGTGCAGGATTTTACACCAACCCCTGTAGGATTTATTTGTCTTGACTGCTGTACAAACTGCTCAAAATTGCTTTAACTCTCAATTCCCAGACTACATTGAAATGACATCAAACATTTCATTTATCTCTGAAGTCTGTTGAAACACTTTAAATGCAGTAACTGCAATTGTCTCTTCAACTCTTTAATTACTCTTCCTTGAATTCTTCTGAACAATACCTTGGTTTTGGTTCCGTTAGCTTCAGGAGTTTTCAGCATTCTTTCTGTTCCAACTACTGGTTATCTGGATTGTATCTTATTCCTTGGGAAACTTGTATCTTTGCAACTTCCTTGTCCTGTCCAACGTCTCTTGGCAGAGTTGAGAGATGTTCACTCCCCAGTGTCCAGCCTCCACTTTCAATATGTCCAGCTAAAACTAAAATTTAAAAAGCCTTTCTTTTCCCTTAAAAGGGCCTCAAGTTGCTAAGTAACACCCACAGGGGCTGGTTTAGCACAGTGAGCTAAACAGCTGACTTGTAATGCAGAACAAGACCAGCAGTGCAGGTTCAATTCCCGCACTGGCCTCCCAAACAGGCGCCAGAATGTGGCAACTAGGGGCTTTTTACAGTAAATTCATTGAAGCCTACTTGTGGCAATAAGTGATTATTATTATTACATGCTTAGACCTTTTAATTATCACATTGTAACCTTCTTTAAGCACATGAGAATGACAGTTGGAATTAAAGCCAACTCCCCCACACACACCTTTGTCCAGCATGAATCTAACTACAGTTTTACCCTTCCAGACACAAATATTAAATTAAATCCACTTAAAACTACTTTATTCTACTGCCTTCCTCTATTCTGCCTGGTGGTCACCCAGACACGTTTCTACCGGTTCAGTCTTCACCTGTGGTGTGACCACTTTACTGAACATGCTATCCACGACTTTTTCAGCATTGTAGTTGCTCCACAGTTAATGCACCCTGAGATCCAGCTCCAAAATGCAGTTATCAGTAGCTGCAGTTGGACACACTTCCTGCGCACATAGTCACCAAGGACAGCTGAAACTTCCACGATTTGCAGATTAAGAAACAAAATTGGGATAAATAAAAAGGGGATTTGATAAGCCCAGCTATCTGAAGGGGGGTTTTGAGGTGCAAATTTGCATACCAGTGTGAAAAGTAAGTATTTATGTTACAATGGGCGATAAAAGAAGTAAATTCAAAGTGGAAAGATAAGGGAATTGGCATTTATATGCTAAAATCTGGATCCACAGGGTTGGTAACATCAAAGGGAAAGAATGATATATCCACAGCACAATAACTGGAGAAAGGGACACAGTGGAGGCAGCGACCATCACTGCCACACCTGTAGGCAGCCGGTTAAAACCAAAACTCAAACCGAGAAGATTACGCCTTCCCTGAAAATGAAGACAATTTGCCGAAACATGGACAAATATCCTGTGCGTAGTAATTAACTGCTGGATTTAGCTCATCGGGTTATATAATACTGGATGTTGTTTGGGAACATGGGTGTCTCAGAGTTCAGGATACATAGGTATTTGAGAACAAAGGGGTAAATTCATGTGACACCGTGTTGTGTATAACCATCAGTGTAATTCACTGTACTGTTGTACTGTAGTGTATTAGAATCCTTTTTGTCGTGTGTTTTATTTTAAGTTTAAAAAATATTGTTAATGAATTTATTATAAAGTAACTGGACTATTCCTCTCTGGTTTGCACATTTCTTCTCACATTACACCGAATTGAACATATAAAGCACTAAGAACCGGTGTTCCAAGTTGCCCTTCTGGGTTTTACGATACCCATGTAATATCAGCAGTTAAAAATAATTGTATTTGGACTTGGTGTCACGGTGCATTAGCGCTTGAACAGCAAGTTGCAATTTTGTACCTTCAATTTCCTGACAAATTCAGTTTAAATTTCAGCTCTTCATTGATGGAGAGGTAGTGAACGGGGAGATGATGCTTTCCCAGAAGGTCAAACCAAAATCACTTCCAGCTTTTCTTGCATGCATCTGAAGTGACACTTTGCAAAATCCTAAGAGGTGGTGAAGTGTGTTATGGGCCAGGGTTTAGACAACCCCAAAATGTATCATGGAGTTCACCTGACCCACAACTTTTACTGCATTGTGGTATGGGGAGCACATGACCCACTCTACAGGTGCGGTAGAGCAAAAATGGAAAAGTATTTTATTAAAGCAAAGCAATGTTTATTCTATGAACTCAAGTTAACCTTTTTAAAACATACAGTGAACATCTTAGGAAACATTAATTCAAATACAACCCCCAAATAATACAACACTAAGTAATCCTTTAAGCTTTCCTTTTAACATCCATAAGACTTAAAACACCTTTTACCAGAAGCACATCAGGTTCAAGTCACTACTGTTATTCGTTTTAAATCACCAGGATCAATTTACAGTCTTTAAATTACAGAGAGAGACTCTAATAAACCCTCTAGCTGTGACTGCAGCTATCCAGCTGTGAAAACGAAACTAAAACATTCCCTGCAGCAAACAGCCTAAAATGAAAGTAAAAAGCTGACACAGCCCGGCTCCACCCACTTTCTGACATCACTGCAGTAGTAAACACCCATTTCTTAAAGATACTCTCACTACAGATATTTATATACACAACCATTTCTTAAAGGTACTCTCACATGACACCTCCCCCAAGAAAAAAAATAAACCATCAACTTCAAGATGGTTTCATTTTTCACCTTTTCATGATCAACACACGCAAACAGGTGCAATAATATAGTCCATTTGTTTTTCTACTTCTTCCAACTGGAATCCTTCTCAATTGACAGTCTCTTTGAACAAGAATGGCTCGGCACAATCCGTCCATTTCTCTACACCTTGGCATTTCTCTTTAAAATCAGTTACTTTAGTTCCATCTGATCAGAGAGTCCCTTGTAATTCTCCAACACATGAGCATTGGTGATCACAGCTTTCAGGCAGTCAAATGCCTGTAGAAAGTCCGCTGCCCACTGAAATTTTTGACATGTCTTCAGCAAGTCAATCAGTGGAGCAACCATGCTACAAAAAAGCTTGAACAAATGTTTGATCAAATCCACTCATGCCAAGAAATTGCATTATTCCCCTTTGTCTTGAGGGTATCGGAAACTCCTCAAGAAAAGTGACTTGGGCTTTTCCTAATTCACTTTTGGCTAGGTTTACCACCAAACCCGCCTCCTGAAGTCAATCGAATAACTCATCAGATATTTTATATGTTCTTTCCATGCCTGGCTGAAAATTACCAGATCGTCGATGTATGCCGCACAATTGGGTAATCCTGAAACGACTTTGTTAGTTAATCGTTCAAATGTGGCTGGGGCGTTTTTCATGCTAAATGGCGTAACTTTGAATTGGTATATACCATCTGGAATCACAACAGATGAAATCTCCTTCGTTCTTTCGGATAAAGGTACCTGCCAGTAACGTTTAAGTAAATCCAGTTTGGAAATAAAAGCTGATTGTCCCACTTTCTCAATGCAATCCTCCAAACGTGGGATAGGATAAGAGTCCGTTCTTGTAATGGCATTAACCTTTCTATTGTCCACACACAACCATTGGGTACAGTGTGGTTTAGGCACCATCCCTCTGGGTGAGCTTCATTGGCTGCAACCCACTTCAATTATGCCATTTTTAAGCATATTCTCAATCTCTTTGTTAACCTGTGCCAGTTTTAAAGGGTTAGGTCTGTATAGATGTTGTTCCCCACATCTACATCATGTATAGCCATTTTAGTATTACCCAATTTATCTCTACAAACTTGCCCATGTGACATCAATAACTCTTTCAGGTCAGTCCGTTTTTCCTCTGGAAGGTAACTCAACAATTTATCCCAATTTTTAAGAACATCCTCGTTTTCCAATTTAATTTGAGGTGTGTCAAATTCACAGTCATCTGGATTTGGTTTGTTACTTTGAGTTAAAATCATTAAAACCTCTTCCTTTTTCTCTCCTTCCCTTTCAAAAGTACCTTTTAAGCATAATCACATGACACACCTGGTGAGTCTTCCTTCTATCTGGTGTTTTTACCACATAATCCACCTCACTTAATTTCCTTTCAATCTGATAAGGTCCACAAAACTTTGCTTTTAAAGGTTCACCTAATATTGGTAACAATATTAAAACTTTATCTCCACAGGCAAAACTACGAACTTTAGATTTCTTGACCACTACCCATTACATCACATTTTGTGCAACTTTCAAATGTTGTCTCGCCAATTCACCTGCTCTATTTAATCATTCCCTAAAATTTGACATGTAATCCAATAATATAATTTCTGATTTCTCACTCGCCTATTTTTCCTTAATCAGTTGAAGTGGTTCTCTTATCTCATGACCAAAAATTAGTTCAAAAGGACTAAATTTGGTTGACTCATTAGGTGCATCCCTAATTGCAAACAGTACGAATAGAATTCCTTTATCCAAATCCTTTGGATAACCTTGACAATAATGTCTGATGCCACCTTTCTAACGCTCCTTGCGATTCTGGATGGTACGCAGTTGATTTAAATTGTTTTATTCCTAAGCTATCCATAACTTCTTTGAATAACGTTGAGGTAAAATTTGATCCTTGATCCGATTGTATTTCTGTGGGTAATACATATCTAGTAAAGAATTTAAGTAACTCGTCCACAATCTTTTTAGCTGTAATATTACGTACTGGAATAGCCTCTGGAAACCTAGTAGACACATTCATTATCGTCAAAAGATATTGATTCCCACTTTTCGTTTTCGGAAGTGGTCCTACGTAATCAATTAGGACCTGTGTAAAAGGTTCCTCAAATGCTGGAATGGGTATTAAGGGTGCTGGTTTTATCACTGCTTGAGGTTTCCCTATCAATTGACATGTGTGACATGATTGACAAAATTTAACCACATCTTTATGTAGTCCAGGCCAATAAAAATGTTTTTGTATTTTAGCTTGAGTTTTCCTTATTCCCAAATGACCTCCCACTGGTACTTCATGTGCAACTCGCAACACCTCCTTCCTATACCCTACTGGCAATACTACTTGATGAACCTCTGCCCACTTTTCATCCGCCTGCATATGTAAAGGTCTCTGTTTTCTCATCAAAACATCACTTTTACTGTAATAACACTCTGGTATACACTTGGATCCTCTTCCGTGTATGTTTTCTAATACATCTATTTTATTTCTATATCTTTCTGTTGTAACTCCGCCAATTTTCCTGAACTAAAAATATCCACCTCATCCTCCACCTATTCTTGTTCTTTTTCAACCATCTGTTCAAAAATCGTTTCTGATAATTGTACTTCAACTTCATCTTCACTCTTTGATTTCTCCTCTTGTCTTAACCTGTGACTTTGTGATCTTGTTACTACACAATCCGGAGAAATCCCAGGATATTCGTCCTTCAACACTTCAGTTGTCTGATTTTCCACTGGCATATCAACCACAGTAGGCATCACTCCCACCTGTGATCCAGCTATATCATTACCCAAGATGAACTGCATTCCTGGACAAGATAGTTTCTCTATTATTTCAACTACCAATTCACCACTCTGCACTGGACTTTCCAACCTTACCTTATATAATGGAACATTTCTCCTCTCACTCTGAATTCCCTTTTTCTGGCAACATTCTTCCCAAACTACATAACTCCTCATCTCTTACTATTAAAGATTGACTAGCTCCCGTATCTCTTAAAATTGTGACTTCTTTACCTGCTCCTCCTGATATACATGAGTAAACTTTACCCACACAAGTAAATTCTTTAAAGAGATCTGGCACCTTCTCATCAATCACCTCTTGATCAGGCTGTACAATCTTTTGCACCTCCTTCGCTTCACTTGGGCTTTCCTCTACCACTTTAACAGACCCCACTGTCTTATCCTGTTTTACCACATCAGCCTTCCCAGTGCTTTTCTTCAACTACCAACACTGTGACTTTACATGACCTAGTTTATTACAGTGAAAACATTTGAAATTTTTCATTTATTTTCCACCCTCCTGGATTTCTTTTTTAATCTGAGGTACACTCCCCTTATCTCTGATCACTCCCATTTACTTTTACCACTTGAGTATTCCTCATGTCCCCAGTTTCTATCCCTCACAGGCTGAAACTGATGTCGGAAACCAAACTTTGATTTATGGACTAATTCATAATCATCTGCCATTTCTGCTGCTAATCTTGCTGTTTTAACCCTCTGCTCTTCCACATGAGTTCTCACTACATAAGGAATTGAATTTTTAAACTCCTCCAAAAGTATAATTTCTCTGAGAGCTTCATACGTTTGGTCTATTTTCAAAGCCCTTACCCACCTATCAAAATTACTCTGTTTGAGCCTTTCAAACTCCATGTATGTTTGACCAAATTCTTTCCTTAAATTTCTAAACCTTTGTCTGTAGGTTTCAGGCACTAGTTCATATGCACCTAAGATGGATTTTTTCACCTCCTCATGCGTCCCAGATACCTCCTCCAGTATGCGATGCAAACACTTCACTAGCCCAATCTATCAGCTTTGTTTTAACCAATAATACCCACATGTCCTGTGGCCATTTCATTTGTTTTGCTACCTTCTCAAATGAAATGAAAAAGGCTTCTAACTCCTTCTCGCCAAACCTTGGCAATGCGTGGACATATTTAAATAGATTCCCACCAAGCCTTCGACTTTGACACTCTTTCACACTATCCTCATCACTATTATCCAACTGTCCGTTTCCCTTTACGTCTGCCAATTTTAACTGACTGTCATGTTTCAAGGCCATTTTCTGAAGTTCAAACTCTCTCTATTTATCTTTTTCCCTGATCTGTATCTCCCTTTCTCTTTTGTTTTATTCTGCTAGGGCTACTCTTTCTTTTCTCCTCTCCTTTCTTCTCTCTCCTTTTCTTTTTTCCCTCTCTCTCTTTCTTTTTCCTCTCTATTTATGTCTCTCTCTTTCTTTTTCCTCTCTATCTCTTTCGTATTCAAGCTGCTCTAATTCTTTCTCATGTTCCATTTGTTTCATTCGTTACTGAATTTTTGCCATTTCCAATGAATCAAACTGTATTTCGGGCCATTTTAAATGCTTAGCCATGGCCATAATTACCTAATCTTTTCGCATTTTGTCAGGTAATGTTAATTGCAATGTTTTTGCCAAATCAACCAGTGTGCTTTTAGTTTTTGTCCGTAAGGTACTGCGTGCGACCATCTCCACCCCCAAAAACTTCAGAGCCTCTGAAAGAGCCATTGTCCACAACACACTCCCTACCTAAACTAAAAAACCACACCTGAAAAGCAACCACAATATGCTCACCCCTCACTGTGTTTAAGTTCACTAAGCCAATCCAATAATTAAACTTTTATCCCCCTCGAGCCCCCAATTTGTTGTGGGCCAGGATTTAGAGAACCCCAAAGTGTATCATTGAGTTCACCTGACCCACAACTTTTACTAGATTGTGGTATGGGGAGCACACGGCCCACTCTACAGGTGTGGTACAGTAGAAATGGTGAAGTATTTTTTTAAAGCAAACAATGCTTATTCTATGAACTCAAGTTAACCTTTTTAAAACATATCGTGAACATCTTCGCAACCATTAATTCAAATACAAACCCCAAAGAATACAACACTAAGTAATCCTGTAAGCTTGCCTTTTAAGATCCATAAGACTTAAAACACCTTTCACCAGAAGCACATCAGGTTCAAGTCACGACTGTTATTAGTTTAAAATCACCAGGATAGATTTACAGTCTTAAGATTACAGAGAGAGACTCTAATACACCTTCTGGCTGTGACTGCAGCTATCCAGCTGTGAAAACGAAACTGAAACACACCTTGCAGCAAACAGCCTAAAACAAAAGTAAAAAGCTGACAGACAGCCCAGCTCCACCCACTCTCTGACATCACTGCAGTAGTAAACACCCATTTCTTAAAGGTACTCTCACTGCAGATATTTATATACACACCCATTTATAAATCCAGTTCTTAAAGGTGCTCTCACATGACGAGTGGCAAAAATGATCATTAAGTAAATGACGATGAAAATGGGACTTGGATTCTGGAGGAAAAAAGTCTTGTGGAATATGAGAAATTTACCTTACTAATGAGCAATATTTTTATATTTGGATTGGTTGCTGATTGAACTGCCACATTGTGCAATTAATGTTGAATTAGTTGAAGCATTTGCAACAGTGATCAATGCTGTTGGTGGTTTCACAAGTTTTTTGAAATTAATAAATGTTGAAAATGTTTTGACTAATCCTGTCATTGGTGTCATCACTGTCTGGTTCTAGTTACAGAACCTTAATGAGATACATTCTACTAAAAAGCACTTGTATAAATCTGGATGGGCAACAGGTTTTTTTCCTCAAATGATGGATGTGTCCAGTTCAGGGCCCCACACCTCAGCAAAGCTATGAACGCCTTTGAGAGGTTGCAGAGGAGATTTATGAGAATGGATCCAGGGATGAGAGACTTCAGTTGTGTGAATAGGTTAGAGGAGCTGGGATTGTTCTCCTTGGAGGAGATAAAGTTAAGATGAGATTTAATAGAGGTACTCAAAATCCTGTGATGTCTGGACAGAGGTGGAGAGTGAGAAACTGTTCCCTTTCAAGGACCAAAGGTTACCTATTTAAAGTAAATGGCCCAAAAAAATTGACCTGAGAAAAACCTTTTTGAACCAGCAAATGATTAGGATCTGGACATCGCTGCCTGAGAGTGCAGTGGAGGAAGATTCAACTGCAGCTATTAAAAGGGAAATGAGATAATTAGCTGAATAGAAAATAATTGCATGGCTACGGGGAAAAGGTGGGGAGTGGAACCAGCTGAATTGCTCTTGCAAAGAGCTGGATTGGACATGACAGACTGAATGGTCTTGTTCAAGCTGTTACTATTTTTATGATTCTAAGGACATATTGTTGACTGGCTCTTGTCTGAAAGGAATTGAATTAAAGTATCTTCTGGATAATCAGTGCCAGAGACCATCTTATAAGTTCATAAGATACGGGAGCAGAATTAAGCCTATTGACCCATCAAGTCTTCTCCAACAGTCGATCCTGGCTGATCTCATCCTGGCCTTAAATCCACCATCCTGCTCGTTTTCCATTAACATTCAACCCATGACCAATTAAACATCTGTCTAACTCCTCCTTCAATTTACTCACTGTTCCAGCATCCACTGCACTCTGAGGTAGCGAATTCCACAGATTCGCAACCCTTTGGGAGAAGAAGTTTCTCCTCATCTCTGTTTAAAATTTGCTACCTCTTATCCTAAGACCTCTCGTTTTAGAATGCCCACAAGAGGAAGCATCTGCTCCACCTAATGTAGGCCTAAACTGTTCAATCTCTCTTAATACGACAAACCCCTCATCTCTAGAATCAACAAAGTGAACCTCCTCTGAACTGCCTCCAATGCCATTGCATCTTTCCTCAAATAAGGGGATAAATGAATAAATAAATTTAAACCACTTTATATAGAGATGATTCGGAAATCCTAGCCGAATAAAATTCAACTGCAAGATGGTGTTGATGGCTGAAATGTCACTGTGGTAAATTAAGAAATGCATGGACATTTAATGAGGTAAAGTCAAAAATGTTTCGACTTCACATCAGAAATGCAATGCAAGCGTAACATTACAGTCTAAGAAATCTATTTGTAGACTCAGCCTGTTCCCATATTAACCATTTATCCCGCTTTGAATTTGTTACATATAGTACATCTTCCACATCGTCCAACATCCTTCCTCTGCAAACCCTGCATGAACAGTCGGGCTTTTAAAAATATATTGGTTCATGTCGAAAATATCTTGGTTTGGTGATAGAGCTAGAAATAACTACAACAGAAACATTAGGCGAGATTCTTCATTTCAGAAGCTAAGTGTTGATGCCAGGACTGAATCAGTTGACTTCCACAACAACTAAATTGGCACCGACCCCAGAGCAATTCAATGACCCATTAATGGGCTAGCACCAGCACCACATGGAACTCGATCGATTCCATTGAAAAATGGTGTCCGATTCGCTGGTGTTGGGATTGCCAATTGAGAGGCAGACGAGCTGAAGCTGCATATTACCACGCCACTCCCCACACACACACAGCCCAGCCAACAAGATGGCAGCATGGAGATCGACACCCTGGTTTGCGGACGCAGAGCTCGAGACCCTGCTGGATGCCATGGAGGAGAGGCGGATGCCATGGAGGAGAGGCACCCTGCTCCCCAGGGAGGGAAGGAGGCTGACACCCGCAGCCATACACCTGGCCTGGGCTCAGGTGGCAGAGGGCGTGAGTGCCATGGGCCCCACAGCCAGAAATGGACACCAGTGCAGGAAGAAGCTGCAAACCTCCCCAGGGCGAGTAACCAGCACCAAGCCACTGGCACCAACCCCCGACCCACACAGCCATAAGCAACCACCACCCCCCCAACCCAGAGGGCGACCACACCATACCCGCTGGCAGTGTGCGCGCAACCCACCCTGCACCACATGTTAGCACCTATACCGCCCACCATGGCAGGATGCCCTGTTCACAAATGCCAACAGCTGCCACCCCCGGTGCTGCAGACGTTTGACTGCCTGTGCACTTACTGTCTCTCCCCCAACCCCCCCCCCCCTCCACCCCTCCCAACAGAAGGTGGCACATAACCACAGAGAGAGGAGACCAGAGAGGAACAGCCAGACCTGCGACCCCTCACCGTCACAGAGCAGCAGGCACTGGACATGGCCAATGGGCTCAGAGAGAGGACAGTCGCTGAGGCGGAGGTCTACATCGGGCAAGCAAGTGAGTCCCTGCTGAGTCGCGTTGTCCCTTTGGCATGCGTGGCATGATCCCCTCACCTCCCCCTCACTTACCCTCACCACCCACCTCCCCCACACCACCCCCACCCTGTGATCCAATCATATGTCATAGCTTGTGTCTTGCAGGATCACCGATGAGGCGGGACCATTATGGTTCCCCTGCCCGCCCGAACCCAACCCCAAGTGGATTCCAGCAAGGAGTTGGCAACGGATAGCAAGGAAAGCCCCCTAACGCCAGCCCACGAAGCCCTAGAGCATCAATCCCAGCACGACACTGACTTTCCGTCACAGCTGTCCCCAATACCCTCCACCATCCCAGAGGCACTCACCTCGTTTGGGCATGTTAGTGAAGAGGCCCCTGGGGCACTATGTGGCGTGCATCACACATGTGTAGCAGTACATCAAGTGGAGGTAGGAATCCCCGAGTGGGCGGATGGTCAGATGGCAGCCTGACTCCAGGGAGTGCTGCCGTCCAGACAGGTTTTGATTTCCCATCGATACTGGAGTTGGAGACGTATAGTCGAGTACTACAGGATGGTTTGTCAGCAAGCATTCAGTTCCTGCAGGTGCAGCTGGGGGGAGTCCAACCGCTTGCAGGGTAGGAGGCGGTGCTGACCATACATGCCTCCCATGTTTAAACCTCACAGATGGTGTTCGCGGTGGAGGCTTTGGGGACAAAGGTCTCAGCCATGGGTCAAGATGTCCAAGGCCTGGCGCACTCTGTGTGGGTGGTGGCCAAGGCACAGGACAGTACTGCCCTGTCACAGGCAGCTATGTACATTGCCGCAGCACTCCAGAGCTTGGCCCAGTTACAACGGGTTATGGCTGTGGGCTTCGACGGCCTGGGTGCTGGCTGACCTGAGCCAATCCCAGAAGGGGATGCCCCAGTCCCTGTGCCCCATGGCTACAAGCATGGAGACCCTGATTGAGATGAGCAGGCCTCCAGGACTGGCAGCAGGAGGTGGTGGGGGAGATCCAGGGTTTAGCTCCGATTGCAACCCTGTCTCAAGGAGTAGCCTGGGGGCCACCAGGCACCCCGAGGGAGGAGAAGGTGAA
This sequence comes from Scyliorhinus canicula, assembly GCF_902713615.1. Lineage (NCBI taxonomy): Eukaryota > Metazoa > Chordata > Chondrichthyes > Carcharhiniformes > Scyliorhinidae > Scyliorhinus > Scyliorhinus canicula. The sequence goes on along the minus strand of NC_052152.1, from coordinate 89,542,074 downwards.
TGGGGCCTGTGCCCGCAGGGGAGGTGCTAGAACACCACAGCACCTCGGCCACCCCCACCCCCCTCTGCCTTTTCCCTGGCACGTTCAGTGGGTAGCAGGCAGAACAGGGTGGCACCATGCTACCTGGACACCCGAGCGACTGCCAGGCACATCCAGGCCCAGTCCCTCCAAACGACGACCACCAAAGTACCTAGGTCATAGGGTGGGATCACAGCAGGCCACCTCCACTCCTGATGTACCGTCTGGTGATCCACCTAGATGTAGTGTTAGGGCCCATAAGGCTATAAAGGTAGACACCAGTTAAGTTGGTACAGATGCAGGACACTGGATAGCAATAGGGGCTAGGGCACAACCCGTTATAGAGATGTTATGATTTTCAGCAACAGTGGAAGAAAATGAATGATCAATATTGATTTAACGGAGAAGAAAAAAAAGAAATGGAAGCGGTTAAGCGCATGAATTATTGAGTGTTGGGTGGAAGTAATGCCAAATTAATATTAAATCTCCAAAGTGTACTGCTCACACTGCTGAGTATAAGGAACACAAAATAAGATAAAACCGCTCAGCTGAGCAATCCTGTTGCATTAAATCCACATGTGATTATTCCATGATGGATATTATTCCTACATCGTATTAGGGGACAGTAATATCTTTTCCCGACTACCTGTGAGGGAAAAAAATCCAGTTGATTTTTCATTTTCAGTATAAGCTACAATCCTGCTTCTCAAATATAGTGGGCTAGATTCTCCGTTTTGGGACTATGTCACCATACCGTCGTGAAAACTGTGGTCTTTTACTCCAGGAAAACTGGCGTCAAAAGGCCACAGATTCACCGTCTTGCAGGGGGCTAGCAGGCAGCTGTCATAGAGCTTGCAGCTATAGCTACCAATACGGCCCCCTGCACTTCCGGGTTAGAGGCTGCGCATGGCGATGGCCTCCTGCTGCCGCGCCATGCTCCATGGCGGACTCGGTCCGCGGACCTGGACCGCCAAAATAGTGCCGCGCATTGGCCGCTCGCCCACCCCGGTGAGCCCGCACACATAGCCCCTAGTCCCGAATGAAGCCCCCCTTGCCCTCTGATCGGTCCTCCCCTGACTGTAGCGGCCCCAGACTGAGTCCGCAGCCGCCACGCGAGGTTCACGAACGGCAGGATCATATTAGAACCACGGCGTCGGGAATTTGGCTGGTCTGGGACAGATTATAGTGGGGCAGGCCTCGGGCAATGGCCTCAGGTGGTGGATACTCGCCGTGGCGTACTCCCCGAGTACGGCACCTTTCGGAATAGCGGAACCGGTGCCAGTCCTGTTTTCGTGCTGGAAAACGTTTTCTATGCCCCATCGCCAAATGCGATTTCGGCATCGGGGCGCGGACAATCTAGCCCATAGTTCCAGCTAACCTTTCAAAGTGGCAATTGAGGTTGAATCTTCTCTTCCCTGGAAGTTTGTTCCTCAAATGGATGATAAGAAAAGGAGGAAAACGCACTCTTTCAAATCTGTGATTGAGGCTTGTGAATGTGTTCTTATGTTCTGTTTGTTGCCCAAGCAGAATGGTTTAGTTACTTCCACCTCATCTATACTTATAATATTTTTGAAAGATCTGAATCATATGTTCCAGTTTTTCCTTTGGTGAAAATTTATTTAGTCACTTGAACCATCAGCCTGTGGAGGCCTGCACTTGCCCTGATCACTCAGCTGTGAATTATTTTGAATGTGCTTGTGTTCACTCTCTGATCCAGTGACCAAGACTGCATGTTCTTTTCGAATTGGCCTTGCCATCAATCTGCATTATGTCTGTGTGAGCAATGCCAGTATCCTGAATTGTCATATCAGCATGTGACCAGGTACCTTCAGAGTGTGCTAAATGATCACTCCAAAACCTTTTCTTTGTGCCTCTGACAAAAGAGGTCAGACACTTTCAAGTTGTCCCTGATTATCATTCTCTGCTCTCTTATGTTTTACCAATGGTTATATTATCACTAAAATCCATCTGCTTTACTTCAGCCAATCTATGTAATTAATTCAGACCTCTTGGAAGGTAGTCAACCTCTCTTCTACTTGTTAACTTCTCACAAAGTTCTGTGTCCTCAGCAAATTGAGCAGTGCAAACTTTGAGTGTTTTGAAGTATAAAACCCTTTTAATTCAAATAGTAAAAGTAAAATCGGCATAGACCCAGATGACCATCGGCTGCTTTCCCCTTTGAGGGGGGAGAGCTGACTGGTGGTGATTTAACCTGAGGATAACTGTACTTCAGATGAGGGGCAAGATTGCGAAGGCAGGCCTTCATGTACAACCTCAGCCGGTACGAGAATTGAACCCACGCTGCTGGCCTTGCTAAGCATCACAAACCAGCTGTATAGCCAACTAAGCTAAACCGGCCCCCAAATTCAAATGATTGATTCTGAATTCTCAATTTCTAACCATGTGGTCCTCAGTTGGGAGTTCCAATCTGTGCTGAAAGTAAAATACCCCCCCCCCCCCCCCCCCAGTGGATTTGGAAACCCACCCCACAAGCACTAGGGCAACCATCCACCATGAAAAGGAGGATGCTCCCACATGCATAAGGCCCCACCCCCTCTCCCAACAGAACTCCCCAAGGACCTGCCCCTGGGCAGTGCCACATGTTCTGGGCGGGAACCTCATTACCTCACTCATGAGGCGTGGAGAAAATCATAGAACGAGAACTCACCACTGAGATTCCCGTTTCAGCAGTCTCGTGACATTTTCCGCCAGCATCACCATTTTGCCCGTGGCGAAGGCTGGCCGGAAATCCCAGCCAATGTCTTTCATTGTCTATTTCTGCACTGACATTTCATTGAATTGTGTCACAGGAGAAATATACCAGAGAACCAATGGTGATACTGTGCATAGGAAAACTGTTGCCCCCCCAGGATAGGGTTCACCAAATCAAGAGATGTCCCGACTCAGCGAACCCGACCTTTAAAAATGCCTGCCCGCTGGTCGGATTTCCAGTCAGTGGGTGTGGGCTGAAAAAGGAGTTGGGATGGGCAACATCAGAATGATTGCGCAGGCTGCCGGGTGACGTTGGGATGTGTGGGAAGGGCAGTGGGGTGTGGATGGGGGTGGTCGGGGAAGTGCTTGGGCACAAGGCCTGCTTCTGAGCTCCAGCACAATGGTTAAATAAATAATACATAAGAAAACAAAAACAGCCCTCAGCTCTCACACACTCCCTCTACCCCATCCATGCTAATCTATACCAACCTATGTCAAAATGCCCCCACCCACCCTCCCATGGGCCAATTACCACCTGTGCCAAATTAGTGTGTCTCCCCATTCCCATTCCCCACACGCTCCATGCCAACTTAGTGCCAACTCACATTCTCGTATATCACTCTGTTCCCTTATCCCTGCCATGCCAACTCACTTAATACCCTTGGACAGCTCTAGGCAGCTTTGACACTTGCTGGGCAACTTTAACACCTCTTAGATAGCTTTAACAGGTTTCAGAGCTGGACAGCTGTTTAACAATTCCTTTACAGCTGGACAGCTCTTGCACAGCTAGGTAGCTCCAACGAGTTTGTGTGTAATCAGGTTCACTTTTAACAATCCCAAAGGCGCCCTAAGAACTCAGGATTACCATTTAAAATTATCACGGATTAAAAATATGGATCGCTCATTTAAGACGGAGGTGAGGAGAATTTTTTTTTCCTGAGGGTTATGATCCTTTCCTCAAAAGGCAGCGGAAGCAGAAGCTTTGACTATTTTAAAGGCAAAGACTTTTAATTAGCAAGGTTATTGGGGGTCAGCAGGAATGTGGGGTTGAGGTTACAATCAGCTCAGCCATGATCTTCTTGAAGGGTGGAGCAGGCTCAAGATGCTGAATAGCCCACTTCTGCTGTTAGTTCTTGTTTGTATGTTAATTGTCCCTAGGGTGCCTTACCTGTCCTAAATATGTTCTTGGTTACCTACATATAAAAGTGTACCTTACCCTCCAAAAGGGGCAATCCTGGCTATCCAAAAGAATCCACCGAGTCAGACCTCCTCTTACTTGTTCTAATCTGTGCACACCGGATTCCACACTCCTGGTGCGAGATTCTCCCATCGGGAGACTACGTCCCGACGCCGGAGTGAAAACCGGAGTGTTTCACTCCGGCGTCGGAGGCCACTCCTCCCCCCTATTCTCCCACCACCGGGGGGCTAGGAGCGGCGCTGAGTCAATTACGGGTGGCGGGCCTTGGTGCCGCATAAAAGAGGCGCCGCGTAAATTACGCGGCCGGCGCCATGTAAATGCCGTCCTCCCCACAGGCGCCCCGCAAGAAATCTGGGATTGATCCTGCAGGGCGGCAGAGGAAAGGAGTTCCTCCTTCAGAGAGGCCGGCCCTCCAATCGGTGGGCACGGATCGCGGGCCAGACGCCTTTTGAGTGCCCCCCGGTGCTGGATCCCCCCTCCCCCCCCCCCCCCCCCCCCCCCGCCCCCCCACAGGCCGCCCCCCCCCAGCATTCCCCTGCTGTTCCCTGGTATGGATGGCGCCGACGGGAACCCATCGTATTGGGCAGGCCGCTCGGCCTATCCGGGCCCTGATCTTCCAAAATCCCACTTCACTGGAGGTAGCTGGAGGTTTAAATGGCCAACTGCCTCTGTGCACCCGTGAATCCTGACCTGAGTAAAGTCCTGCCCGGGAATGTGGCGAGTGCTGGGTCAGGGACGGGACTTAGAAATTTCAGCCATTTAACGGAGAGTCTCTCCATCCTTGTGAAAACCTGGGCATCTGAGTTTCCAACTTTTATCCTTAATTCTGACTCATTCTTTATTAGGAAATAGTCTGAATTAGTCCCTTACATTGGCTGAAGGCAACAGCCACTTGTTGTCATTCTGCTCTGTAACTAGAGTTACCTAGGTTAAAGACAAAAATCCTGGGCTGCAGAAGTTACTATCCATTGTGAACAAATGACGCATCATATTTATCTACATATCACAGCTAAACAAGCAATGCTCCATCCTCCTATCGATCATATAAACTGTTGTAAACAATTCACATAAACACGTTAACCTATTCCCATGGATACTAATACAATTAAGAACAAATGTTGAAAACTGGAATTCAAAGAACGTTCCTTGAGTATGTTCAATTCTTTATATTAATTGATCTAACTTCATGTTGGCAACAAAAACCTGTATCAGAAGAAATATTGTGTTGTTAGGGGCCACAGTTTTCTGTTAAATTTGAACCTGGTAACTGATCTCCACATATGAGTAATGGTGTGGGAAAATATTATACAGTACAGAACAGTCATTTACAAAAATTAAAATGTATATACCAGTAAAATGCTAGGAATTAACAGTTTCTCAATGTCATTAGATATAATGTTGAAGAGAGGATTATTCTCTGTGGGAGCTCATTGTTGGTTATGGATGGACAGCTGATTTAATCTCAAAGAATGCACTGAAAACTGTTGATGCTGATCATGGAGTTGGTTAGTTGTAGGCTTTTCACACAGATGTCTTGGGAGAGTACGGCAGCAGCATGTCTGTGTACCACTCTGCGTCATATGCACACGATAAATCAAGAATGGTGGCTGCTGTCTTTGGGCCTTTCTGAAAAGTGGCCTCAGTCTGCGAGGTCAGAGACTGAACCAGCTTGGCGCAGTTGTGACTTCTGTGAAAACCTGCCTGGTGAGGGTGGATGGGGGAGGTGGGCATCGCTGCTTCAAGGGTGGGATTTGATCTGTTTAGCAGGAGATGTTCCAGGACCTTGTATGTTAGAGAGCTGGTGCATGGGGTGGTTGTTGCGTGCATCATCAAAGTGTTTCCCTGGCTTGGCCATAGCCACTAACTAGGATTGGTGCCAGATCTTTGAAATGGTACCTGTGCTGTGAATGTCAGTAAGTAGCTTTCCCAGCAACATCCTTTGAGAATTCTGGGTTAATCCCATAAATCCCTGATTCTTTGCCTGACTAGGTTGCCATCAGGGCACTGTCCACTTCCTTTAGTCTTTAAGGGCTTGAGATGTCTGTCAAAATGTCACGAAAACAATTCTTTCACATAGACTTTTTTCACAGAGTCCAAAGATATGCAGGTTAAGTGAATTGGCCATGCTAAATTGCCCCTTTATTTCCAAATGTTGGGTGGAGTTATGGGGATGGGGCAGGGGTGGGCCGAGGGAGAGTGCTCTTTCAGAGGGTCGGTGCAGGCCCAATGGGTTGAATGGCCTCCTGCATTTGTTGGGATTCTATGATTCCATGATTAATGCAAAGTATTAATACATGCATGAAAGTGAGATTATGAAGCTGTAATAAGAACTGAAAATTCTGGGAATATTCAGATGAGCAGTTTTCGGACAACGGCTGACCTGCCTGCTCTTTGAATAGTGCCACCTGAGAGGGCAGATTGCCCTACAATTTAATGTCTGAACCAAATGAAGTCACCTCTGACAGGGCAGCATTCCCTCAAGTCAGCACTGAAGTATTAACCTCGGTCTTGAGTTCACAGAACTTCTGAGCAAGAGACCAGAGTGCTACTATTGAATCACAGCTGGCACCCAATGTTTAGTGTTGAAAGAATTAGCATATAGTTGAGCTATGGTTTTAAATGTGTATTTTATAACTTACACAGCATCAGCTGTATTGCAACTGAATTTATGAACTCCAGAGCAGTTATAAAATTGTAGCTCCACGGATTAAAATCTATTAGCTGTGGAGTACAGAAGTGGCACATGGAAATTAAAACTATATAAGCATTTGCAGGTTTTATTTGCTGTCACACACAACTCCGTATTGATTCCAAATAACTAATCTGCAAGAGAAGTGTAGCTCAGTTGGGTCATGCCATGTATTTAATTTACAGTTGACAGAAGGTTTAATTTTTTTTTTCCATTCATAACCATTAGGCCTTGATGACTGCCTCCAGCAATACATTAAGAACTTTGAGAGGGAAAAAGTCAGTGGAGATCAACTTCTGCGCATTACTCACCAGGAACTAGAAGAGCTTGGGGTCACTCGTATCGGCCATCAGGAGCTTATTCTGGAGGCAGTGGACCTGTTGTGTGCTTTGGTAAGTACAACTTCTTTGCATTTTCTGCTCCTTCGTCAGTCTCTTTTACAAAGCGTGGCCAGGATTTTGCAGCCTTGTCCGCTCAGCAGGGCATTACAGTCCCACCAAAATAAAAGACAATTTAAATTGCCTGCCCAACCTAGGAGGGACCATAAGGAGACCATGCCCTGGCAGGGCCATGAAATCTTGGCCTGCATTTCAAACTGATAAGTCTTTGGAAATCACAGTATTTCATTGAAAAGGAACCATTTGCATGGCTATGTGGAATGAAGGGGTAATGGGCCTTTGAGAGCCTAAATGAACTGAGGGCCTGTGCTGTAAGATTTGGTGATTATCTTGCAACTTGAGGCGACAGATTGTTATATTGCTTGTTTGTAATATGCCGTCACTCTTTGCATTACTTCCAGAATGGTCAGATGGTTAGATTTCAATGAAACTACCAATCTTCAATTCAAAGCAAAATAGATTTAATGAATAATGAATTAAATATTGATGATGAAATGAGTCTGTTCATTCTTACAGAACTATCACTGATGATAAATCAGAATAAGTATTAACTATATTTAACTACAAGCATTAACTATGCTATAACTCTCTCTCTCTAACTGCTATCTAGTCACACCTGGTTCGAAGAGGACCAAGATCCTTTGAGATCCTGTATTTATATATGAATCTAGGGCTGCCATCTAGTGGTTGTCTTACACTATGATGTTGTTGTTAACTCTTTATATACCAGCATACATACATATTATCTCACAGATGGTACAGGGAAGCATAAGAAAGCTTAGAAATTGAAGTCAGGAGCCATTTTTTTCTTTCCTCCAACCCTCCGCTGCTTTTGTTTTTATACTGTGTTGATGGATTGCTACGTGATGAAGTGTAAGTTTACAATGTTCGGTTTTCAAGCACAGTAGGTTTTGGGAATTGAAAGATTTCTTTCCGGATTTCACAATCATTTATCTTCTGTATCACAAATGCATTTTTTTAAGGTGCAGTGAGGAGCATAATTCTGTATCAACCAAGGTTGGTCTGTTGACAATCTGTACTTGCAATTGCCAGTAGAAAATAGGTAAGTATTGTCCAAAATAGGTGTTAGCATGTTTTGTTCAGCATCCCAGTAAGTAATGTGATGTTCTGGCCCCGGGGCCCGCCCGCGGCGCCTGCTCCCACCGGCACCAGAGGTGGTTTAAACCACATCGGCGGGAGAGGCCTGACAGCGGCGGGACTTCGGCCCATCACGGGCCGGAGAATCGCCGTGGGGGGCCGGTCAACCGGCGCGGCTCGATTCCTACCCCCGTCGATTCCCGGGTGGCGGAGAATTCCGGCCAAGGCGGGAGCGGGATTTATGCTAGCCCCAGGCGATTCTCGAACCCTGCGGGGGGTCGGAGAATTCCGCCCATGAAATTTATCGCAGAGAAGTGTGAAATGATACATTTTGGTAGGAAGGAAGAGGAGAGATAATCTAAAGTAAAGAGGACAGTTCTAAAGGTGTCCAGGCACAGAGGGACCAGGGGCAGGGGGAATATATGTGTGAATCATTGAAGGTGGCAGGTTGCGAAAGCAGTTAATAAAGTATATGGGTCCTGGCAAGTGGCCAGTTAGTGACGTTACTGGAATCTTACCTATGGTCAATTGGCCCCTGCTGAAGCCAAAACCTGGGAAGTTCTAGCAGGCAACCTCCTGGATGCAGACCAGAATCTACGCCTGCAGCCCTCGAGTTGTGGGTACCTGAGAACCACAGTTGTGGCTGCTGGACATTCTTTGGAGGAATTCCTCTTCCACAATGATGGGCTGGTAGATGTGGTCATAATTATTTGAACCAATTATTGAAGCATTTTTGATGCTTCCATCTTGAGTTTCCCTCAAGTTTTTCTTTCTACACAGGCAGTGTCCGGCTCTCCTTGTGACTAGCCTGCCTGCCATCTTTAATTGAATGCAGCAACCTGAAACAGTCCATAAGTTAGTCAACTGTGAGAAGATTATGCAGGCGGGCAGACTTAAACAAACAGGGTTAGGGGCAGAAATGGTTCATGCCTGCAATTAAAAACAATATCAATGACGATTTATTTTTATGTAGCACCTTTATTGTAATAAAACATCCCAAGGCACTTCACAGGATCATTATAAAATAAAGTATGACACTGAGCCACGTAATGAGATATCAAATTGAAAACTTGGCCAAAGAATGTGGGGTAGAGTGTCTTTTCGGAGGAAAAAGACGTGGAGAAGTGTAGGGAGGATATTTCAGAGCTTGCAGCCTAAGAAATTGAATGCACAGCCACCAATGATGGAGCGATTGTAACTGGGAATTCTCAAGAGGTCAGAATTGTACAAGCACAGATAACTCAAAGGATACATAACTCAGAGGATAATAGGACTGGAGAAGGTGACAGAGTTGGGGTGCAGAAAGCAAGGAGGGATTCACAAAAAGGATAAGAATTTTAAATCAAGGCGTTGCTTGACAGAGCCAATGAAGGTTCACGAGCAGAGGGGTCATGGCAATGAGATTTGGTGTAAGTTGGGACATGGGCAACAGAGTTTTAAACAATATCAGGTTCATGGAGACCAGCCAGAAATATGTTTCAAAAGTCGGGTCTCAGGGTAACACAATAGTATCACAGTTGGAACTGAGTGTGGTGAACTCAGCCTAATGCATCATTCAAGCTTGCAATCCTCCCATTGATTATGTATACACCTCCCGTTGCCTCAGAAAGGCAGACAGCAATGTCATAGACCTCTGCCACTCAGGCTTTGCCCTCTTCCAGACCCTTCCATCAGGCAGAAGATACAGAAGTCTGAAGACCCGCACATCTAGACAGAGGAGCAGCTTCTTCCCCACAGTTACTAGAGTCTTCAATGACTCTCCTTTAGACAGATCTGTTCCTGTAAGGACACTATTCACTACACACTATGCTGCTCTTGTTTGGCCTTGTTTCGCACTGTAACTAATCACTATTTGTTGATGTACCATTGTCAATGTACTCTGTCGATTATTCTTTTGTCTATTATGTACATACTGTGTACGTTCCCTTGGCCGTAGAAAAATACATTTCACTGTACATTTCGGTACATGTGACAATAAATGTCAATCAATCAACAACCCCCACACATACAAAAACCTTTGTCCAGCATGAATCTAACAATAGGTTTTACCCTTCCAGGCACAGAAACAATAAATTAAACACATGTAAACCATACCTTATTTCTCATGTTTACCAATACAAATATAAATCCATTAAAATTCCCTTTATTTTCCTAACAGTAGAAATAGGTGATTTTCGTGATAGTAAAAATATGAGGTTGGAAGCTGATCTCCGGATTAAATGTGGCACCAAGGTTGTGAATAGACTGGCTTGATCTTGGACTGTTCTTGGGAGAATGATGGAGCTGATAGTTAGGGAACAGAGTTTAGAATGGGGACCGGAGACAATGGTTTCAGTCTCCCCAATATTTAATTGGAGTGCTTTCCGGATGCAGTCTATTCCACCCATAGAGTTCAAAAACAAGGAAGTTGGTGAATATTGATAAACCGATTCACCCTCAACTGAAGTAATGTGCCCAATTATGTGCAGCACACTTTAGTTAGGGTGCAGGAAAGATTTATGAGAATGGATCCAGAGAATGGGATGGAGGACTTCAGTTAAAGGAAAGATGCAGAAGCTGAGTTCTGCTTAGAGAGGTTGCGAAGGGATTTGATAGAGGCATTCAACATTATGAGGGGTATAGACAGAATAGATAGAGAGAATTTGTTCCTGTTGGTGGGAGGGTTGAGAACCGGAAGATATTGATTTAAGATTATTGGCGGAAGAAGCAATAACACCGTGACGAAAAGCGTTTCACACAGCGAATGTTTAGGATCTGTAATGCACTGTGTCAAAGTGTGGTGGAGGTTGATTCAGTTACTCTTTCTAAAGGGAATTGGGATACACTTGAAGGGAAAGATTTGCAGGTCTTTAGGGTAAGGGTGGGGTAGTTGGATCCGCAGTGTTTCGTTTGTAGAGGAAAGGATGTGCAATTGGCCTCCTTTTGTGGTGTAACCATTCTATGAACACCAATCAATAGTGAAGTAGCTAAATAATCTTAATACTGAGGTTCCTCCAGGTTCTTTCTCTGAGGAATGTAATATAGAAATGACAGGAAACATTAACTGTACAGCAATTAAATTTAGGGGGCTGATTGACAGCAAGCCCCCATTGTTAAAGTAATCCGCCTATCACATCCTCACTATTCCCCATTAGATGGGAGGAAAAATTGACAAAGGTCATCCAGGATTTTCCAGGACGGAGTTAAGACACAGATTAGCCATGATTTTCTTTCCCATCTGCAAAATTAATAAAAATGTTCTCACATTCTAACATAATTGATAAGTTATAAAGTAAGGTACAGGCGAGGTATTCCATGTGTAACGATATAATAAAGGAAGACATGTTGGCATATCAATGAGTTTACTTTGTCCGTTTAATCTCCTGAGTGAAAATTTTGTATAACTGCTTTACTTTCATTGAAGAAGTAAGGGAAAGTGCCTGAATACTTATACTTTTGTACATTTCATCTGTTTAACTCTGGCCTGACTGCTCGCCAATTACTTTGTGAGAGAATTTACACTGCATCAACTTCTATCACTCAGACCTATCCTGCATTGGCACCAGTTTTCTGTGTGTGGGGAAGACAGTGTTTTTCTTCATCTCTAGTCCTGCTTGTGGCTTGTAACCTTTGAAACCGTTCTGTGCTTCTATCAAAATTAATTATATCCTCTGTGCATCATCATGCTTTGACAACTTGGGTCATACCCCTCAATATTTTCTCTTGTCAAAACAACCTCATCTAATGTTCACAGTCATCTGAACTTGGTGCTTGCAGCCTTTTTAGGGCACAGTTATTTTAAATTACTTTATGATTTGGGTCATGCTTCTATGGCTAGCTATGAAAAAACATGGTAATAGATAGTCCACTAACATATACAGGAGATCTTTTTTATTTGACTAACGTGTTAAAAATGTTAGAAATAGGTGCTTCTGGTTGTTGGCCCTGCTTTCGCGTGTGCATTCTGCGTATCATATCGCCTCTGTTCCCATTAGCAGGGAGGAAAAATTGGAAGATGACATCCAGGATTTTTCAGCATGGAGTTAAGACACAGATTTGCCATGATCTCATTTCCCATCCTGCTCCTTGCAACCTCTAGAAAAACACCTCCTTACTTTTAGAGGTTAATCGACAAATTGCGGTCTGCCTTTGCCAAACAGGTTATGTGTGTAGCATTCATGATTAAATTCACATGATATCCAGGAGAAATATACATGCATGGAGGGTTGAGGTATTGTACCATTCAAGCCGAAAAATCTGCAATACCTTATTACTGTTACATTTGGGCTATTTTGTGTTTTTTTTTAAATGGTAGAAATAAAAATCAAGCTGTTCTGTAATGGGCAGGAACCCCCCTTGCCTACTGTATTAATTAGTGAAGGTGAAATTACACATCTCTTATCAAACTTAAACCTTATTGAGTTACTGTAGCCTGGGTCCAACAATTAATCTTGATGATTAGGCACAGGAGAGTATTTAAAAGCTCAGTTCTGTCAATCCAGAACATTCAAAATTTCATTGTGATATGCCATTAGTGGAGAAAAAAATAGCTGACCAGATATATTTACAACTAAAAAGATTAATATAAAGCTAAAAATGATAGGAAATTTGTGTGTTCTGAAAGATATTAGTTTGCCTTTATTAGTTATTCTGTGAATATTGACCAATCAAACCATAAAAATTGTTTTAAATTTGATTAATTTATTTTGGAATACAACAGTTTCTTTGAACAAAAAAGACCAGGCTTCCTTCTGTACTTTGATAAACAGAATGGAATCCTAATTTTCCTTCTTCAGATAGCGGTGATTCAGAAGTGCTCAGCGATTGATGTGTTTCAGTTTAAATCATGCATGTTAATGACAGCTTAATCTCTAGTAGAGGTGTTGGACATTTATCAAGGTGAGGTCCTCTGACATCAAAGCATTTCCTCTGAAGAGGACAAGCAAACAAACAAATTTGTTTTTATACTTTGGTAAACTGGTATTGTCTTAATGCTTGCTTTCCTACAGCTGCGCTATCCTCAAACGTGAAAGTAACTTCAGCTTCACAATCGGCAGAGTTTTTAATTTTGCCGATATGAGCAACCAACCTGCTTTCAGCATAACAGGGACACCCCAACTTCCTGTGTTCACAGTTGTAGTGCCTCAGCACCCCCCCCCCCCCCATTTATATGATAAACGAAGGACTAGCTGCCATTTACAAATTATTTACCCTTCTTATTTGAACTTTTCTAAATCTAAAGATAGAAATTACTGTTATTCTTTATAAGTAAATTCCTCAGTGTTTCAAAGCACTCTGCACTGTGAATTGCTTTTGAAATGTTGCTTTGCAAAGCAGCAATATGCTGCACCAATCCAAAAATGTGCAGGTTAGTTGGATTGGTCATGCTAAATAGCCCTTTAATATCCAAGGATGTGTAGGTTAGGTTATGGGGATAGGGTGGGGCGGGTGGGTAGGCGGGGGAGTGGACCTGGAGGGAGTGCTCTTTCTGAGGGTCGGTGCCGGCTCAGTGGGCTGAATGGCCTCTGGGGATTCTCCGAGTTCTATGAGTAATATGACACAGCAATGAGATCAGTGACCAGTGGTCTGTTCATTTTTGATTGCACCTGCTTCTCAGGACACCGGGGGAACAGCCTGCTGTTACTCGAATAGTGCCATGGGATCTTGACCTTGCACCTGAACAATGTCCCACCTGTATGTAGGCAGTGCAATAGTACGCCTAGGTTATGAGTTTAAGTCTCAATGTTGGGCTTGAACTAAAGCAATTGACCCCAATGGGACGATGTCACCAGCTGGCACTGGGCTGAAAGCTGCTGTGGACCAATGAAATCCTGTAAATCGGGCCACTTGAGGTGTACTTGTTCCAGGTCTCAGAAATTATAACACGGCACACTTGTTAAGTGTGTACACATCCCCGGCGAATTTCTGTGAAACAAATTGTAATAGGAACATATTGGAGGCCCGGAACTTTGCTTTGGAACCTGTTTTCTCATATTTCAGCATTTAGTCAGATTCAAAGATTGTTAAGAATTTTTAGTTAAAAACTTTGAGTTCATTTTTGAATAAGGGCAGGGGTGAACTGCACTATTTTATTGTTTTTGTGTCACTGTCAGTGTCTATATACAGTTTGCCGGTATTTTTTGTCCACTGTATATTATGATCTGGAATTATTTTCATGTGGAATGGCACTGAATAGCATGTTCTCTGCAGCTCAATAACTATTTGTTGATCATTCAGAGGAGACAGTTTACAATTTACATCTCCAGGAATCATCTACCCATTACATACCATCCGCATGTTTGAAAGGAGCTTTGCATTAAAACATAGGGCGAGATTTTCGCCGAGTCCGGTCAATTCTGGAAGCTTTTAAATGCGGTGGGCAGAACCTGGAGGTCTCGCTCCCATTTCCAGCAGATGCACTTTTTTTCCCAAGATTGGGAAGGCAGCAAGGTGTGAATCACACTGAAGGAAACTTGAATTCAGCAGACCCATTTGAGCTTAGTGCTGAGTTCAAACAGACCCCATTTTGGCTGCTGCAAGGGCCTGAACATACATAATAAGACCATAAGGTATAGGCCATTCGGACCATTGAATCTGCTCTACCATTCAATCATGGCTGATATGTTTCTCATCCCCATTCTCCTGCTTTCTTCCTGTAACCCTTGATCCTCTTCTTAATCAATAATCTATCTATCTCTGTCTTAAAGACATTCAGTGGCTTGGCCTCCACAGGCTTCTGCGGCAAAGACTTCCCCAGATTCACCTCCTTCTAGCTGAAGAAATTCCTCCTCAGTTTTAAAGGATCGTTCCTTCAGTCTGAAGCCATGCCCTTGGTTTCTAATCTCTCCTATTAGTGGAAATACCTTCTCCACATTAACTCTATCTAGGCCTTTCCATATTCTGAAAGTTTCAATGAGATCCCCACTCTGCCTTCTAAACGCGATTGAGTACAGACTCAGAATCCTCAGCCGCTGCTCATATGACAAGCCCTTCATTTTCGGAATCATTCTTATGAACCTCCTCTGGACCCCTTCCAAAGCCAGCACATCCTTCCTTAGATACGAGGCTGAATACTGCTCACAATATTCCAAATGGAATCTGACCAAAGCCATATACAGCCTCAGCAGTACATCCCTTCTCTTGTATCCTAGCCCCCTCGAAATGAATGCTAACATTGCATTTGGGTTCCTAACTGCCAACTGAACCTGTATGTTGACCTTCAGAGAATCCTAAACTAGGACTCCTAAGTACGATTGTGCTTCAGATTTACGAAGCCTTTCCCCATTTAGAAAATAGTCTGTGTCTCTATTTTTCCTGTTAAAGTGCATAACCTCACACTTTTCCAAATTGTATTCTACCTGCCACTTATTTGCCCTATCTTGTGCATGTCCTTCAGCAGCCTCCCCACTTCCTCAACATGCCTGTCCCTCTACATATCTTTGTATCATCTGCAAACTTGCAACAATGACCTCAGTTCCTTCTTCAAGATTGTTAATGCATATTGTGAATAGTTGTGGTCCCAGCACTGCCCCCTGCGGAACACCACTAGTCATCAGCAGCCACCCTGAAAAAGACCCCGTTATTCCTACTCACTGCCTTCTGCCAGTCAGCCAATCCTCTATCCATGCCAATACCTTGTCGCAAACACCATGGCCTCTTATCTTATTTTGCAGATTCCAGTATGGCACCTTGCCAAAGGCGTTCTGGAAATTCAAATATATCATGCCCACTGGCTCTCCTTTGACTAACTTCCTCATTACCTCCTCAAAGAATTCTAACAGATTTGTCAGGCATGACCTCCCCTTGTTGAATTCGTGCTGACTCAGCCCTATTTTACCATGCACTTCTTTATAAGGGGCTCGAAAATCTTACCAACAACCAAAGTCAGGCTGACCGGCCTATATTATCCCATCTTCTGCCTCCCTCACGTCTTCAACAGGGGTGTTACATCAGTCATTTTTTAATCCTTCGGAATCCTCTGATGCCAGTGATTCCTGAGAGATCATCACCAATGTATCCACAATTCCCTCAGCTATCTCTTTCAGAAGCCTAGGGTGCAGTCCATCTGGTCCAGATGATTTATGCACCTTCAGACCTTTCAGCTTCCCTTTCTCCTTAGTGATGGCCACTGCAGTCATCTCTGCCCCTCTGTTCCCAATTACCACTTCTCCAGCCTCATATTTTAGTGGCCAAATGTCAATTCTTGCCTCTCTCTTATGTTTTTTATATAAAAAAACCTCTTGCAATCTGAAAAACAGGCTTAAGCTGCCAGTTAGTGTTTCAAAAAAAGTCTGCTGTTGGCCTGCTTTGATTTACAGGCAATCTTGTGTGGGTTAGAAAAGAATATAACCATGTTTGGCTGATTTTCAAAAGCTACCGTTATCTCAGCGGGGAATTCTGAGTTCACAGTTTTATTGATAGATTAAGGAAGGTCTGAAAGGTTTAGCTGTATTTGAAGTGGGTACTGATTAGACAGTTGTTTGTTTTTATAAGAGATTAACTGCTTGAGGAGATTTAAAAGTTTGGAATGGGACTCTTCATCATCAAGTTTGTAAGAGTAAGAGCCATAATAGTTTTTTTTCCTGACTCCACATGGAACCTCAGGTCTGCCCATGCTAGATGATGGGTGAGTGGCAATGGAAGTGACATGGGAGTGTATAAGGAGGCATGGGAGTTGGTATTAGCTGGTATTAGATTGCACCGGTTTAACTCCCAAGGGGCAAAGTTTAGAGGAGATGTGCGAGGCAGATTTTATTATGCAGAGGGTGGTGAGTGCCTAGAATGCATGCCTGGGGAGGTTGTGTAAGCAGATACATTAACGGCATTCAAAAGGCATCTTGACAAACTGAAGGATAGGATGGTTATAGAGGGAAGGTTTCGGCAAAGGTTGGTATCATGACCGGTGCAGGCTTGGAGGGCCGAAGGGCCTATTCCTGTGCTGTATTGTTCTTTGTATGGAGATATGAGGGCATGGGGTTAGGTGGGGTATTAGTTGGAGCAGATGGGAATGGGTGAGGGGGTGAGGAGGTGTGAAGTCCGAGGGTTAGAGAACCCAAAATTTTTAAAAACAACTGGAACAAAGCCCCATAGAATTGAACTGTGTATGCTAACCAGCCTGCCTCGCTGGCTACCTACAGTTTGCTTCTGGAGTCAGCAGGTGCAACTCTATCCTACCCCCATTCCCCTGGAGTGAAAATTGTGTTGAGCAGAGCCATTAAACTGAGCCGGCATTGCCAGTTTGCTTCAGGTCAATACTGACCCCTTTGTCACCTTTTCGCCTTGCTATTAATTATGTAAGATTGTGTTTTATTTGATCGGTTTGTATATGTAAAATAATTTGATACAGAAAATGCAATTTTATTTTATTCTCACTATTTCATTTGCTAATTTGTTCTTTGTTTAGGAGTATTATTAATATTTCAATCTGCAAAGTGAACACTTCCTGAGTCATAGAGCAAATTTAATGGCACAAAATGGCAATTCAGAGCTAACTGCTAACACCCTTCAATAGACAGCTCATGCATGCAATGAACTTTCCCGACTTTCTACTTAATCAGTCCACGGTGTAGTAAACTCATAGGAATTTTTGTGAGAACCCACCTATGATTCAGATGCAATTACCTCAAACTTTTTCTTACATTTTCCTTTTGTTGTGCCAAATAAAAGCAATTGTATTTGTGGCTGGGGAGCAACTTGGAGTTACCAGAGGGCCTGGAATTACTGCCGATTTCCATTATCCAGCTGGTGAGGTTGGTTAAAGTCACTCACTCATTTAAAAAAAAAATTTAAAGTATCCAATTATTATTCTTTTCCAATTTAGTGTGGCCAATCCACCTACCCTGCACATTTTTGGGTTGTGGGGGTGAAACCTGCGCAGGCAGGGGGAGAATGTGCAAATTCCACAAGGACAGTGACCCAGGGACGGGATTCGAACCCGGGTCCTCAGCGTCGTAAACAGCAGTGCTAACCATTGTGCCACGTGCTGCCCTCAAAAGTGCCTCACTCATAGTTACACTCATGCACTGCTCTCCAAAAGTAACGCCGCTTGCAAAGTGCTTTATGATGTATGTGATGCAGCTCTGTAAAAATCTATGCCTTTAGAAAAGCTTTGATGTCTTGAAAATTATTGAAAATTAACTTGGTGCTTCATCTTTGATAGAAGATACATTCTGTAATTCATTGGTTGTACTATTTTCCAGCTGGCAATATAGCTAACAACATTTTTAATTAGAGTTGTACTTAAATGGTCTCTAGAATGAGGGAATTTGTATCTTCAAATCACACTCAAAAATTCAAAGTATAATAAAATTATTTGTGGACTGAATCTCCAAATGCTCTCGTTGAGGCATTAAATGTGCCAAATTTGCTCCTTTTTCTCCCATGTTCATAAGGCGTAGTCCCGGATTGACCTTTTCGTGCTTAGCAGGGCGCTGATCCTGAGAGTGGTGGGTGGGGGGTGGGGGGGGGGGGGGGGGGGGAGTATTCGGCGATAGCCATTTCTGATCATGCTCCACATTTGGTGGATCTGGAGCTGGGGGAGGGGAAGGATCGACGCCCGCTGTGGAGGTTGGATGTGGAGCTTTTGGCAGAGGAGGAAGTGTGCGGTCGGATCCGTAGGGGTATCGAGGGGTATCTGGAAACCAATGACAATGGGGAGGTGCAGGTTGGGATGGTTTGGGAAGCGCTAAAGGCAGTAGTTAGAGGGGAGCTGATCTCTATTCGGGCGCACAGGGAGAGGAGGAGAGGATCGAGAGGGAGAGGCTGGTGGAGGAGATGGTCAGGGTGGATAGGAGATATGCAGACATCCCGGAGGAGGGGCTTCTGAGGGAGCGGCGCTGTCTCCAAGCGGAGTTTGACATTTTAACCACCCATAAGGCGGAGGCGCAGTGGAGGAGGGCACATTGGTGTATGAGTACGGGGAGAAGGCAAGCCGGATGTTGGCTCACCAGCTCCGGAAGTGGGAGGCAGCTGGAGAAATTGGGGGAGCCACGGATGCAGGTAGGAACTTAGTACGGGGTGGGAAGGACATCAATGGGGTGTTCAGATCCTTCTATGAGGGGCTATATCGGGCAGTACCCCCCGGGGAAGCAGGCGTGATGTATCGCTTTATGGATAAGCTGGAGTTCCCAAGAGTAGGGGACGAGCGGGTGGAGGGTTTGGGGGCCCCAATTGAGCTGGAGGAGTTGGTGGAGGCGCTGGGAAGCATGCAGACAGGGAAAGCGCCGGGGCCTGACGGGTTCTCGGTGGAATTTTATAAGAAATTTCCAGATTTGCTGGGCCCGCTGCTGGTGAGGACCCTGAATGAAGCCAGGGAGGGGGGGGCTTTGCCCCCGACGATGTCCAGGGCAATTATCTCTTTGCTCCTGAAGCGGGACAAGGACCCCCTTCAGTGTGGGTCTTATGGGCCGATCTCGCTCCTTAATGTAGATGTTAAGTTGTTGGCAAAGGTGCTGTCCAGGAGGGCGGAGGATGTGGTCCCGACGGTGATTCATGAGGGCCAAACGGGGTTTGTAAAGGGGAGACAATTGAATGCCAACGTGCGGAGGCTCCTGAATGTTATGATGATGGCGCCGGTGGTTGGGTGTCAGAAATAGTGGCGTCCATGGATGCGGAGAAAGCTTTTGATAGGGTGGAGTGGAGTTACCTGTGGGAGGTGTTGCGGAGGTTTGGGTTTGGTGAGGGGTTCATTAGCTGGGTGAGGTTGCTGTACAGCTCCCCGGTGGCGAGTGTGGTGACGAATGGGAAGAGGTCAGAGGACTTTCGGCTTTCCAGAGGGACGAGGCAGGGGTGCCCCTTGTCTCCCCTGCTCTTCGCGTTAGCAATTGAGCCCCTGGCCATGGCGCTGAGGGACTCGAAGGGTTGGAGGGGGATTGTGGAGGGGGGGGGGGGGGGGGGGAGCACCGATTGTCGCTGTATGCAGATGATCTGCTGTATGTCGTGGACCCGGCTGAGGGGATGCCAGAGGTGCTGAGGATACTTGAGGAGTTTGGGGACTTTTCAGGATATAAGCTAAATATGGGGAAAAGCGAGCTGTTTGTCCTGCACCCGGGGGGTCAGGAGAGGGAGATAGGGGAACTCCTGTTGAGGAGGGCTGCAGGGAGCTTTAGGTATCTTGGGGTCCACGTGGCTAGGACCTGGGGGGCTATGCATAGGCTTAACTTTTTGAGGCTGGTGGGGAGATGGAGGAGGAGTTCAGGAGGTGGGATGCGCTTCCGCTCTCGTTGGTGGGCAGGATCCCGAGGTTTTTGCTTCTTTTCCAGTGCCTCCCCATGTTGATCCCGAAAGCTTTTTTTAGAAGGGTGAATAAGTCGATTCTGGGGTTTGTGTGGGCGCGGAAGGCCCCGAGAGTAAGGAGGGTATTTTTGGAGCAAAGGAGGGAGGTAGGGGGCCTGGCACTGCCCAACCTGTGTGGGTATTATTGGGCGGCGAACATGGCGATGATTCGCAGGTGGGTGACGGAAGGGGAGGGTGACGCATGGAAGAGGCTGGAGGTGGCATCCTGTGTGGGTACGAGTCTGGAGGCCTTGGTGACGGCCCCACCTCCGCTCCCCCCCCGGTTAAGTGCTCCACGAGTCCGGTGGTGGTTGCGTCCCTCAAAATCTGGGGACAGTGGAGGCGGCATAGGGGGGAAGTGAAGGCCTCAGTTTGGGCCCCGATATGGGGCAATCACCGTTTTGCGCCAGGGAGAACGGGTGGGGGATTTGGGAGCTGGCACAGGGCAGGAATCAGACAGTTTGGGGACCTCTTCTTGATGGGAAGTTCGCGACTCTGGAAGAGCTGGTGGGGAAGTGGAACCTCCCCCCTGGAACGCTTTTAGGTATATGCAGGTCAGGGACTTTGTTAAGAGGCAGGTGGAGGAGTTTCCGCGGCTGCCACCAAGGAGGGTGCAGGCCAGGGTACTTTCGGGGACGTGGGTCGGGGAAGGGAAGATCTCGGCTATCTACCAACTGATGCAGGAGGAGGAGGAGGCCTCAGTAGATGAGCTCAAAGCGAAATGGGAGGAAGAGCTAGGGGAAGAGATTGAGAATGCGACGTGGTCGGACGCCCTGGAGAGGGTGAATTCTTCCTCCTCTTCCGCACGGCTCAGCCTAATTCAGCTGAAGGTGCTGCACAGGGCTCACATGACAGGGGCAAGGATGAGCCGGTTTTTCGGAGGTGTGGGAGGTGTTCGGGTGGCCCGGCAAACCATACCCAAATGTTTTGGGCATGTCCGGCTCGGGAGGGGTTTTGGAAGGGGGTGGCGGGGATTTTGTCGGAGGTGGTTAGGTCTAGGGTCAAGCCGGGCTGGGGGCTCGCGATCTTTGGGGTAGCTTCGGAGCCGGGAGTGCAGGAGGCGAGAGAGGCCGGCATTCTGGCCTTTGCGTCTCTAGTAGCCCGGCGCAGGATTCAGTTCCAGTGGAGGGATACGCGGCCCCCGAGTTCGGAGACCAGGGTCAACGACGTGGCTGGGTTCATCAAGTTGGAGAGGATGAAATTTGCCCTAAGGGGGTCGGTACAGGGGTGCTTTCGGTGGTGGCAGCACTTTCTCGATTTCCTGGCGAAGGGGTAGAGAGTGTTCGGTCTCTGCAGAAACCCGGGGGGGGGGGGGGGAGGGGGGGGGGGGTTGGGGATGGCTGGGGGGTGTGTTCTTGCGGCGGTGGGTTTGTTATGTTATTTTCTTCTTGTATTGCTATTTGTTATTATTTATTTGGGGGGGGGAAAGTGTTCTTTTCTTGTTCTGTTTTGGCGTGGAAACACGCCTTGTTTGTCTTAAATTGCGGGGAGAAAATTTGTTATTGTTATTAAAAAACTTGAATAAAAATTATTTAAAAAAATAAAAATATGCCAAATTTGTAGGTGCATATTCAGTAACTGTTATGATCTTGATAGTGACTACTGGAGACTGATGGCACACTGGATTTGCAAACTCTCCATGGTCTTCCACAAACCCTTTGTGAATTGTGCAACTCCATATGTACTCTGAATTCCTTCCCTTCACCATTGTCAAGTGTGCTTTCAGTGATCTGGACACTCAGCTCTGTAATTCCCCCTTTACACAACTCAGTCACTCTGCCTCCTTTTTCTCCTTGGACCATTTTTGAATGCCACCTATCTGACTTAACTTATTGTCATCTGTCCTAAAACTCCTTTCCTTAGCATGGTGTGTTGATTTTTGTCTGATTACTCTTCTGTGGAATACCGTAGAATATTGTTCTGCACCATGTAAATGCGTGTTGTAGTTGCTCAGAGCATGTTACGGTGATGATGGAGGAGGAGAAAAGAACAATAAGTTAATGCCCCAATGTTATTGCATTAAGTAATGCTATATTTGGAGCAGTTAATAACAATGCAACAAAGCACATTGCCTGTCGGGTCCTCTGGTGAAAAGTTTAATTTTTGAGTTTTATGTAATTATCAATCCATAAATTGCAACCTCAGTTTTGCAGATCAAAAATTTCTGCGAGAAGTTATGGCCCAAGGGTTGTATTTGAGTAGTAGGTCACATGCCGATGTCAAAGCTAATTAGTTTGTACCTGATAGTCTTGTGGATTTCCTGCTTTTCCTTTTATTGTTTAGGGACCTGAAGAGATGATAATTGCTCCATCCCCTCTTCAGTAAAATATTAATTATGTTTATGCACAACTTTTTTAAAAAAGTAAATGACAAATCTTAAATTGCACATAATTACTGTGCAATAAGAACTTGTGCTGAACTTGTTTTCATATATGGAGATGCTCGAGAGAGGTCACTTGCATATATACAAAGATATCTTCTGATTTTCGATATTAATTATGGTGTTATGTTTGAATGGCGGAACAGGAGTGTACAGAAACACACAATTTTTAAGAAGTACCATGTATAGTTCGGTGATGCTATTGCTAGGACCAAGTGCATTATTGTAATGAAATCACAGACTTACACAAAATTATTTGAGTGGTGCTTCTTTTTTTTTTAGAACTATGGTCTTGAAACCGAAAACCTCAAAACGTTATCCCACAAACTGAATGCGTCTGCCAAAAATCTGCAGAATTTTATAACTGGTCGAAGGAGGAGTGGGCATTATGATGGAAGGTCCTCCAGGAGATTGCCAAATGATTTCCTGACATCAGTGGTGGATCTCATAGGTGCTGCTAAAAGCCTTCTGGCGTGGCTGGACAGGTAATTCTGAGAATGCAGCTGTCTGGATACTCCAAGTGAAAGACTAAAACCAAATGTGCGCAAGGTTATCAGCTTGTTTGAATCAATGGAAGTTTTGGTTGCCATGACATTTAACTTTCCAATCACCCTCACTACAAATACTGCATGCCCTCCTAGGTCAAACGGTATCTTTAATTACTATTTGCAAGTTGTGGCATTCTGGGTACAGTAATGATTTAGAGATTCTTTTTAATTATGTAAAGTTCTAGAGAAACGGTATAAAGGACCTGGTTTTGAATAAGTATAATTGCTGAAATCATCTAATTTTACATCCATGATTGTACCTCAATAATGATTGAAATGTTTAAGAATTGAAACATTTCCTGTTTAAAATGCTTTATCAACATATTGTTCATTAATATTGTTTGGTTTTATTGAACTTTCCCTCTCAGGTCAGCTGTTCACCATTGTACCTCCAAGCAGGCAGCATATCCCATCATACATTTATATTATGTCAGAGTATTTCTTTTTCCCATGAAGATTGACATAGCAACTTGAAAAAAGCAAATCTTGATGTGATAATGCTATCATTCCAGAATATCTTTCTGTTAAAAAGGCTGCAGTTATAAGATGCAGAATGTAATTCAAATATTTGCAGGATTTCAAAAGTATAGGAAAGACAAGAAACCGTACATGAAGAAATACAAATTTTCACAAATGCTCAAATAACATTTGAGTTAGATGCTCAAAGTCATTTTTTTGTTTTTATAATCTTTATTGTCACAAGTAGGCTAATATTAATCGCTTATTGTCACAAGTAGGCTTAAATGAAGCTACTGTGAAACGCCCCTAGCCGCCACATTCCGGCGCTTGTTCGGGGAGGCTGGAACGGGAATTGAACCTGCGCTGCTGGTCTTGTTCTGCATTACAAGCCAGCTGTCTTGTGAAGTTACTGTAAAAAGCCCCTAGTTGCCACATTCCGGTGCCTGTTCGGGTACACAGAGGTAGAATCCAGAATGTCCAAATTACCCAACAGCATGTCTTTCTGTACTTGTGGGACTTGAGGAAACCCAAGCAGACACGGGGAGAACGTGCAGACTCTGCACAGACAGTGACCCAAGCTAGGAATTGAACTTGGGACTGTGGCGCTGTGAAGCAACATTTCTAACCACTGTGCTACCATGCCACCAATATGTGATAGTTAACACAGTCCAAGCCAGAAGCTTACCACAAACAGAAAGCGAGGAAGAACCTGTAATATCTGGTGAAACCCTTGGTTCGAATTACATTGTGGATCCTCTGGTCCTGCCATTCCAGCAACAGGAGTGGAAAGATATGTATCCCAGTATACGAAACTGCGGGTGGAAATTTCCATTCCAGAACTAAGTCCCATCATGTGCGGGAACAGGGACAAGGACTGTTTCCCACTGCGGAGGTCAGTGGGAACTCATGCTCTATTATGTGACACTGGCCTCATTAATTATGCAGTGGTGAGCTGGTTCCAATGTTTTGCGCAGAGGAGTGGGTTGAATGGCGAGCACCCCACCATCATATCCGGGCGCCATGTTTGAAATGCACCTGGATAGCAATCTACCCAACATTCACGGAGGAGATGGTCCAAAGAGAACAGAGATGACTGGCACCAAAATTCACGGATGCCTCCCTGGGCGTCCTGACCCACGAAGAGGAGGCTAGGAGGGATGTCCTCTATCCAGAGGATGGGAGAAGGAGGTTGAGCAGACAGATGAACCCAGCATGCAAGGAAGTCTCCAGGGCAGTCAGTGCTCATGGTGTCAACTAGGCAGTGAATCTGTAGAATTATTTACGGCAGAAGACTGTAGAGGCTGCGTCGTGTAGTATGTTCAATAGTGAGATAACAAAGAACAAAGAAAAGTACAGCACAGGAATAGGCCCTTTGGCCCTCCAAGCCTGTGCTGACCATGCTGCCCGTCTAAACTAAAATCTTCTACACTTCCTGGGTCCGTATCCCTCTATTCCCATCCTATTCATGTATTTGTCAAGATGTCCCTTAAATGTTACTATTGTCCCTGATTCCACCACCTCCTCCGGCAGCGAGTTCCAGACACCTACTACCCTCTGTGTAAAAGAACTTGCCTCATACATATCCTCTAAACCTTGCCCCTCGCACCTTAAACCTATGTCTCCTAGTAATTGACCCCTCTACCCTGGGAAAATGTCTCTGACTATCCACTCTGTCTATGCCCCTCATAATTTTGTAGACCTCTATCAGGTCGCCCCTCAACCTCCTTCGTTCCAGTGAGAACAAACCGAGTTTATTCAACCGCTCCTCATAGCTAATGCCCTCTATACCAGGCAACATCCTGATAAATCTCTTCTGCACCCTCTCTAAAGCCTCCACATCCTTCTGGTAGTGTGGCGAACAGAATTGAACGCTATACTCCAAATGTGGCCTAACTAAGGTTCTATACAGCTGCAACATGACTTGCCAATTCTTATCCTCAATGCCCCGGCCAAGGAAGGTAAGCATGCCATATGCCTTCTTGACTACCTTCTCCACCTGGAAGGTGCTACCCCAGAACCTTTGTGGACAAGCTGCAGCACATCAACCAGTGGGTTATTTATAAGACTGAAAGCATGAGAAAGATACTGAAACCCAATTTCTCTCAACCCCACCTTCTCTCTTTGTGTTGGAAAAGCTAAACCATAATAGGAGAGAGGGGGAGAAGATGGTAGGGGGCTGGTCAGACTTCAGAAACTTCACTGACTTGGAGCAGCTCAGCTGGCAGAGGTGGAGCATTACAGAGCCCATGGAGATTGAGAGGTTGGCTGTTGACCGCTATCCAGTTAGGATCCTTGCATATCACATTTAACCTGAGGGTCACGCATTCCTCCATATTGGAGGCAGCTCATGCAATCACTCACTCACTCACTCCTCTTTCCTGTTTCACTTACAGGTGCCAGCAGGAAGAGGACAAGGCCTGAAGGGGACAAGGCCCAAAGGAGACGAAGAAAGTGCATCTGCAGAGGTGTCACAGCGGTCACCTGCACCCTCAACCAGCGCAGATACACACATCTTGGTGAATACAGATCTGGTTTAGGCAGGGTTTCACAATCTGGTGGTCACTGCACAGACACATGTCTGCAACTGGAGGAAGCAGGGTCTGTCAAGCTCACTGGCTCACCGAGGACTACTCGGGAAGAGGTATCTACGATATCCAAGTCTCATTCCCCAGGTGCTGGTGAGGTAGCAAGAGGTAGGGAAACCTCAGACTGAGGTATCAGAGGCTCTCAACGGAGTGGCATGTGAGGCAGAGGAGTCTATCCACCCGTTCTCTGATAAAGTGTTGCTGCCCTGTGCCCACATCAAGGTCTCCATGGAGAGGGTGGGGAACGCCATGGAGAACCTGATCTAGCAGATTCTGCCAGAGATTCATGTAGATCTACACTCCATTACTGTCGCTATCCATGAGCTTTCGCAGTGATACGGAGCAGGGCACCGTAACCTTCCTCCAGGTGCTCCTTCCCCTAAAGGAGTCAAGCAGGAGTCCTCAGACACCCACAGCGATGATGGGTGGCTAGTGGATAACCCTGGAACCTTGATTCAAGACTCTGAGAGTGTCTGGCCCTTTCGAATTCCCCTTGTCGCTGACCACTTCAGCCTCATTCTCTGCGAATGCAGAAGGAGCATGTGCCCCACAGCAGGACAGCTAAAGTCAGCTGGAGTCCTCCTGGCTAGCAAGGTCATTTAAGACAACAGGGCAAATAGGTCTTCCACCTCTAATGCGGATATCTTTTGGGAAAGATAAATCAAGAAGCTTAGATTTCATGTGTGGGCTAGTTTAGCACAGTGGGCTGAACAGCTGGCTTGTAATACGGAACAAGGCCAGCAGTGTGGGTTCAATTCCTGTTCCGGCCTCCCCAAACAGGTGCCGGAATGTGGCGACTAGGGTCTTTTCACAATAACTTCATTGAAGCCTACCTGTGACAATAAACGATTATTATTATTGTTGTTGGTTGTTCGGGTGCTTTATGATTGTTAAACTTATTTCACTTTTGTAATTATGGTACACTTGCACTTTAATCATGTCTGACATGGTTTACTTATGGTAGTCCGTAAGCCTGTTTGTGCCCCACACGACAATCTTCTGAGCGACAGCCTAGTCTGGGTCTATGTCACCCCAAATCAGGCATGCGCAGGGAGACAAAGGTCTTCACCAGGGCCCTGTGAGCTAGGTGCAATAAGTCTCCCATGGAGGCCGAGCCTATTCCCTTCACAGTCTATCTGTTCCAATGACCTAGAATTGTAGGTGGCACAAGCTGGGGTTCCTGTTCAGTTATCCAGTCAAGCTGACCTGCATCAGCCATTTCCGAAGACCCAATTCCCATGTAGCATCTCGGGATCTCCACTATGATGCTCAGCAGGATTTCTTGCAGTCATGGTTGTCATTGCATTCCAGGTTGAATCTAATATATTGCCCCCACTCCCATCACACCATTACACGCTCACTCCCCTTCTCTCCATGATCATTGATATCACCAACCCCCCGTATCACTTTTGACCCTCCCCACAGTTACTCTTTGACTCCCTCCCATCATCCTCCATCCCATGCAGGTCAAATTCGAAGTCCCCTACATCACAGCACCCTCATCCTCACATCCTACCAGCTCCCACTACCTTCTTCAACCCTCACCATCCATTCATATTTTGAATCCCTGAGTTTGCCCCCCAAGGACACATGTATGAACACCACAGATTCCTCTCTCTGAACCCCATTTCCTCTCTTCTCCCTCATAGCTGTTCACACCTGAAAGCACAACCACTCCCCACTTCGCACTCCAGCAGAGCCCTTCCCACCCTCCGGCTCCATGCCGCCTGACCTCTTCAACAACCCCCCCCCCATATTTCTGTTTTTCCTCTGCCACCTCCAAACTCCCATCTTCTTGGCACCCACAGCTGGTCCCATCTCACGTCTCATTCCTCCCCTCCTCGTCTAATGTCGCCAGCACCCCCCCCCCCCCCCCCCAACCACTCAGCACAGACAATCACCGCACAGTAGGACATCCTTCAGCCATCCACCTGCAGCTTGAAGACCAGCTCCTGGAAGATGCTGCAGCTTGAAGATCCACATGGTTGATGCTCCAACCAGCTATTGCTGCACATGTCCAGTCTCTGGAAGGCTCCATCTTCGATCCCGAACTCCGGAAGCTGGTCCAGGTACTTTTCAGGTGCGTTCCGACATGTACACTACATGTTGGTCCAGACATGTTCTGGATTGGTGTGATATCCCACTGGAGACGTGGACGATTGGGCTGGGGCCTGGGAGGTGGTGTGCGTGTGGCTGCTACTGGTCGGACCTCTTAACATCCACTTAATGGGTGTTATGATCCCAGTTGGTGTTATGACTAGACAGGCCAATCCTAGAATGGAACCCTGGCTCAAAAGTCTGTAACTTTTACTTTTTGTTTTAAAAGTGTGGAGGAATGGAGTCACAGGGCCACTAATTAGTATTAACAGCAAGAAAAGACATTTATTAAACATAAAAAGTTGGATTATGATACAATACCTTTACTCTCCCTTTAACTTAACAAATATGCACAATTTGTAAGGTTAACACAGACTACAAAGTATATCTGAAGTTACAATGGCCTCAGCAACACAAAGGCCCTTTCAGGTCACAGACTGGATGTGGTCAAATATACTGTCCACTCTGACCCCAATTGAATGTCTGTAGATTTCCCCTAAAATTCTCCCACCATCCCCCCTCCCCCCCCCCCCCCCCCCCCCCCCCACCGATGATTGTCACATGAGAGTTTCCAACCTCCACTCCTCAAAAAATACACTTTAAAATCTTTTTCCACAACAATATTTTCCATTAGTGATTTCCATTCTGAAATCCAGTCAAGTGTTTCCAAATTTATCTTTCAAACAAAGCTTCCACTCCCCATTAAAAATTAATCCAGTATCCAATTTTTATACCTCCTCTTTAGGATTTTTTTTGTCTTCACTGCTATACCAATGGTTCACAATTACTTTAATTCTCGATTCCCAAACTCTTAAAAATGGCATTAAACCTTTGATTTACCTCTGAAGTCTGCTTTCCCACATTAGCTCTGGTAACAGCAGACTGACAACACTTTGTCCGCATCTCACTTGAAGTCTCCTCTGAACAATGTCTCGGTTTCACTTCTCTTAACTTCAATCTTTTTAAGACATTCTTTCTGTCCCAATTCCCTAGTTATCTGGCCTGCATCTGGTTCCTTGGCCCTCTTTGCAGCTCCCTTGCCCTGCCCAGTTGTTGTTCCCCTGGCAGAGTTAATATGATCAGTGCTCAATCTTGAACTGCAATATATTTTGCTAAAACTAAATTCAAAAAAATCTTAAAACCTTAAAAGGCCCCCAGTTGCTAAGCAACCATTGCTACTTCTGTCAGCCTCTCTTTACTCTTCACCTTGTAACCCTCTCTAAGCACAATAGAAACACAGTTGGAATTGAAAAGAACCCCCATACATACAAACACCTTTGTCCAGAATGAATCTAACAATAGGTTTTACCCTTCCAGGCACAGAAACATTAAATTGAGCCCACTTAAAACTGTGCCTCATTTCTAATGTTTACCAATACAAATATAAATCCCTTCAAACTACCTTTGTTTTCTTAACATGGGAGGCAAATTGGTTTCATGCCAGCCACTTGAAGGAATGGCAACCGGCCATGGCAGGTGAGAGCACAAGATCCTACCATCATTTTACACCGACAGGAAAATTATTTTTCATTTCCTACCACATTACCCCTCCCCCAGCTTATCCACCATTAAACCTACAGCAGAGGGGACTGGAAAATTCCAGCCCCTGACTCCAGGATGGGCTTTGTTTTCTTCCAGCATCTGGTTTGCAGATGAATAAACTTGGTCTCAACAGCAACCTTTGGTGACACGTTTCTCCATATAAC
Source organism: Scyliorhinus canicula (assembly GCF_902713615.1). NCBI lineage: Eukaryota > Metazoa > Chordata > Chondrichthyes > Carcharhiniformes > Scyliorhinidae > Scyliorhinus > Scyliorhinus canicula. The sequence continues at coordinate 89,511,934 of NC_052152.1, read as the reverse complement.
AACACCACTAACGAGAGAGTAACACCACTATTGCTCGAGTAACATTATCACCGATGTTGGTTGCAAGGTCAGAGAATTTGATAAACGCTCTATAAATTGTTTGACATCTATAGACTTTACACGTATCCAACATTTTTGGAAGCCACAGATGCCCCCTCCTTAGAAATGTATGTATCTCTCAAGACGATATCTGTAAATTGTTTTAATCCAGAGCCTAAAGAAAAATACTTTGAAAGTTCCATTTAAAATTAGGTTGTCTGAAATTCCATAATAAAACTAAATTGAGTAAATTTTCAGTATGGGTGCAGATGTCACTGCTGTTGACTGCTTTTTTACACTTGGGAAATTAATTATGCATTAATTAAAAGTCAAAATTCGGGCTAAAAGTTTTCAATAGCTTTTGTTTCAAGTCGTACTGATAGTTTTCAACTTTATTCTAGTTTTGATAAATCCACTTTTAATGAACCCACTTCTGAAATTGGTAAATCTTTGAAAAAAATAATTGTGGAAGACTGCTGGTGCAGGTAATGACAAGACCATTGCTCCCATCGATAACCTCAATGGTATTAATAGTTCAATAACATTGACAGGTGAAGATCAAAGTTAAATGAAATGTGGGTGGTTACTTCATTGATTGCTTGCAGTTGATCACTGATGGCTATTAAAGTTTTGACCCAAAGAGTGAACTTTTTTAGCCAGCAGATGATGAAGTGCCACAAGTACTTTTTGAATTTTGCAGTTTTACGAGTGACGAGCACAGTATGCTACAGTAATGGTAGTGCCATGAATGGCTTGTGTTTGATATACAACATACTCTGTGCTTTAGCTGTTCAGTTGTATTCATGTTCGTAAAAGCCAGTCCTCGACTTTATGACTTTCGAGTTACAATGAACTGCACCCAGGGCATTTATAAATTTGCACGCTGTTTTCAATGCTGCTTTCAACATTCTGCACCACCCATTTTTTACATTTTTGGGTCAACTACCCCAAACATGCCCGTGGAAGTGGAGAAACCTCCCATTTACATGAACATCTCACCCCTATAAGTATGCCAGCACCACGATAAGCTCATTATAGAATCACCACAGTGCAGAAGGAGGTCATTTGGCCCATCGTGTCTGCTCCAAATCTCTGAAAGAACAGCCTACCTAGGCCCACGCCCCCACCCTATCCCTGTAACAGAACAACCCACCTTTTGGACACTAGTGGGAAATTTAGCATGGTCAATCCACCTAACCTGCACACCTTTGGACTGTGGGAAGAAACCAGAGCACCATGCAGGCATGGGGAAAGCACACAAACTCCACACAGACAGTGACCCAAAGCTAGAATTGAACCTGGGTCTTGGTGCTGTGAGGCAGCAATGCTAGCCACTGTGCCACCCATTTCCACCATGCTGCCCATGTGGTTTAGTCTCCTACAGTGACTTGTTGGCAGACTAACAGCTTCAGAAAAGTGAACTTCCACCTGAGACCACCAAGCAGATACACAAAAAAAAACCCGAAGGACTGGACATTGATACGTGTACACAAACTTATCACCCATGTTTAAATTGTACTTGTGAGGAAATTTGGTTCCGATTTATGAAGTTTCGACTTCGGATGTGGTTTTCAGGAACCAAGTATGTTGCAAATCTGAGGATTGCCTATAATCTCTATAGTCTTATTAAAATCAAATTCCTTTTTCATGGAAATACAGCTGTCTTTTTTTAACCATTGAATAGTTTGTGTAATGTTTCAAAAATTTATTTGCTTATACATGTGCATTTAGATGAAAGTGAAAAACTTCAAAGTCATTGACTGGTCTGCCCATAAAGACAATCTTCTCCTTTAGTTTTCCCGTGTGCGAGTGTCTTAATTTGAATAAAAAGCCCTTGAATAGTTACTATTATGTTGCATTGGGCATATCCTTTTATACAATGTCCTTTGAAGACAAAATCTCACCACACTTCAATTTTTATATTTTACAGGCTGTAGATCAGTGCATAGCTCATATGGAATTATGATTGTTTATTTATTTTTGGTAAAGCTATTCTGAGAATAACCGAGTCTTGTTTGTGCAATTCATTTCTTCTCCTCTCCCACTAAATATGCAGAGTATTTTATGCTTCCCTGTGAAGTGTTTTGTTCCACCAGTAAGGCAGATTGGATAATTTGATCGTGATTTCCAATGGGTTCTAAACATCTTTTCCCACAAACGAGCATAATTGTATTTCACAAAATGTGATTGTATTTTTTAAGGCATATTTATTACATCAAAGCAAACAGCAGGGTGATACCTTTGGGGCATTGCTATGTTGCATTATTATAAGCCCTGGAAAGTATTCGAACATTTGTAAAACCACAAGTATGATTCAGAGTATCTCTGTTTCACTCCCTTTCTCCTTCCCACACTCTGTTTCACTCTCTTTCTCCTTCCTCAACTCTGTTTCACTCCCTTCCTCCTTCCTCAGTAAAGTTTTTTTTGCTGTTCATTGCTAAAAATAGGTTCTGAAGTTACATAACAGTGTATTCCACCGTCTGCCCATGGTTATTTTCATGCATTTTCCATAGTTCCCCTTATTGCTTGTGCACTTTTGTTTGTCATGTGCATCGATTTCTTGATTGACTAATTGGTTCAGGTTTTATAGTTTCCGGTTCTAGAAACCAAACAGCTTCTGATCTATAAAAGCAACTTTTGAATTTAATTAGCCTATTTTAGATGTAATTGTGGAGTTTTGTACTTTTAATGGATGTTAATTGCTGTGTGCACAGATTGCAAAATCTTTCACAGTCGATCATTACCATCTTTAAGAGGACCTGTCTAGTGGTGGTTTCAGTATGATAATTATGATAATGGCTGTGTGTTACTAGCTTTGCTCACCTTCGACTCCCAAGAATAAACTTTTGGATTTTAAAGTAATTTTTTTAAAACTTCAATATACCGACCTGTCAATTAGAAAAGATTTAACAAGTTTTGAGTTGTAGTTGTTCAAAATTTCTTTATATGACCCCTTTCCACCGAGGCATAAAATGTATCATCAAGTGTGGTCTGTTATTTTCTGTAAACTCTCCTGCAGCATATCATCAAAAGTTAAAAGGTGAAAATCATTGGCCTTTCAATCTGATGGACTTTTGTGCCAGTCTGTCATACTTGAATAATTGGCTTAAATAATCGGCTAGTAATTCTGATTTGGCACTAACACAATTGCCATCGGCATTGTCGGGAAGAAGGGACCAATTGCAAAATGAACCAATCAGTATGGTCCAATAGTTTCACCAAATTGTTTTTGACCACTGTTGTACTTCCTGTTTCAAGGTCAATACGTACACCCAAAAGCATAATTTTTAACAGCATGAACAAGTTAAACAATGGGCACGATCTAACGGAAAAGTTTCAAAGTGTGGTAGTGAGCAGGAATTGTTGGGCGCCTTCTGGCAGGTGACCTGACGAGACTGCTGCCGACGTCAATTAGGGCCGGTAATGATGCCCCACAGGCTTCATGTCAGAAATTACTGTCCCCCCCCCCCCCCCATGAACCTGCGGGTGCACACAGGGTGTGAGGACTTTGGGGTGTTCAGGGACACGTTGAGCTTGGCCTGCGCCGCATGTGTAAGTATCAACTGGGTCACATCCAGTTGACCTGTTACACCAAGTTGTTCATGTCAGACATAATTATCCTTCACTCCCACTGACCACATTCTCCATCCTCCTGCACAATCTCCATCTGATCGTGCTGGCACATCCAGGGTTCCCCCTCCCCCACCTTCCAAAAGAACTTCTCGGAGGAGAGCTTTGAAGACTCCACCATCGATATGTTACCACTGGTCTCCCCACTACCTTCCACCACACAGAGACAGACAACTTGCTGGGCGACAGGTATCTGGGGCACAATTTGGTGAACGCTTCACAGTTACTGAGACACATAAGGTGGAGGCAGGATCAACCAGGAGAAATTGCAGTCAGATATCTGCTGCATCCCAGGACCCAGCTGTGTCCCAGTCAGATGTCGAGCCTCTGATCAGGTTATCCTGGAGTTAATACAGACGCTCGGGTGTGGCACTCCAGCAGGTCCATAGCCGATTGGAGGCATCCCAAAGGCTACAGAAGCAGAGGGTGACACTGGCAATGTGTGACACTGAGGCCAACACTGCTAGGGTGGTGACCTCAAAGGAGGGTCTGGAGCCCGTTATCAGCAGCGTGAATGGTGGTGTCCAAAGCGTGGCTTAGTCAGTGACGGCAATGACTGATGGCCTCGACTGCATGTCCCGGATGCTGGAGGATGTGCCATTGACCCAGGTGTACCTTGCCAAGGCACCATGGTGCATGGCCCAGTCTCAGGTGGGCATTGATGAGGCGCTCCAGGCAATGTCCCAGTCGCTGAAGACCGTGCCCTGTCTCAGGTGGACCTTGCTGGGGTGCTGAGGAGCATGCCGCATCTCAGTTGGGCACTACTAAGGCACTCCAAAGCATGTCCCAGCCACTGAGCAAAGTGTCCCAGATGCAAGTGGACATTGCTGGGGCACTGCAGAGCATGGCCCGGTCACAGAGGGGTATTGCTGAGGGTAATGACATCATGGTGCAGGCAATGGAGAGCCGACAGGGCTGGTAGAGCCAGATGATGCAGGGGCCTCTGGAATTCATTCCAGCTGCTCCTCCATCTCATGGAGATCCCCAGGGCTCTGTGAACACCGACCAAGAGGCAGGAGCGCTGGAGATCAACATGGAGCCTCCCGACAGGGCGATTATTGTGGTCACCAATTCTCCCGTGTCCTCCCCTCATGACAATGGTGCATCTCAGAGTCAGCATGCAGAACAGAGTGGTAAGGAGAGGCATGTATAATCAGCATGTATAATCAGGACCTCCAGAGGACGTCCGCCAGGGGCGTCAAAGGTCACAGGGACGTCCGCTGACGGTGATGTGCTGAGTGGACGCACATCCAGTGGCTCTCCTCCCGACCACTGTTATGCGAATTTTGCCTGAAAATTTGAAAGCCACTCAACCTTAACCAAGAAAGGAAAGGAATAGAACCAGCTTGCCAGAAAACCCGAGTTCAAGAGGTCTCAGGGATAGCAGAAGTGGTGGAAAAGGACACCGAGCAACAGGCGGACGAGCCGGCGGGCCCAGGAGACGAGGGGGCCCTGGCCACCCAAGAGAGGGGGGAACTGATGAACAAGCATCAGCGCCCCCCCCGCCGCCCCCACCCAATCACCTGGAGACGGATGGAAGGCATTCCTTATGGAGGAACTGAACCCAATGAAAGAGGTGATAAGGTTGTAATCCAGGTGGCGGTTACAGAGGCGATGGTCTCCATGCAAAAAGCAATCGATGGATTGGGGAAGAAGGTGGAAGCGCAATACAAAATGATCCATGAATTGGACACATGATATGTTTCCATGGACTATGCTGCCTCGCTATGTCACAGGGAAGGGCGAGGGCAGCGGGATGTAGGTGAGGGTGAGGCATCGGCAGAGGGAGCGGGCATAAGATAGGGGTAAGATCATCCCTGAAAGGACACTAGCAGGGATAGCTAGCACAGGAAGAAAGACAGCAAGGCAGGCCGTGGCGCACTCCCTGGACAAAGCGAGACCCCGGTGTGCAGGTGTGCACCCACATGGCACACACACATTTGGCGGCCATGTTGGGTATCCCCTGGACAAAGGGAAACCCTGGAGTGCAGGGGCCTGGCCTCATGGGGGTAATGGCGACTGCAGCCATTTTGGACAGCCCCCTAACAAAGGGGAACCCTGGAGTGCAGGGCCGCATCCACCAGGTAAGTATGGTTGATCCAGCAGGAAGGGGGGAATAAAATCCCCCACCAGGATTATCACCTGGAATGTCAAGGAACTTCACGGCCTAGTGGAAAGATCCAGAGTCATTGCCCATTTAAGAAGTTTAAAAGTCAACATAGTCTTCCTGCCAGAGAAACACCTGAGGGAGAAGGACCGACTGCGGGTAAGGAAGGGATGGATGAGATAGACTATCACTCATGTTATGGTAAGAGGGCTAGGGAAGTGTTATATTACGTTATAGTAATATCTTGTTACTCTTGCTTACTTCCAGAACGGTCTGATGGTTGATGTTTAGTAAAACTCTCAGTCCGCAAATTAAGCAAATGCTGTTTATTGAGTAATGATTATAAATAACTATGAGTTTGTTCACTCTTCTACAACTGAAGATTTGATAAATAAGAATAAGTATATATAATGTTTAACTACACCTGCTCATTAAGCTATATCTCTAACACTGCTCATGAGTGACTCCTGATACGAAGAGGTGGGAATCTCCTCTGAGTGTAGCTTATATACATAGATCTGGTGCTGCTATCTAGTGGTTGTCTAGGACTTACTTACAGATGTTAACCCCTTACATACCAACAGATATACAGATCACTACAGGGAGTAGCAATACTGATTAGCAAGAGAATGGTGTTTATGCTGACAAGGACGGTTATGGAGCCAGGGGAATGGTACATCATGGTCAGCAGTGCCCTGTCCAGGGTATCAGTAGCTCTGGTAAACGTGTACGTGCCCATCTGGGATGACACGAATTTCATATAAAAGACCATGGCAGAAATCCCCAACATCGACACATACTGACAGAGCTTATAAAAAAGCAAATTACTGCGGATGCTGGAATCTGAAACGATAGAGAAAATCCTGGAAAATCTCAGCAGAAAATCTTCCTTCATTCTCATCTTTCATTCTCACTCCACAGTATAAATATTTCCCACATTCTTGGTCTGTTACCTTTGACGAAGAGTCATCAGACTCGAAACATTAGCTCTTTTCTCTCCCTACAGTTTCTGCCAGACCTGCTGAGATTTTCCAGCATTTTCTCTTTCCTGACAGAGCATGGGGTTGGGGGGGGGGGGGGGGGGGGGGGGTGCGACTACAGTTGTGTACAGGACCCACTGATGGCCCAGTCAAATCTCAAAACAGGGAACAAGATGGGCATGGCGAGAGAACTGGATCTTTCATGGAGCTGTTGGGGGCAGTGGACCCGTGGTGATTCCTCCATCTCGGTATGAAAGAATTTTCATTCTTTTCACTTGTGCCCACATGTATTGACTACTTTGCAGTGGGGAGATTGGTGCTTCCAGAAATAGTAAGGGCGGAATACTCGGCAATAGTCATCTCCAACCATGCTCCACACTACATAGATGTGAGGTTGGAGATGGGCCATGCCCAACGCCCCTTGTGACGGTTGAACATGGACTTTTTGGCCGACAAGGTCTTCTGCCAGAAAACCTCACAGGCCATAGATGGGTATATCGCTAACAACCAGAATGAGGAAGTCTCACATTCTTGGGCTAAAACTCAACCAGGACAAGAGTGAGGCATTCCCAGTGAACTGAGCAGGGAAGGCACTGAGCTGGGGGGCCTAGCATTCAAATTAGCCCAAGCAAATTTTGCTACCTGGCGATCCAGATAGCCCATGACAGGACACGGATCCACAAGTGGAATCTGTCCAGTCTGGCGAAGGAAGTCAAAAAGGACCATCAGAGATGGGATGCGAGACTTCAGGTGGCTGTGATGCAGCAGTAAGCCACACGTTTGGGAGCTCCCGTTTTAAAGAGATTTTTCGGCTCTTTTGAGAGCCCAAAACGGAAATTTTTCGACGTCTCCCGGTGGGGGAAGGTGTGCTGAACGACTTTCCCTGCAGTCCATGCCTCGAACTCGGAGTGGAAAGGTGGAAAAAACAGCAGCAGCTCCTCAGAAAAAACGGGGGAAGGGATCCAAGATGGCCACCGACAGAGTCCAGAGGAATGGAGACTCTGGGCCCAGAAACAACAAACTGATCTCCTGTGCTGCTTTAAAGAATTCAAGGATGAAGTACTGAGCTCTCTGCAGGAAACGAACAGAAGGCTGTCAGAGATTCAGTCCACCCAGGGTGCTGCCATCAAGAAGTTGCAGACGCAGGCCATTGAACGAGAGGAGGAGGCCGTGGTCCTCGTGAGTAAGGTGGAGGGGCACGAAGCACTCCACAAGAAGTGGCAGGAACGCTTCGAGGAGCTGGATCACCGCATGAGGCGGAAAAACCTGCGGATCTTGGGCCTTGCGGAGGGGCTAGAGGGATCGGACCTGACAGCCTATGTGGCTGTAATGCTGAATTCGCTAGTGGGGGCCGGGTCTCTCCATCTGCCCTTGGAGCTGGAGGGAGTGCACAGGGTGCTGGCCAGGAGGCCCAAGGAAGATGAACCCCCGCGTGCGGTGCTGGTGAGGTTCCACCGGTTCAGTGATCGGGAGTGCGTGCTGCGCTGGGCCAAGAAGGTGAAGAGCAGCAATTGGGAGAATGGGGTAGTGCGGATCTACCAGGACTGGAGTGCGGAGGTGGCTAAGCGGCGGTCCGGATTTAATCGGACGAAAGAGGTGCTTTATAGAAAAAAGATAAAGTTCGGAATGTTGCAGCCTGCGCGCCTGTGGGTAACTTATTTGGACCGGCACCATTATTTCGAGTCCCCGGAGGAGGCGTGGGCCTTCGTGCGGACGGAGAAACTGGACTTGAACTAGGGGTTGGGGGTTGCGAGGTCAGCTGTAAGATATTAGTGCTGGATTCTGCTGTTGCTGTGTTCTCTTTTTCTTCGTTTTTTTTCTTCTTGTTTTAGAACTTTTGCAATTGTGATATGGTTATTTACGGAGGGGTTGTTCTGCTATGTTTTTGTGCTGTGGGGCATTGTTTGGGCTGTGTATCTTGAGGGGAGGGTCGGGGGGGTATGTTGTATTCTATGTCGGCGTGGGGGTATGGAGGGGGGCTGATATTTGGGAGCGGCGTCAGAAAGGTGTGGTGGGGCAGGGCGAAAGCGCGGGCTTTCCTCTGGTTTCCCGCGCTGCGGGGCTGGGGGGCGGAGACGGTGACGGGGGAGGTGGGGCCTTAACTGGTTCTTCCCCGTGCTGAAGCGGTGCCTGGAGGAGGGATAGATTGGGGGATGATCCCACTTTGGGAGGGGTCGGGCTATTGGCGGGAGTTTCCGGGGTCAGCAGAAGTTAGCTGACCCACGGAAGTACAATGGAGGACGGTTCGCGGCTGGGAGGGTTCCTAGCCTGGGGGGGAAGGGAGAGGGGAAAGGGGAATACCGGGTTGCTGCTGGTAGGGTCAAGAAGGAGCTGGTGGGGGCTGGGGGGACAGAGGTGAGGGGTTGTCGCTATGGGGACGGGGTCGAGCAGGGGATGCTGGCCTGGGGCGGGCAGTCGACGGGCTATGGCTAGCCGACGGGGGAGGGGGGCGGTACGCCCTCTGATCCGGTTGGTCACCTGGAATGTGAGAGGATTGAATGGACCGGTGAAGCGGTCGAGGGTACTGGCTCACCTGAAGGGGCTAAAGGCGGATGTGGCAATGCTTCAGGAGACCCACCTGAGGGTGGTGCACCAGGTCCGCCTGAGGAAGGGATGGGTGGGGCAGGTTTTCCACTCGGGGTTGGATGTGAGGAACCGGGGAGTGGCGATTCTGGTGGGGAAAAATGTGTTGTTTGAGGCATCGGAGGTGGTGGCGGATAAGGGGGGTAGGTATGTGATGGTTAGGGGCAGGCTACAAGGAGAGAAGGTGGTACTGGCTAGTGTGTATGCCCCAAATTGGGACGATGCGGGCTTTATGAGGCGTATGTTGGGACGGATCCCGGATCTGGAGGCGGGAGGTCTGATTATAGGGGGGGACTTTAATACGGTGTTGGATCCTTCACTGGATCGGTCCAGCTCTAGGACGGGTAGGAGGCCGGCGGCGGCCAAGGTACTGAGAGGGTTTATGGACCAGATGGGTGGGGTGGATCCATGGAGGTTCGTGAGGCCGAGGGCACGCGAGTACTCCTTCTTCTCCCACGTACATAGGGTCTACTCTCGGATAGATTTCTTCGTGGTGAGTAGGGGACTGATTCCGAGAGTGGAGGAGGCCGTGTATTCGGCCATTGCAATCTCCGACCACGCTCCGCATTGGATAGAGTTGGAGATGGGGGAGGTGCGGGACCAGCGCCCATTGTGGCGGTTAGATGTGGGGTTGTTGGCAGAGGAGGAGGTGTGTAGGAGGGTCCGGGCAAGTATTGAGGGGTACCTCGAGGTGAATGATACGGGGCAGGTTCAGGTGGGGATGGTCTGGGAAGCCCTGAAGGCAGTGATTCGTGGGGAGCTGATATCCATCCGGGCACACACGGAGAGGAGCGAGAGGAGTGAGAGGGATAGACTGGTGGGAAAGATGCTGGAGGTGGACAGGAGGTATGCAGAGGCACCAGAGGAGGGACTGTTGGGGGAGAGGCGCAGCCTGCAGGCTAAATTTGATTTGCTGACCACTAGAAAGGCGGCGGCACAGTGGAGGAAGGCACAAGGGGCAGTGTACGAACATGGTGAAAAGGCGAGTAGGATGCTGGCTCATCAGCTCCGTAAGCGGGATGCGGCTAAGGAGATTGCTGGAGTGAGAGACAAGAGTGGGAATGTGGTGCGGAAGGGGGTAGAGGTGAATGAGGTCTTCAAGGACTTTTACGGGGAACTGTACCGGTCGGAGCCAATGGGGGAGAGGAGGGGAATGGAGAGGTTCCTTGACAGGCTTTCTTTCCCGAAGGTGCAGGAGGAGAAGGTGGAGGGGCTGGGTGCGCCGATTGAGCTGGACGAGCTAGTTAAAGGGATCGGGCAGATGCAGTCAGGGAAGGCTCCGGGGCCGGATGGGTTCCCGGTGGAATTTTATAAAAAGTTTGTGGACCTAGTGGGCCCCTTGCTGGTGCGGACACTCAACGAAGCGTGGGAAGGGGGGACTTTGCCCCCGACGATGTCACGGGCGCTGATCACGTTAATTTTAAAGAAGGACAAGGACCCCCAGCAGTGTGGTTCATACAGGCCCATATCTCTCCTCAACGTGGATGTTAAGGTGCTGGCAAAAATCCTGGCCACCAGGATAGAGGACTGTGTGCCAGGGGTTGTGCATGAGGACCAGACAGGTTTTGTGAAGGCAAGGCAGCTGAACACGAATGTGCGGAGATTGCTGAATGTCATTATGATGCCGGCGATTGAGGGGGAGGCAGAGATAGTGGTGGCGCTGGATGCGGAGAAGGCCTTCGATAGAGTGGAGTGGGGTACCTATGGGAGGTGTTGAGGAGGTTTGGATTTGGTGAAGGGTTCATTAGATGGGTAAGGCTGCTATATGAGGCCCCGATGGCGTGCGTGGCCACGAATAGGAGGAGGTCGGAGTACTTCCGGCTTTACCAAGGGACCAGGCAGGGTTGCCCCTTGTCCCCCTTGTTGTTTGCACTGGCAATCGAGCCGCTGGCGATGGCATTGAGAGATTCAGAGAGGCGGAGAGGCTTGGTGCGAGGTGGAGAGGAACATAGGGTGTCGTTGTATGCCGACGACCTGTTACTGTATGTGGCGGACCCGGTGGGAGGGATGCCGGGAGTGATGGAGTTACTAGCCGAGTTTGGGACCTTCTCAGGTTATAAATTAAACTTAGGCAAGAGCGAGGTGTTTGTGGTGCACCCTGGAGACCAGGAGGAAGGAATTGGTTGGCTCCCGCTTAGGCGGGCAGGGGAGAGCTTTAGGTACCTGGGGGTGCAAGTGGCCAGGGACTGGGGGACTCTCCACAAGCATAACTTTACCAGACTGGTAGATCAGTTGGAGGAGTTCAGGAGGTGGGACATGCTGCCATTGTCGTTGGCGGAAGGGGGCAGTCCATCAAAATGACAGTGCTTCCGAGGTTCTTGTTCCTTTTTCAGTGCCTGCCCATATTTATCCCCAGGGCCTTCTTTAGGAGAGTGACCGGCAGTATTCTGAGCTTTGTGTGGGCACATGGGACTCCGAGAGTGAGGAGGGTGATCCTGGAGCGAGGAAGGGATAGAGGCGGGCTGGCGCTGCCCAACCTTCTGGGGTACTATTGGGCAGCCAATGTGTCAATGGTGCATAAATGGGTGATGGAGGGGGGAGGGGCGGCGTGGAAAAGAATGGAGATGGCGTCATGTAGAGGTACGAGCCTGGGTGCCATGGTAACGGCACCGTTGCCGCTCTCCCCTAAGAGGTTTACCACGATCCCGGTGGTGGTGGCGACCCTAAAAATCTGGGGACAGTGGAGACGGCATCGGGGGGAAACAGGGGGCTCGATGGAGGCTCCACTGGGTGGCAACCATCGGTTCATCCCGGGGAACACGGATGGGGGATTCAGGGGGTGGCAAAGGGCGGGCTTCAGCAAATTGAGGGACCTGTTTATTGGCGGGAGGTTTGCGGGCCTGGGGGAACTGGAAGATAAATTTGGCCTTCCCCAGGGGAACATGTTCAGATACCTGCAGGTAAAGGCGTTTGCTAGGCGACAGGTAGAGGGATTCCCTTTGCTGCCCTCGCAGGGGACGATGGACAGAGTGCTTTCGGGGGTGTGGGTAGGAGAGGGGAAGGTGTCTGACATCTATAAGGTAATGCAGGAGGTGGAGGAGTCGTCAGTGGAGGAGCTGAAGGCTAAATGGGAGGAGGAACTCGGGGAGCAGATAGAGGACGGGACTTGGGCGGATGCCTTGTGAGAGTCAACTCTTCCTCCTCATGTGCGAGGCTTAGTCTCATCCAATTTAAGGTGCTGCACCGGGCCCACATGTTCGGGACTAGGATGAGTAGGTTCTTTGGGGGTGAGGACAGGTGCACCAGATGTTCGGGGAGTCCAGCGAACCACGCCCATATGTTCTGGGCATGCCCAGCACTGGAAGAATTCTGGAAGGGGTTGGCGGGGACGGTGTCGAGGGTGGTTGGATCCAGGGTCAAACCAGGGTGGGGACTCGCGATTTTTGGAGTTGCGGTAGAGCCGGGAGTGCAGGAGGCGAAAGAGGCCGGTGTCCTGGCCTTTGCGTCCCTAGTAGCCCGTCGAAGGATTCTGTTACAATGGAAGGATGCAAGGCCCCCAAGTGTGGAGACCTGGATCAGTGACATGGCGGGATTTATAAAATTGGAAAAGGTCAAATTTGCCCTGAGAGGATCAATACAAGGGTTCTATAAACGATGGCAGCCTTTTCTGGACTTCCTGGCTCAGAGATAGGTAACTGGGTCAATAGCAGCAGCAACCCGGGGGGGGGGGGGGGGGGGGGGGGGGTGCATTATTGTAGTGTTTATTCTGTAACTTTATAGTGTGTTAATTTGCGTTGTTGTTAAAATGCTGGGTTGTTCATGGGGATGGGGCAAATGTATATGATTGTTAATATTATTGTTATTTTCGGTATTTTACTAAGGTGCGTCAATGTTGTATAAAATCAAAATTTCTCCAATAAAAATTATTTTTAAAAAAAAGAGATGGGATGCAATTTCCCTGGCGGGGAGGGTGTAGATGACCAAGATGCAAGTGCTGCTGAGATTCCTCTTTCTGTTTAGATCAAAACCGAGCTTCATCCCCCAGGCCTTTTTCCAAAGGATAGACAAAATGATCATGCTGTTTGTGTGGGGTGGAAAGATGGCAGCACAGTGGTTAGCATTGTTGCTTCATAGTGCCAGGGTCCCAGGTTAGATTCCCGGCTTGGGTCACTGTCTGTGCGGAGTCTGCACATTCTCCCTGTCTCTGCGTGGGTTTCCTCCGGGTTCTCCTGTCTTCTCCCACAAAGTCCCGAAAGACGTGCTGTTAGATAATTTGGACATTCTGAATTCTCCCTCTGTGTATCCGAACAAGCGCCGGAATGTGGCGACTCGGGGCTTTTCAGAGTAATTTCATTGCAGTGTTAATGTAAGCCTACTTGTGACAATAAAGATGATTATTATTATTAATATTAAAGAACCCAAGGATCCCCAAGTCTACATTGCAAAGGAGGAAATACATGAACGGCTTGGCCCTGCTGAAGCTGCAATACTACCACTGGGCAGCCACAGCCGAGAGGGTGAGGGGATGGATACGAGAGGCTAACATGGAATGGGTGAGGCTGGAGGAGTCCTCCTGCAAAGGAACGACCCTCCGGGCCCTCGCCACGGCAGCATCCCATTCCCCCCGTCAAAATATATATCTTGCCCAGTGGTGGTAGCCACACTAAGGACATAGAACCAAATAAGGCAGCACTTCAGTATAACTGGGGTGTCCTCCATGGCCCCATCTGCAGTAACCACAAATTCCCGCCAGCCATGCTCGACACCACCTTTTAAAAATGGAGACAGGTGGGGGAGACTCTAGTGGTCAAGGATTTTTGCATCGGGGACAGACTCACGACACTAGATGAACAATGGAAGAACTGGAGCTACCGACAGGACAGGAACTCGGGCACCTTCAAACCAAATACTTTCTCTGCAAGGAGACAATGAGGTACCCGAGGGCCCCAGGGTACTGGAGGAACTTATAAATATGGACAGTAAGGAGAGGGGGATCTGTGGGGACATCTCCAGGCGACTTCTGGAAAGGGCAAGGACAGCACTGGATGGAGCTAAGCAGAAATGGGAGGATGAACTTGGGCGGGAGTGGGTTGGGAACTCTGGAGCGAGGCACTGAGCAGGGCCAATTCCACCTCCTCCTGCACAAGGCTACGCCTCATGCAGTTTAAAGTGATGCACAGAGCAGACCTAACCAGAACCCCAATGAACAGGTTGTTCCCAGAGGTGGAGGACAAGTGTAAATGGTGCCAATGGAGACCCGACCAACCACGCCCACATGTTCTGGGCCTGCCCCAGACTTGCCGAGTTCTGGACAGGCTTCTTCGCGGCGATGTCGAGCTGTGCCCGACAGTGGCAGTCTTTGGGATATCGGACCAGCCAGAATTACATTTGGGGAAGAGGGCCGATGCCGTGGCTATTGCTTCCTTAATCGCATGCCAAGAATCCTGCTCTGCTGGTGATCAGTAGCACCATCCACAGCTACTGACTGGCTGGCAGACCTGTCAGAATTTCTCCACTTGGAGAAGATCAAATACACCATCCGAGGCTCGGATGGAGGCTTCCACAAAGCATGAAGACTATTCATCAACCTGGTCCAAGACCTGTTCAAAACCAATCGTAACCAAGAAGAAAGGGGGAAGGAGGCACTGAGGAGAACAGACAAGAGCACAGATAATGGAGAAGAGGAGATGGGGGAGGGGAGGGAAGGCAAGGCGGGAACCCAGGGGAGCAGCAGCGAGAGACATGGGGGAAAAGGAAGCCCCTCTCTCTCTCTCTTCCCCCCCCCACCAAAGCCACAAAGACAGCAACAGGAACCGCAGGAGAGGAGCGGAGCATTCTACTGGGATAGGATTCAATCACCAATGGTTACCAGGCAGAGTACAGTTTTTTAGGTCAATTCTTTGCCCCCCCCCCCCGCCCCCCAGCCAATAAATCAAACTGAGTCCCAGCCCATCTCTTTCTCTGGTGCCGACAAGTTTGAGGCCTCTTGTTCAAACCAGCAGGAACTAGTATTCTCTCCTGTAACTTATGAATTCTGCTGCTTGACTTAAAGATGTCCATTAATCACCAAAGGATCAAAATAATAACGGCAAAATAATAAAAGAGGAAATAAGTGAATAAACAGGAAGGGCCCTTACAGCAGAGATCTTTTATTAATCTGCAATATGTGCCAGCACAGTACCCTCTGTGTGCAGCAGAGAGACTCTTCAACTAGTCATATTTTAAAATTCCTCACTAAATTGCATTGACTGCAAATCAGGAAGTAGAAACTGTAAATATTAATTACATTTAATCATTGTACATGAAGCAAAATGAAGATTATTATATAGCCATGGAATTTTAGGAGGACATTTAAAAAAAAAACTTTTTTAAAAATCTGAAACACTAATTGTCTTTTCAGACATCTCATAAGTAAAATTGAACTTTCAGGACCACAGAAGTTGTTGTAAATAATTATCACTTATTGTGCTGCTTAAAAACTGAATGCACTAACCCGAGTCTTTTCAGTCATTTTTACTGTGTTACGATTGATAAAGTATCCAATGTCCCCGCTCTTGCAATCATTTCCGTGGTAATTCATGTGAGGACTGAAATAGCGCACCCTATGGCGAAGCAGAGTATTTCTGACAGCAGCTTCTGGTGTTCTTCATTTAACTGCGCAAGCGTGTAGTTGAAAGCTGCTGTCAGACTTACCCTGTAATAACAGTGACTGCTGTTAGCCCCTCTGTTATTATTGCAGTAAATTCAGGGCCACCAAGCTACTGGGCTGCTGTGGAACTGTGATAACATTAAACTGCACTCTATGTCTGGGACTGCCTAAGAATATAATTATAATAGTTATTGCTTTTATTCACATTGTTCTCCTGAGTTAATGATGATAGCTGCCAAATTTCCTTATTGGTTTGTTGGTCTCTTTTGCAATGTCTTCTGTTTTCCTTGGTCTTCCAATGTTCTTGAGCTGTTAACATGTTATCTGCGACCTCATGTATATAATCTGGACTGCCATTTGAATGCAGTGCAAGTGTGACATTGTCAGTTGGGTAATCATTCAGATGAAAGGTTAAACTAAAGCTTTGTCTGCCTGTGCCAGTGATGCAAGTGTGTGTTCAAGATCTCACGACACTATTGAATGAAGTGAATGGTATTTTCCTAGTGACCTGGGCACAATTGTTTGTCAGCCACCACCTAAACAGCAAACTGCATTTCGCTGATGCTTGTGGGATATCACTGGGTGGAAAATGGCTGGCACATTTGCCTGCAAGACAACAGTTACAGCGTTTAAAAGTAACTCCTGGCTTTTGAGGCACTTTGAAATGTTGCTAAGGTGACAAAACGCTGCATACATTTATGTCTTGTTTTTAACTCTCTTTGCTATATAATGTGCCACCAGCTTGATGCAATACAGTTACGGCACACTGCTTTCAAATTTCAATCTGCTGTTTGGGGAATTTGCTTTAACTTTCCGTATGTACGGGTCGCACGGTGGCCTAGTGGTTAGCACAACCGCCTCACGGCGCTGAGGTCCCAGGTTCGATCCCGGCTCTGGGTCACTGTCCGTGTGGAGTTTGCACATTCTCCCCGTGTCTGCGTGGGTTTCGCCCCCACAACCCAAAAATGTGCAGAGTAGGTGGATTGGCCACGCAAAATTGCCCCTTAATTGAAAAAAATAATTGGGTAATCTAAATTTATAAAAAAGAAAAAAAAACTTTCCGTATGTGTACATGTTCAGGTGACACGACTTTTGCACTTCCTGTATATTTTGAATAAAATTTGAGAAATGCTTTTGAAGTGATTAATCTTTCCTTGATCACCAGCTGGAATATGAAATGTCCATTTCTCCACTTCTTTGCACAGTAAAAACAATCTGGATTTTAATTTTTGAATTTGAAAATGGAAATTCTATTTTAAAACATTGTATGGTGAATTGATTTGCATGTAGTTCTGGTAATTTCGCGAGAATAATTAATTGCATTCTGATGCGTAATTAAATTCTAATTCTTTTGTTTGTCAGCTTATAGGAAGTTATTATATTGATTTACTTTTAGTCCCAACAAATTGGATCATTTATATTTAAAAATGTTTTTTATGTTGCTTGATAGCAGCAAAACCTTTACAAGACAAGTGCGTGCATTTTTCATTTCCATGACTAATATTTATAATGGAATATTACAATATTATTTTCCCATTAGATCTCCATTTGCTGCTGTGACAGATTATTCCGTGACTAGAAACAATGTAATTCAGCTCTGCCTGGAACTGACCACCATTGTACAACAAGTAAGGGAACTAATTTTCTGTTGAGAAATTGTGTTCATTTGCTAAACTTTCTATACACTTGATAGGATAATTTTCATTGATGTGTTATGGCCACCTTTGATTAGTCTGATTGAAAAGATGAATTGTGGCCCCATGTGTGCTTGGATTCTGGGTTGGAGCTGCTCAACTTAAGTCTGCTAATTTTCTTGAGTAGCCTGCTTGCAGTCACCCTGATTACTTGGCAAAATATGACTTTTTTGAGCATTTGTTTTATCATCTCAGTAAACGATTGAAATTTCTGCATTTAAGCCAACATACTGAACACCACACTTTATTTTTTTCAATCAAAATTTGAAAATAAAATATATGGGAGCTATTTTTGTGTTTCTGAAGTATTGTAAGCAGAAACAAGCTGCTTTTAAACCTGACCGAAATTGTGATTTTTATTTTCTTTCTTTAATATCCTGTTTTCACTTGAACCCAAGTTCATGCGAAGTATAAACCCCAAACAGATGTTAGCTTGGGTGTAAGTTGACAAATATCGAAGACTGTTTAACCAAAATTAAAGTTGATACTGCGGACGCTGGACAGCTGAAATAAAAACAGAAAATTCTGGAAAAACTCAATGGGTCTGACAGCACCTGTAGAGAGAGAAACATAGTGGATATGGATGTGAAAGGTTAGCTCTGTTTCTCTCTCCACAGATGCTGCCAGCCTACTGAGTTATTCCAGCACTTTCTGTTTTTAAATTAAAGATCGTTTCATTTGATTAAAACTCGTGTACTCATTTTGCAGTTCAAGTTGAAATTTTCAGCAAAGAATGTTGGTTTTGTGCAGCTTTTAGAGTATGGTTTTATTTTTAAATGGAGGAATTGTGCAAGTATGGTGCTTCTAAATTAATATCCTGATCTTTCTGTTATTTTCCTATTTTGCCACAGATAAATGCTGGCAGACATTGCGATGGTAGTTGTCATGCATTGTAAATATCTGTTTCACTTTTGTAGTGTTCAAAATGCTTGCTGATGAGAAAAAATCTCATTGTTATTATGAATGAAAAGTTAATGTCCATCTTTCCAAAACCTCTGTGCTGCTGTATTATTTTGCTGTTCCAGTTTTTTAAGCCGGTTATGTCTTGTGATTTAAAATGATAATCATGTGAAAATTGGCTCCAAATTATCTTGACTAATTGTGAATAGTAATTTTTGGGAAGTGTAACATTTTTATTTGAAGCCTACCTTTGCAGTGTAAATGATATTGGATTGGTGAATTATGGAGAATTGAGTATTGAATGTCGTTGTTTGCCAATTTACCATCCAAAACATTTAATTTGATTTTGAAATATCTTCCTTCATCAATCAGTTTGTTTCTTAAATGATCAAGTATACTCAGAACCATTTGCTTCTTATCAGAAAAGTGAATGCTATCAGTAACGTAAAAATATTTCAGGAAGGAATGAGAATTGTCCAGTGACTAGCTGTAGAATAAGACTGAAAAATATCTGGCAATAGCTCACCAATCTAGCTGGTGGAAGATGGCAAAGAAAATAAAATGCCAGATCTTAAATTCAATTTCCGGAAAACCTTTCTTGCATGCAAAATGTGAGCCTTGAATTTGAGGCTAGCACATTTTTGGACATACAGCGCTCATTCCTTGTGCATGAGTGGAGATGAATATTGTTACATTGGAGCTGGCTCGATAAAGCATTGTACATTGTTAGCAAGGATAGTGTCGCAGCAACACTTGGGTAAATGGATTCTTGATCAGGGTTGTGTCTGGCAATCCGATTAGAGCAAGCTGAGGAGGTGTGGAATTTGCAGGTACCGAAAGGAGGGTGCAAGTTAAATATGGGACGAGGAGATCATTGGTGACCCAATTCTCAGATAGCCAAATGTAAAATAAGTGTCTTTTGGACGATCCCAAGATCTTTTTTCCCCTGAAACAAACAGATCTGTGCACACTGCTCGCATCTTCTTTTATGTTTTTTGCAAGTCCAACGAAAATAGATGTTCACCGTATCTATACAGTCCTCTTTCACTTTTTGTAAGTGACTTCTGTTAAACCCTGCTTGCCTTTACAATTCCAAAAAGGCTGAGTTCTCCTTCAGTGTCAAAATCAAGTTTGTTCTCTTTATAAACAGTCACTGAAAAAAAGACGGAAAGAGTGCCAGGAAATGAATGTTTGAGCACTTGAGTAGGCTAGAAATTAGAAGTGGTGTGAGTAGGCACTCATGAATAAACAAAATCTAACACCTACTTTTTACAACCCAGCACAGAAACTGAAATTAGAAGTGACATTTGCTCATCAGTATAATATTTCCAACTTGTGGGTAGCCTGATGAAACCGGGGATAAAAGGCCCACCTCCCTACCAGATGGTTGTAGGTTTGAGCTTAAAGATTTTCTGTCACTCAAGCCTGCTAACTGCTGCTTGGGTGTGAATTTCACTTGTGTAACTATGCTCAAGATTTCTTGACATAAGGCAGCTCCATGTAGGTGCAGGAGTGGGAATCTGGTTAGAAATAGTCTCTAGGCCTACTTTTAAAAAGTCTTCCTTATCAGGAGGTTTTAATCTGTAATAGTGGGCATGATTTAGCGGCCTCGACGTGCCCGACTAGCTAACATGATAAGGCTGTCGAATGCCGTGAGAAACCTATCGGGAGATTCATGATGCCTGGGTGTCAGAGTGGCACTGTCAGGGGTCTGGGCCTGAGGGTGTCCATGCCTATGAAAGAGGGGGATGAGGGAGTCATGACAGGGGTATGCCCGAAAAGCGAGGTGTGGGGTAATGCCCACATGTGCAGGGGCTGTCATTTCCCATGGATGGGCGTGTGGGGGACCGTCAAACTCACTTAGAGATCGGAAAACCATTTCAAAACGGTACCCCAATCTCGGAGGAGCCGGTCTTGCTAGCGGGTTCAGTTCCCGCATGTCGAAAATGTTCAAGTGTGGGCTTGACTGAAGAGAAACTGTCTTAAGCCCACATAAATGAATAAGGGTATGATCTACTGGCCGCATCCTGCCGGAATGGGAGCGGGACACAACCAGTAAGTGCCAGGAATGACTTTCCCCATGATCCCCAACGACCGCAACGCGGGATGTCGCGATCTGGGTCTGGCCACAATGGGTGGCACTCAGTCTCACATGGTTAAGTAGGCTTAAGAACCCACTTAACCGTTATAACGCCGGACCTAACCGGCTCCCAGCACCTTTCGGACTCCCCAACGTCACCCAGCTGGGCGTTGTTTAGTTCTTGCCCACATAAACGTGGACCAGGTGAAATGGCACCTGAGGGGGGCTAGCCCAGAGAGAAACTCCCTAAAGCCCAAAGAAGTGACTAAATATGGTTACATGGGGAACTTGCTGACAGAGCCGGGGAGAAACTCCCAGCCAAATCCTCCTGAAATGACATTTTGGGTGCGATTTAATGGCAAAGTTTCGAAGTGTGGTAGCAAGCCAGAAGAGCTGCAAGCTTCCCGAAGCTCGACCGGCGAGACCATCACCATTATATAAATGTTAATTGGTCCACTCAATGACGCCCCGCAGGCTTCATGCTGTAAATGATCATCCTGCCCCAGGATGTAGCTGTCATGGTGCCCCTTCCTGTTCATTAGAGCACTCCCTGATGGCCTTGTGCGCACCATCTATCACATCCTGGACCTGAGGCATCCCGGAGATGGCAGAGAATCCTGCTCTCTGGGCATCTTATTGGGCCTGGTCCATGTCAAAATCTATATAGTTCACTACCCAGGCATACAGGGCACCGTGTCCTCACGGATGCACTTGTGGGCTGTAGCTTTTGAGATGCCCCACACATCCCCACTCAAACCTGGGAATGGTCCTGAGTTCAGGGCTGTGGTGACTTTGCCGGCCATCGGAAGCAGGTATCCTCCTCCACGTGGTGCCAAGTCCACGAGGACATGGCACGGGTGCCACACCATCTCCTTGTTGAGGCGGAGCCTCCTGCTGCACACGCTGTCCATTATATGTTCGAAAGACCAGCGACACTTTTACACCTTGGGCCGGAGCCGGCCTTCCCCTCTGGATCCCTGCCTTGCCTGATGGGCAGCTGGGTCCTTGGGGTGTGAGGCATGGTCTGCACATGGGCTGCCACCTCAAGCCTCTGTTGATGCTGCTGCCACCGCCTTCTCCTGCATCTGGCCGGGTCTGCCAGAAGCAATGCACGGGTAGTTTCGGCGGGGTCCAACATATCATCTGTCTTGTGTAATATCCGTAAGGAATTGGGAAGGGTGTGAGACTGTCAACCAGTGGCATCTTCCACTCCGGATCCCTCTATTCCCCCTTTGCTCCCCCCTCACCTCCACATCCCCTGCCACCTGATACACCCTGCCCACGCACCCCCTGCCGCATCAGGGGCCACTGGTCACCGGACCCCACACCCTGTACCCCGTACACCCGCACATTACCTGGACCGGGCACTGGCCCCCCAGCAGTGCACACACCCACCCTCTGGTTGTAGAGATGTTCCTGGTGCAGGGGCTGGTGTTGCATCCCCACTAGCCCAGGGGCGACCCCCCCACTCCCCCCCCCACCCCCACGATGGCAGCCCATCTCGATCAAGGCAGCAACATCAATGCCCCTGGGCTCATTGCCTGGGAGCGAAGATGGCTGCTCACCTGCTCGGATCCTTACAGCAGCTATTCCGCCAGCTTCATATCTTTAAAAATGTGTACTAATTGGCACCTACATGACAATGCCTCAGTGCCTTTGAGTTAGTGTCAGAGAGTTACAGATAAACATTTTCAAATTCAAAGAAGAAACAGAGTTAAACTTCTGTTTGCTAGAGAAAAGTAAAGGGAGTTTGATAGGTGTTATAGGTCGATGAAAGTTGAAACAAACTTTGAGTACCTTTGAGATGTGACGGAAGAATTGAAAAACGGTGTCCCTTCGAGAATAAGGGCCGGGATTCTCTGACCCGGCGCCTAGTCGGAGAATCTCCGGGGGGGCGTCCCGACGCCGGCTTCCCCATTCTCCGGCGCCGTTTTTCAAGCGCTGGCAGGATCGCCGCCATGCTGGTCGGGGGCCTTTGACAGCGCCCCCCCCCCCCCCCCCCTCCCCCTCCCCGGCGATTCTCCGGGACCCGATGGGCTGGGTGGCCGACGAGTGTGGCCGACTCCTGCTAGCGTGAATTACTCCCCTCCCACACGGCAGGACCTGGAAGGTGAGTGTGAGGGACTATCCTGGAGGGGGGGTGCAGGGGGATCCGACCCGAGGGGGGCCCTGACGGTGGCCTGGCCCTCGATTGGGGCCCACCAATCGGCGGGCGGGCTGGTTCTGTGGGGGTCTACTTTATTCCGCACTGAGCCCCTGTATGGCTCCGCCATATTGCCCGGGGGGCCGGTGTGGAGAAGGGAATCCCCGTGAATGCGCGAACTTGCGCGGGCCGCTCTGCGTCACCTGAAGCTGCGGGAACCACTCCGCCGCCAACCTAGCCCCCTAGAAAAATGAGAATTCCTCACTTTCGGGGGCTGTTGACGCTGGAGTCGTTGGCGCCAGTTTTCAGGCTGGCCTGGGGACATAGGCCCATTATTAGAGAATCCCGCCCAAGGTCTCATGTGGAAGATCATAAAGTTTCGAGGGTAAGGTAGGGTGCATAATGGTAGATGACTATGAGACATTTCTCAAGTGTGTTAGCAACAAGCCTTTTTTTTCACAAACATACAGATAAACCAGAGAGATAAGAGGTATGAGCCTGAGGGAAGACATTCATCAGAGCAGTAAGAGAAACAGTCCTGCCTGTAAAGAGGAACAAATGAAATTGCTGAATCTAGAGGGTAAGAAACTTATACAAACATACGGATTAGGAGCAGGAATAGACCACTCTGTCCTTCGAGCCTGCTCCACCATTTGGTAAGATCATGGCTGATTTGTAACCTCAACCCCACATTCCTGCCTACCCCCCAATAACCTTTCACCCCCTTGCTTGTTAAGAATCTATCTTTGCCTTAAAAATATTCAAAGACTCTGCTTCCACCACTTTTTCTGTCAGAGAATTCCAAAGATTCATGGACCTCAGAGAAAACAATTCTCCTTCTTTCTGTCTTAAATGGGTCACCCTTTATTTTTAAACAGTGACCTATAGTTCTCGATTCTTCCACAAAAGGAGATGTCCTTTTTTCGTGACAGGGGATTTCTTCTTTTATCATCACAGTTTACAGATGCGAGTGTCCAGAAGCCTTATGGTTTGCCATTGATCAATAATATTGTTCTTTCCAAAGTTAACCAGACCAAACACATTGTAAATCGTGTAGGTCCATCATAAATACTCTTCCAGGGTGTTGGTAGTGCACAGACCATGATAATTTTATAGAGTAATATGAAGGATGCAAAACTAAAGTGCAATCTTTCAATCAAAGATATAGAAATTACCTACAGATTATGCAACACCAAAAAGAAAATATTTTGTGAAAGTTGAAAGAGGTTGAATCCGACACTGACCAGTCTGGCGGAGGGAGTTATAAAGGGCCTACAGAGATGGGATGCAACCCTGCTTTCCCTGGCGGGGAAGGTGCAGACAATCAAGTTGAACGTACTGCCGAGATTCCTCTTCCTGTTTAGATCCATACTGATCTTCACCCCCAGTGCTTTTTTCCAAAGAATAGCTAAAATGATTATGGCATTTGTATGGTGGTTGGGAAGAATCCAAGAAACCCTAAGACAACACCGCAGGGGAGAAGAAGCATGGGCGGGGAAACGGGGGGGGGGGGGGGGGGGGGGGGGGACACGGACGCTGGCACCCCGAACTTGCAATATTATCACTGAGCAGCCATAGCCGAGAAAGTGAGGGAATGGATCAAGGAACCAAACACGGAATGGGTGAGGATGGAGGAGTCCTCCTGCACAGGAACAACCCTCCGAGCCCTCTCCATCCAGCCCAGTGGTAGTAGCAACACTAAGAACCTGGAACCCAAATGAGACAACACTTCAGTGTAACAGAGGTGCCCACCATGTCCCCATCTGCAGCAACCACAGGTTAGAACATAGAACAGAACATATAACATACAATGCAGGCAGAGGCCATTCAGACCATCAAGTCTGCACCGACCCACTTAAGCCCTCACTTCTACCCCATCCCCGTAACCCAGTAATCCCTCTTAACTTTTTTGGACACTGAGGGCAATTTTGCATGTCCCGTCCACCTAAACTGCACATCTTTGAAGTGTGGGAGGCACCTGGAGGAAACCCACGCAGGCACGGGGAGAACATAAGTGACCCAGTGGGGAATCGAACCTGGAATGCTGGCACTGTGAAGCCATAGTGCTAATCACTGTGCTACCATGCTGACTGCCATGCTAGATGCCACCTTTAAGAGGTAGAGACAGGATGAGGGACGTTAGCGATCAACTGCCGAACGGACAGGAACTCCGCAAGGAGACGATGAGGTGCCCTAAATCCCCGAGAAACACAATGTTGGAGGAGCTACTGGAAGCAGGAAGTATGGGAAAAGGGAACTGCGAGGACATATACAGGCGATTTTTGGAAAGGCAAAATCACCACTGAATGGTGCAAGGCAGAAGTGGGAGGAAGAGCTAGGGACCGAAGTAGGGTGGGGACTCTGGAGTGAAGCATAAGTAGGCCACCTCCTGCGCAAGGCTAAGCCTCATGCAGTTTAAAGTGGTGCACAGAACACACCTGCCAAGAACCCGAATGAGCAGGTTCTCCCCAGAGGAGGAGGACAAATGTGAATGGTGCCAGGGAGGCCCGGCCAACCACACCCACAAGTTCTCGGCATTCCTCAGACTCGTTGCATTCTGGACAGCCTTCTTCGAGGCAAGTTCTAAGATTGTGGGGTGAGGGTGGAGCCGTGCCCTAGAGTGGTGGTCTTTGGGGTATCGGACCAGCCAGAGCTTCATATGGGGGAGAGGGCTGACGCCCTTGCCTTTGCTTCCGTGATCTCCGGCCGGAGAATCCTGCTCGGCTGGCGATCAGCAGCACCACCCACAGCTGCAGAGAGGGCTGATGCCCTTGCCTTTGCTTCCCTAATCGGCCGCCGGAGAATCCTGCTTGGCTGGCGATCAGCAGCACCACCCACAGCTGTAGACTGACTGGCAACCAATCCGAATTTCTCCGTCTGGAGAAGATCAAATACACCATCCGCGGGTCAGATGATGGCTTCCACAAAGTATGGGGGCTATTCATCAGCCTGTTCCAGGACCTGTTCGAAGCCAACAACGGATAGGAAGGGGGACGGGGGTGCATAGGAACCACCGGGGCCACAGAAAGCATTCAGGAACGCGGGAGAGACCCACCAGTAAGAGACACGGGGGCCAGAGGAGCCCCACAAAAAACTATAGGAGCAAAACGAGCGATAAATAAACCACCTACGGTGGAGGGAAGGGCCTAAGATAGGGCCTGAGAACAGTAGAAAAGGGGAGGGGGGAGAATAGGAGAGGGGAGCAAAGTGGGGTGGGAGAGGGGGTATCAGAAATGAACAGCATGTCAATTGTAAATAATAACTGTTTTAGTCATCTCCTATATAGTGTAAAAACGTAAATGTCAATAAAGATATTTATAAAAAAAGAAGGGATTGAATCAAAATAACATTCAGAACAAAGAAAAGTACAGCACAGGAACAGGCCCTTCGGCCCTCCAAGCCCATGCCGACCATGCTGCCCGACTAAACCACAATCTTCTACACTTCCTGGGTCCATATCCCTCTATTCCCATCCTATTCAGGTATTTAATTCATCCTATTCAGAGATTGAATCAAAATGTCATGCTCTCATTTGAAACAGTTGTAACGAAGAACTTTAATTGTCACATGCAATTGAATGCTATGGGTTAAGCCTTGTAATATTGCCAAGATAGAGCAATGTGTGTGTTTTCTGGCAACATAGGCAGTTCGCCATTGGCTGCCAGCGGGATCTTCCCGACCCACCAAGATCTATGTCACTTTGTATAGTTAGTCCCTCCCTCCGCAGGGGGCTATCTTGAGTGGGGCCGGAAGATCCTGCCCAGAATGTTTAATGGCGAAATATGCCAAAAAGAGGAAAGAATGTTACCTACACTCTTGTGTAAAATGTTAGTCTTCAAGGTGTTTGCAATATGGAAGTTTGTTGTATTTTGATAGTGTTGTGGAAAATACATTTCTATGGTAATGAGTTTTCATTATTGGGAGATGATGGTACTGTAAAAGGCAATTAAATTTCAAATTGTCTCCTTTAACTTTTTTTTTTCTCTTTTTAAAAATAAATTTAGAGTACCCACTTCTTTTTTGCAATTCAGGGGCAATTTAGCGTGGCCAATTCACCTATCCTGCACATCCTTTTTGGGTTGTGGGGGTGGGACCCATGCAGACACGGGGAGAATGTGCAAACACCACATGGACAGGGGCCCGGGGCCAGGATCAAACCCGAGTCCTCAGCGCCATGCAGGATGAGTAATAACCACTGCGCCACCGTGCTGCCCGCCTCCTTTAACATGTGGTGAATTAATATATTGTGGATGAGGACACAGTGGTCTGGAGACAGGCTCAAGTGATCCAGTAATCATGGGAAAGCAATCCAAAACAAAACCTTCTTGAAAATCAAGTAACAGAGAGAGAGAGAGAGAGAGAGAGAATGTAGCTACTGCTGTGAAGAGCAGGAAAATAGTGTTTTTGTGTTGGCTTTGAATCAGGATGCAGGTGAGAGCTGGTTCTCTATTCACAAAGAAGAATGGAACAGATAGGACTTTTTGTGATTTAAGGAAGAAAAAGATGCCGAGTTGGGCCTTGCTGGTAGTAGCCGATTCCGGAATACTCAGGCTGGGTGGAATTATTTTTGAAAGACACTGAAAGATTCAACTTGGCATATCAGGGAGACGTGAGCCTGCTGGAAAGCTGGGAGTAACTTTGGACTTGACCTTGTGATGCTATATATTGGCCAGAGGTGAACTGCACAGCAAAAGGAGTTAGAAGACACATCTTGATTGCAAGAATGAATTTCTGCAAAATTACTTTTTCTTTAGTTTGGTGTATTAGTTATCCGTGAAGTAATTTTTGATCTTAGTTGATTTTAGTTTGTTTGTTACAGTAAAAGCCTTGACATATGAACTCTTAGCCTTCATTTTGTTTCTATTGGCCGCTGGAAAATTCATCCCTTTTAAAAAATATTTTGGTCACGACTGGGTCATGGCACAACCCATCAAGTCGGTTTCATGCTAGTGTTGATTTGGATTTGGGAAGGAAACCTGCCAGTATAAATTGATAACAGATTTGATTTGATTGTTGATCTTAAATAGTTTGAGCATGTGTCTGTATTGTTTCTTTGTACCTGTACATTGTTGATTACTTACTTTTTAAAAAAAATCCCAATCAAATTAAATTCCATGCATCCTGGTGTAGAATTGTCCAGTGATGATGGTTTAATTAACACTATATGACAGTGGAACAAACCTTAGGTTAGCATACTTTCTAGGCTAGTTGTGAGACTTGTCACCTGAATCCCTTCAGTCCTTGCCATAATTACGCACTCTCAGCTGTAAGATTGTTATATCTTAATAATTTGTAATGAAGCTGATATATAAGAATGCCAAATTTAACATAAATACTTTTAATTTTGCAGTTTTGCTGGCATTGGGAATTTGCGTTCTGCATTTGTCAGTGTTATTCAAGCAAATGGTGGAACTGTGTAGTTCTAATCAGCGTGAATCATTAACTTGCCTCCTATGAGTCATGAAGTGAGAAATTTAAATGAGCTCTTTGGGGAAAAAAAAGTGTTGATAATCTACAGATTCTTTTCTAAGAGAACTATTGCCAACATTTATAGCGTGAGCACTGATTAGGAGGATTTTCATTTTTAGAGACCAACACTTAACGGAGAAAGTTGCAAACCAGCTCACATAATGCTGTGGGAGGTTTAATGAATTCTCTGCAATAATATTACCCACCTTCTCAACCTTTCCCCTCGCCTGAGGAATTGTGACACTCAGCTTAAATCACCACCAGTCAGCTCTCTCTCTCAAAAGGGGGACGGACAGACTGTGGCCCTCTTCGATTTTGGCGGCTTTAGCAACCTGGGGATGACCACTTAAATAATTATATAATGATGCCAATTATATATACACACCTATAAAATGATTCCATTCCCCTCATACCACAATTCTATTCGGTGGGAAGATATTTGAATGAGGTGGTGAAACTGGTGTGCAGGAAACCTAAAGCAGTTCCTCCGAGAGAAGTGAGGTCAGGCCCAATTTTAACTTTAATATTTAAAATCAGTCACCCAGCCAGAAACTGGTAGAAATGATGATGAACCTGGTGGTTGTGACCAGTCCCAGCTGTAAGATCATTGCTTGCAAAGTGCGGTGCAGGGAGGACTGTGGTAGAGGCCACTCAAGGATTCCTGCACTCCTGCCCCCCGAAACCTCAAGGGAACTTTCTGAACATAATACTTACCATTATCTCATCTGACCACTCTACTGCATTCCACCAGGACTCCGTAGCGGGCTTGACATTGCAGAATCCCTTTAGCATCAAATGTCATCATTGGGCCACAACCTTTAGAATTAAAGTAAACCCTCTCCTGACTTTTCTGAGATCCTTGAACAGCATCAGAAATCAGCAAAGAGAGAATGGGCAAGCATCCTCAGAGTTAAAGGTGAGCTCATTCGATTTTAATCTTTCCCATGCACATGGTGGTGGGGGAATGTAGGGTGAGGGTGCTGCCTTGAGCAACCGATGATTCAGTACCTGTAATAAACATCTCAGATTTTTCCTGACTATCTTTTCCCACTTTACATGAGATGATGTAACAGATTGCTGGTTGATCACTTCATGTCATTTTTGGATCTTGATTCATTATGTTGCCTGTTGCTATCCAGGCTGGGGATCAGCATCAAAACATGACGGCTTGTCAGTGACTGAGCCCTTGTCATGGCCAACACATCCTGGAGTGGGATTTGAACTCGAGGCCTTTTGGCTTAGAGGCAGGAGAGCCACTGAGCCACTGAATCAATCTCTCCTCCTCTTCCGCACCCCCCCCCCCCCAGAAAAACCATGGGATGTATCTTAACTAGGTTATCACCTAGGCAAGATAGGTTGGCAGGTCGCTGGAGCAATGCCCTGCTTATGTGCGGTCTGTACATTCCTGCAACGTGCCACCTGCGCATTGTGTGTCCTCTTGAGGATTGTTGGGTGTAGAATATCCCTGTAATTTACTGTAAAGCTTTTTCAAAGGCTTTCCTGGCATCATCTCAGAAATACAGAGTACCTATCTGCAAATGTCAATCAGCAAAGCATCAAGTGGAATGTTCCCAAGTATGTGCAAAGAATTCTGTAAAATGACAAAAAGCTCAAGTTATTAACTGTAAAAAAAAACATGCATGAGCTAACTGATGTCACTCGTTGTTTTCTTGGCTGCAATATCAGGTAAAGCTCATTCAACATGAGTGTGATGCAATACATCTTACTTTGTGTACTATATTTAAGTTATTTTTCTTCCCTTTACAGTGTTATATAATTCATCCAATCATGCAAAAACTTTGTTCTGATGCTTCTCCTACTTTTGAATTTACTTGGTTTTCTTGATATTTCCGATTTGTACAAGGAGCAGCATGAGCTCCCTTCTGATAAAGCCATATGCAAAAATTGCAGCAGACTTTGTAATCATGAGAGGAGGTTTAGTGCACTATTTCATTGTGAAAGTAATATCGTGGAATAAGTGTTACAAACAGTTAAAATGAATCAGTAGGTGGCATGAGCAATGTGATCACATAGGCTGCCATTTTAGCAACATGCTGTGGTTCTCATAGCCGGGATAAAATGCATGTCCCTGGCTTATGTGATTGATGGGCGGAACCAGGGAGGCAACTTTGGTCATTGCAATCAATTAAGAAACCTCTGCTGGGACGGCCATTGAACTAAGGATGGCGGCCTGTCTCTCCTAGCTGCTGGCCCCATCAGAGGGCTGGCAGGCTTGGTAGCAGCATCGACATGGGGCGCCTCCATAGGGCTGGGAGGATGCTTTGTCAGCCTTTGACCATCCAGAAAGGAAGAACCCCACGCTCCCCGGAAAGCACTGGGAGGTTGCCTCGATGTTCATTCTGATCTCTCCACATGGTGTGATTGGTGGGGGAGAAGGGGAATGGGGAGGGGATGTTGGAGGGGTTTACAATTACCATTAATAGGTGAGTAAATGGGATGAATTGGCCCTCATTCCAATACCTCCCACCACCATTTTACCAGCCCATCTCCAGAGGGTAAAATCCTGGCCACAGTATTTCTGAAAAAGAACTGCATCTAGTTCTATGTTAAGTTCATAATACAGCAGACAACCAAGCTGAACAGACACGACCTAAAAAATGAAATACGAGTGGCAGGGGAGTGTTTGAGATTAGATTAGTGGCTAACATAAAAGAGAACCACAAAGCCTTTTATAAACACACAAGTGGGGAAATGGGACATCAAAGTAAGGATGGGGCCAATTAACAACTTTAAAAAAAAAAAAAAAATTCTTGTGGTGAAACACTCAGGCCTCAGGGATTTAAAAAAAAATCAAATTTAGAGTACCCAATTATTTTCTTTCAAATTAAGGGGCAATTTATCATGGCCAATCCAGCTAGCCTGCACATCTTTTGGATTGTGGGGCTGTACAAATTCCGAACGGACAGTGACCCGGGGCCGGGATCGAACCTGGAACTTCAGCGGCATGAGGCGGTAATGCTAACCACTATGCCATTGTGCCGCCCATAGGCCTCAGGCTTTTTTATCTCAATTTTTCTCTGCATTCCTGACTCCATGCCATTGTAGTCTGACCTTTTTGTGGGTTAGAAAAAATGCAACCGTTTGCAACCCCATTTTAAATGGTGAGTGGAAATCAGGTTTCCCCCTACATACCATGTTCCCCTGGTGGTGCAAGGTTTTGGAAGCCCATTCGAAACAGTTCATGAAGTAAATGGAAAGCCTGCAGAGGAGTCTGGAACATTCCAAAACTTAATTGTAAAGTGCTTACACACCGTCAAGTGCCACTATTATGTGATGTATTTTAATGTAGATGTGTATTTTATTCAGTGACACAATATTGGGATCTGTCTTATAAAGGTAAGTTGACCCATGCATAGATTGACCAGCCTTGTATATTTGTCCACATGCATTGCAGTGTTTTTCCAATGGAGAAAGCACCATAATGCAGTAAACAATGTGACTCAATGTCCTGTCCGCCTATGCTCTCATATCTTCGCTGTGATTAAAATTGCTCTGATTGATTTAAAAATGCTTGTGACACTTGAAAATAATTCACACCTGAAGCAAATCTAACCACCTTCTCCCTTACATTGATTGCCAGGCACTCTGATTTGAAATTGAAATGAACACCTGTTATTTCCTTCCCAGAGAGCAGGCTATTGTTTGGACAGCTATGGCCGTTATCAATGCTTGTCTGAGTTGTAAGTGCTGCAACCCATGTGGTGTAGGTACATCCACTATGCTATGAGGGAAGGAGTTCCAGGATTTTGACCCAGCGGCAGTGAAGGAATGGCGGTATGTTTCCAAGTCAGAATGGTGAGTGGCTTGGACGGGAGCTTCCAGGTGGTGATGCTCCCATGTATTTTCTGCCCTTGTATTTCTAGATGGTAGTGGTCATGGGTTTGGAAGGTACTGCCGAAGGAGCTTTGGTGAGTTCCTGCAGTGCATCTTCTAGGTGGAACACACTGCTGCTACTGTGCATCGGTGGTGGAGGCAGTAAATGTTTGTTAGGGGCTGCCAATCAAGTGGACTTCTTTGTCCTGAATGGTATCAAGCTTCTTGAGTGTAGGAGTTGCACTCATCCAGGAAAGTGGGGTATTCCATCATACTCCTGCCTTGTGCCTTGTAGGTGGTGGATAGGCTTTGGGGCATCAGAAGGTGAGTTACTCACTGCAGGATTCCTAGCCTCTGCCCTGCTTTTGTAACCACAGTATTTATATGGGTTAGTCCAGCTCAATTTCTAGCCAATGGTAACCCCACATGGCTGCCACTGTTCGCTGGCAGTGGAGGGTTTGAATGTTTGTGGAAGGGGAAGCAATCAAGTGCGGTTGCTTTGTCCTACATTGTCGAGTGTCTTGTATTGTTTGAGCTGCACTCATCCAGGCAAGTGGAGAGTATTCCATTACACTCCTGACTTGTGCTTTGTAGATGGTGGACAGGCTCTGGGGGGTCAGGAGGTGAGTTATTCACCGTGGGTGTCCTAGGGCGGGATTCTCCGCCGTTGGGATTCTCTGTTCTGCCGGCTCCCGGGGGTTTCCCGACGGCGTGTGGCTGCCCCACAATGGGCAACCCCACTGAACGGCCAGCATAACGGAGAATTCCACCGCCTGGTCGGGGTAGAAATGTGGCCCCGCGGGGCGGAGAATCCAGCCCCGAGTCTTTGACCTGCCCTGGTAGCCACATTAATGTGGCTAATCTAGTTCAGTTTCTGATCAGTGGTAACCCCCAGGATGTTGATGGAGGTGGCAATTTAATGGCTACTTAAGGAATTTTGCCTGCCCAGCTTCAATTTTTAGGATGGTAGGCAAATGATAGACCAAGTCGCAATTCTTAAAATTGAACACAATTTGATTTCCGCCTGGGGGGGTTCACTCCCTCCCCCGACCTATCCCCGGATAAGCCCCTACAACTCTCCAAGCCTTCCGTACTCACCCTATTTTACCTCTGCCACTTAATTTCCTCCAGTACCCAGCACTTAGTTGCAGGGAGCTAGCTGCAGTGCCTCTTCCAGCCCCTTAACACCGTTCCTGGAAGGGCTGGAGAGCTGCTGACTAATCAAATTGGCTGGAAGCTGTCAAAGGTGGGACTTCTCCCTGTGAAGGATGGTAATCAGCCTTCAGCTAATCAATGCCCCCGCCATCTTGAAAATCCAAGCCAAGGTCTTTTTAGTGGCTGAAGGCATATTTCCTCAAATTCAATAATATATTCAATAATGTATCCTATCGTTCTTTTCACTTATCCAGTAAGGCAGGGAGGTGGGCGCCAAGAGGTTCACGTTTCTGGTCTCAAAAGCCCTGGTGCAGATTCTTGACTGTGTCTACTACTGTTAAAAGAAAGGGCAGCACAGACTTCCGGTGGCTACGATGACGTAGGAAGCCACACATTTGGGAGCTCCCGTTTTAAACTGACTTTTCGGCTCTTTTTAGAGTCCAAAACGGAAATTTTTCGACGTCTCCCGGTGGGGGAAGGTGTGCTGAATGACTTTTCCCGCAGTCCATGACTCGAACTCGGAGTGGAAAGGGGGAAAAAGCGGCAGCAGCTCCCCAGAAAAAACGGGGGAAGGAATCCAAGATGGCAGCCGGAGGAGCTCCAGAGGAGTGGAAACAGTGGGCCCAGGAGCAATTAGCTGCTCTCCTGAGCTGCTTCACAGACTTCAAGGCTGAGGTACTGAGCTCTCTGCAGGAAACAAACAGAAGGCTGTCGGAGATTCAGACCACCCAGGGTGCTGCCATCAAGGAGTTGCAGTCGCAGGCCACTGAACGAGAGGTAGAGGCCGTGGTCCTCGTGAGTAAGGTGGAGGGGCACGAGGCACTCCACAAGAAGTGGCAGGAACGCTTCGAGGAGCTTGATCACCGCATGAGGCGGAAAAACCTGCGGATCTTGGGCCTTGCGAAGGGGCTGGAGGGGTCGGACCTGACAACCTACATGGCTATAATGCTGAACTCGCTAGTGGGGGCCGGGTCTTTCCATCTGCCCTTGGAGCTGGAGGGAGCGCACAGGGTGCTGGCCAGGAGGCCTAAGGAAAATGAACCCCTGCGTGCGGTGCTGGTGAGGTTCCACCGGTTCAGTGATCGGGAGTGTGTGCTGCGCTGGGCCAAGAAGGTGAAGAGCAGCAAGTGGGAGAATGGGGTAGTACGGATCTACTAGGATTGGAGTGCGGAGGTGGCTAAGCGGCGGTCCGGATTTAATCGGACGAAAGAGGTGCTTTACAGGCAAAAGATAAAGTTCGGAATGTTACAGCCCGTGCGCCTGTGGGTAACTTATTCGGACCGGCATTATTATTTCGATTCCCCGGAGGAGGCGTGGGCCTTCGTGTGGACGGAGAAACTGGACTTGAACTAGGGGTTGGGGGTTGCGGGGTCGGTTGTAATATTTTAGTGCTGGATTCTGCTGTTGCTGTGTTCTCTTTTTTTTATTTTTTTTGTTTTTGTACTTTTGCAATTTTGATATGGTTATTTACGGGGGTGTTGTTCTGCTATGTTTTTTTGCTGTGGGGCATTGTTTGAGTTGTGTATCTTGCGGGGAGGGTCGGGGGGGTTTGTTGTATTCTATGTCGGGTTGGGGGTATGGAGTGGGGCTGGTATTTGGGAGCTGCGTCAGAAGGGTGTGGTGGGGCAGTGCGAAAGCGCGGGCTTTCCTCTGGTTTCCCGCGCTGCGGGGCTGGGGGCGGGGATGGTGACTGGGGGAGGCGGGGCCTTAACTGGTTCTTCCCCGCGCTGGAGCGGTGCCTGGAGGAGTGACAGGATGGTGGATGATCCCACTCTGGGAGGGGTCGGGTTATTGGAGGGAGTTTCCGGGGTCAGCAGACGTTAGCTGACCCACGGAAGTACAATGGAGGACGGTTCGCGGCTGGGAGGGTTCCTAGCCTGGGGGGAAGGAAGGGGGGGAAAGGGGAATACCGGGTTGCTGCTGGTAGGGTCAAGAAGGAGCTGGTGGGGGCTGGGGGTCAGAGGTGAGGTGTTGTCGCTGTGGGGACTGGGTCGGGCAAGGGGTGCTGGCCTGGGGCGGGCAGTCGACGGGCTATGGCTAGCCGACGGGGGAGGGGGGCGGGACGCCCTCTGATCCGGTTGGTCACCTGGAATGCGAGAGGGTTGAATGGGCCGGTGAAGCGGTCGAGGGTACTGGCTCATCTGAAGGGGCTAAAGGCAGATGTGGCAATGCTTCAGGAGACCCACCTGAGGGTGGCGGACCAGGTCCGCCTGAGGAAGGGATGGTGGGGCAGGTTTTCCACTCTAGGTTGGATGTGAAGAACCAGGGAGTGGCGATTCTGGTGGGGAAAAATGTGTTGTTTGAGGCATCGGAGGTGGTGGCGGATAAGGGGGGTAGGTAGGTTATGGTTAGGGGCAGGCTACAAGGAGAGAAGGTGGTACTGGCTGTGTGTATGCCCCAAATTGGGACGATGCGGGCTTTATGAGGCGTATGTTGGGCGTATCTGGAGGCGGGAGGTCTGATCATGGGGGGGGGGGGGGGGACTTTAATATGGTGTTGGATCCTTCACTGGATCGGTCCAGCTCTAGGACGGGTAGGAGGCCGGCGGCGGCCAAGGTACTGAGAGGGTTTATGGAACAGATGGGTGGGGTGGATCCATGGAGGTTTGTGAGGCCGAGGGCACGCGAGTACTCCTCCTTCTCCCACGTACATAGGGTCTACTCTCGGATAGATTTCTTCGTGGTGAGTAGAGGACTGATTCCGAGAGTGGAGGAGGCCGAGTATTCGGCCATTGCAATCTCCGACCACGCTCCGCATTGGATAGTGTTGGAGATGGGGGAGATGCGGGACCAGCGCCCATTGTTGCGGTTGGATGTGGGGTTGTTGGCAGAGGAGGAGGTGTGTAGGAGGGTCCGGGCAAGTATTGAGGGGTACCTCGAGGTGAATGATATGGGGGAGGTTCAGGTGGGGATGGTCTGGGAAGCCTTGAAGGCAGTGATTCGTGGGGAGCTGATATCCATCCGGGCACATAGGGAGAGGAGTGAGAGGGATAGACTGGTGGGAAAGATGCTGGAGGTGGACAGGAGGTATGCAGAGGCACCAGAGGAGGGACTGTTGGGGGAGAGGCGCAGCCTGCAGGCTAAATTTGATTTGCTGACCACTAGAAAGGCGAAGGCACAAGGGGCAGTGTACGAACATGGTGAAAAGGCGAGTAGGATGCTGGCTCATCAGCTCCGCAAGCGGGATGCGGCTAAGGAAATTGCTGGAGTGAGAGACAAGAGTGGGAATGTGGTGCGGAAAGGGGTAGAGGTGAATGAGGTCTTCAAGGACTTTTACGGGGAACTGTACCGGTCGGAGCCAACGGGGGAGAGGAGGGGAATGGAGAGGTTCCTTCACGGGCTTTCTTTCCCGAAGGTGCAGGAGGAGAAGGTGGAGGGGATGGGTGCGTCGATTGAGCTGGAGGAGCTAGTTAAGGGGTTCAGGCAGATGCAGTCAGGGAAGGCGCCGGGGTCGGATGGGTTCCCGGTGGAATTTTATAAAAAGTTCGTGGACCTAGTGGGCCCCTTGCTGGTGCGGACACTTAATGAAGCGTGGGAAGGGGGGACTTTGCCCCCGACGATGTCACGGGCGCTGATCTCGTTAATTTTAAAGAGGGACAAGGACCCCCAGCAGTGTGGTTCATACAGGCCCATATCTCTCCTCAACGTGGATGCTAAGGTGCTGGTAAAAATCCTGGCCACCAGGATAGAGGACTGTGTGCCAGGGGTTGTGCACGAGGACCAGACAGGTTTTGTGAAGGGAAGGCAGCTGAACACGAATGTGCGGAGATTGTTGAATGTCATCATGATGCCGGCAATTGAGGGGGAGGCAGAGATAGTGGTGTCGCTGGATGCGGAGAAGGCCTTCGATAGAGTGGAGTGGGGGTACCTATGGGAGGTGTTGGGGAGGTTTGGATTTGGTGAAGGGTTCATTAGATGGGTAAGGCTGCTATATGAGGCCCCGATGGCGTGCGTGGCCACGAATAGGAGGAGGTCGGAGTACTTCCGGCTTTACCGAGGGACCAGGCAGGGTTGCCCCCTGTCCCCCTTGTTGTTTGCACTGGCAATCAAGCCGCTGGCGATGGCGTTGAGGGATTCAGAGAGGTGGAGAGGCTTGGTGCGAGGTGGAGAGGAACATAGGGTGTTGTTGTATGCCGACGACCTGTTACTGTATGTGGCGGACCCGGTGGGAGGGATGCCAGGGGTGATGGAGTTGCTAGCTGAGTTCGGGACCTTTTCAGGTTATAAATTAAATTTAGGGAAGAGTGAGGTGTTTGTGGTGCACCCTGGAGACCAGGAGGAAGGAATTGGTAGGTTCCCGCTTAGGCGGGCAGGGGAGAGCTTTAGGTACCTGGGGGTGCAGGTGGCCAGGGACTGGGGGACTCTTCACAAGCATAATTTCACCAGACTTGTAGATCAGATGGTGGAGGAGTTCAAGAGGTGGGACATGCTGCCATTATCGTTGGCGGGGAGGGTACAGTCCATCAAAATGACGGTGCTTCCGAGGTTCTTATTCCTCTTTCAGTGCCTGCCCATCTTTATCCTCAGGGCCTTCTTTAGGAGAGTGACTAGCAGTATTTTGAGCTTTGTGTGGGCGCATGGGACTCCGAGAGTGAAGAGGCTGTTCCTGGAGCGAGGGAGGGATAGAGGCGGGCTGGCGCTGCCCAACCTTCTGGGGTACTATTGGGCGGCCAATGTGTCAATGGTGCGTAAATGGGTGATGGAGGGGGGAGGGGCGGCGTGGAAAAGAATGGAGATGGCGTCATGTAGAGGTACGAGCCTGGGTGCCATGGTAACGGCGTCGTCGGGAACTCTGCGCGTTGGGGTGGGGGGGGGGGGGGTTGTTGAGTGGGAGGCTCCGTCCCTGGGGATGCTTCCGATGGGGTCTGGCCCGCGATCAGAGCCCACCGATCGGCGGGCCGGCCTCCCCCAGGCCTACTTCGTTGCATGTCTGGCCTCAGAACCCCTGCGCCATGTTGCTTCGGGGCCGGCGCGTTCCATAAAGCCACCGCGCATATGCAGGTTGGCATGTCGCCACTGTGCATGCGGGGTTTGGCGCCGCCCCCAGTGCGCGCCAGGAAGTGAGGCTGGAACAGCGTGGGGGGCCAGAATCGCTTGTGCCCACGCCCGTTTCGCGCTGTCACAAAATGTGACGCCGTTCACGACACGCGGACACTCTGTCCCGCGATCAGAGAATCACGCCCCCGCTGGGGTGCGCTGCCACCGGGAAAGGTGAATATCAATGACCACAGAATTTCGGCCACTGGGTGCCATTTTGATCTCGTTGGGCGGGTTTCTCTGACCCTGGGCCGGGTTGGAGAATGGCCGGGGAGGGTGGGGAGCGCAATTCACGCGACGCCGCTCCGATGCTTGTCTGTAGATTCTCCAGTCATCGGAGAGTCGGCGCCATTGGCACCGGCGCGGTCGGCGATTCTCCGTGCGGGATGGGCGTTGTGGCTGCCAAGATAGGCTGAGTCCCACCTATCACTGAGTTCACCTGTGATCCTACCCGGCGGGACCTCGGTGTACATCCTGAGGCTAAATGTTGACGCCGTCGTAAACGCCATCGTGTTTTATGACAGCGTCAACAGGCCCCCAGGAGCAGCGATCCTGCACTCTGCAGGGGGGTTGCACCGCCGACGCCGATTCTCCGATCACCGGAGAATCAGCGGACCGGCGTCGGATCGGCATTGCTGCATCACACCACCACCCCCCGGCGATTCTACGACCTGGCCCAGGGTCAGAGAATCCCCCCCATAGTTGTTTTATAAGGAATGGCGAGAAGGTTCGCTGGCTGAAATGCTTACTCTATGAAGAAAGATTGTACAGGTTGGGCCTATACCCAGAGGATGTTTCCACTTGTGAGGGAGACTAGAATTAGAGAACATAGTTCAAGAATATAGTGGTCTCCCTTTTAAGACTGAGAGGAGGATCATTTGTTTCTCTCAGAGGGCAATTGGTATGTGAAATTCTCTTCCCCAGAGAACAGTGGTGGCTCGGTCAATGGATGTGGTTTTTGACAGACAAGGGAACCATGGACTGTAGGGGAAGACAGGAAAGTGGAGTTGAGACTAGAACCAGATTGGCCATGATCTTATTTAATGGCGGAGCAGGCTTGAAGGGCTGAGTGGCCTACTCCTGTTCCTAATTCCTATATTCCTAATTTGTGTGTTCTTGTGTTAACTCTGCCTCACCATTGCCTCATCTGGTTTGGATCATCAATTCACAGATGCAGTGTGATCTCTGAAAATACAAAAAGGGGACGTTTAGTACTCAATCTGGTTAGCAGCTTGGTGATGCTTCGGCAAAACCTATTAGTTTCAAGACGCAAACCTGCCTCCAATCTGTCATGAATGTACAGAACCATATTTTATACTTTATTGTCTCATTCTGCCCAGGGCAGGTCTTGAAAAGCAAGGACTGAAGCTGCAAAGGGAATTAAGTTGAGCTGAACCTGATGTAAATAAGGAATCTTCATGCATTTTCTGTTAACCGCCAGCAACACATGAAGTGTTACAATGTATTTTACGATCTATGTGTATTTTAAGATGCATGTAAGATGAGTTATAAACTTAGAAATTAACTTAATGAAAAAGGTAGTTAGCGATTTTTTTTTTTCCCCCCCTGTCTTACTGAATGATTCATTTTCAAAATTCCAATGTTGCTGTAAAATGCATTTTGCATTGAGTTGTCCTCTCTCTCAAGAATAATTGCTTTAGATGTGGGTGGAGGTGACAGTAGAAGAGAATTTTAAGAATATATTGCTGCATATATAAAGACTTCAGATTTATTTACGACATGAAAAGCAATCTGCACTGGAATTTTATGATGCTTTATATGATGTTCTGCTGCCTAAAGCTTTTAAAAATGACTAGAACAACATTTAAAACACCATTATCTCTACATTTATTGTTGTACACTGACT
The DNA here is from genome assembly GCF_902713615.1 of Scyliorhinus canicula. Taxonomy (NCBI): domain Eukaryota; kingdom Metazoa; phylum Chordata; class Chondrichthyes; order Carcharhiniformes; family Scyliorhinidae; genus Scyliorhinus; species Scyliorhinus canicula. Next base: position 89,471,828 of record NC_052152.1, on the reverse strand, counting down.
ATGTTTGTAATTTTGTCAGTCTTTTATAATTTTATTTTCCTTCCCCTCAGCCAGGCACCTTTGCACCTTACATTAATGATTTCTCACTAAGTTACTGAATAGTAACATTTTCAATAATTTTCATAATAGTAATATTTTAATAATGTGATTTGTGTTGTAAATCTGTACAAATATTGTAACCAAAATCTCTAGAAAGATTAACAGTAGATAACAGTGACTACTGCTTGCTTCACTGGAAACCACAACACAATCAACTACCTCGCATTGAATACCACATATTGTAAAAATGTAAATGTCGACACAGTCCCAGAGGACCATAGGTTGCTCTCCACTTCTTGAGACAGAGCTGACTATTGGTGATTTAACCTGCGGGTCACCACACCTTGGGCAAGTTTGAGAAGGTGGGGCTTTCATGAATAACCATCGGCGGTATGGGAATTGAACCTGTGCTGTTGGGGCCACTCCACAACACAAACCAGCCATCCAGCTAACTGACGCTGTAAACAGCATGTACACATTGGTCCCAATTTTAATTGTGGGCTACTTTTGTGCAGATGAACAACGGTTGAGCTCCACTACTCCAAAGTAAGGTGATAATTTAACTCCTATCAGTTGATTTCCACCTGTTCTAAACAGGAAGTAATTGAGAAGCAGCAAAAGAAAAATCCCGCAGGCCAGAGGCTACTCAACAACAACAGGCAAGTGGCAGTTGGACTGCGAGGCTGATGTCCCTTTGAATTTTGTTTTGACTTTGTAGATTTGTTTTTTAAAGTGCATGGCCCCTTTAAATTCTTTTGTGAAGTCACACATGCATGTTAACTTAGATGGAGCAGTTTGTGCATGACCTACGCCGGGACCTATAGCAAGGGCTACAATGTTGGAAAGGATGAACGGGATTGTCGTAGATATAATGATTCTTTTAGGGACTGTTAATGTTTAAAGATAAATCTAAACACCAGATAATAAACCAATAGTTATATGGCACATGATTTATATTGCTAAACAACAAGAAACTTTGTTTTATATCAAACAATTAAATCAAGTGAGTATTATAACAACATTATAGATTTTAATAACGTATGCTATTAACTCAGTTTTACTTTGTACATCCCTTCCCAAAACAAATTTGCTTATACGTAAGAACAATCTTGAAAGTTAATTCACTTCACATAGTATAACAACATTATAGTTAATACCCAGACTTTGTGGCACCCTAGAGATAGTGTGGGACTTGGTTCGATTGGTTGGCTGGTGGCCAATGAATTGGCCAAAAGACTGTATTCTGCCCAGTAAGAGGTGATGATTGAATCCTGTCTGAGTAGGATGATTTCCAGGGACAAGGACCTGCTTCTACAATGAAACTATTGCAGGCTACAGAGACCTGGATCTGAAAGCTTACTTTAATGGAGGGTTGGCTTAAAAGAAATGATCTAAAACAAATACACTTTTTGCTTTTACTTATTATTTTCACCCCTTTCCACCCCTCTCTGTTTGTCTATATGTGTGTGTAGAGGGTGGGGGGGGGGGGCATGTTAAAGTAGGGGATTATGAATTAGATGATAGTTAACCAATTGTATTTGCTGCATATTTTATTATATTTCCTGGTTTAGCTCAGTGGGCTAGACAGCTGGTTTGTGATGCAGAACATGGCCAGTAGTGCGGGTTCAATTCCCATACCAGCTAAGAATTCTAAATTCTCTCTCTGTGTGCCAGAACACCGGAATGTGGTGACTAGGGGCTTTTCACAGTAACTTCATTGCAGTGTTAATGTAAGCCTACTTTTGACAATAAAGATTATTTATTTCTTAATCATTTCAGTTTAAATTTACAAACCTGTTGACTGTAATTATTGGGCAACCAAGGGCCAACGACCGTTTTTTTTTCTAAGAATTATTTGTTAATTCAATTGTGTTGTGACTCTGGGTTAAAGGGTGCTGAAATTGACCGTGCCCTGGCCCAGGTTGTAGTAACAAACAACATGCAGAATTTAAATACTTTACTGAAGTAAGGACAGGCCTTCTGACTTCACCACAAGCTTAACAATAAGTTATCCAATGTTCAAGTGTTTACACTCCCTCTGACCTAATGAGATAAATATGGGTTTGCTTTTAAGTGTAATTAACTTCATACACATTTGAGCTGCATTTACATCAGTTACTACTGGTTTCCCAACCAGTTGCACCTACTTATCTGCAGTTAAAACTTAAATTCCTGAAACTAAAACTTACACTCTAAAATATATGAATGGTGAACTAAATGTTTACCAAAGGGGAGGCCTGTATTTTCCTTGCTGAGCCTGAAAAAGCGCACTCTATATCTTCCTGTACCTACCAGGAAAGTAAAGAAAACATTTTGTAAGAACTTACCTTTTGGGGATTCTTCTTGACCACCCTCCCCCTTTCCCCCCGAAAGCAGTCATCCAGCCAACTGAGCTAACTCACTCCCCACACATTGTAGATACACATGAACACACACATGAGGAGCAAGAGCAGGCCACTTAGCCCTTTCAGCCTGCTCCAGCATTCAATAAAATCCTGACAGATTAATCTCAGCCCACATTCCTGTCTACCCCTATAACCTTAACTTCCTTGTTTATCAAGAATCTATATACATCTGCATAAAAATGTTCAAATATTCTGCCACCACTGCCTTTTGAAGAAGAGAGTTCCAAAGACTCCCGACCCTCTGAGAGAAAACATTTCTCTTCAACTGTCTTAAATGGGCGATTGCTAATATTTAAACAGTGACCCCCAGTTCTAGATTCTCCCACAAGAGGAGACATCCTTTCCACATGCACCCTGTCAAGTCCCATCAGAATCTTGTATGTTTCAATTTGGCCACCTGTACTCATATAAACTCTGGTGCTTCTAAACTCCAGTGCTTATTGAGAATCAAAGGAGAAATCCCTTGCTTGAGCTTTTTCACTGTTTATATCCTCTGCATCAAGCAAAGGAGGAATTGATGGAAGAGAAACCAAAACCAGTGGTAATTCTGTTCATTACTCTCATTTATACCTTCCAAAGCTTGATGGTGAAACAGAAGTCAGATACTTGGGATAACTGGATTGCTTTTCCTTGTGCCGATTCACTCTGGTCCCTGACACGACAGCTGAGATTGGGAACTTGCTTCATGGTAAAGCACGTGACATCACCACCCAGCTGCTCAGAACGTTATTGTTAGTTGCCCATCAGACGGTTGTGATGAGTTGCCTTCTTGAAACGCTGCAGTCCTTGAGAGGTAGGTACACCCACTGTGCTATTAGGGTGGGAGTTCCAGGATATTCCCCCAGCGACAGTGAAGGAGCGGTAACACATTCCCAAGTCAGGGTGGTGAGTGACTTGGAGGGGCACTCCAGGTGGTGGAGTTCCCAGGTACCTGCTGCTCTTGTCCTTCTAGATAGTAGTGGTTGTGGGTTTGGAAGTACTGTCTAAGGAACCATGGCAAGTTACTGCAGTGCATCTTCGAGATGGAACATACGGCTGCCACTGTTCGTCAATGGTTTGATTGTTTGTGGAAGGGGTAGCAATCAAGAGGATTGTTTTGTCCTAGATAATCTTTATTGTCACAAGTAGGCTAACATTAAATCTGCAATGAAGGTACTGTGAAAAGCCCTGATTGCCACATTCCAGCGCCTGTTCGGGTACACACGGAGAATTCAGAATGTCCAAATTACCTGACAGCACGTCTTATGGGACTTGTGGGTGGAAACCGGAGCACCCAGAGGAAACCCAAGCAGATTCAGGGAGAACGTGCAGACTCCGCTCAGACAGTAACCCAGGCCGGGAATCGAACCTGGGACCCTGGCTTTGTGAAGCAACCATGCTAGCTACTGTGCCGCCCTACTTTGAACATGTACGTTGCAGATGTACAAAAGTGTTAAACGTTTATGAATCATTGGTTGGCTTTCAGCTGGAGTGCCATACACAATTCTGGGCATTACATTTTAGGAAATGCCTTGGAGAGGGTAAGAATTTCTCGAATAGTATCAGTGATGAGGGACTGAGTTATGTGGAAAGATTGGAGAAGCTGCAATTTTCTTCTTGGGGCGATTTAATAGATATGCTTAAAATTGCGAAGGATTCAGACAGAGTTCATACCCTTTGTAAGGAGAAACTGTTTTCTGTGGCAGAAGGGGAGGCCACAAAGCACTCAGATTTAAGGAAATTACCAAAAGAACCAGGGTGAGTGAGATGAAGATAATTATTTTAATCAGTGCTTTGTTATGATCTGGAATGCATAGCCTGAAAGGGCAGTGAAAGCAGATTGAGTGAAAACTTTCAAATAGGAGCTGGAAGTACCTGAAGTGGAAAGAATTGTGGGACTGTGGGGAAGAACAGGATAGTGCATCTAATTGGTTAGATCTCAGATAGCCAAATAGGTCAAATGACTTGCTACACACGATGATCATAGAACATAGAACATAGAACGATACAGCGCAGTACAGGCCCTTCGGCCCTCGATGTTGCACCGACATGGAAAAAAAACTAAAGGCCATCTAACCTACACTATGCCCTTATCATCCATATGCTTATCCAATAAACTTTTAAATGCCCTCAATGTTGGCGAGTTCACTACTTAGAACAGTACAGCACAGAACAGGCCCTTCGGCCCTCAATGTTGTGCCGAGCCATGATCACCCTACTCAAACCCACGTATCCACCATATACCCGTAACCCAACAACCTCCCCCTTAACCCTACTTTTATTAGGACACTACGGGCAATTTAGCATGGCCAATCCACCTAACCCGCACATCTTTGGACTGTGGGAGGAAACCGGAGCACCCGGAGGAAACCCACGCACACAAGGGGAGGACGTGCAGACTCCACACAGACAGTGACCCAGCCGGGAATCGAACCTGGGACCCTGGAGCTGTGAAGCATTTATGCTAACCACCATGCTACCCTGCTGCCCCATGCTGCCCCATACTGTTGCAGGTAGGGCATTCCACGGCCTCACCACTCTTTGCGTAAAAAACCCACCTCTGACCTCTGTCCTATATCTATTACCCCTCAATTTAAGGCTATGTCCCCTCGTGCTAGCCACCTCCATCCGCGGGAGAAGGCTCTCGCTGTCCACCCTATCTAACCCTCTGATCATTTTGTATGCCTCTATTAAGTCACCTCTTAACCTTCTTCTCTCTAACGAAAACAACCTCAAGTCCATCAGCCTTTCCTCGTAAGATTTTCCCTCCATACCAGGCAACATCCTGGTAAATCTCCTCTGCACCCGTTCCAAAGCTTCCAGGTCCTTCCTATAATGAGGCGACCAGAACTGTACGCAATACTCCAAATGCGGCCGTACTAGAGTTTTGTACAACTGCAACATGACCTCATGGCTCCGGAACTCAATCCCTCTACCAATAAAGGCCAACACACCATAGGCCTTCTTCACAACCCTATCAAGCTGGGTGGCAACTTTCAGGGATCTATGTACATGGACACCGAGATCCCTCTGCTCATCCACCCTACCAAGAATTTTACCATTAGCCAAATATTCCGCATTCCTGTTATTCTTTCCAAAGTGAATCACCTCACACTTCTCCACATTAAACTCCATTTGCCACCTCTCAGCCCAGCTCTGCAGCTTATCTATGTCCCTCTGTAACCTGCAACATCCTTCCGCACTGTCTACAACTCCACCGACTTTAGTGTCGTCTGCAAATTTACTCACCCATCCTTCTGCGCCCTCCTCTAGGTCATTTATAAAATGACAAACAGCAACGGCCCCAGAACAGATCCTTGTGGTACGCCACTCGTAACTGAACTCCATTCTGAACATTTGCCATCAACTTCCACTCTCTGTCTTCTTTCAACTAGCCAATTTCTGATCCACATCTCTAAATCACCCTCAATCCCCAGCCTCCGTATTTTCTGCAATAGCCGACCATGGGGAACCTTATCAAACGCTTTACTGAAATCCATATACACCACATCAACTGCTCTACCCTCGTCTACCTGTTCTGTCACCTTCTCAAAGAACTCGATAAGGTTTGTGAGGCATGACCTACCCTTCACAAAACCATGCTGACTTTCCCTAATCATATTATTCCTATCTAGATGATTATAAATCGTATCTTTTATAATCCTCTCCAAGACTTTACACACCACAGACGTTAGGCTCACCGGCCTATAGTTACCGGGGTTATCTTTACTCCCCTTCTTAAACAAAGGGACCACATTTGCTATCCTCCAGTCCTCTGGCACTATTCCTGTAGCCAATGATGACCTAAAAATCAAAGCCAAAGGCTCAGCAATCTCTTCCCTGGCTTCCCAGAGAATCCTAGGATAAATCCCATCAGGCCCCGGGGACTTATCTATTTTCACCTTGTCCAGAATTGCCAACACATCTTCCATACGCACCTCAATGCCATCTATTCTAATAGCCTGGGTCTCAGCATTCTCCTCCACAATATTATCTTTTTCTTGAGTGAATACTGACGAAAAGTATTCATTTAGTATCTCGCTTATCTCCTCAGCCTCCACACACAACTTCCCAACACTGTCCTTGACTGGCCCTACTCTTACCCTAGTCATTCTTTTATTCCTGACATACCTATAGAAAGCTTTTGGGTTTTCCTTGATAAGCTCTATGAACCCTTGCACCACCACTTTGTCTGAACATGTCTTAAATTAGTTCCAGTTCCGTCTGGCTCTGCATTATATCACTTTGACACAATGTTGTTAGACACGAGATCCCAGCTCTAAGTTCTTCTCAAAGTTGTTGCATTCTATTTTCCTCATAGTGCAGGTGGGCAAATGGTGGTGCTGGGGTGAGAGGGGTGAGGAGGTAGTTGGGGGTGGTGAGGGCAGGAAATAGTGCAGGAGGGGACTAATGGGTGGATTTGGATTTCATTTGGTTCGGAGATTATAGTGCTAAATATATGAAACTGGCACCGAATAAACCTCAAACTTTTCAGTTTTAATGGAAATTAAATGATGGGAGGCAACCAGTCTGCTTTTAGAGGAAGATTATTCATTGAAATTTTTAAAGGATTTCTAATTTTAATCCAAGCTCACCAGATTCCTGTACCTCGGGAAACCCAGCTGATAAAATGAAGTGAAAAGGGGGCAATTTAGCGGCCTCTTGGTGCCCGATTTGGTGTCAGGACGGGGCCACCGAATCTTTCAAGAGGACTCTCGTGAGATTCCTGCTGCTCGAAATGCGCGATTTAGATTTAGTTCTTGCTGCGCGAGATCCATATCTGCACATAATGGCTCGTTTAAATATGCACTCATCCAATTCACCCTGGGCCCAGGATTCAACAACCGTGCAGGGGAGACCTTGCAAGGGCACAGTCTAGTACTGGTCCACGCAAACGTGGACAAGCCGCAGCAACACCTGGGTGTTTTCCAGGCTATTGGATACCCCTAGATGGTTGGGGCAGGGCAGGGTGGCACTCTCCCTGATATGCGGGTGCCTTGACATCACCACCCTGGCACTGCCAGGGTGCTTGAGGTACTTCCAGAGTGCCAAGCTGGCAGTTCCAGGGTGCCCCAGTGGCAAATTGCTACTGCCAGGAATCAGGTCCCAGGGGTTTAGGGGCTAGGGGGTGGGTGTGAGGTAAAGGAGTTCCCGGCGAGCTCCCATAGGTTGGGAGGGGGGGGAGGGGGTGCGGTCACAAAAGTAGGGTGGGAGCTGAAGTAGGGGTTGGGAGAGATCTAGGCAGCAATAAAAATGGCACCCTGATCTCCGAGGATCCTTTCCTGCTGGCTAGCTTCAAATCGCTCTAAGTTTGACCTCAGCGATGAGAAACTCCCTGAGGCCAAAACAGACAGCAAAGTTCTGTTGTATAGTGGAGTGTTTTTCGGCCCCGCAGGCGCTGAGAAACACCCCGCAAAAGGAGCCAGTCAGTGGACTTTACCTCAAGTCTGCTCAGTCATGCTCAAGGTCTGCAAGCGCACTGTTTTTGGACCGGTAGGAACAGTAGTATTTCCTCCAAGTCCAACATGCTGACAGGTAAACTATCCCACTCCCCATAGCGAATTTTTCCCTACCAGCACCCCCCATCCCTCCCTTCCCTGATTGCAGATCCTGGGCTCCCACCTACCCTGAGGTCCATCCCCCCATCTAATCTCTGATCCAACCACATACCACCGCCACCTTTGGTGCAAAAAATATTTTTTTTAAATAACTAAGCATGATATGGAATTAACCATTTGGGGAAATCTTGCCCCTACGTTTCTCGACCTCCACCCTTGACTTGAAATGTTGCTGTGGTAAATGTCAGGCTTCTTTCTCTTGATGTTGTTTATTGACACCAAGCAGTTACCCTTGTTGTTTTACACAATCCCTTCAGAGGGAAGGATGCACTTCACACTATTTCTTTGAGGTTAACATGATTATCAGAGACCTGAATTCATTTTTCTCTTCAAACTGAGATAAATTGTGCAATGTTGTCTGCACAAAGATTCCTTTCACACCTAGTCAGTGTAGCTTGGTAGCTCATGCAGGTTAACAAAAAGAGTTAAAAAAACAAATTAATTGATTACTTTAGCTTGTATAGCTTAGTCTTTTGTAAAAAGGAGCATACCACGAGTGCAAGCTCCCCTGCAATGATAGCAGGGGAGCCTGCACTTGTGGTATGCTCCTCCTGTGCTATATGGCAAACCATGGAAGCTCCAACTGTCCCTGGTGGCCACTTCTACAGGAAGTGTTTCCAACTGTAGCTACTGACTAACCGCATTTCAGAGCTGAAGTTGAAGGTGGATTCACTGTGGAGCATCCGCAATGCTGAGCAGGTGATGGATAGCACATTCAGTGAGGTGGTCACACCGCAGATCAGGATTGAACAGGTAGAGAGGGCATTGGTGACCACCTGGAAGAATAGAGGTAGGCAGGTAGTGCAGGAGTCCCTTGTTGCATCCCCCTTTCTAACAGATAGGATACTATTGGGTGGGATGACTGTACAGAGGAAAAGTGTGGCAGCCAACTTAATGGCACCATGGGTGGATTTGCTGCACAAGAGCGGGGGGGGGGGGGGGGGGGGGGGGGGGGGGGGGGGGGGGGGGGTGGGATGGCAGAGCAATAGTGATAGGAGATTCAATTGTTAGGGGAACAGATAGGCGCTATTGGGGCTATCAACATGATTCTAGGATGGTGTGTTGCCTCCCTGGTGCCAGGGTCGGGATGTCACTGAATGGCTGCAGGACATACTGAAAGGGGAGGGTGAAAAGACAGAGGTCGTGGTACATGTTGGGACCAATGACATGGATAGAAAGAGGGGTGATGTCGTGCATCAGGAATTCAGGGAGCTAGGCTATAGACTAAAAAGCAGGACCTCTCGGATTGTAATATCTGCATTACTCCCAGTGCCACGTGCTAGCGAGTTTGGAAATAGGAGAATAGCGTAGATGAATGCGCGGCTTAAGGAGGAAGGGTTTTAGATTCCTGGACCACTGGAACCGTTTCTGGGGAAGCTGGGACCTATACAAGTGGGATGGTCTACATCTGAACCAGAGAGGGACTAACATCCTTCCTGGTGGGTTTGCTAGAGGTTTTGGGAGGTGTTTAACCTAATTTGGCAGCAGGAGGGGACGCAGACTGTTAGCAGAATAGGGACACAGTGCATCACAGAAAAACAATTGGTAATACAGTGGTAGTAAGTTTCAGGAGAGTAAAACCAGGTTGAATGGCCTCTACTTTAATACCCGGTGTATTACAGGTAAAACGGATGATTTATGAGGCGAGGGTTGACACATGGAATTATGATATAGTAGCCATCATGGAGATGTTTGAAGGAGGGGCAGGATTGGCAGCTTAACATCCCGGGATACAGAATCTTCAGGCGGGACAGGGGAGGGAGCAAAAAAGGGGGAGGTATTGCACCATTACTAAAGGAGTCAATTACTGCCTTAAGGGGAGATGATATCTTGGGGATGGAGTTAAATGAAGCTTTGTAAGTAGAGCTCAGGAATAAAAATGGATAGCCACATTGCTAGGTGTTTAATATAGACCTACAGACAGTCAGTGAGAAATCGAGGAGCAAATATGTACACAATTTGCAGAAGTGTGTAAAAATAATAATGGGGTAATTATAGTGGGTGATTTCAACTTTCCCAACAATAACTGGGATAATCATTATGTTAAGGGCTTAGATGGAGCAGAGTTTGTGAAATATATACAAGAGAACATTTTAGCTCAACATGTGGAGGGTCCAACAAGCGATGGTGCAGTGTTGGATCTAATTCTGGGGAATAAAGCCAGACAGGTGGGGGAGCATTTTAGTGACAGCGACTACAACATGGTGCAATTTAAGTTTATTATAGACAAGGAAATAGACTAATTGCAGAAAATGATCGTGGTTTGGGGGAGAGCAAACTTTAGTAAAATAAGGCAGGATCTGGCCAAGGTAGATTGGAACAGGTTGGGGAGATCTACAGAAGAGCAGTGGGGAGTTTTCAAAGGGTAAATGGGGAGGGTACAGGCCCAACATGTTTCCTCCAGGGTAATAGAAACAAATAACAAGCCCAGAGAACCATGGATGACCAGAGATATTCAGGATACAATGAGAATGAAGAGAGAGGTTTTTAATAAGTACAAGGGGAGCAAATCAACTGAGGCATTAGTGGAGTACAGAAAGTGCAAGATGCAGCTTTAAAAAGCAATTAGAAGAGCAAAGAGAGATATGAGAAATCTCTAGCTGGTAAAAGAAGGAAAAATCCCAAGGTATTCTATAAGTATATCAAGGGGGAAAGGATAACTAGGGAAAAAGTGGGTCCCAAGGGGGAAATCTGGGTGGAGCCAGAGGACATTGGTAGGGTGTTAAATTAATATTTCACATCTGTCTCCACCCAAGAGAATGAGGAGACAGATACGGAACTCTGGGAGAGAGACTGTGAGGTTATTGAGCAAGTTGTCTGTAGAGAGGGACAAGGTATTGGAGGTGTTGGCAGGCTTAAAAGTGGAGAAATCTCCAGCTCTGGACAAATTATGTCCCAGGTTGCTGGAGGAGGTGAGAGAAGAGATTGTGACAGCCCTGATCCAAATTATTAATTCTTCTCTGGCCATGGGAGCGGTGTGAGAGGACTGGAGAACCATGGATGTGGTCCCTCTATTTCAGAAAAGCTGTAAGGATAAGCCAGGGAACTGCAGGCTGGTGAACCTCATGTCAGTGGTGGGGAAACTAATGGAGACAATTCTGAAGGAGATAATCTATCTCCACTTGGAGAGGCAGGGTTTGATCAGGAATAGTCAGCATGGCTTTGTCAGAGGGCATTCATGCCGAACAAATTTGATTGAATTATTTGAGCTCAGGACTGAATTATTTGAGCTCAGGACTAAGTGTGGAGATGAGGGTACTGCAGTTGATGTATGGATTTCAGCAAAGCATTTGGCAAGGCCCCACAAGGAGAGAGGGAGGGAGGGAAGGAGAGAGGGAGGGAGGGGAAGGAGAGAGGGAGGAAGGGAGGTCTATATTAAACCTTTATTTGCCTATAAAGAAGGCAAATGGACATGGGATACAGGGGAACTTGATAAAGTGGATTCAAAGCTGGCTGAGCTGTAGGAAACAGAGGTTGATGACAGATAGCTGCTTTAGTGACTGAAACCCAGTGTCCAGTGGCATACCACAGGGATCTTCTGGGTCCTCTGTTATTCGTCATTTATATAAATGACTTGGATGACTGTTTGGGGGGTAGGATCAGTAAGTTTGCGGTTGACACAAAGTTAGGCCGGGTGGTTAACAGTGAGGCTGAGAGTCTTGGGGCGCGATTCTCCGTCCCCCCCACGCCGGTTGGGAGAATAGCAGGAGGGCCTCCCGACAATTTTTGCGCCCTCCTGCTATTCTCCTCCCCCCCCCCCCCCCCTCGCCCGACCCACGTCACTAATCGCCGCTCGCCGTTGTTTATGACGAGCGGTGATTCTCCGCGGCCGATGGGCCGAGCGGCCGGGCCTTTACGCCCGTTTTTTCACGGCAGCAAACACACCTGCTTGCTGCCGTCGTAAAAACGGGCGCTGGATGCCCGTTTGGGGCGGGAGCACCACCGTTGTGCTCGGGAGGGGACAGGCCCGCGATCGGTGCCCACCGATCGTCGGGCCTGCGTCCAAAAGGGACGCACTCTTTCCCCTCCGCCGCCCGACAAGATCAAGCCGTCACATCTTGTCGGGCGGCGGTGGAGAAATGCGGAACCGCACATGCGCGGGTTCTGTCAATGGCGTGATGACGTCACCCGCGCATGCGCGGGTTGGAGCCGGCTCCAGCCTGCGCACGCGCGGCTGACGTCATACAGACGCCAGCCGCGCGTCATCTTGGCGCGCAGCCTTAACGACGGTCGTTAAGGCTGCGCGTCATCTTGGCGCGCAGCCTTAACGACGGTCGTTAAGACCGCAACGCCGTGATTCCCGAGGTCCCGCTCCTATCCCGATGGGGGGGAGAATCAGGTCCCGGGAACGGGCGTGAAGGCTGCCGTGAAACACGGACAGTTTCACGGCAGCCTTTACGACTCTCCGCATTTGCGGAGAATCTCGCCCTTGGATTACAGGACGATATAGACAGGATGGTCAAATGGGTAGAAAAGTGGCAGATGGATTTAATCCTGAAAGTGTGAGGTGTTAGACTTCGGAAGGAGCAATTTGACAAGGAAATATTCAATGAATGGCACCACACTGGGAAGCCCTGAGGAACAAAGAGACCTTGGAATGTTTGTAAATAGATCTCTGAAGGCAGAAGGGCAGGTTAATAGGGTGGTGAAAAACGCATATGGTACACTTGCCTTTAAATCGTGGCACAGATTACAAAACCAAGGAAGTCATGTTGGAGTTAAATAGAACATTGGTGAGGCCACAGCTGGTGAGGCCACAGCTGGAGTACTGTGTGCAGTTCTGGTCAGCACATTATAGGAAGGATGTGGTTGTATTGGGGCGAGTGCAGAGGCGTTTCACCAGGATGTTGCCAGGGATGAAACATATAAGTTATGAAGAGAAGTTTAATAGGCTTGGGTTGTTTTCGTTGGAGTAGAGAAGAATGAGGGGGCAGCCTGATCGAGGTGTTCAACATTGAGGGGCATGGACCGGGGTGGATAGGGAACAGCTGTTCCCCTTCGTTGAAGGGTCGGTTAGAAGAGCATACAAGGTGAGGGGTGGGAGGTTCAGAGGGGAGTTGAGGAAAATCCTTTTTACCCAGAGGGTGGTCTGGAATGCACCACCTGAAAGGATGGTAGAGGCGGGTTGCCTCGCATCCTTTAAAAAATACCTGGATGAGCACTTGGCACGTTTTAACATTCTACACTATGGGCCAAGTGCTGGCAAATGGGATTAGGATTGGCACATCAGGTGCCTTTCATGCAGTGGTGCAGACTTGATGGGCTGAAGGGCCCTTTCTGCACCGTACTGTTCAGTGAATCATTGTTTTCGTCAGATATTCTGTAGAATGATTCAAATCATTTTACATGATTTTCAAGACATTTTAGGAACGAGAAAATACCATTTATCTCAGCAAACCTTCCTGTTTGATTTCAAGCAAAGTCTTCTGCCTTCTTACCATGTTGATATTATATTGTTTGTGAGTCCCTTGAAACAAGGCTTCCGTCAGGCAGGCTTCATGATTAGTGTGTCCTCGGGTGACTCGCAGGTCAATCCTGGAGCCATAGACCTTTGGAGAGGACAAGAGGATACCTCTCCAGCTCTCAAGCCAGCGTCCTTCTCTCTCTTCTTCTGTTTTTGTTGCTTCTCTATAGCCCAATTTATGCTGTAATTTTCTCACTGTGTTGTGTCTTGTTGGACGAGGTGCTGTAACATGGTACAGTTTGTGGCAGGTTCTTCTAATGTGTTGATGTCAATTTGTCCCATCGCCACTAAGGCTTTCAAAGCACCCTTAAAATGGTTTATCTGTCCTCCCATGTGCTGACCCCCCCCCCCCCCCCCCCCCCCCACACAGCATATCCATGATTTACAACAGCACAGTTGTGGCTTGCACTATAAGTGACATTTGCATACATTACCCTCAAACTCTTCAACTCTGCTTACAAAAGGGTTGGTGTCTCAGGCAACACCAGCAAGAAAATATCCTCTAGCAACCCTCCCCCAGTCAAGCACCTGCACCACCTGCTGTTGTTATTGATGGGGAGACTTTAGAGGTAATTGTACACTTCCCATATCTCACAGTAACTTTCTCAAAAGGTCATGTTGGAGAGGAGACCCAGCACAGAATCAACTGTGCCATTGTAGCCTTCCAGAAATTCTGGAACCGAGTTTTCAACAGCAGAGGTCTTCATAACAGGACAAAGACTACAGTCTACAATACTTTTGTTGTCAACACCCTTCCGTACAGCATTTAGACTTGGGTCACCTACAAAAAGCACCTCCTTCACAGGGTACACAAAGTCAAGTGGAAGACAGGTGAGCAAACCTCAGCATTCTCACTGAAGCTAATTCTTCTGGCATCACAACCCGTTAAGAAGGCGGGGAGCGCAAGGACATTCATAATTGAGTTCTGTATGAAGTCGGCCAGGTATGGAACCGACAGAGCAGACCCATCTGGGATCTGATGTGAATTGTAAGCATAATTGCTTCGCAATAAAAATAGTTTTCTTTCACCGACTCAATTTGGACTCGGCTGTGGCCTATTAAAATTGTGCACCCAGCTTTTGAAACCTCGGGCTTACTTAGTCCATTGGTTCATAATTTTGAAAGCTGTCATTCCGTCTCACCTCGATACGAAGAAACCCAACTTCCTTTGTGCTTCCTCATAATTTAGGCTTTAAGTCATGACGCAACATGTTGGAGTCCGACTCTACACCCATTCAATGCTGGTACTATCCTGCCTATGGTATGGTGACTAGCACTGCAGATTGGATGCAACCAATATCTTATACAGTAACAGTATCACCACTTTTAACATAATCTGTATTGCAAATCCAACCTAAAATCTTATGTACCTGTTTTCAAAATTCCAGCCACGTAGTCTGATGATGGCTTTAACCTTTTCTCACTGATAATGTCCAGATTATCATTTTTAGCCTTCCTTTGAACAAAGATTCCTCAGTGGATAACACTTACACAGTTTCATTTCTGAATCAGAAGGTTATGGTTTCAAGGTACTTCATTTTCTAGGTTGACACTTCATTGCAGTACTGAGGAAATGTTGCATAGATGCAGGTGCTGTCTTTCAGATAAGACAAGGTTTGGTCTGCTCTCTCAAGTGGATGAAACAATTCTAGATAATATTTTGAAGAAGAGCAGGGGAGTTCACCCCAGTGTCACAAGCAATATTTATACCTCAACTAGCATCTTAAAAAAATGAGAAATCAGATCATAACATTTCGGTTTGTGGGACCGTGCTGTGCATAAATTGAATGCTGTATTTCCTATAACAATAACTATACTTCAAAAGTACTTGATTGGCTGTAAAGCTAATTGGGACAACCTGAGATCATGAGAGACACTATAGAAATGTATGTCTTTTCTTGTGTGGAACCTTGTTGGGCAGCACGGTAGCATAGTGGTTAGCACAATTGCTTCACAGCTCCAGGGTCCCAGGTTCGATTCCCGGCTTGGGTCACTGTCTGTGTGGAGTCTGCACGTTCTCCCCGTGTGTGCATGGGTTTCCTCCAGGTGCTCCGGTTTCCTCCCACGGTCCAAAGATGTGCAGGTTAGGTGGATTGGCCATGGTAAATTGCCCTTAGTGTCCAAAATTTCCCTTCGTGTTGGGTTGGGTGGGGTTACTGGGTTATGGGGATAGCTTGGGGGTGTGGGCTTGGGTAGGGTGCTCTTTCCAAGAGCCAGTGCAGACTAGATGGGTCGAATGGCCTCCTTCTGCACTGTAAATTCTATGATTCTTGAAAATGAAATGTAAATCCTTCCCTGTCTATCTTTTGTTTGCTCTGAGTCATGCTTTCAAAAACTGAGCACGTTCTCTTTCCTGAATCAATGTTTCCTCTTTATCAAGTTATACTGGGTTGGGTGATACCCAGGAGGGAACGACAGTCCTATTTTTAAATTTCATAAGTGTTGACTGTGTTTCACTGAATCTCATGAAGCATTCACAAATTCACAGGAGCATGTTCTGAAATGTGTGACTTCCTAAGAAATTGATTTTTTGTAAGCACTAATGAAGCAACCAGTCACAGTGTACTGGCAGCATTAATCCTTCACAGACAAGGGCCAAGTATGTTCGCTGGCACAAAAGTCAAACAATTAATTAATCCAGCTGTGTGGTGTGCACTTCTGGTTAAAAACTGGCTCGGCTTCAGTCTAGAAACATCACAGTTTACAAGGCAGCCCTGAAAATCCTAATGCACTAAGAGTTACAGAGCATTTTCTGCAGGAAATAAAACCTGAAAAGGGCACCAGCATTGTTATGCACGACCAATTAAAATGAGCACTGTAATGACCATTTGAAAATGCAGACAAAAATTAGAAAAAGTTGGATCAGTTAAAGAGTTTAAAGATAAGAATATTACAATGAAATATCCGTACCAGGCAGTTATTTACATCATGGAATAATCTATTTGCACAAAAAATGCAAAAAGAATGGAATTGATGCCAAGGAAATATATGGGTATAGTGAAGAAGGCAATGGAATTGAAAATAGAAAGACTGCACAAATTGCATTATACCTGCCACAGTAAGAAACTTTCAATACTTTACAAAATACCTTCCATGGACTAGATCCCCACTTCTTACTGTGTACTGTTGTGTGACCTTTAAATCAAATTTTGCACAAAAGTGGAGGATGCAGCACATAATAAACCCCTGCACAACAAAGAGCATTTGTATGTGGACTGAAGCACTGTTAATCTCTTTGAAAAGAGTGCTTGAGAGGTGTGGTTCTATAGATTGAAAGATTGTTTAGAACATCTGGTACATCTGTGTTAATCTGATGATCTGTAATATGCATTCTTTATGTGAATGCCAGATTACTTTCTATGCTATAACCTCATTGGTTCCTTGTGCTGAATTTGGATCAATTCATTGGAACACCTTAAAGTTTGTTAATCGCGAATGGTAGGTAACACTTGTGTGCAATGTTTCCCTGATGCAATGAATGATAATCTTCGATGCAAAATAGACGAAATTCACTGATGCCACCACTGGCGGGTTCAATGTTGAGCATGGGGAGAGAATATGGCTGGACGCCCAGAAATCGGTTTTATGTGGGCGTGAATTTACAGCAGGATCTTCCGCAGGTTGGAAATAGGATAACGGTGAAGATCACCCTCCCCCTTGTCAGGTTCTCCGTGATACCAGCAGGAAAACCGATTGGCATGAAACATGTTTGTAATAACATGGCATGCAGATATCTGGACTCATCTGACTAATCCCTGGGGCTACAGCTGGGAAGAGGGGTGGGGCGGAGGATGTTATATTACTCTTTTGTAATATATCATTACTCTTTACTTCTTAATCCAGAAAGGTCTGATGGTGTGATTCTGAAGAACCACCAATCTTTAACTTAAAGTAAAACTGATTTCCTGAATAACAATTGATTAATATTGGGTTCGCACACTCTACAGAACTATGACTAGTAATCAAGTAATCTATATAAAAGTATTAACTAATTTAAATTACACATGCTAAACTATGCTGTGAACTATCTCTCTAACACTCTGCTGTCTAGTTACTCCTGGTTGGAAGAGATCCAAGATTCTTTGAGTTCTCATATTTATAGTGGGATCTAGTGTTGCCCTCTAGTGGTTGTGTTACACTGAGATGTCATCATTAACACTTTACTTGTTCTGTATCATACAGGGGGGATCTTCCAGCATTTGAATGTCCCTGGAGATCCATCTTCATTCTGAGGATGAAATTAAATTAAATGAAAATCGCTTATTGTCACAAGTAGGTTTCAAATGAAGTTACTGTGAAAAGCTCCTAGTCGCCACATTCCGGCGCCTGTTCGGGGAGGCTGGTACAGGAATTGAACCATGCTGCTGTCCTGCCTTGGTCTGCTTTAAAAGCCAACTACTTAGCCCTGTGCTAAACCATCCCCTATATAGATTGGGTATATCTTCCAGCCTCTGGACCATTCCTACAGTTCTGTTTTCATTTACAGGATGTCCACTTTCTTTCTTTAATAGTGGGTCCATGATACTGGGTGTCTTTTCAAATGGCATGCAGATATGACGGCAGACTACACGCCATCCAATCTCGTCACTGACTATGGCGTGAAACACCTGGGTGCATAATTAATGAGGTCAAGGCCGGAAGATTTGGTGTGTTTTTCTGTTAACCTCTGCAGCAGGACACATTCCACATTCCCTCCCCGGCTATGGCACTTGGTCTCAAAATGGGAGAATTCCGCCCAGTGTTTCCTTCATCAGTATATGCATTTCTTCGCCTCTCTTGGGCAGTCCCTTAGTTTGCTTCCACTCCGGGGAAGTGGGTTCTGCGATGGCTCAAAAGTCCGATCCTGGAACCGCAGACTCTTCCATAGGTTTGGCAGATGGTGCTTGATGAGGTGGGTAGGTGGGATGCTGTGGATTCTGCGCTCCCTTTCCACTGTTTATGCTTGGCTGCCGCTCAAGGTGATTGCGCCTTTGCGTATGCTTTTTCTCCAGCTTGTACGATCTAAGGCAAGTAATTTGCAAGTGTCAGTGGGGAGGTTGCATTTATTTAGAGAGGCTTTCAAAGCATCCTTGTAGCGTTTCCTCTGCCCTCCTAATGATCGGTTGCCATTGCAGAGCTTGGGGTAGAGCATTTGTTTTGGGTGTCATGTGTTGGGCATGCGAGGAACATGGCCCGCACATCACGGCTGGTTGAGCGTGACTGGTGCCTCAATATACTGGGGATAATGGCCTGGACGAGGGCGCTCACATAGGTATGCCTATCCTGCCAGTGGATTTGCAGGATTTTGCAGAGGCAGCATTGGTGATATCTTAAAAAGATTTGATGTGTCTGCTGTACATTGTCTAATACATACAGAGGTCCGGGGTCTATGGCTGTTCTCTAGATCATGAGCTTGGTGCTGGGTTTGAGGTCTCGGTCTTCAAACATTCTGTTCCTCAGGCGCTGAACTGCACTGGCGCATTGGAGAATTTCTGCGGGCAGCCAAATTTGAGGAGGATGCTCCACAGTCCCTCACGGCTGACAGAGTCAAAGACTTTTGCGAGAGTGAAGAAGACCATGTACAGAGGTTGATGCTGCTCAATGCACTTTCTGTGGATTTGTCACGCGCTGAAGGTCATGTCCATTGAGCTTCTTGACGTGCGAGGTTTGGGGAGGAGCTATTCAGCCACTGGAAGAAGGTGGTTGAGGAGTATTCTCGTGATGATCTGACTCGTGGTGGAGAGTAGGGAAATCCCTCTGTAATTTCTGCAGTCGTACCTGTCTCCTTTCTTGAAGACGGTCACAATGAGGACATCTCTGAGATCATCCGGCATGCCCTCTTCCTTCCAGACAAGGGTGATGAGGTTGCTGCATTCTTGCTAAGAGTACATTTCTATCACATTTTAGTACTTCTGCGGGGATTCCATCTGCGCCAGAGGCCTTGTTGTTCTTCAGCTGTCAGAAGCTTTTTTCGACCTCATGGCTGAGATGGTGGCGGGAAGCGTGTTGTCGGATGGTGTCAAGGACGCTTGTTGTGAAGGCTGTGTCTTGGTTCAGGAGATCCTCAAAGTGCTCTCTCCAGTGGGTGTTTACTGTCTCTGTATTTGATGAGCGCGCCTCTGTTTTTGGCTCTCAGTGCGGTGGGCTCCCCGAGTACGTGGACCGTGGATGGTTTTGAGTGTGCTGAAGAAGCTGTGCGCAATGTGGATGTCAGCAAGTTGATGAGTCACCTGGGCTCTTTCCATCCACCATCTGTTCTTTAGGTTACGGGTCCTTTGTTGCACCTCGGCCTTCAGTTGTCTGTAAGCTTGTTTCCGCTCACTCGAGTTTTGGTGTAGCTGCCCAGTTGAGGAAGACCTTGGGCTTGAGGTCAAGGAGATCCTGGATCTTCTGATCATTTTCTTTGAACTAGTCTTGGTGTTTCCTGGTCGAGAACCCGAGCACCACCTCGCAGGTACTGAATATGGTGGATTTTAAGTCGGACCAGGCACTGTGTCTGTTCTGTGGCTCTGGCTCATTGGTTGTCGCCAGGTTAGCTGTAAGGTGCCAAAGTTTCCTTCATCAATATATACATTTACGCCACTGACTGTTACGTTGGCGTTCACAAGTTTATTTTTATGCATGCTTTCCCTATTAATGTTCACTTTTCTTACATTCATGGAATTCTGGACTGAGAGCATTAGTTCACTGAAGAACACAAACTGGAATTAGCCATTACTGCACATGCATTGCAAAATGTTAGTTTGTGCACCAATTCTCAATAGGTGCACAAACAAGGAACTGGACCTCTGGTAATATTTGGTTTGAAACCTTTTAATAGCCAATTCTGTCATTTTTCATTTAATTTCTTGAAATCTGAGGCCTCATCTGGGCAAATCCTTCATAGCGTTTTCTGTATAGAATTTTTTAAAATGTCTAGTCAGCTATGATTACTTTAAATATCTACTTATTATATCAGTGTTTTTGAAGTTTGTTCCTTTTGCGTTTTAAAAATTATTTTAATGTAACCTCCCCATCACCAGTTTTTCTGTTGTTTGAAAAACCACTTTCTCCCTTGTATGTTTCCCGTTCTACTTAGCCACATTGATGTCTGCCTATTTTCGGTTCTGTTGATATTTTTACAACAAATTCTGGTTGTAGCTTTTCCACTTGTATTTCTTTTGAATGTTTTCTGTTTGTTTTGATGACCGCTTGACAAATCTGTCCTTGAGAATTTCTTTCTGTATTACTGTTTTTCTATATGTGCTTCATCAACATTATCGTTTCAGATCCGATGGTACAGTAAATGGATCTCTGATTTTTTTAAAATTTAGAGTACCCAATTCATATTTTCCAATGAAGGGGCGATTTAGTGTGGCCAATCCAACTACCCTGCACATCTTTTGGGTTGTGTGGGTGAAACCCATGCACACATGGGGAGAATGTGCAAACTCCACATAGACAGTGACCCAGAGCCGGGATCGAACCCGGGACCTCGATGCCTTGAGGCAGCAGTGCTAGCCACTGTGCCATGTGCTGCCCTCTGGATCTCTGATTTGATTGGACCCTTATTTTTAACCACACATTTCCCAAATTTAAGTTCTCAGATTCTCCCTCTGACCTTTTTGGCAGTGATCAGTTTAAGGAACTATAAGAACACTTATAACACTTGACAAACATTAATCGGCTGGTATTTTCCGCTCATCCTTCACGGGTGTTTCGGCGGCTGAGGTGACTCACCATTGGCTGCCAGCGGGATCTTCTGGTCCCTTCAAAGTTATTGGCCCATTTGCATTACCTGCCGGCCACACAACCATGAAATCCACGCAGGGGGCTCCCTTTGGAGCACTGGAAGATCCCTCCAGCAGGAAGGGCCAGAAAATCTGGGTCATCTTGTAGTGTGTGAAGATGTTTCATTGACGTAAATGCTGTGTGAATATATGTATTTTAATTCTCCTGCACTAGATCTAGAAACCTGAGTGCTTTATGTTGGTTTGCCTAACTCTGGAATGATTACTGAGAGTTGGTATGTTTAGACACTAACTGGTTTATTTTGTACAACTGCACCATGTACAGCTATCTATGACTAGGTGTTCACTACTGAAGTAATGAACATTCTCTCTTTCCTCTTCGTCATTGTTCTCTTACCTCATCATTATGGTGGTGCTATTTACACAGTCCCACACATTACAAACCCTAATACTACACCAGGCACCTTCTCGTGCAGATTAAATTGTGAATCATTCCATTATAACCCCCACCTGCTTCTGAGGTAAAGTACGTATGTAGTAGGAATCCATTTCAGCTGTGTGAATAGTTTCTCTCATCAGCTGAGGCCAGATTTTCCTCTAACCAAAGTTATCTTTCAACTTTATTTCTCTGAGGGCAGCTTAGTACCAAAGTTTGATCTGACACCACGTGAGCTTTCTTTTCAAACCAAGTATTACTTTGTATGACTTTAGCATTCTAGACAGGTTGTTTGTTTCCAGTGTGGCTGGAATCCTGAATTAAACTAAGTCGACAGATGGAAAATAGGAAGAGCTTGAGAGATATAATCACTTAACACTCCTATGTGCAACATAACAAGCAGCATGTCTGATTTGTGGTCCACATTTGAATTTCCCAATGTGTATTCTCATCATACAAGGGCAAACTTAGAGTTTGTTTCTGCGCTGTTGTTTTTCTCAGTCTCCATGTAAGGGCCTTTCATTCAAAATTATCTGTACGACAGATACGGAGAGCAACTTGGGTGGCTTTTCTCACCTTGATCTGGTTATTCAGCTAAGTATTTCAGTGATGCGGTGTTTCAATCTGAATTATAGGTTCAGAATCCAGGCTATCAGGATTTCAACTGCTTTAATATATTGTGCATTGTATGCAATGACGAACAAATGACGGTGAATATCAGGTCAGCTTCTTCATTCTCACTCAGCTCCACATCAAAAGCTCCCAGTGTTTCTTGCTTTCTTTTTGGACCTGGTAATGTATTAAGATTTTCTTGCTTTATATGTGCAAGTATTATTTCATTGCTTATGTCTGTCTGCAAGCTTTGCTGGTGGAGAATGAACATGCAGTACACGGCTGACTGCATAAGGCTAGTCAGTGTATTTGGAACTGCACGTCAGAAAATAATATTCCAATCAAAAGAGGAGGGAAGCCAATTGATAAGCAGCTTAAAAAGTCACCAGAGTATTTGTTCACCGTGGGATACTGTGAAAACTGATTGGATTTTTATTACATGTCCAATATTCACTCAAGTCAGCTATAAACTGATAGCCTAACTTAAGTGATTTACAAAGTTAGCAGAACGAGAGAGAGACAAGGAAAAAAACTAACTAGGGATTAAATGTATTTTGCAGATTTGAAACCAATAGTGTTGATTCAAAGTTACTGTATCATAACAGCATCTGTACTGTTGGGACATTTCATAAAGTCACCCTCATAATGAGTCTTGACATTGATACAACTCATGCTACCAACATAAGCCCATTTATTTCATCTGTTTTTTAAATCATAGACAATGGTTTCATGGTAAATATTCCAGAGCTTTCGGGCGACCCGTGACCGTAGAATCCTGCCCGAGGTCAAAGGATTTTTCCATTGTCGGCATTATGCCCGTGGCAGGCTGGGCAGGAGAACCCAGCCTATAGTCTCCATTTTGCTTGATGAAAATGCATTCTGTTCCACATCTTGTATAAGGATGGATTCCCTGACAGTAGTTCTAAATTTTTCTTTTGCTAGATTGAATCTATGTCCAGTGGTCCTATTATCATTGTTTGACTTGAAACAGGGGCCGGGATTCTCCCCTACCCGGCGGGGCGGGGGGTCCCGGCGTGCTGGAGTGGCGTGAACCATTCCGGCGTCGGGCCGCCCCAAAGGTGCGGAAGTCTCCGCACCTTTAGGGGCCAAGCCCTCACATTGGGGTGCTAGGCCCGCGCCAGAGTGGTTCACGCTCCGCCAGCTGGCATGAATGGCCTTTCGTGCCACGCCAGCCGGGGCAGAAAGGACTTCGGCCGGCCGGCGTATGTCCGTGCATGCGCCGGAGCTGACGTCATCCCGGCGCATGCGCTGGGGAGGGGGTCTCTTCTGCCTCCGCCATGGTGAAGACGATGACGAAGGTGGAAGAAAAAGAGTGCCCCCACGGCACAGGCCCGCCCGCCGATCGGTGGGCCCTGATCGCGGTCCAGGCCACCATGGGGGCACCCCTCGGGGTCAGATTGCCCCGCGCCCACCCAGGACCCCGGCGCCCGGCCGCGCCGCCAATCCCGCCGGTCAGGTAGGTGTTTTGATTCCTGCCGGCGGGAGAGGCTTGTCAGCGGCAGGACTTTGGCCCATTGCAGGCCGGAGAATCGCCGCGGAGGGCCCGCCGACCGGCATGGCGCGATTCCCGCCCCCGCCAAATCTCGGGTGGCAGAGAATTCGGGGCACGGGGGGGGCGGGATTGACGCCATCGTTTTGCAAAGGCCGAAGGGCCTGTTTCCATACTGTAAACCTCTATGACTCTATAACCCAAAAACAATGGATGGGGTGCTAATTTGTTGGGTATCCAAGAAAACAGATATCAGCATGTTTTTCTGATTGGTGACCTTAACTTTTATGCGTATATAATGGCTAAAACTAATTGAAGCATCTATCCTCCCTTCTCAAAATTTTTCATCATGAATTGTGTCAAGTTAGCAGTTAATATTCTGGGAGTAAATTCTTGAGATTATTTCCTGAAAATCATTCTCCGCTATCACCTTCCATTTCACAATCCATTTTTATTTCATATGTAGTGAGTTATATCCTTGGAATCCAAAATATTTCATCCTTTAAAGGACCTGTACTGATTCCATAAGAAGTTTTTGAACTCCATTTCTTTAGACTGAAATTTAATGAATTACATTTTTGTACTCCTATTGCACAACCTTATATAAACGGAAAATTGTTGGTGCAACTATTGTAAATGCTTCAGATGTCTTTACAGCTGCAGTTCCTGTAAGCTGCAAGAATGTAGCAAATATTGTCTCAACGTCTCTTGCTGTAGCTTTTAACCATCTAGATTCAATTAAATCCTGCTAAAAATAGCTTCAAAGTAAAATGCACTAAAATGTCATGCTCAAGAAAATTGTGTCCTGTCTGTCTTGTAAAACAGAATGCAATCTGGATCAGTGTTGAGTACAAAATAAATCATTATTAAAGCCACCGTTGCTCAGCGCACTCACAGAAACCCATGGTAGCAGTGTCTGTACCATTCACCAGTTTACTTAGCAACAACCATATGTCCCCAGTGTGGATTCTCTATATAATTACCATTATTATTCACAATTGATAGTTTTTATCAAAATAATTTTTATTCAAACTTTTCACATATTATAAATAACAGAAAGGAAAAGTAGAACCCCCCCCCCCCCTCCTTCACACAGATAATAAAACAACAAGAACAGAAGTGCATAAGTAAACATATAAACGTTAACCAGTAAACAATAGTAAACCCCCAACCAAACACGACATACCCCCTCCTACCCTTCCCCCCCCCCCCCCCCCCCCCCCCCCCCCCCCCCCCCCCCCCCCCGGGTTGCTGCTGCTGCTGCTGACCATCTCCTAACGCTCCGCCAGGAAGTCTAGGAACGGCTACCACCGCCTGAAGAACCCTTGCACAGATCCCTTTTAAGGCAAATTTCACCACCTCCAATTTAATAAACTCTGCCATGTCGTTAATCCAGGATTCCACGCTTGGGGGCCTCGCATCCTTCCACTGAAGCAGAATCCTTCGCCGGGCTACCAGGGATGCAAAGGCCAGAATAGCGGCCTCTTTCGCCTCCTGCACTCCCAGCTCCTCTGCAACCCCAATATTGCGAGCCCCCAGCTTCGCTTAACCCTGGAATTCACTACCCTTGACACCGTCCTCACTACGCCCCTCCAGAACTCCTCCAAACTGGGCATGCCCAGAACATGTGGGTGTGGTTTGCTGGACTCCCCGAACACCTCACGCATCTGTCCTCACTCCCAAAAAACCGGCTCAGCCTTGCCCCGGTCATGTGCTGCACCTTAAATTGTATCAGGCTGAGCCTCGCGCAAGAGGAGGAAGAGTTTACCCTTCCCAGGGCATCCGCACACGTACCCTCGTCGATCTCTTCCCCCAGCTTCTCCTCCCACTTACCTTTTAGCTCCTCCGCCGAAGCCTCCTCCTCCTCCTGCATCACCTGATAAATTGCCGAGATCCTACCCTCTCCAACCCACACCCCCGAAAGCACCCTGTCCTGGACCCTGCATGCCGGCAGCAGCGGAAACTCCACCACCTGACGCCTAACGAACGCCCTTACCTGCATGTACCTGAAGGCATTTCCAGGGGGGAGTCCGAACTTCTCCTCCAGCTCCCCAAGACTCGCAAACTTCCCGTCAATGAACAGGTCCCCCATCCTCCTAATACCTGCCCTGTACCAGCTCTGCAACCCCCCATCCATTTTCCCCAGGACAAACCAATGGTTCTCCCGTATCGGGGACCACACCTCCCCCCTGTGACGTCCCCATTGCCCCCAGATTTTGAGGGTCGCCGCCACCGTCGGGCTCGTAGTGTACCTCGTCGGAGGGAGCGGCAGCGGTGCCGTCACCAGCGCCCCCAGGATCGTGCCCACACAGGACGACATCTCCAACCTCTTCAATGCCGCCCCCTCCCCCTCCATTACCCACTTGCGTACCATCGCAGCATAGTACTCGCAGAGGTTAGGCAACTCCGCTCCAGAAACACCCTTCTCACCCTTGGGGTCTTCTTCGCCCACACAAACCCCATAATGCTCTTGTTAACCCGCTTAAAGAAGGCCTTAGGGATCAGGATGGGGAAGCATTGAAACAAAAACAAAAACCTCGGGAACACCATCATTTTAACCGACTGCACCCTACCCGCCAGGGAGAGCGGCAGCATATCCCACCTTTTGAACTCCTCCTCCATTTGCTCCACCAGCTTCGTTAAGTTGAGCTTATGCAGGGCCCCCCAGCTTCTAGCCACCTGCACTCCCAGGTATCTAAAACTCCTCTCTGCCCTTTTTAGCGGAAGCTCACCAATCCCCCTCTCCTGATCTCCCGGGTGCACCACGAACAGATCGCTCTTCCCTAAATTGAGCTTATACCCGGAGAAATCCCCAAACTCCCTAAGGATCCTCATCACCTCCGGCATTCCCCCCACCGGGTCCACCACATACAATAGCAGACCGTCTGCATACAACGATACCCGGTGTTCCCCCCCCCCCCCCTGTACCAGCTCCCTCCAGTTCCTAGACTCCCTCAAAGCCATGGCCAAAGGCTCAATCGCCAGCGCAAAGAGCAGGGGGGATAGAGGACACCCCTGCCTCGTTCCTCGATGTAGCCGGAAATATTCTGACCTCCTCCTGTTCGTGGCCACACTCGCCATCGGGGCCTCATACAGCAGCCTCACCCAGCTGACGAATCCCTCCCCGAACCCAAACCTCCTCAACACCACCCACAGGTACCCCCACTCCACCCTATCAAAAGCCTTCTCCGCGTCCATAGCCGCCACTATCTCCGCCTCCCCCTCCACCGCCGGCATCATAATTACATTCAGGAGCCTACGTATGTTGGTATTCAACTGCCTCCCCTTCACAAAACCCGTCTGATGTGTGACCCCCGGGACACAGTCCTCAATCTCATGGCCAATATCTTTGCTAGAAGTTGCGCATCCACATTAAGGAGCGAAATCGGTCCATAAGACCCACACTGTAAGGGGTCCTTGACCCGCTTCAGAATTAGAGAGATCAGCACCCTAGACATCGTCGGGGGCAGGACCCCCTCCTCCCTTGCCTCGTTGAAAGTCCTTACCAGCAGCGGGCCCAATAGGTCCACGTACTTCCTATAGAATTCCACCGGGAACTCATCTGGCCCCGGTCCCTTCCCCACCGGCATACTCCCTAGTCCTTTGGCCAGTTCCTCCAACCCAACCGGCGCCCCCAGCCCTGCCACCTGCCCCTCCTCTACCTTCAGGAACCTCAGCCGGTCCAGACCCCGGCGCATCCTCCCCTCCTCCGATGGGGGCTCAGATCGATACAGTCGCTCGTAGAAGTCCCTGACGACACGATTAATACCCACCGCACCTCGCACCGTGCTCCCCCCTCTCTCCCTCAGCCCCCCCCGATCTCCCTCGTTGTCTCCCACTTCCGAAGCTGGTGTGCCAGCATCCGGCTAGCCTTCTCTCCGTACTCGTACACCGCCCTTTGCGCCTTCCTCCCCTGCACCTCCGCCTTCCTGGTGGTCAACAGGTCAGACTCGGCCTGGAGGCTATGCCACTCCTTAAGTAATCCCTCCTCAGGGGCCTCTGAGTACCTCCTGTCCACCCTTACCATCTCCCCCACTAGCCTCTCCCTCTCTCTCCTCTCCTTCCCCTCTTTGTGGACCCTAATGGAGATTAGCTCCCCGCTGACCACCGCCTTCAGCGCCTCCCAGACCACCCCTACCTTCACCTCCCTGTTATCATTGGCCTCCAGGTACCTCTCTATATATCCCCGGACCCGCCCGCACACCTCCTCGTCCACCAACAACCCCACCTCCAAGCACCACAGCGGACGCTGGTCCCTCTCCTCCCCCAGTTCGAGGCCCACCCAATGCGGGGCATGGTCAGAGATGGCTATTGCCGAATACTCCGTGTCCTCCACCCTCGAAATCAGCGCCCTGCTCATTACAAAAAAGTCAATCCGAGAGTAGGCCTTATGAACATGGGAGAAGAATGAGAATTCCCTGGCCCTCGGCCTCACAAACCTCCACGGATCCACTCCTCCCATTTGGTCCATAAACCCCCTCAGCACCTTGGCCGCCGCCGGCCTCCTGCCCGTCCTAGACCTAGAGCGATCCAATGCTGGATCCAGCACCGCGTTGAAGTCCCCTCCCGTTATCAAGCCCCCTGTCTCCAAGTCCGGGATCCGGCCCAACATGGGCCTGTTCTGTGCTGTACGGTTCTATGTTCTATGTGCCGCAAAAACCCCCCATCGTCCCAATTCGGGGTGTATACATTTACCAAAACCAGCCGCACCCCCTGCAGCTTACCACTCACCATCACATACCTAACTCCATTGTCTGCCATGATGCTCAACGCCTCAAACGACACCCGCTTCCCCACCAAAATTGCCACCTCCTGATTTTTTGCATCCAGCCCCAAATGGAACACCTGCCCTACCGACCCCTTTCTCAGCCTTACTTGATCTGCCACCCGCAGATGCGTTTCCTGGAGCATGACCACATCTGCCTTCAGCCCCTTCAGGTGCGCGAACACATTGGCCCATTTGACCGGCCTCCCCCCATTGCACTCCCGTGAGTCAGTCGACTCCTGCCGCTCCGACGACCCCCCCTGTGTGGGAATCTTCCCTCCCCCCTCCTGTCCATCAACGGGCTCTCCCCACCTCCCCAACCCTACCCCCCTCCACTCTCAGTGCGGGAAAAAGCACACGCTTTCCAGCACCGGCCCCGCCCCTTTCCACCCCTAGCGTGGGAAAAAAGCCCAGGCTTTCCACCCACCCGACCCCACCGCCTCTGGCGAAGCTCCCTTTCCAGGCCCAGTCCCAATTCCCCCGGCCTGGGCATCTCGAAATAATGGTGATGGTCGCTGTAGGCGACCCACAGTCGTGCCGGCTGCAACATGCTGAACTTCACCCCTCTCCACCTTAGCCCAATTGTACCCGGCCCGCTTCTTAGCCACCTCCGCGCTCCAGTCCTGATAAATCCGGACCTCTGCGTTCTCCCACCTGCTGCTCTGCTCTTTCTTGGCCCACCTTAAGACACATTCTCTGTCCGCGAACCGGTGGAACCGCACCAGCACCGCCCGCGGCAGCTCGCTGGGCTTGGGCCTCCTCGCCAGCACTCGATAAGCCCCCTCCAGCTCCAGGGGCCCCTGGAAGGCCCCCCCCGCCCATCAGCGTGTTCAGCATAGTGACCACGTAGGGGCCAACATCCAATACTTCCAGCCCCTCCGGGAGGCCCAGAATCCGCAGATTCTTTCTCCTCGACCGGTTCTCCATGTCCTTGAGCTTCGCTTGCCATTTCTTATGGACCGCCTCGTGCGCCTCCACCTTCACCGCTAGGCCCAAGATCTCGTCCTCATTCTCCGAGACCTTTTGCTGGACCTCCCGGATTGCCGCCCCTTGGGCCATCTGGGTCTCAAGGAGCCTGTCAATTGACGCCTTCATCGGCTCCAGCAGCTCTGTCTTTAGCTCCGTGAAGCAACGCTGGAGAAACTCCTGCTGCTCCTGTGACCACTTCGCCCACGCTGCCTGGTCTCCACCCGCCGCCATCTTGGTCTTCCTCCCTCGCACCTTTCTCTGCTCCAATTCCACTTTTTTCATCGCTCCACTCCTGGTCTAATCCATACAGTGCCAGGGGAATATTGTTGTCCCCTTCCCACACTGGGAATCATCAAAAAAGTACCGTTAGGGATCCTAAAAAGAGCCCAAAAGACCGTTTCTAGCGTGAGCTGCCGAACGTGCGACTTAGGTCCGCATAGCCGCAACCGGAAGTCCACAATTGATAGTTGTTATGGCAGATCTTCACTGTTTTTTAAACTTGGCTCAGTTGAATGCGAGTTCCAAACTGAAGCTATTGTTTTGTTTTCTTTGACCTCTCTTATCCATAATCCACTAAACATTTTGTAATAATAATCTTTATTGTCACAACTATGATTGCATTAACACTGCAATGAAGTTACTGTGAAAAGCCCATAGTCGCCACATTCCAGCACCTGTTCAGGTACACGGAGGAAGAATTCAGATGGTCCAAATTAACGAACAGCACGTCTTTCGGGACTCGTGGGAGGAAGCCGGAGCACCCAGAGGATACCCACGCAGACACAGGGAGAACTTGCAGACTCCGCACACACAGTGACCCAAGCCAGGAATTGAATCTGGGACCCTGGCACAGTGAAGCAACAGTGCTAACCACTGTGCGACCATGCTGCCCATTTCACCAAAACATAGGTCAAAATATTGATGATGCAAGTGCTGTTCTTCAGCTGATCTAAAACTGTGATTTATTGTTTACCTTAAGTGATCTGGGCTAAACTGACCCTCGGGGGAGGTCAAATCCAGTGTCAGCACTATGATTTAAGCAACTGTCTAATTGTCAACAATTCTGTACTTCGTTCCTGTGACTACGGGGTGACCTGCAATTTTTGCTCAATTAAATGAAAAATGTAATTTCTCAATGCTGATGCCAAAACATTTCAAGGATGAGATGAAATATCTAGCAGGGAGCCAGCATGAAGACAACAGGCCAATTGGCCTCATTCTGTAATGTACCCATTCTGTGATTCTAGGAATTGGATAAAAATCTGGTATTTTTATTGTATTTTCAGACCAGAATTTAACTAATCAGTAATCTTGCCTCTCTTAACACCACGCGTGTTTTTTTTTTCTTGGCAGGACTGCACTGTCTATGAAACTGAAAATAAGATTCTTCATGTGGTGAGTGCATTACTTTTCATTTGATTTATGCAAAATAAACAGCACTACTTTACTACAGCACATTTAACGTATCAGTTTTCTAAAGTGCTTTATAAAGGAATAGAAAGGAGAAAAGAGCCCAAGCCAGGGGAGAATGCTTGGGGAAGGACCATTGATGTCATTGATTTTTTACCTAACCCAGGTGTGGGTAATGTTTTCAGTAGCAGGGGTCTTAGGTCGGTGTGGAGATGGGCATTTTTGTTGAAATGATATTGGAGATATGAAACACTGCTCATGATCAAATATAATGCTCTGGTTGCACATGAATGGTTAGCACTGCTGCCTCAGTGCCAGGGACCCGGGCTCAATTTCGACCTTGGGTCTCTGTCTGTGTGGCATTTGCACGTTTTCCCCATGTCTGCGTGGATTTCCTCCGGGTACTCCGGTTTCCTCCCACCATCCAAAGATATGCAGGTTAAGTGGATTGACCGTGCTGAGTTGTCCCTTAGTGTTCAGGGATATGTAGGTTAGGTTAAGGGTTTATTGGGATAGAGTGGGGAAGTGGGCTTTGATTAAATGCACTTTCAGAGGGTCGGTGCATACTCGATGGGCCAAATGGCCTCCTTCTGCACTCTGTGCACTCTAGGGTATGAATTTGTATAGCCTAAACAAGTGGTTAGGGGGATGCTGTTCGTGGCAAGGGGGCAGATTTTATTAAGTCTGAATTCCTGAAGTATAGAAGAAGGAACTTACACCAACTACAAGACCTGATGGCAAACAGGCAGAGTGACAGCCTGGAAATGTCTTGGGTTGAATGAAGTGAAAGTGTCTTAGGTTGAATTCGGGTGGAGGAGTAAAGCTACAAATTACCGATTTATTTTGGATTGGATTTGTTTATTGTCACGTGTTCCAAGGTCCAGTGAAAAGTATTTTTCTGCAAGCAGTTCAACAGATCATTAAGTACATGAAAAGAAAAGGAAATAAAAGAAAATATAAGAACATTTTGAATAAAGTTATCAAGATTCAGAGCATAGGTGAAGGGAACGGAGTGGATATGTGGCATACTTCAGAGGTGAAGGTGCAGAGGAAAGAAAAGGTAGAAAAGCAAATTACTACAGATTCTGGAAATCCGATATAAAACCAAAAAGAGCTGGAAGTACTCAGCAAGTAAGACGTTATCTGTGGAGGGTAACAGAGTTTCACGTCAATCAGAACTGAGGAAAGATGGAGAAAAAAGAGATAGACTGATCTTTTAAATTAAGCAGGATGAGAATTATATAAGGGTAATTCTGCAGAGTCTGAGAATGAAAGACAGCCAGTCGAGGAAGATGCCATGCTCAATGTATCAGATGCTGCAGTGAGTTCAAGAAGCTAGACAAGCAAGGATTATGCACCATAATGATATTGTAGAGATGCATTTAATGACTTTTGCTCAGTCCATTTTCGTTCTTGAATTTTTAACATGGAGATGTCTCATAAAGAGAAAGTAGGGCAGGGAGCTGATCTATTGAGTTCACTTATTAACACTGGGACCATTATCCTGGAGAATTGAATAACTAAGGCTGTAAAGAAAGCTTTAAACTAAAATTGTGGGGATGTGCGGGGGGGGGGGGGTGGGGGATTATTCAGGTGAGGGGAAATTTAGAAAGTTAATGAGAAAGAAGGACAAGGCGACAGTGCGCGGTAATGATAACTGGATTGCGACAGATAGGTGCAATTAGAAATAAATGGCTATGATATGATATAACTATTACAGAGATGTGATTGCAAAGTGAACAAGACTGGAAATTGAATGTTCAAGGGTATTTGACATTTTGAAAGGATAGAAAGGAAGGCAAAGGATATGGGGTAGCTATGTTAATAAAGGATGAAATCAGTACTGTAGTGTGCAATAAAAGATAAGAGAGTGGCAAAAATGGACATTGGACCACTGGAAAATGAGGCTGGAGAAGTAGTAATGGGGAACTAAGAAATGTCAGAGGTACTGAATAGGTACTTTGCATCAGTCTTCAGGGTGGAACAACACCAATGGGATACCAGTTATGGAGAAGGATAGTTCTGGCCCAAAAGTTAAAAGTCTAAATTGGAGCAAGGCCAATTTTGAGGGTATTAGGCGAGAACATTCAAAAGTTGATTGGGGGTGCCTGTTTGCAGACAAGGGGACAGCTGGTAAGTGGGAGTCTTTCAAAAAGGTGTTAACTAGGGTTCAGGGTGAGCATATTCCTCTTAGAGTGAAGGGTAAGGCTGGTAGAAGGAAGGAACGCTGGATGATTCGGGATACTGAGACCATGGTCAAAAGGAAGTAGGAGGCATATGACATGCATAGGCAGTTGGGATCCCTTGAAGAATATAGGGCTTGTCGGAGTAGAGTCAAGAGAGAAATCAGGAGGGCAAAAAGGGTACATGAGATTGTCTTGGCAGATAAGGCAAAGGAAAATCCAAAGAGCTTTTACAAATACATAAAGGGTGACTAGGGAAAGCCTCTTAAAGATAAAAAAGGTCATTATGAGCAGATCCACAAGGGATGGGAGAGGTCCTAAATGAATATTTCTCGTCAGTATTTACTGTTGAGAAAGGCACAAATGTTCGGGAAATTGGGGAAATAAAAAGTGATGTCTTGAGGAGTGTACATATTACAGAGAAGGAGGTGCTGGAGGTATTAAAGCGCATCAAGATAGATAAATCTCTGGGACCTGATCAAATGTATCCCAGGGCATTGTGGGAGGCTAGGGAGGAAATTGCTGGCCCCCTAGCTGAGATATTTGAATCATCGATAGCCACAGGAGAGGTGTCTGAAGATTGGAGGGTAGCAAATGTTGTGCCCTTGTTTAAGAAGGGCTGTAGGGATAAGCCTGGCTATGTTAATAAAGGATGAAATCAATACTGTAGTGTGCAATAAAAGATAAGAGAGTGGCAAAAATGGACATTGGACCACTGGAAAATGAGGCTGGAGAAGTAGTAATAGGGAACTAAGAAATGTCAGAGGAACTGAATAGGTACTTTGCATCAGTCTTCAGGGTGGAAGACACCAATGGGATACCAGCTATGGAGAATGATAGCTTTACTTCTAAAATGGGTAAATTGTTAGAAGCTATTCTGAGGGACAATATCTACAGGCATTTAGACAGGCAGGGGTTAATTAGGGAAAGTCAGCATGGCTTTGTAAGGGAAAAGTCTTGTCTCACGAATTTGATTGAGTGTTTTGAAGGGGTAACCAAGAAGGTAGATGAGGGCAGTGCAGTCGACGTTGTCCACATGGACTTTAGCAAGGCCTTTGACAAGGTACTGCATGGTAGGTTGTTGCAAAAGGTTAAATCTTACGGAATCCAGGGTGAGGTGGCCAATTGGATACACAATTGGCTTGGCAACCGAAGCCAAAGGATGGTTGTGGAGGGTTATTTTTCAAAATGGAGGCCTGTGACCAGCGGTGTGCCTCCGGGATCGGTGTATGTTACATATATTAATGATTTGGATGAGAATGTAGGAGGCATGGTTAGTAGATTTACATATGACACCAGGATTGGTGGCATAGTGAAGAAGGTTATATAAGATTGCAACCAGATCTTGACGAATTGGACCCGTGGGCCAATGAATGGTAGGTGGAGTTTCATTTGGATTAATGTGAGGTGATGCATTTTGGTAGATCAAATCAGGGCAGGACCAACTCGGTTAATGGTAGGGAGTAAGGGAGAGTTACAGAACAAAGAGACCTTGGAGTAGAGGTTCATAGCTCCTTGAAGGTGGAATCGCAGGTGGACAGGGTGGTGAAGAAAGCATTCAGCATGCCTGGTTTTATTGGTCAGAATATTGAATGCAGGAGTTGGGACGTCTTGTTGAAGTTCTACAAGACATTGGTAAGACCGCACATGGAATACTGTGCTCAGATCTGGTCACCCTGTTATAGAAAGGATATTGTTAAACTAGAAAGAGTGCAGAAGTGATTCACGAGGATGCTACCAGGATTTGATGGTCTGAGTTATAAGGAGAGGCTGGATAGGCTGGAACCTTTTTCCCTGGAGCGTATGAGGCTTAGGGGTGATCTTATAGAGGTCCGTAAAATAATGAGAAAATAATGAGGAGCATAATAAGGTAGATAGTCAACACCTTTTCCCAAAGGTAGAGGTCTAGAACTAGAGAGCATAGGTTTAAGGTGAGAGGAGAGAGATACAAAAGAGACTAGAGGGGAGATATTTTCACACAGAGGGTGGTGAGCATCTGGAACGAGCTGGCAGAGGCAGTGGTAGAGGCAATTTGTTCCTTTAAAAAACAGTTAGACAGTTACATGGGCAGGATGGGTATAGAGGGATATGGGCCAAATGCGGACAAGTGGGACTAGCTTAGTGATAGAAACTGGACAGCATGGACAAGCTGGGCCGAAGGGCTGTTTCCATGCTGTAAACATCTATGACTATCTATCAGAACATCAAGAGAGTCAGGGGGCAGAGGTGAGTTCAGTGGCCATCACTAAGGATAAGGTTCTGAGGAAGCCGAAAGGTCTGAAAATGGATAAATCAGCTGGACCGGATTGACTATACTCTAGGGTTCTGACGGAAATAGCTGAGGAGAGTGTCGAAGCATTGGTGTTGATCTTTCAGCAATCACTCGAGTCAGGGAGGGTCCCAGAGGACAGGAAAATGGCTAATGTAAGACCCCGGTTTAAGAAGGGAGGGAGGCAGAAGAATGGAAATTGCAGGCTGGTTAGCCTGACCTAGGTCATTGGTAAGATTTTAGAGTCCATTATTAAGGATGAGATTGCGGAGTACTTGGAAGTGCATGGTAAAATAGGGCAGAATCAGCACAGCTTCTTCAAGGGAAGGTCATGCCTGACAAATGTGTTAAATTCTTTGAGGAGGTAATGAGGAAGTTAGACAAGGGAGGGCCAGTGGACGTGATCTATTTGGATTTCCACAAGGTCTTTGACAAGGTGATATACAGGAGGCTGCTAAATAAAATAAGAGGCCATGTGTTCGGGGTGAGGTACTGGCATGGATAGAGGATTGGCTGACTGGCAGAAAGCAGAGAGTGGGGACAAAGGTATCTTTTTCAGAATCCTTTAAAATTTCACTGACAAGTAAGCAGCATTATATGTGACTGTGACTGTGTTTCAGTACCACCAGCCTGTGTTGAGAAACAAGTGGCGCACCAACCTTAAAGATTGCAGCTAACATTTGCTTTGGGTGGGATAGATTTCAGCTTGGGCACTCATCAAATTGTGCTAGACAGCAAAAGCATAGTTCACAAGAGGCCATTAAGACACACGTATTGGAGAGACATTTAACTTATTCACCATTTTCATTGCCAGAAAATAGTGTGGAGTAAAGTTGCATGAACAAGTCAATCTGCTCTGGCATTATACAAAGGGAATGAAGATCAAGTGAGTTCTACAGGCCAAGAAAGGTGAATGAGCAGGAAATAATTGGACCATGATAGACAAGAAGAGGGGAAAAAAGGGAATTTAAAAAAACAGGAGGGTTTGAAATGCTCAGCAAATCTGGCAGTATCTTTGGAGGGAGGAACAGAGTTGAGAAGCCCTAACTTCTCCAATCTATCTTCATAACTGAAGAACCTCATCCCAGGAACAATTCGCGTTAATCCTTTCTGCACTTTCTCCAATACCTTCGCATCTTTCCTAAAATGCTGCTTCCAGAGATTAGTTGAACTAATGTTCTGACACCCTGGGCTGCTGTGCAGTCAATTCCAGCCCCACTTGACCCAGAGACGCAGCACAGTAAAAATTAACTTTTAATTTTAAAAAAATACTGTAGTCTTTGGCTGCAAAATAACTACAGTCACCAGGTAGGTAAATTTAATCACAATTAACTTTTCGTATTAAAGGACAGCACGGTGACGCAGTGGGTTAGCCCTGCTGCGTCACGGTGCCGAGGTCCCAGGGTCGATCCCAGCTCTGGGTTACTGTCCGTGTGGAGTTTGCACATTTTCCCCATGTTTGCGTGGGTTTTGCCCTCACAGCCTAAAAGATGTGCAGGCTAGGTGGATTGGCCACTCAAAATTGCCCCTTAATTGGAAAAAATGAATTGGGTACTCTAAATTTTTTTTAAAACCTTTTAATATTAACAGGAACTATAATTAAATTGGCAACAAATACAACTGGTTAACTGCTATCTAATTCGCCCCCCCCCCCCCCCTTTAACTCACCCACCCTCGGCACACACACAAGACAAACAAACACAGAGGGGAAAGAGGGGTGTGAAAAAAGCTATAAGTAAAAGATAAGAGTCTCGGTTTCAGATGGATGTATTCCAGCTAGAAATTTTTCTTCAGTCTAGGCCTATTGTTGGCCTTCAGTCTGTAATGAATTTTACTGTAGACTCATCGGGGTATAGAGACTTCTGCCTTCAGACAGCAGGCAGCAGAGCACAGAGAGAGAGCGAGATGTCTCTACTTCGAGGCTCCAGTGGCTTCTCAATAAATTTACAATAACAGCAAGCAGCCAATATTTGAGAGAAGGTGAGAGAGAGCAACACAGTTTACCCTTTCACAGTCCATAAGCTTTCTGCTGGATCTCCTGAATACCTGACCTGACGAGAACCAATCGCTGCCACCTGCCAACCAGCCAACAAATTTAACAAAATAGCACAGTGTACTATTTTGAAACTTTTGAGTTCCCCACTTCACCTCCTGACATTAAGGGTGTCTCCATTAAAGATCCATGGACCAAAAATGATAACCACAAGATCAAAGAAAAAGGAAATAAGGGAATCAACAGAAAGGGCCCTTATACTGGTGTCTTATATAAGTCCAACATAACAACCTCCCTCCTGTACTCTATGTCTCTATGAAGGGAATAGATAGGATAGATGCGGGCAGGTTGTTTCCACTGGCGGGTGACAGCAGAACTAGGGGGCATAGCCTCAAAATAAGGGGAAGTAGATTTAGAACTGAGTTTAGAAGGAACTTCTTCACCCAAAGGGTTGTGTATCTATGGAATTCCTTGCCCAGTGAAGCAGTTGAGGCTCCTTCATTACATGTTTTTAAGGTAAAGATAGATAGTTTTTTGAAGAATAAAGGGATTAAGGGTTATGGTGTTCGGGCCGGAAAGTGGAGCTGAGTCCACAAAAGATCAGTCATGATCTAATTGAATGGCGGAGCAGGCTCGAGGGGCCAGATGGCCTACTCCTGCTCCTAGTTCTTATGTTCTTATGTTCTTATGTTCTTCAATATCCCGGGGCCATAAAGTCTGAGTTCTTCTGTTCAAAATCTAAATCTTCATAGCACAGTGTACTATTTTGAAACTTTTGAGTTCCCCACTTCACCTCCTGACATTAAGAGTGTCTCCATTAAAGATCCATGGACCAAAAATGATAACCACAAAATCAAAGAAAAAGGAAATAAGGGAATCAACAGAAAGGGCCCTTATACTGGTGTCTTATATAAGTCCAACATAACAACCTCCCTCCTGTACTCTATGTCTCTATTAATAAAGACTAGGGGTGTGATTCTCAGGCCTCATTGTGCTCTCACACAAGCGAAACAAGGCCGGTGAATAGCAGGGGATGCTGAAAACGAGAACCAAGCCAGGCAGCAAACAGTTTGCGATGCAACCGGCCCGCTCCTGTAGGCAAAACCGGGATTTCGCAGTAGTGTGGCGAGAAACCAATTAGCTTCACTTAAGCCCTATTTCCATACAATTAACGGGAGCGACCACATATCCAACGGCCTCCCATCATTCAGTGGTCACGCTGGCACCGATTAATACTCCTTTTGAAAAACGTGAACCTGTTGGAAGGGCTTCTGCAGTGCTCGGCAGCGGGTGGGAGACCCTTGGCTCAGGGGGAGTATGCTCCGCAGGGGTGGGCTGCCATGTGAAAGGGAGATGGGGAGTGAGGCTCTGTGGGGGGGGGGGGAGAGGAACAGGACGTGGCACCAGCATGCCAACCCATGGATCTTGTGCACCCATTCCGGGGGCAACCCTAACCCTTCCAGTCTACACCACTGACCACCTAGAACCCTCACTGACTTCCGAGACCTCTGGCCATTGAAGGTTATTGCTAAGTAGGAATTGGCAATCATGGTTAGGTGAGCACTTCTCACAACACATGGGTGGGCGGGCCATGTAGCATATGGGAGTCATTGCCGAGCATCCTCAATCACACATTGAACACTGTGCTTGAACACTGCGAGAGGCAACACCACACACATAGCAGCCAACATCAGAACCCCCAGGATATGGGACACAGCTCTGGGGACATGTGCAAGGCTGGAGGGTGGGTGAGTGCCACGGGGAGGGGGAAATGCTAGGAGAGATGGGCCAAGGGTTCGGAGTTTGGGCTGCATTGCGGACAAAAGTGCCAGAGGCTTCATACTGTTTGAGGTGAAGGGTTTTTAATGTGTAAAAGGTGTCCAACAATGCCCCATTCTCCCGATTCTGCCACCGCACTCTCCTCCCCACCCTACCTATCCCCCTGCGCTCTCTTCCCCTGCCCACCCCTTCCCCAGTGCCCTCAACGTGCTTAACCTTCCTTGCTCTACCGCTACATCTAAGTGTGTCCCCAGGATGCACATCTGAAGTGGAGGCAGTCAGCTGCTTACCACGTCCCGTGGTCTTCGATGCCCCTGGCAGACGTCCTGTGGGGCCGGGCTTGGCACACTTGTTGGCGGTACATGAACAGCGAACCTGCCCTGCCCTGTGTGCTGACGTTGAGATGCGACCTCATCAGAGGGGTGGAACTTGGTGGACCTCAGACTGCTGTATCACATGGGTATTCCTGCCTCCTCCTGGAGGACATTTGTGAACTGTATGCGAGGGCTCAGCCTATCATGTACATATGTTCTCGTCCTGCCCAAAGTTGGAGAAATTTTGGAGGTCATTTCTAAGCACTTTGTTGTCGATCCTGCACTTAGACTTGGAGCCCAATCCCCTGGGGAACATATTCAGGGTGTTGGAATTGCCAGAGCTGCAGACTGGAGCGGGGGCAGATGTTCCAGCCTTCGCCTCGCTGATTGCTCGCAGGAGGGTCCTGTTGGGGTGGAGGTCAGCTTCTCCGCCCTGTGCCTCGGTGTGGCTAGGGACTTGATGGAATTCTTGGATGAAATTGCAATCGGCGCGGGATCAGAGAGTGGGCGTTGACGCCGAAATCCAGCATGATGCCACTCCAGTGATGTGAAATGTGTGCATGTGGTCTAGTGGCGTGGGTAGGGGGCCATTGAGACAGGCCACCGCAGCGATTCTCCGAGACCAACTGGCCGAGTTCCCGATGATGTGGTTCTAACCACCTTTTGCCTGTCGGGAACGGCCAGTGGCAGCTGCGGACTCAGTACGTGGCCGGCCTGATGGGGGGATCCTTCACAGTCGGGGGGGGGGGGGGGGGGGGGGAGGACCTCCCAGGCATCCAGGCAAGCGATCGGGTGGCACCGATCCGCGAGCACGTGCGATCTCGGATGGACCTACTTCGTCCATCATAGTCCACAGTGAGAGTCCGCCATGGCGCGTGGGGCAGCCGCCGCAGACTGCCGTCGTGTGCATGCACGGACTCCCAACCGGAAGTGCAGGGCCCTGTATCCGCAGCCAGAACTGCGAGAAGCGCTCCGGGGTCCTGCTAGCCCCCTGCAAATTGGAGAATCACTCTGGACTTTCTTCAAGTTTTGACACTGACGTGGGGACATAGCCCCATTGTTGGAGAATCCCACCCCTTGTGTTTGGAGAAGTTCATTCTGAGATGTGTGAGTGAGAGGTTCCACTAGAGATGAGCTTTTTATATTACACTTTAAAGAGTTGGTTACCGTCAGCTGCTGGGGGAGGGGGGCATTTGGTTTCGGTTACTGCGATGGTGGATTTTTTGTTGTTTTATTTTATTTTGTTATATTGTATATTTAAAATGTAAAAAATTGAATAAGAATACTTTTTTAAAAATGCCAAAAATCCACCAATTTAGAACAGGAGCAAAACATGTGTGTGTGGGCTCTCTCGAACAGCGTTCATACCTCTCTTCCACCTCCTGAATAAACTTGGCCTTAGTGAGGTGCACTTGAATATTCGTTGAGTTGTATTAGGCTTAGTCTTTCACACACGCTGACGTGGCATTCACCCTCCCCAGCACCTCACTCCACACCTCCTCCTCCAGTATTGGCCCCAATTCCTCCACCCATTTAGTCTTTACCCCTTCCACCGAACTCAACTCTTCCCCTGCGATCCTTACATACATGCAGGAGATGCTGTCCTCCTCCGACCCCGAACAGGAGAGAATCCTCTCCAGTAAGGATGATGACGGCACCACCAGAAACTCCGAGAAAATGGTCCTCATAAAGTTCCGTACCTGAAGGCACCTAAACCCATCTGAGCCTGCCAACCCAAATTTCTCCTTCAATTCCTCCAGGCTGGCAAACCCTTCCAGCATTAAATCACTCACTCTCTCCAGTCCTTTCTCTTTCCATGCCCCAAATGTGCCA
This sequence comes from Scyliorhinus canicula, assembly GCF_902713615.1. NCBI lineage: Eukaryota > Metazoa > Chordata > Chondrichthyes > Carcharhiniformes > Scyliorhinidae > Scyliorhinus > Scyliorhinus canicula. Next base: position 89,430,541 of record NC_052152.1, on the reverse strand, counting down.
TCCAGCCTTGCCGACTCAAACAGGTGGTTAGCACAAGTGGGAGCCAGCCTTGAGGCTGCCCCCAACTTAAAATGCTGGGGGAGTTGCCTCCATATCTTTAACGTGGAAACCACCTCTGGGTTCGCCAATTACCTTACTGGCGCCAATGAATGTGACGCCGTTACCAATGCCCCCAAACTTGTCCCTCTGCCTACACCAGACTCCATCTGAACCCAGAGCCCCGGGTCCCGACACCACCCCAAATCCTTCTTCACATTGGCCGCCCAGTAACATTACAACAAGTTTGACAGAGCCAGAATCCCTAACTGTCTATCCCTCTGAAGGACCTCCCTCCGTGTCCTTGGAACCTTTATCCGCTCAATTAAAATTGGAAATAAGTCTCTCGCCCCTTCAGAATAAAATTTGGGCAGGAACACGGGGGGACACTGAAAGAAATCCAGAAGGCAAGGCTCCAGAGTTAATGTTAATGCCTTGGCAATAACTTAGCATTTACATTTAGCAGTGAGATCGGGCGATATGTCCCACACTCTGTGGTATCCTTATCCTTTTTCAGAAACAGAGATGAATGTCTGACCCAGCACCTCTGGGAGGAAGCCTCGCGCCAAAGAGTCCCGAAATATACCCAGCAGTAACAGACCCAACGGATCTACAAAATTCTTATAAAATTCCAACTGGAACCCATCTGGCCCTGGTGCCTTCCCGGCCTGCTTGTGCCTCAATGCTATCTGATTCTCCTCTAGGCACAGCGGTGCCTCTAGATCCTCCCGCAATTCCTCCCTCACCTTGGAAAACTCCAAACCCTCCAAGAGCTCCGTCATTCTCGTCCAACCTGCAGCAGCTCTGTGCTATACAGCCTCTCTTAGAAGGCCCTAAACACACCTTCCCTCCAAATCCCTAACTTGATCAATCTCCATGGCCGCTTCCTGTATCCTCAGTTGGTGAGCCTTCTCCCCATACTCATACATCATCCTTTTTGCCCACCTCGGAGCGCCCTATCCATGGACAGCCGGTCAAACTGCATTTGCAGTTTTGTCCTGCACGACAAGCTTTCTGGGCCGGGTCCCTCACATATCTATGATCCACCCCAGGGTCTCATGCACCAATTTCTGTCACTCCTCCCTCACCTCCCCATCCACATGTACCTTATACACTATGATCCCTCCTCTAATCCCCGCCTTCAGCTTCAGGCCACCGCCATGCGCATGCGCAGCCACGGACCCGGCTATTCTCCTGGCCATATTGGCAGCTAGAGCCAGGTGCTCTACGCTGCCGGCATGCTAGCACCCAGCCAAACGGAGGATCGGTGGCCATTTTGTGCCGAATTATCGGGCTTGAGGACGTAGCCTCAGAATTGGAGAATCCAATCGGCGGTAGTCGGGTACAGTGTGTAGTAGGGCCTGGTCAGCGGGATAGTCAGGTAATGGGGTGGAGTGATTGGTTGTGATGCTCCATTGAGTTACACAACTGTTGAAACAGATACTAAACTGTTAACATTTCCTGGGTAAATATCCAGGTGTCTGTCTGATATCTGGCCCAAGTCTCTGCCCTCAGCTCAGGGGTCAGAGACAATTGCAGATGGTACAAGTCAGCAAGGAACCAGCCTCAGAAGTTTAAATTTCCGAGGCAATTCCCATTTGCGTCTGTGTGTCAGGGCTTCTGCAGGGTCCTAGAACCATAGAAAGGTTACGGCACAGAAAGAGGTTATTTGGCCCTTGATATCTGTGCAACCCAAATATAAGAGAAAAAAGAAACTAGCTGCACATTTTAACCCCACCTTCCAGCACCTGCTCTGTATCCTTGCAGGTTACAGCACTTAAGGTGCAGATCCAGGTACCTTTTAAATAATTGAGCATTTCAGTTTCGACCATCAACTTAGGCAGTGAATTCCAGACATTCACCATCCTGTGGGTAAAAATGTTTTTCCTCTTATCCCCTTTAGCCCTTCTAAAAGTACCTTATATCTGTGCCTCATGGTAATTGATCCTTCAGCTCGGAGAAACAAACTTTTCCTGTACACCTTGTCTAGGCCCCTCATAATTTTGTACACCTCCATTAGTTTACCTTAACCCTTCTCTGTCCTAAGGAAAGTAATGCGAGCCTTTCTAATCTTTCCTCATAGCTGCATTCTTCATGCCTATCAAAGATTTTGTTAACCTCCTCTGCACTCTCTCCAGAGCAAATATATCCTTCCTGTAATGTGGAGACCAGAACTGTGTACAAAATCCCAGCCCTGGCCTAACCAGCATTTTGTACAGTTCCAACTTATATTCAAGCTTTTGTATTTGAAAATGAAAATGAAGACTTCCGGTGGCTATGATGGAGTAGGAAGCCACACATTTGGGAGCTCCCGTTTTAAAGCGACTTTTTGGCTCTTTTGAGAGCCCAAAACGGAAATTTTTCGACATCTCCCGGTGGGGGAAGGTGTGCTGAACGACTTTCCCTGCAGTCCATGCCTCGAACTCGGAGTGGAAAGGGGGAACAAACAGCAGCAGCTCCTCAGAAAAAACGGGGGAAGGAATCCAAGATGGCCGCCGACAGAGCTCCAGAGGAATGGAGGCTGTGGGCCCAGGAGCAACAAACTGATCTCCTGCGCTGCTTTAAAGAATTCAAGGATGAGGTACTGAGCTCTCTGCAGGAAACGAACAGAAGGCTGTCAGAGATTCAGTCCACCCAGGGTGCTGCCATCAAGGAGTTGCAGACGCAGGCCACTGAACGAGAGGAGGAGGCCGTGGTCCTCGTGAGTAAGGTGGAGGGGCACGAGGCACTCCACAAGAAGTGGCAGGAACGCTTCGAGGAGCTTGATCACCGCATGAGGCGGAGAAATCTGCGGATCCTGGGCCTTGCGGAGGGGCTAGAGGGGTCGGACCTGACAGCCTACATGGCTGTAATGCTGAACTCGCTAGTGGGGGCCGGGTCTTTCCATCTGCCCTTGGAGCTGGAGGGAGCGCACAGGGTGCTGGCCAGGAGGCCCAAGGAAGATGAACCCCCGCGTGCGGTGCTGGTGAGGTTCCACCCGTTCAGTGATCGGGACTGCGTGCTGCGCTGGGCCAAGAAGGTGAAGAGCAGCAAGTGGGAGAATGGGGTAGTACGGATCTACCAGGACTGGAGTGCGGAGGTGGCTAAGCGGCGGTGTGGATTTAATCGGACGAAAGAGGTGCTTTACAGGAAAAAGATAACGTTCGGAATGTTGTAGCCCGCGCGACTGTGGGTAACTTATTTGGACCGGCACCATTATTTCGATTCCCCGGAGGAGGCGTGGGCCTTCGTGCGGACGGAGAAACTGGACTTGAACTAGGGGTTGGGGGTTGCGAGGTCGGCTGTAATATATTAGTGCTGGATTCTGCTGTTGCTGTGTTCTCTTTTTCTTCTGTTTTTCTCTTCTTGTTTTAGTACTTTTGCAATTTTGATGTGGTTATTTATGGAGGGGTTGTTCTGCTATGTTTTTGTTCTTGTGCTGTGGGGCATTGTTTGGGCTGTGTATCTTGAGGGGAGGGTTGGGGGGGTCTGTTGTATTCTATGTCGGAGTGGGGGTATGGAGTGGGGCTGATATTTGGGAGCTGCGTCAGAAGGGTGTGGTGGGGCAGTGCGAAAGCGCGGGCTTTCCTCTGGTTTCCCGCGCTGCGGGGCTGGGGGGTGGAGACGGTGACGCGGGAGGCGGGGCCTTAACTGTTTCTTCCCTGCGCTGAAGCGGTGCCTGGAGGAGGGATAGATTGGGGGATGATCCCACTTCGGGAGGGGTCGGGCTATTGGCGGGAGTTTCCGGGGTCAGCAGAAGTTAGCTGACCCACGGAAGTACAATGGAGGACGGTTCGCGGCTGGGAGGGTTCCTAGCCTGGGGGGGAAGGGAGGGGGGGAAAGGGGAATACCGGGTTGCTGCTGGTAGGGTCAAGAAGGAGCTGGTGGAGGCTGGGGGGACAGGTGAGGGGTTGTCGCTATGGGGACTGGGTTGGGCAGGGGGTGCTGGCCTGGGGCGGGCAGTCGACGGGCTATGGCTAGCCGACGGGGGAGGGAGGTGGGACGCCCTCTGATCCGGTTGGTCACCTAGAATGCGAGAGGGTTGAATGGGCCGGTGAAGCGGTCGAGGGTACTGGCTCACCTGAAGGGGCTAAAGGCAGATGTGGCAATGCTTCAGGAGACCCACCTGAGGGTGGCGGACCAGGTCCGCCTGAGGAAGGGATGGGTGGGGCAGGTTTTCCACTCTGGGTTGGATGTGAAGAACCGGGGAGTGGCGATTCTGGTGGGGAAAAATGTGTTGTTTGAGGCATCGGAGGTGGTGGCGGATAAGGGGGATAGGTATGTTATGGTTAGGGGCAGGCTACAAGGAGAGAAGGTGGTACTGGCTAGTGTGTATGCCCCAAATTGGGACGATGCGGGCTTTATGAGGCGTATGTTGAGACGGATCCCGGATCTGGAGGCGGGAGGTCTAATCATAGGGGGGGACTTTAATACGGTGTTGGATCCTTCACTGGATCGGTCCAGCTCTAGGACGGGTAGGAGGCCGGCGGCGGCCAAGGTACTGAGAGGGTTTATGGATCAGATGGGAGGAGTGGATCCATGGAGGTTTGTGAGGCCGAGGGCACGCGAGTACTCTTTCTTCTCCCACGTACATAGGGTCTACTCTCGGGTAGATTTCTTCGTGGTGGGTAGGGGACTGATTCCGAGAGTGGAGGAGGCCGAGTATTCGGCCATTGCAATCTCCGACCACGCTCCGCATTGGATAGAGTTGGAGATGGGGGAGGTGCGGGACCAACGTCCGTTGTGGCGGTTGGATGTGGGGTTGTTGGCCAAGGAGGAGGTGTGTAGGAGGGTCCGGGCAAGTATTGAGGGGTACCTTGAGGTGAATGATACGGGGGAGGTTCAGGTGGGGATGGTCTGGGAAGCCCTGAAGGCAGTGATTCGTGGGGAGCTGATATCCATCCGGGCACACAGGGAGAGGAGTGAGAGGGATAGACTGGTGGGAAAGATGCTGGAGGTGGACAGGAGGTATGCAGAGGCACCAGAGGAGGGACTGTTGGGGGAGAGGCACAGCCTGCAGGCTAAATTTGATTTGCTGACCACTAGAAAGGCGGAGGCACAGTGGAGGAAGGCACAAGGGGCAGAGTACGAACATGGTGAAAAGGCGAGTAGGATGCTGGCTCATCAGCTCCGTAAGCGGGATGCGGCTAAGGAGATTGCTGGAGTGAGAGACAAGAGTGGGAATGTGGTGCGGAAGGGGGTAGAGGTGAATGAGGTCTTCAAGGACTTTTACGGGGAACTATACCGGTCGGAGCCAACGGGGGAGAGGAGGGGAATGGAGAGATTCCTTGACAGGCTTTCTTTCCCAAAGGTGCAGGAGGAGAAGGTGGAGGGGCTGGGTGCGCCGATTGAGCTGGAGGAGCTAGTTAAAGGGATCGGGCAGATGCAGTCAGGGAAGGCACCGGGGCCGGATGGGTTCCCGGTGGAATTTTATAAAACGTTTGTGGACCTAGTGGGCCCCTTGCTGGTGCGGACACTCAACGAAGCGTGGGAAGGGGGGGACTTTGCCCCCGACGATGTCGCGGGCGTTGATCTCGTTAATTTTAAAGAAGGACAAGGACCCCCAGCAGTGTGGTTCATACAGGCCCATATCTCTCCTCAACGTGGATGCTAAGGTGCTGGCAAAAATCCTGGCCACCAGGATAGAGCACTGTGTGCCATGGGTTGTGCACGAGGACCAGACAGGTTTTGTGAAGGGAAGGCAGCTGAACACGAATGTGCGGAGATTGTTGAATGTCATCATGATGCCGGCGATTGAGGGGGAGGCAGAGATAGTGGTGGCGCTGGATGCGGAGAATGCCTTCGATAGAGTGGAGTGGGGGTACCTATGGGAGGTGTTGGGGAGGTTTGGATTTGGTGAAGGGTTCATTAGATGGGTAAGGCTGCTATATGAGGCCCCGATGGTGTGCGTGGCCACGAATAGGAGGAGGTTGGAGTACTTCCTGCTTTACCGAGGGACCAGGCAGGGTTGCCCCCTGTCCCCCTTGTTGTTTGCACTGGCAATCGAGCCGCTGGCGATGGCGTTGAGAGATTTAGAGAGGTGGAGAGGCTTGGTGCGAGGTGGAGAGGAACATAGGGTGTTGTTGTATGCCGACGACCTGTTACTGTATGTGGCGGACCTGGTGGGAGGGGTGGCGGACCTGGTGGGAGGGATGCCGGGAGTGATGGAGTTGCTAGCCGAGTTTGGGACCTTTTCAGGTTATAAATTAAACTTGGGCAAGAGCGAGGTGTTTGTGGTGCACCCTGGAGACCAGGAGGAAGGAATTGGTAGGCTCCCGCTTAGGCGGGCAGGGGAGAGCTTTAGGTACCTGGGGGTGCAGGTGGCCAGGGACTGGGGGACTCTTCACAAGCATAACTTCACCAGACTTGTAGATCAGATGGAGGAGGAGTTCAAGAGGTGGGACATGCTGCCATTGTCGTTGGCGGGGAGGGTACAGTCCGTCAAAATGACGGTGCTTCCGAGGTTCTTATTCCTCTTTCAGTGCCTGCCCATATTTATCCCCAGGGCCTTCTTTAGGAGAGTGACCAGCAGTATTTTGAGCTTTGTGTGGGCACATGGGACTCCGAGAGTGAAGAGGGTGTTCCTGGAGCAAGGGAGGGATGGAGGCGGGCTGGCGCTGCCCAACCTTCTGGGGTACTATTGGGCAGCCAATGTGTCAATGGTGCGTAAATGGGTGATGGAGGGGGGAGGGGCGGCGTGGAAAAGAATGGAGATGGCGTCATGTAGAGGTACGAGCCTGGGTGCCATGGTAACGGCACCGTTGCCGCTCTCCCCTAAGAGGTTTACCACGAGCCCGGTGGTGGCGGCGACCCTAAGAATCTGGGGACAGTGGAGACGGCATCGGGGGGAAACAGGGGGCTCGATGGAGGCTCCACTGGGTGGCAACCATCGGTTCATCCCGGGGAACACGGATGGGGTATTCAGGGGGTGGCAAAGGGCGGGCATCAGCAAATTGAGGGACCTGTTTATTGGCGGGAGGTTTGCGGGCCTGGGGGAACTGGAAGATAAATTTGGCCTTCCCCAAGGGAACATGTTCAGATACCTGCAGGTAAAGGCGTTTTCTAGGCGACAGGTAGAGGGATTCCCTTTGCTTCCCTCGCAGGCGACGATGGACAGAGTGCTTTCGGGGGTGTGGGTCGGAGAGACGAAGGTGTCTGACATCTATAAGGTAATGCAGGAGGTGGAGGAGTCGTCAGTGGAGGAGCTGAAGGCTAAATGGGAGGAGGAACTCGGGGAACAGATAGAGGATGGGGCTTGGGCGGATGCCTTGGAGAGAGTCAACTCTTCCTCCTCATGTGCGAGGCTTAGTCTCATCCAATTTAAGGTGCTGCACCGGGCCCACATGTTCGGGACTAGGATGAGTAGGTTCTTTGGGGGTGAGGACAGGTGCACCAGATGTTCGGGGAGTCCAGCGAACCACGCCCATATGTTCTGGGCATGCCCAGCACTGGAAGAATTCTGGAAGGGGGTGGCGGGGACGGTGTTGAGGGTGGTTGGATCCAGGGTCAAACCAGGGTGGGGACTCGCGATTTTTGGAGTTGCGGTAGAGCCGGGAGTGCAGGAGGCGAAAGAGGCCGGTGTCCTGGCCTTTGCGTCCCTAGTAGCCCGTCGAAGGATTCTGTTACAATGGAAGGATGCAAGGCCCCCAAGCGTGGAGACCTGGATCAGTGACATGGTGGGATTTATAAAATTGGAAAAGGTCAAATTTGCCCTGAGGGGATCAATACAAGGGTTCTATAAACGATGGCAGCCTTTTCTGGACTTCCTGGCTCAGAGATATGTAACTTGGTCAATGGCAACAGCAACCCGGGGGAGGAGGGGGGGGAGGGGGGGTGCATTATTGTCGTGTTTATTCTGTAACTTTATCGTGTGTTCATTTGCGTTGTTGTTAAAATCCTGGGTTGTTCATGGAGATGGGGCGAATGTATATGATTGTTAATATTATTGTTATTTTCGGTATTTTACTTAGGTGCGTCAATGTTGTATAAAATCAAAATTTTTCAATAAAAATTATTTCAAAAAAAAAAAGAAAATGAAAATCACTTATTGTCACAAGTAGGCTTCAATGAAGTTACTGTGAAAAGCCCCTAGTCGCCACATTCCGGCGCCTGTCCGGGGAGGCTGGTACGGGAATCGAACTGTGCTGCTGGCCTCCTTGGTCTGCTTTAAAAGCCAGCAATTTAGCCGAGTGAGCTAAACCAGCCCCTGTTTAATACCTTATTCAATAAAGGAAAGCATTCCATGTGCTTTCTTTACCGCCTTTTCTACCTGTCCTGACACCTTCAGGAACATGTGGACATGCACTCCATGGCCTCTCATTTCCTCTATCCTTCTCAATAGCCTCCCGTTTATTGACTATTCCCGTGCTTTATTTGCATTCCCCAAATGCATTACCTCACACTTCTTCACATTTAATTCCATTTATCACTTCTCCGCCCACTCAACCAAACCATTGATATAATTCTGGAGTCTGAATTTCAAAATTTTGCTCCCGACCTTTCTTTGTTCTTTTCCATTATGGTGCTGAATCTAACTGTATTAGGGTCACTATCTCCAAGATGATTTCCCACTGCTACTTTGTCCACGTGCCCAGCTTCATTTCCAAAGACTAAATATAGAATTGTGTCCCCTCTCGTTAGGCTTGTTACGTGCTCGCTAAAAACAGTCCTCTTATGTAGTTCAAGTATTTGGTGCCCTTTATGCCGCCACACTGTTCATATCCCAGTTGATATTAGGGTAATTGAAGTCTCCAACTATTACTGCTCTATTGTTTTTGCAGTCATGCTTGCTCTTCTAGTTCCCTTCCACTATTTGGGGGCCAGGGTACAGTCCCAGTTGTGTGGCTTCCCCTATTTCATTTCTGAGCTAAATCTATAAGCACTCGTTTGATGCTTTCTTTAGTCTCTCATCCCTCCCAACTACTGTAATTGATTCTTTAACAAATAATGCTATTCCCCCCACCACCATTTTATTCTCCTCCGCATCCTGCCTGAAAAAATGTTGAATTTGCATTTTTCCCTCTTTCAGCCAATTTTGTGTTATAGCGATGATATCATGCTAACAGATGCCTATTTGTGCCCTCAGCTCATTGGCTTTATTTCCTATACTTCTTATATTTACAAATACACCTTTATACCTTTTGACACTGCCAAAGACCCTCACTGTACTCTTTTTAACCTGTGATTCTTCTGTCTTTCAGAGTTTTTCACCAATTTTCCATCTTCTATTCCCTGCACTGAATTTCCCCTCCGATTTCCATTCCCCTGCCAATTTAGTTTAAGCCCATCCCCAACAGTAGGAGCAAATCTGCCTTTAAGGATATTCATCCCCATCCTGTTTAAGTGGAGACCATCACCTCTCTGAACATGCCAGCCACGTAGCTCTCAGCCTTGTGCATCCGCCACAGTGACTACAGACGCTGCTCAAGCACCAAAACCTGAAGCTCCGGTTTCTGCAGCTGGTGAGACTTCCTGCACATGTGGTCATCTAGGACACAGTAGGGCAGCACGAGGGTGCAGTGGTTAGCACTGGGACTGCGGTGCTGAGGACCTGGGTTCCATTCCCGGCCCTGGATCACTGTCCGTGTGAGTTTGCACATTCTCCCTGTGTCTGCGTGGATTTCATCCCCACAACCCAAACATGTGATGGTTAGGTGGATTGGCCATGCTAAATTGCCCCTTAATTAGAAAAAAAATAATTGGGTAATCTAAGTTTTTTTAAAAATCTAGTACACAGTTAGCATCCATGACTTCCTGCATATAACAGAACATGCGTTCCACACAACCGAACCATGGTTTAAATGTACTTCTCTTTGTTAATTTTATTTTACTTTAATTTCCTTATGCTACTTTATTTTACCTGGCATTGACTTAACTTTACTCCCCTATTGCTTGTGTTTCCTAATTAAATCTAAACAGCTACTTCTTGTGTTTTCTTGTTTTCAACTAATTAAAGGCACTCCCTAATAGCAATTTGTCAACAACCAATTAACTTATGTTCCCCTATGATTCCACTCTTGGAATTTTTAAAAACTCAGCCCTCTCATGCAACTTTTCAACTCCTGATCTCTTGGAAGTCGTGAAATATAGAAAAACAGTACCCCCCCCCCCCCCCCCCCCCCCCAACCCCCCAAACCAACACCACAGCCTGACCCGGACCCCTGACCCCACAACCCACCCCACACCCCCTCCCATACCCCACAGCCTGCCCCCCCACCCTCCACCCTACCCCCCACCCTCCACCCTACCCCAGCCCCACACCCCAACCCAATACCTACACCTTCCAGCCGCCATTCTCCACCCCACAAACCACCCCACGTTCTGATGTGCATCCCCCAATGTAAATCCAATCTCTGATAATCCGGAGACTGGAAGGTTTGGGCCAGTTTATCTACATCATTACACTCCACCAATTTCCAAGTCAGGGAATACCTGATAAAAGCATAATTGAAGGGATATGAGCAAAAGATAAAAGGACCACCAAGATGTGCCAAAGTTAACCGAGAAGAATGAAAAATATTAAACAGATGCGGAAAGCAACACTGAGAGAATTAAATTCAAATGGAATAAATAAGATCAAAAAGGGGACAAATGAGAGAATTAAAATCAATGAGGGATACCTAAGAGAAGTTAATTCAAAAGGGTGCAACAAGAGAAGTGAGATTAAAAGAGATGCAGGCAAGTGAAGGATAATTAAGATGCAAATAGATTTATAGCATAGTTCTGTAGATAGAGTTGTAGCATAGTTTACTTTAGCAACCTTTGTACTTAGGAATACATTCAAATCTAGTTAAAAGTAGGGTTAATTAATCAGTTTTGTTAATTAACATAGCTTGATGTTCTGTGTTGAACACTATACATTCAAGCCATCCATACAAAGAAAACACAGAACTTCACACCCAAGTTCCAACTTCGGACCTTTGTTGTGGTGTCTGCCCGAGTCCCACAGCACAGTGCTGTCTTGATAGGCATGAGTGACACAGGTGGGTTCATGTGTCCAATAGCATGATGCTGTCCATGAAGACCAGCTCGGCATGGCGTTGGAGGGCAGGAATCAGTCCGCCCCGACAGAGTGGTAGAAAACGTATCAAGAGAAACACAGAACTATGGCAGAAAGGTTTTGTTGCACTCGCCCCAAAATCTCGTGCAAAATGAGGACTGCTTTGTGCACACCTCTCTGTAGAAATTGGGTTTTAGACCAATGGAAATTTAAACTGACGGAAAGCAACTTTGGTAGCCCCAATGGGATGCTGGAAGGCAGCTATTCTCATGAGCGTTCATGAGATGTAAATGATTGTAAATGATGTTCATGCCACTGGCCTGCGGGAAGAGGGACCCACCATTAAACTGCCATTGGGATTATTGCAATGTGATTTTAAGCCGGTGTTTTAAGGGTGCGAACAACAGGAAACTCCATTCACCACAGCGGGAGCACAAGATCCCGCCGCCGGCCAGTGGCAGGTCGCCTCCACTGCCACAATGCACACCATGGTATGGGGGCCCTGCCCTTTGGCTTCCACTAGATGCCCTCCTGCCCGTTGATAGTAGGATGGGAGAATTGTGCCTGTCATAAGTCAAAACCGATTTCCCCATAGGGAAAAGGCAGCATTTTTACAGTCGAACGGCAACTTCATTTGACAGAGGTTTTAGACAATTGTCCCATTGCATTCAGGCCTCTGCTGGGGGGCCACGGCGACTGGTCTCCATAGCTGGCAAAATAAAAAGGCTTCCAACCACAGGTTTGAAAGATCCCATTGTAATCAGTGGAAATCAGCTATTGGGGCAAGGCAGGATTTTTACCAGCAAATTGCGGGCTTATTTCCCAGTTTTCAAAAATAGTTTCACAGTTTCTGGGCTGTAGCCAGGCTGCACGTTGCCAGCAGGCCACATTGACCATTCTCCATAATGACCTTCTGGCCCGGATCTACAGAACTATGCTATAACTCTATTTGCATCTTAATTATCCCTCACTTGCCTGCATTCCTTTTAATTTCTCTTTTAACTTCTCTTGTTGCACCCTTTTGACTTAACTTCTCTTAGATATCCCTCATTTATTTTAATTCTCTCATTTGTCCCCTTTTTGATCTTATTTATTCCATTTGAATTTAATTCTCTCAGTGTTGCTTTCCGCATCTGTTTAATATTTTTCATTCTTCTCGGTTAGCTTTGGCTCATCTTGGTGGTCCTTTTATCTTTTGTTCATATCCCTTCAATTATGCTTTTATCAGATATTCCCCGTCTTGGAAATTGGGGGAGTGTAATAATGTAGATAAACTGGCCCAAACCTTCCAGTCTCCGGATTATCTGAGTGAAGAATGCAGGAGGCCCGGTGTTTTGGCGGGAGTCTTCACAATTACCATAGGTTTGGTGAAAACATATCAAAGTTATACATCATATTTATAGAACTATAAAAGATGGACGGATGTGGTGTTGTAAATTCAAAACAGAGTGTCACTTTTTAAACGTTGTAAGTACGGTTTGTCGAAACACAAATGTCATTAAGTCGAGGACAGTCCGTAATTAATTCATGCAAAAATGCTGATATTTTCACAGTATAAACATTAATACTGCAAGAAAACACGTTTGAAACATTCTAATATAAAATCATCACAATCTTCTAAGTAACTAATATGTATCCTATATCTATATTAATCAAATAAGCTCAACAGTAATGTAAACCTTATTTATAAAACCACCTTGTTTTTATTTGGGTTTATACCAATTCATGCTGTGCACGAGAGCCAATCCGATTATATGAGTTCACGAGTGAAGTGAGGGTGGGAGTTCTGACCTGTTCCCTTGTATGGGATTAGTGACATGTAATTTAGACTAGCCCAAAGACTACCCTCACAGGCCACCCACGCTCAGGAAGAAAGTGGGAGGATTATTGAGGGTGAGTGTTTGCTTTTCAATTGTTATCTGAGTCATCGTGGGTCATTGAAAGGCCAAGCTAGTATTAGATCCTGAAAGAAAATCATCAGAGATTAGAGCTGGATATTGGTAAAGCCAGGGTCAAGATTGTCATGAAATAGAGAAAGCTTTGGAGGAAAACTGAATGGATTAACATTGATAAAAGTGACAGCAAGGGAAAGGAAGCATGTAAAAAAAGAATTAATTATGAGTTTACAACAATAACGTGACTTGCCTGCAACATGTGGGAGATTCTGGACATCATTGTAATCCTGGACAATGACATCTGCTGTAAGTGTCTGCAGTCTGAGGAGCTTCAACTCAGATTTGTTTTATGCTGGTTTGCAGGGAAGGGAAAAGATAACCAGACGGCAGTCACATCTCTTTGCTTAAGCAATACTTTTCAGTGGTCAATACACAGAGGAGGGAGGGTGTGACTGCAGGTCTGTAGATATGGCAATTCAGGATGTAATGATGCAGGAACTTCACTCCTTGTATTTGTCCAACAGGCTGGAAGTACTTGCTGCCTGTTTGGATTAGAGAAAATACTAGCGAGGATGCACAAACTGACCATGGCACTTTGTACAGGAGGCCTTTCAAAAGCAGTGGTGTAAAATAAATGTGGTCGTGTATAGCACAGTCAAGGGAATGGATACTGTTCTCTGCAGCTGAGACAAAGTGTTTTGAAGGTTGTGCTGGGTTGGGATATCTCCTCAAAGCTGGGGAAGAACATGGAGTGAGGGGGGGGATCCAGTTTTCATGATTCTTATTGGAACCAATGTCATCGGTAGAATGAAGAGTGGGGTTCTGTGGAGGGAGTTTGAGCAACTGGGTTCAAATATCATACCAAGAACCCCATGGGTGATAATCTCTGGAGTACAAAATGAACTAAACTGGATATGGTCAAGGAGATTAGAGAATTAAATATGTGGTTCAAAGAGTAGTCGGACTTGCCGGAGTTCCAGACACGGTCGGAGGCAGATGTGTTGGCCTTTGTCTCATTGGTGGTGAGGAGTTGGATATTATTGGGTTGGAGGTCAGTTGCTCCACCTGTGCATCAGTATAGCTGGGAGATTTAGTGGAGTTTCTAAGCCTAGAGAAGGTTAAATTTAGCTTAAGAGGAAATGAGGAGGGGTTTCATAAGAGATGACTTCCGTTCATATCTCACTTTCAGGAATTGGCCTCCGTCAGCAGCTAAAAGGGGGGAGGTTAGGTAGTTGATTCATTGTTATGGGTTGAGGGGGGATTGTTAAATGATAGTTAAATATGTGTAATGTTTTTAAAAAATTGTAAATACTAATAAAAATATTTATTTAAAAAATGAGTTGTGTGAGAAGAATTGGTTTCAATTCATGGTACACTAGCACCGGTTGGATGTAATGTTCAAACAATGGAGAAATACAACTGACATAATTTCACCACAAATTCAACAGCCTCATTGCCAAAAAGTTAAACCTGAAAACTATATAGAGTGATTTGAAACATACAGGTGCCCCTTAGTTAGTCAGAAAAGGTTGATCCGTTCTGATCTGACTGGGACAAATCTGCTTCCAGGGGGCTTACTGGGCAAAGAGGGAGCTGTTCGATTGCAATAAATTCCACTTACGCCTGACCAACATCAACATCCTGGTAATTCCTATAGATTAAAAGGTGGAATCAGGGCCGGGGGGAGAGGGAAGGGAAATTTAGAATTCTGAAGAGGATTTTTGAAAAGTGAGGCAGCAGAGCAGTGAAATTATATGGGTAAAGACCAACAGATTGGGACAGGAAGATACAGAGAACTGTGAGCAGTTTGGGCACCACACCTTGGGAAGGATATATTGGCCTTGGAATGAGTGCAACGTAGGTTTACAAAAATGATACCAGGACCAAAGGGGTTAAGAAAAAAGGAGAAATTAGAAAAATTAGGCTTGCTTTTGCCGGATTCGAGGATGATTTGATTGAAATCTTCAAGATATTAACAGGAAAAGACGAGGTAGATGAGGATAAACTATTTCCACTCGTTGGAGATTCTAAAACTAGGCGGCATAGTCCAGAAATGAGGGTGAGACAGTTCAGGAGAGATGTTAGGAAGCGCTTCTTCACGCAAAGGGTGCTAGAGATTTGGAACTCTCTCCAGTTGAAGCTACAATGGTTGTGAATTTTAAATCTGAGATGGATAGATTTTTGTTGAGCAAAGATATTCCTGGGTCACTGTCTGTGTGGAGTCTGCACGTTCTCCCCATGTCTGCGTGAGTTTCCTCCGGGTGCTCCGGTTTCCTCACACAGTCCAAAGACGTGCAGGTTAGGTGGATTACCATGCTAAATTGCCCTTAGTGTCCAAAAAAAAATGTTAGGAGGGGTTATTGGGTTATGGGATAGGGTGGAATTGAGGGCTTAAGTGCGTTGGTGCAGACTCAATGGGCCGAATGGCCTCCTTCTGCACTGTATGTTCTATGTTCTATTAAGGGAATGGGCCAGTGGCAGGTATATGGAGTTAGGCCACAGATCTGCCATGATCTCATTGAATGGCTGGTCAAAAGTGTATCAACAAATAAGGTCTGTGTTAAAATAATTAAATTCTCTTTATCTGAATACGTGAAACATTCATAAGACGAACTAATGGCACAAACAGATCAATGGGTTGGATCCAAGCAACATTTCGGAGACATAGTTAAAAAATACCAAGGTTGGGGAATAAATATTCCAAGGTATGCAATGCTTCAAAAAGGCAGGCAGAATGGAAAAGTAGGAGGAAAAACTGTGCCTATCTGCATTGAGCTGGCCACCTCCGCACGATGTGGCAGGCTGCTCTACTGCATCTTCGCTGCCCACCTCTATGTAGCGGGTAGCTGACCCACTTCCCAACCTGCCACAGTAAATCTCCCTGGTGGCAGGAATGTGGCAGGGATTCATTCATATCAGCTTCCCACTATTTTTTCTGTACCCACAAACCACCCCCAAAGACACACAAACACACATATGAAATGAAATGAAAATCGCTTATTGTCACAAGTAGGCTTCAATGAAGTTACTGTGAAAAGCCCCTAGTCGCCACATTACGGCTGGTACGGGAATCGAACCGTGCTGCTGGCCTGCTTGGTCTGCTTTAAAAGCCAGCGATTTAGCTGAGTGAGCTAAACCAGCCTAATATACCCTATATACCCTAAACCCCACAAACTCAGCACACCGGGGTGGGAAATCTATTGTTTGCACTGAAGAAATGCAATGTACATTGCTCAAATAACTGAACTTCAAAATCTTCTTTTATAAAAAAATGTGACTTTGCCTTTGATTTTGTTCATTCCCAAATGATTTGAATTTCCTGCCTGTAAAGCATATTGAGTTGTTTCATTTCACATGAAGAACATTGTGTGACTGTTATTCAGTTCTCATCCTTCACTTTTCAGCACAAAAGTTCCACAATGGGTGTTAAATTGGGAGAAAAAGTTGTGCTTTTACATTCTTTGTCTGCATTAAAATATATCCAAAGGAACTGAATGTGCTTACACTTAGTGTGCAGAGTGCCATGGCTGTGAGTATGTACAGCATTTGTACACTTCTACGAGCTGACATAGTCTGTAGAAAAATCCATAAGAGATAATAAAAACTACGCCACCTTCAGACATTGGTTCTCAGCAAGATGCAAAAACCTCTTCTGCAGTCGAATGTGGAGTATGCTCTCCATATTCTGACAGTGACTACATTTTTAAAAGACGTCATTCATTGGGAAACATCTTGAGATGTTCTCATGTAATGAATGCTGCTGCATGCAAAATGTGATGTGATGTGCTTTTCTTTATATTTGCATACTCTTTAAAAAAAAAGTGCATTAAATTAAAATAGTTTTCTAAGTTCCTTCTTTATATTCTATTATGGCGCTGTTGTTGGGACTCCATGGTATAATTAATTTCTCCAAAATGTATTCACAATGTACTGTATACATAGTCAAGAGTAGATTCCTATTTTTTTTATTCTTACGTAAAGTAACCCACTGAAATTCCTGGGCTGAGAGCGAGCAGAAAGAGTGATTGCCATTCAAGGTTGAGAGGGAGCCTGGTGTTTGATGTGGAACCTGAAGCTAGAATTATGTACCCTTTACAGCCTCCTTTGAGTTTGTGCGGAGTGGAATCTATGGGGATGTTGGATTCACCCTTCCACCTCCACATCAAGGGCATTCTTGGATTTTGTGAAAGTTTTTGCCCATAGAGGACCTCAACATTTGAGAGTTGTTATGAGCCCCAGTGCCGCATTTATGTGAGACCCAGAACCATCATTAGACTTGAACAATTGAATAGTTGAAGGACTCTGTTACCTTTAATCTTCAAGGATAGCCGGTCTGCAGGAAGTTGAAACTCTTGTTTTTTCTCAGCTGCCCAGATGGAACTCAAGGTGCCTAGAGTTTCACTCCACCTCACTTATACTAACAGATTTGGCTTCCTGGTATTTCATAACCCAAAAGCTGTTCACTTTAAATAGTTAATAGATGCAGGTTATTTTTTTAAATTAAAGTGTTGCATCCTTCATCACCATGAGGCTCTCACAGGGAAATTTTGTAAAATACGTTGCACATTTTATTTCAGAAATCCATTGGTGATACTGTTTTTCAGAACTATTTTCTCATTATTTCAAAAATATGGTATTCTCATTTGGTCATTAAAGTTATTCAATTGCTTTATTTATTTTTCCTATAGTTTCCGAGAAATGAATCCTTATTCTTTTATTTTCTCTTTCTGTCATAGTGTAAAACACTCTCAGGTGTTTGTGACCACATTATCTCTCTATCTTCTGATCCGCTGGTTTCACAGTCTGCTCACTTGGAGGTGGTTCAGCTGACAAACATCAAACCCAGTGAAGGATTGGTAAGATCCATGTTTTTTTAAAAATCAAAGCTCAACTCTGAGTTGCAGTGAAAAGCAGAAGATACATGAAGTACCTTCAAATCTACTGCAGGTGGTACATCCATCGTCTACTGCAAGATATAATTCAATGTTGTGACTGAGATGGGAGGAGTATGCAGTCTGTCTAGCCCCACTACTCTGCAGGTCACAACATTAGTGCAAATGTTTAATTAATTCACCAAAGTTGGCCAACTATTTCCTGTGGCAACTAATGACCAAAAATAAAAGAGACTTTAACTAGGCTTCTTTTGATAAGTTCATAATGATTATTTTACTATAGAACAATATGTTTTTAAAACCAATTGGAAGAACTAGTTAACACACCATTTTAATCTGCAAATGTAACTATCCATTTTTAAATACCTCTGTGCGCATGCACACACACACAAACACACACTACCTGTAGAGATGGGTGGCTGAAGTATAGATGTTATTTTTTAAAACGATAAAGTCCGCAGGATTTGGATGATGTTGATCTAGAGTTCTATCGTGTGAAGACAGATCGCTAGTCCTATAGATGCCTCGGGGTTCTCACTAATGGAGATTCAAATAATTTACTTTGCCAACCCTCTTAATTGCCATGTATGGATCACTGAACAGCATTTTCAGAGGTTCCCCAGTAAAAGCAATAACACAAACATTTCATCCCCTAGTTGTAATGTTCCGGTCGGAACTTGCTGTCTATCCATTCCTTCACCTTTGTGCGAGAAACTTTAAGGTGTTCCTCACCCAATTTGCAGACTCCAGTGAACTATTTCTGGAACATGTACACACAATCTAACAAAATGTATTTGTCCTATTGTCCTAAAAAATATTCTTTGATTAATTTCAGAAGACCTCTTATCTTATGCCCATAGATCAATTCAAAAATTCAGTGAATTTCGGGGGGCAAATAAAAGGCAGTCCAGTCCTTTGTCCCAATCTTGGAGATATTCATGACAATAAGCTTTGACGGTTTGATGGTATCTCTCAAAAATTCCCCATGTTTGTGGATGATCTGCTGTAGACTTTAGCTGTTTTGTACCCAGACTACTCATTTTTTGAAAAAATTTAGACATATCGGAATCTTCATCTGACTTGATCTGACTGCATCTCTGCCGGTAATCCATATTGACTAATAATTAGATTAGCTTCCCTAATATAATTTTAGCTGTAATCATTCTGAAAGGGATTGCTTCTGGAAATCTAAGTTTTTATATCCAGAGAATAAGGATATACTAGTGTCCTACTTTCGTTTGTTGGTAATGGTCCCATGCAGTCTCCTAACATCCTACTAAATGGTCCACTAAAACTGGTATGGTTTGATTGTAGGTTGTGGTATCCCCATCATCTGGCACGTTTTACAAAACAGTATCTTGCCCTTTTGAAGACCTGACTAGTAGAAATGTTAGTTTTTCTGTCCTTGTGTTTTCCGTATCCCTATGTGTCCTGCCATAGACACACACGTGTGCTATCCATAACATGTCCTTACAGTATTTGGCTGGTACCACTATCTGATGACCAACCATTCACTCTGGTCTGCAGGTCATGAGGAGCTCTCCACTTTCTCATTAGTATCCCATTTTTAATAAATAATATTCTGCAACTTCCTCAGCTTCAGTTTGAAATGATTGTGCTGCCTTACTTAACTCCTGATTGGCTTATTGAGCCTTACTAGAAAAGATTTACTGAACACATCTTTGTTAGTATCTAAGTCTTTCATGGGTTTGTGCGGATGATGGAAAAAGGCTTTGGATTTATGGACCAGCTCATAATCGGCAGCCACCTCTGTTGTCTGGCTAGCTTTAAAAAATTAATTTATAGGATGTGGGCACCGCTGGCCAGGCCAGCATTTATTACCCATCCCTAATTGTTCTTGAGAAGGAAGTGATGAGTTAACTTCTTGAACCGTTATAGTCCCTGAGGTGTTAGTACACCCACAGTGCTGTTAGAGAGGGAATTCTAAGATTTAGATCCCACGACAGTGAAGAACCAGTGATACATTTCTGGGTCAGGATGGTGAGTGACTTGGAGGCGAACCTCCAGGTGGTGGCGTTCCCAGGTACCTGCTGCTCTTGTCCTTTTAGATGGTAATGGTCATGTGTTTGGATGGTGCTGTCGAAGGAATTTTGGTGAGTTCCTGCAGTGCATCTTGTAAATGGCACACATTACTGGCACTGTTTGTCAGTGATGGAGTGAACGTTTGTGGAAAGGGTGCCAAGCACAAGGGGGCTGCTTTGTCCTGGATGATGTTGAGCTTCTTGAGTGTTGCTGGAGCTGCACTCATCCAGGTAAATGGAGAGAACATAGAACATAGAACAGTACAGCACAGAACAGGCCCTTCGGCCCTCGATGTTGTGCCGAGCCATGATCACCCTACTTAAACCCACGTAACCCGTATACCCAACAATCCCCCCATTAACCTTACACTACGGGCAATTTAGCATGGCCAATCCACCTAACCCGCACATCTTTGGACTGTGGGAGGAAACCGGAGCACCCGGAGGAAACCCACGCACACACGGGGAGGACGTGCAGACTCCACACAGACAGTGACCCAGCCGGGAATCGAACCTGGGACCCTGGAGCTGTGAAGCATTGATGCTAACCACCATGCTACCGTGAGGCCCCGTGAGAGTATTTCATTACACTCCTGGCTTGTGCCTTGTAGATGGTGGAGAGTCTTTGTTTGGGGGGAGGGGGGGGGGGGGGGGGGGGGGGTCAGGTGAGCTAATCGCTGTAGGATTCCTAGCCTCTGATCTGCTCTGTAGTGACAGTATTTATATGACTAGACCAGTTCAGTTTCTGGTCAATGGTAACCAGGATGTTGATAGTGGGGGATTCAGCAATGATAATGCCATTGAATGACAAGGGGCTATCATTAGATCTTCCCTTATTGGAGATGGTCATTGCTTGGCCCTTGTGTGGCACGGATGTTACCTGTCACTTGTTAGTCCAAGCCTGGATATTGTCCTGCTCTTTCAACCCTCTCATCTTCAACATAGGTTCTAACCACTGGAGGAACTGAATTTTTAATTCTTCCAGGAAAATTATTTTGCTAAGAATTTCACATGTTGATCTACCTTTAAAGTCCACATCCAATGATCAAAATTACTTTGCTTTAGTATCTCAAATTCAACATAGGTCTGCTCAAGCTGCTTCTTCATGTTTCAAAGTTTCTGCATATATGTCTCAGGGATCAACTTATACGCAAAAAGAATAACCTTTTTTACTGCATCTTGACACAGAAACCTCTTCTGACAGTGATGCATGAACATCATGGATTCTACCCACCAGCCTACTGGGAGGAGAAATTCCAGTTTTCTTTTGGCCACTTCATTTGATTAGCTACATTCTCAAATTAAATAAAGAATGCCTCTACATCCATTTCCTCAAAATGTGGAATGGCTTGTACAAATTTAAACATCTCACTATTGGGCTTGGGATTGAGGGTGAGGATGCTCAGAATTTTCCTGAACATCTGAGCCCTGGGATGATTCAGTGGTGTAAAGGTTCAAGGCTACCATGACCTTCATAGCCACAGGGAGCGGGTGCCGCCCTCCTCCTCTATGTGGTGCAAGGTTTGATAGAAGGTGGAACAAGTGCTGCACTGTCTCCTTTGTGAGGCGGAGTCTCTGGCAGCACATGTTGTCCAGCAGCTCAATGAAGAACACCCTGGTCCTCTGCACACTTGGTCTACTTGTTCTTTTTCTTTGAGTCCCTCTTTGGCCTAATGGGTGGGCGATGCTTGAGCCTGCCCGGCATTCCCCTGGCATCCTGGTGCCGGGTTCTTCCTCGGTTCAGTGTGTCTTAACTACTGGAATCTGTGTTCCTCCAGCACAATGATCAGTATAATCGCCAGTTCCACTGGCTCCGTCCCGATTTATCTCAGAACTCTAAGTCATGGGAGACATGGAGGAACTCAGTCAAATTGGTGTTCCAGCCTCTTACTTTCAGATCCTCCTTTCACCCCTTGTCCTCCTGGGGAAGCTATCAGCCCTGCACCTTATGTGGCAGCCAGCTCACACTCACATGTCTGTGGCCCTTGCAACTTTATCACTCGACTGGCCCAGGTCAATGCCCTCGCCCCTTTAGAGTCAGCTCCCTTAATCTCAACATCACATGAGAATCCCGTTGCCATGGGGACGCGCCACACCGGCAGACCGGAGAATCCCACCCTACGTTTGGCACAACATTAAGCTGAATTCTAAGAAAAGAAACAACTTGCGGAACAAAAATTGAACACTGTCAAATTAATTAACTGTTCCGGGCTCGCTTGGAGTGGTTAGGGGGCTGGTTGTTGCTTGTGAGCTGCAGGTTGGGCAAGCCTGAGCAGGAGGATATTGATTTAATGTGATTGGAAACTGAACCAAAAATGAAATGAGGCAAAGCATTTTTATGCAGCTGATGGTGAGGAACTGGAATGCAGTACCTGACAGGGTGGTGGAGAGAGATACAATCGTGGATTGCAAAAGGAAATTGGACAAGCACCTGAATAGAAAACATTTTCATGGCTACAGGGAAAAAGTAGGAAAGTATGACAAACTGGATTACTCTTGCAGAGTGCTAGCACAGACCTGATGGGCCAAATGGTCTCCTGTGCTGTAACAGTTCCATGAATCACCATAATTTTTGATTTTTAAACTATATTTAATATTCAGTGTAGCAATGCTCCTTTAAACTGCTCACTAAAATAATGGCTGCAGTGTTTGGTTGGGCAGTTTTCATATTTGCAAATACAATTTAGTTGACTGAATACCCCGTATGTTGGCTGATGAACCTGTCTTCTGTGATTTAGGCATCCAAATGCATTCAATCTGTTTACACATAATAGTGTAGTTTAAAGATAGAGCAGATTTATTGTTTTCTCTGGTGCAGTGCATTTTACCACTTGCTCTTTTAGCAGTGCCCATTCTCTGTCACATTCATTAAAGTGTTAGAACACATCCACTTCTCTGGTAAAGGCTGGAGAATCACTCAGTTTTATTTTAGCTTTGACGTGGTGAATAAAAGTGAACAATTTATAAAATGTTGGTGCATGATAGTACACATGATAATAAATGTGAGATTACGTTTCAAGCTTTTCCTCACATTTCCTATGCATTTTCCTAAACCTTTCAGGAAGGAAATCTGCCTTCCTCATCCTCTCACGACAACATGTAACAAATAGCAATGTGGTTGACTCATAACTGCCCCGAAATGACAAAGGACATTACTCAGGACAATTCGGGATGGGCACTAAATGCTGGCCCATATCCCTTGAATGAATAAAATCAACCAGTTTTTCGGAAACCTGAATCCACCTGAATTAATTCTGTGTGAAAATGGACTCCATCTCTCCCTTTGCAGGGAGAATAAAAAATATTTCCAATTGATTATTTATCATTTGTTCGATCTGGATAAATGGTATGATGAGTCTTCTTTAAAAAGCAGGGATGCAGGGGCAGGATAGACTTGGACTTGCCACCTCCAGATGTAGGCCTGAAGTGGCAATGGAGGTCCGTGGATGGCCAAGCTGGCAGGTAAAATAGCCACCTCCATTCACTGAGACATCAGCCAGTTGTAGTGATGAATGTTAGGCACTCATACCCTTACCCCATTTTCTCCCTAAAACCCCTCCTCCCTAAACCCTTCCTCATATCCACCCCCATACCAGGTCCCTCCTAACCTCTATTCCCCATATTTCCTCAAACACACACACTTCTCCTCCAGGCCCTTCAAGTGTCCCCAAAGTCACTCACCAATATCCACTATTAGAATACCTCGGGATCCATGTTTTTGAAATGACCGTTCAAAGTAAACTGCTAACAATCTCATGAAGCTGTCAATCAGGCACACTTCTAACTGGGGAAAAAAAAAACTATTGAAAAAAATCCACTCAAAAAATGTTACATCTCCTCAAATGGTTAATCTGATATAAAAAAAACAAACAGACATCTATTCACTGACCATGTCAATGACTGATAAACCTTTAATAACCTCACAAAACTGCCAATCAAACTGTCTGCACAGCCCTCTATTCGGATTAGTGGTTCGGGATCTTCCAAAACACTGTAATATACCTGAAGGCACCAACAATCACTACAAGCCCTTGGAAATGCTCCCCGCCACATAATTATCAGGAGCTCTCTTCCCCCAACCACCGCAGCAGTATCGCCAGTGCTTCCCCCCACCCCCGCACAATGCCAAGTTGGAGCTGTTCCCTTCATTTCTCTTACAGTTGCCATGTGGTGAAGATCATGCCTGTTGTGCCCCTTAGTGCGCAGTATCTGCACTTTGACCCTGGGAGGAATTCTTCAGCCTCAGGGAGGAAGTGATTAAGGAGGATTCTTACGATGACCTTCATTGTGACTGACAGGAGGGAGATTCCTCTGTAGTTACTGCAGTCGGACTTATCACCTTCCTCAAGATATTCACAATTGGAGCATCTTTGAGATCTCCAAGCATGTTCTCCTTCTTCCAAATAAGGGAAATAAGGTCATGTATTTGTATCAGTCGTTGTCATCTGCCATATTTTAGTGCTTCGGTGGGAATTCCATCTGCTCTTGATGCCTTTTTGGTCTTTAGCTATTAGCTGGCCAACCTTAGAATATGAATTGGTGAATGAGATGAGTAGGTGGTGAGGGGTAAGTGGATGAAGTGTGCCTGTGGGTGTGGTGGGTAAGTAGGTAGCTAAGGGGGTAGTCATGTCCATTTAGGAGACTTATCAGATGGTAGTCAGGTTGGGTCAGGAGATGGCCAGGTGGATAATTTGGCCAGAGGAGTAGTTAGATCCAGTTCGTGACAGGGTGGGGGTAGATAGTCAGATTCGGTGAGGGAAGTAGTTGGGTAGTCATGGGGTAGATGGGTTTAATCAAGGGGGTGTTCAGGTGGTGTGGTGGTTCTTCACATCAGGTTGTGGGTTAATCATTTGATTGGAGGGGTAATTGAGTAAGGAGTTGGTTGGGTCATGGGATGGGAGGTTGGATCATGTTGGGGTAAGTAGTCAGGTGGGGTCTGGAGGTGTTGTTGGCTGATTGGGGTGTAGTTGGATGTTCAGAGGTGTTGATTGGGGGTGTTCAGTTGAGCAGCTACCCAGTCATACCAGGTTTAACTCAGTCCAATATTTCCTGGGTAACTTGCAAGATAAGTCAATCAGATCCAGCCCAGGTCCCTGACTCTAGCTCAGGGTCAGAGACATTCATGCACGGTCCCGGGGAGCAAGAGTTTAAATTTCCTGGAAAGTTCCTACATAGGCCCCCATGTCAGGACTTTTTCGGTTCATGATGCACATCTTTTGTTATACCTCTGCTCTTTGCTGGTCCAGGGACTGGGGATTTTGGTCTTTATATGTTTCATCATTAAGTTTTAAAATGTAACATTTTTTAGGTCCCATTATGCTTTTGGGTTTTGTTTTTGGAACAAGTTAAATTATATATCATCTGTTTTGCATAATCATATGATGCTCTTGGAAACAGTAGCTGTCTGCCAGCTAACATTTACAGAGTATATGCCTAAAATTTTATTTTTAGACATTGAAATTGTGCAAAATGCACGATGCAGACGAGAATACTGTCTCCAGTTAAATTTTAGACTGAATGGGTAGAATCTTGTCCACTTACCTTCTGCAGGAATGATGGGTCCATTTTCAGGACAGAAATCCGATTTCTTATTGCCAGGTGGGTTGACATGTCCATTCTGCCAAAGGAAGGATTTCTTGTTAAAGTGACCACAGCAATAGGTTTACAAGAGTTCACTAGCACTTGGACCTTTGACGCTGCAGGAACCTGTGAAGACCATTCCCCTTATTGCAGACACTTAAATGCTGCTGGATCTGAGGGACTGCAATGAGGTGGTCTTTCCCAAGGACTGGAGGAAGTGGGCTACTTCTCTAACCAGGTGGCAGAAGTGGATGGAAGAGACCGAGGAAGCCAGCAGCAGGAGTGTGGTTCCTTCAAACTGGAGGAAGTATACTAAGAGGATACAAGACCTCAGGGCGGCATGAGTGGCGAGTGGCCAAACACTCGAAGAGCAAATGCACAGCATTCTCCTGAATAGCACTTCTCAGAATAACACCCCCCGTAGTTTCAATCCTCTCTCTTTAGGCATCTCATCCCCATCTGAATAGCCACACACACTCACCCTCAAGTCTCATAGACTCATGCCTCATACTCACCCTCCATAAATGGTGTCCTTCTCTGGTCTGCATGGAAGCTGTTATGAGCATTCATACCTCTCTCCATGCAGGACAAGATGTCACACGACTTAGGGAGAGGCAGATATCTAGGGGACAGTGGTGATGTGTGTAGTAGCCCTTTAGCGACAGGCACCTTCCTGTTTTTTGGCAATACGTAATCACCTGCTCCCCTTGGAATGAAGCCTTGCTCCTGAAGGCTGAAGATGTCAGTAGCAATCTCCTGAAGCACTGGTGGTAACTTTGGTCAAGAGCCCTGTTCCTCTGCTTCTTAACCCTGTATTGGCAGGTTTGGCTGTTCCATCTTGGTCTTGGTGACCATTGTATTTTCCCTATAATGGAGGGGCATGCATTAGAGGAGAGGCAGCTGGTGCTGCTGCTGGTATTGCTCTGGCTGCTGCTGGAAAACGTGGCATTGGTGTGGCTTCTGCTCTTGCCCTTCAGTTAAGGTGGAAGTTGGAGTTGCATAATCTTCTCCAATGTTGTGGTGAATGCTGACCGGAGGCTACTGTAGCTGAAGCTGGATAGATGAAGTGCCTGCTAAGAAGCTGGCAGCCATCTGTTGAACCTCATTCACCTGAGAAGGAGTTGTGCTCCGAAAGCTAGTGATCCAAAGCAAAGCTGTTCGACTTTAACCTGATGTTGTAAGTCTTCTTACTGTGCCCACCCCAGTCCAACACCGGCATCTCCACATCATGTCTGTTATACAGACTCAATGAGAGAAGAAGTGCTGAGAACAGTCGTCTCTCAGTACCAATTTATTGCCAACGTATGCCTGTCTCCAGTGTCTATGCGCTCATCACCCCCCCTGGGACTTCTTGCAGTCCCAACAGCAACCACCAGTGAGCTCTTTAAAACTGGCCAGCAGTCCAGAACTCAGATTGATTAGGTCGTCCAGAGTGTGTTCTCACTGAGGGCGGGGCGGCCCTATTTAAAGCTGGCTGGCTTGAATCAACTTTCGTTCTGAGGAGTGAGCAGAACACCTCCCCAGTAAAATCCAGTCCCTCATTAAAAAGACCTTTAATGCTCCTAAACACCTTAATTGCATTTTTGCCAGACCCACAGCTGTTCCCTGTAAGACTTGAATCCGCCTCATGGAAAGGTGGAAGGTGGCGGTGTGATTTCTCTCAGTGTGGCCTACACTTCCTCTGGGTTGTGGATATGTCAGAGTCTTGTACTTTCCCAGGAGCCAAATCTTGACATGGTTCATGTCTGTTTGTTTCTTCTAAAGCTTGCTGCAAGAATAATGTGCGCTATTCATTGGCATTCACTGCAGTGTTGGAATCAATGTGCTCCTTCACCAACTTTGTGTTAAACTTCTCGATTACCAGACCAGCAGCAGATCTTCAAAAATATATTGCAATTTCAATAAATCCTTAACCTGCTGCCTCGGCTACTTACTGGCCCCAGCATTGTCCATCTGGATGCCGTTCAAGTCAAAGAGGAGTCTTGTCCAGCACTGACCATTTCACCATCAATGTTATCTAGGAGCCAGGAAGGATTTTTTTTAAGGAATATTACTGTTGGAATGGGGAATGTCATAACCAGCACATGATTTACGGGATGGCAACAATTAGGCTCCCTGTTGACCATGCTGAATGGAAGCTCCCCATTAAGGGGCCGGGAACTCTTAACTATGCGTAATTAACTCACGTATAAAGTTGGCCGGTTTTGGTACCGATGTGGAGAGATCCGGCAGGGATCTTCCGTGTAGTGCACGTAAAAGTTTATCAAAATAAAAGTTTGTTTCATTTAACAACTTGTGTGGACTCCTTCCGGTCTACAAAAGAGAGGCAGGCCATTTTGCTCCCTATTCAGCCCTTGCTGGGGTAGACTGAGGAGTGCAATTTAAATGCTTTAAAAAATTCAAGTCTTGAGAATTTCACCCTTGAGAGTACATAATAGAGATCAAAGCCTTACTAATCCTTTTCTTAATGTACACGTCAAAGTATTGAAATATTGTAACTGCTGTCCATGTATCTGTGATGTTAATAGTTAAAACTGCAACATCTACATGAACTGATTGTTAATAGCACTGTTAGTAAGACAGTAGAGGTGAATTAAATGGCATTAAAGTTAGGATATAAGGTATGGTCAGTCATAACAAAACTATTCCACTTGAGATATGCTATTTGTAAGTGGATTATTTTTGGAATTATATTTGTCAAAATTTAATCCAAACTCTCTTTATTGTTTTAAAATTGATTTAACGTGACTTCTCTTCCCTGCAGTAGATCAGTAAATAAGTACATATGGAAGTATGGGATATATTTATTTTTCTCTTTCTTTGTCTCTCCCCTTTGCTAGGGAATGTACATCAAATCCACATATGATGGTCTTCATGTAATCACTGGAACAACTGAGAATGTAAGTTGTCTTCCCCAGTAAACAAATTGCCTTTTGTATTACTGATCAATAGAAGATTTCAGCTATAATTTTTATTTAGCTACAGCCACAAACTTTAAAAAAAACAACACAGCGGTGAAATGGTTGGAAGTAGCCTCAGTGAGAGTCAATGAGTTACATTTTCTGTTGCCGTGCTTGTTTAGGTAAAATAAGTATTTAATTTAAAGAAAGAGGTGGTGATTATTATTATTTTCCAATATTTCAAAACTGTTTCACGGCCATTGTTTGGCATAAAGGCCATCAGTATTATCGATTCCAGCAAAGTACTCGAACTGTGAAATTTGGATTTGTTTAAATTTGACAAGTAATTAAACCTTGAGAACGAGGGTTTTGCAGTGGGTTACAAGTATTCCACCAATTCCTATCTTCAATCTTAAATGCATGTACAGTAAATATAACAATCCTGCACATCGGATCCTACCCGAAGAGAATTCAGGCATTCTTAATTATAAATCACTTTTATTAAATCTGCGGGCTAAAGCATAAACTTGCCTGCAATCCAGCATAGATTTATTGTTTTATTCAAAATGGTTGTTTAATGGATGAGTTGCAAAGAGACAAAATAAAATTGAATACTGCAAGGAACTCTTCTAAATTTGGGCAGAGTGTAGGATGTTCCGTTCCACCTGACCTGTACTTTTGAACTGATCGATGCTTCTTTTTAATGACAACCTTGATGCGTGTTTGATTCACCAGCACTGTCACCTTTTAATGAATACAAAAGAAAGAACACGATTTTGCTATCCGAATATTTTCAAGGGCAAACAGGGTTGGGCAACAAATGCTGGCCTTGGCAGTGGCACTGACAGCCCCGGAACAAATACAATTAGTAGTGCGCATTTTATTTATATTGCAAACATTTGTTTCCCAATACCTCATTTGGTTTAACTCAACAAATATAGAAAAATAAAGTATCTAACGGAAATTGCTTTTTAATTTGAGCCAATTTGAGTTCCTGTGTATAAATTAGTTAGTTCTATGCTGCTATTCAACCTGATGATAGGTTATCTGTATACATGGGAATAAAGCACCTACATTTTTTAAACGAATCTATGAGGCAATATGTTGAGAACTTAAATTTCCTGTAAGCAAATCAAGTGTTGCTATAAATATCATCATTTAGCCCTTTTAAAAATCTGTAAATGAACATTTCTGTCAGCAGGCTATTATTTATTCATGATTGTAGTGAATATTAAATTGTCCTGCAAATCCTACACTTTTTCCGAGTTTTGCATTTCTGCTCAATTAAGTATTTAAAAATAGTATGAAAGATTTAATGGTTTTCTGTTGTTTATAAAATCTATACGGCAGTACGGTGCTGCTTAATTGCACAGGATGGGGCCAGAAAATTCTGTGTAAGTAAATGAGACATGCTGAGAAGTAATCTTATAAATAAAAAGACGCATATCGGGATTAAAGTGCAGGTTGGATAAACTACTGTACCTGCTTGATGCTCACACCAACCTGACTTGCAACCCTTGACCTTTGAAGCTTCAGCAGTGATTTTATGGATTGATTAAAATAATAAAGACACTCAGTACAGGGAAAGTATTTCCATTGGTGGAGAGAATCTAGATGAGTGGGCACAATCTTAACATTAGAGTTAGGAGTGAAATCAGGAAACCCTATTTTCACACAAGGACCAGTGGAAATGTGGAATTCTCCCCCCATGCTAGGGCAATTGTAATTTTAAAACTGCACCCCAAATATTTTTATTAACTGAGGATATCAATGAATATGGAACAAAGGGAAGTGTATTGATTTAAGATACAGAGTAGCCATGATGCAAGTGAATGGAGAACATACAACATAGAACATTACAGCACAGGCCCTTCGGCCCACGATGTTTCGCCGACCATTTATCCTAATCTAAGATCAACCTAACCTACAATTTACTGCTGCCCATGTGCTGGTCCAAGAGTCGCTTAAATGTCCCTAATGACTCTAACTCCACCACCTCTGCTGGCAATGCGTTCCATGCGCCCGCCACTCTCTGTGTAAAGAACCTACCTCTGACATCTCCCCTATACGTTCCTCCAATCACCTTAAAATGATGTCCCCTCATGACAGCCATTTCTGCCCTGGAGAAAAGTCCTCTGGCTATCCATTCTATCCATGCCTCTCATCACCTTGTACACCTCTATCAAGTCACCTCTCTTCCTTCTTCGCTCCAGTGAGAAAAGCCCTAGCTCACTCAACCTTTCTTCATAAGACATGCCCTCCAGTCCAGGCAGCATCCTGGTAAATATCGTCTGCACCCTCTCCAAAGCATCCATATCCTTCCTATAATGAGGCGACGAGAACTGGACACAATATTCCAAGTGTAGTCTAACAAGGGTTTTATAAAGCTGCAGCAAAACCTTGCGGCTCTTAAACTCAATCCCCTTGTTAATGAAAGCCAACACACCATACGCCTTATTAACAACCCTATCAACCTGGGTGACAACTTTGAGTGATCTATGTACGTGGACTCCAAGATCCCTCTGTTCCTCCACACTTCCAAGAATCTTGCCTTTAACCTTGTATTAAGCATTCAAATTCGACCTTCCAAAATGAATCATTTCACATTTATTTAGGTTGCACTCTATCTAACACTTCTCAGCCCAGCTCTGCATCCTGTCAATGTCCTGTTGTGACCTACAACAGCCCTCAACACTATCTACAACTCCACCAACCTTCGTGTCATCGGCAAACTTACTAACCCACCCTTCCACTTCCTCATCCAAGTCATTTATAAAAACCACAAAGAGCAGAGGTCCCAGAACAGATCCCTGCAGGACACCACTGGTCACCCATCTCCAAGCGGAATACTTTCCATCCACTACCACTTGCTGTCTTCTTTCGGCCAGCCAATTCTGTATCCAGACAGCCAAATTTCCCTGTATCCCATGCCCCTTAACTTTCTGAATGAGCCTACCATGGGAAACCTTATCAAATGCCTTACTGAAATCCAATACCACACATCCATTGCCCGACCTTCATCAATGTGTCTCGTCGCATCCTCAAAGAATTCAATGAGGCTTGTGGGGCATGACCTGCCCCTCACAAAGCCATGCTGACTATCTTTAATCAAACCATGTTTTTCTAAATAATCATAAATCCTATCTCTCAGAATCCTCTCCAACATTTTGCTCACCCACAGATATAAGACTGATGGGTCTGTAATTCCCAGGGATTTCCCTATCTTAAACAGAAAAACAATATTCGCCTCCCTCCAATCATCTGGTACTACTCCAGTGGAGAGTGAGGACACAAAGATCATCGCCAACGGCGCAGCAATCTCCTCCCTTGCTTCCCATAGTAACCTTGGGTATACCCCATCAGGCCCAGGGTATTTATCTATCCTGATGCTTTTCAAAATTTCCAGCACATCCTCCTTTTTAATATCAATTGAGCTTGAGGGGCTGAATGTTCAGAATGTTCCAACATACTGAAAAGGTGGTGTGTTCCATTCCCCCCAAAGACATTCCTTACTTTGACCCGCTGTAGAGAGGCAACTGGGATTTTTATTAAATACCGTGTCGTTGAAACTCCTTTTTTATGTTCGATTTAGATCCTGATCAATTTGTTCTATAAAGTAAATTAATACAAAGTTTTTTTGCATCAAATGGATCAATTGTGCGGTCAAGAGAGCAATAACCTTATAAAAATAAAATTGGCCCCATTTGTGTGTTGGGGGGATAAAAAACCTTCTTTTAACCTTTGGTCGGAAACATCTTAAGAAGACACTTTAGATCCATTCCTCTCACGAAGAGGAACGTGCAAAATAGTCAACACACCATGATGGAGGTGGCAAAATGAGGAGAATCTTATTTTACTCAGCCTGCTGTAATGATTTGGAATGCGTGCCTGAAAGTACGGTGAAAGTAGATTCTGTAGTAACTTTCAAAAGGGAATTGGATAAATAATTAAAAGGAAGAAATTTGGAGAGCTCTGGGGCAAGAACAAGGAGAACTGAGATTAATTGGTAGCTCTCTGAGGGCTAGCACAGGCACAATGGCTCAAATGGGGCTGTTTAGCACAGAGCTAAATCGCTGGCTTTGAAAGCAGACCAAGGCAGGCCAGCAGCACGATTCAATTCCCGTAACAGCCTCTCTGAACAGGTGCCGGAATGTGGCGACTAGGGGCTTTTCACAGTAACTTCATTTGAAGCCTACTTGTGACAATAAACGATTTTCGTTTCATTTTTCATTTCATTTTCAAATGGCTTCCTTCTGTGCTGTCTGATTTTTGATCCTAGCTGTAATTTGCATTTGAGTATATAAGCTATGCAGGGCATCCAGAAATACATTTTGAGACGTTAAATTTTATTTTGATTTGGCCCCAGAATTCTTGCTGCTTGAAACAAGCAGCCCTTTCAGAAATATCTAAAACCATGGGGGTGATTTTGAGCCCGTGTTCGTCGTCAGCCATGGGGCCGAGAGTGGCCCTGATGATTGTGCAGATGATGATTGTGTCGTGCGGAGGGGGAGGAGTCCCCAATGATTCTGCTGGGGGGCTGGGGAGCTCTTGATGATTTTGCTGTGGGGGGGGTTGCTCAGGGACAGGGGTAGAGCCTTCGATGATTGTGTGGTGGGGGGGAGCACTCAATGACTGTGCTGTGGGGAGGGGGAAGAGCCCCCAATGACTGTGCTGTGGGGAGGGGGGGAGCATGCAATGATTGTGCTGTGGGAGGGGGAGCACTCAATGACTGTGCTGTGGGGAGGGGGAAGAGCCCCCAATGACTGTGCTGTGGGGAGGGGGAAGAGCCCCCAATGACTGTGCTGTGGGGAGGGGGGGAGCATGCAATGATTGTGCTGTGGGGAGTGGGGGGGCCTGTGATTGTTTTGTGGGGTGGGGGGAGAGCCCCCAATGACTGTGCTGTGGGGAGGGGGGAGAGCCCCCAATGACTGTGCTGTGGGGAGGGGGGGAGCATGCAATGATTGTGCTGTGGGGAGTGGGGG
The DNA here is from genome assembly GCF_902713615.1 of Scyliorhinus canicula. Lineage (NCBI taxonomy): Eukaryota > Metazoa > Chordata > Chondrichthyes > Carcharhiniformes > Scyliorhinidae > Scyliorhinus > Scyliorhinus canicula. The sequence goes on along the minus strand of NC_052152.1, from coordinate 89,397,236 downwards.
GGCCTGTGATTGTTTTGTGGGGAGGGGAGAGAGCCCCCAATGACTGTGCTGTGGGGAGGGCGGAGCGCCTAGTGATTGTGCTGTGGAGAGGGGGAGCGCGCGATGATTGTGTTGTGGGGAGGGGGGAACGTGTGACAATTGTTCTGTGGGGAGGGGGGAGTGTGCGATAATTGTGCTGTGGGGGGGTCCGGGACACGGTGAAGAACCCCCAATGACTGTGGGGAGGAGGGAGCACCTGGTGATTGTGGGGAGCCGGGGAGCGCGCGATAATTGTGCTGTGGGGAAGGTGGAGGGTGTGATAATTGTGTTGTGGGGAGGGTGAAGCGCCCATGATTGTGCTGTGTGTCTGTGTGTGTGTTTCCAAAAATCTCTTAAAAATATATATATATATATATACATTTTAAAATATTAAATGATGAGAGTAATTCAGTGCCTGGTCTGGAACCGGGCTCAACGGATGATTTGCACGAGAGCAACGAATCGGGGTTTGCACGAGCGCCAGGCTGTTCGTGAGTCACCCGACTCACTCCGCCCGGTGTGATTTGGATCTTGACATCAGCAGGGTGCCATTTAGTACTGGTCCACAAATGTGTACTGGTAATAACTGAAATAACCTTCAAACTCCAACATGGGAAAGTTTCATTAGGAGTTAAAGGTTTGGCTGTCCAAGTTATACATCTAGAAGTTGAGTGGACGAAGCCTCAAAAAATTAACAGCGTCATAGAATGTTTATTATCACCTTGATACGCATGGTGTGCCTGTACCTCCACTTCCTGGATGGAGGTCTCACACCATCTAACTGTGAGATGGTCCATTGGGATATCACCACATTATGGACGCCTGCTCAGCTCTCAACAGTGGTTCAGATACTGGACCAGAACCATAGGGCATGATTCTCCCAAAACATTTCTAAGTTAATTTGTGGCCGGTTTTTCAGGGAGTTTCCCACCGGATCTGCCGGGGAGTTCCCCACCGCTATTCAGTGACACTTAGTCACTTTTGTGGGCCCTGGGGAGTTTCTCACAGGTTGAGCCCACACTTTGAATTCTGTTTTAACACTGGAGAGCTGAAGTCAGTGATCGGGCTTCCATTTTGAAAGGGTGCCCCAATCTCTAAGTGAGTTGTGGGGCCCCCACACACCCACCCATGGGCAATATCACCCCACACACGCAAGGACATACCCCACACCCTTAAGTGAGGACACCCTGCTATGGGGTCCCTGGGTATCCTCTCTTCAGGCCCCACCCATCATCCCCCAACCTCTCTGAGGCCCCGACTTACCTGCCCCGCACTCCCCCACACTTCAAACCCCCGACCTCCACCCTAATTTCATGGGCATGGCCCCGCTCTCCCCCGGCCTTGGCAGTGCCGCCATGACACTCGTGCACCCTTGCATGTCACCCTGGCCCTCAGGCAGTACTCCTTGCAGCTTGATAGTGCCATCCGACACCTTGGCAGTGCCAGGGTGGCAGTGCCAGAGTGCCAGCTGAGCATTGCCAAGGTGCCTGCATTTCAGGGGTGGACCAGGAGACAAGCCTACACGTACCCTGACCACGAGGTGTCTCCGATGATTCAGGAGACCCCCCCCTCCCCCGGGTGCCATTCCACCTGGTCCACGTTTGTGTGGACCAGCACTGATTGGTGCCCAGCTGCAGCCTCCCTGGGGAGGCCGGACCTCCGGGAGCGGTGTTTGGTCACGCCCATTTGGAGTGGAGTTCCGACTCAGACATCCCGCGGGACTTGGGTAAATCCCGCGAGGCGCAGAAGCTGTTGGGAGGCTCACTGGAGCGCTCTCCTGGGATTGTCAGGCCATGGTGTACTCTTGCTTGAATGCAACGTGGCCGGAGAATCATGCCCATAATGTTTTTAAGTTTTAAAGCGGTGCGGAAGGTTTGATTAGTTCCAGGAGTGATAACATAAGAAATAGGGCATGGTTATTTTATAAACAACTTTATTAAAACAAAAGAAAAACAATATTTAAACTTTTAAGCTTCAACCCTAACAATAACAGGTTACATGTAGTTTCTTAGCCCTAACACACGGGTTCCCATTAAACAGCCCGTCAAAGGAACATACAGTTCTCATTCCACTTGCAAGGCAGGCAGTGGTGACATTTGCATTTTCAAAGCATCTTTTCTAGTGTTCGTGAAGTTCCTTCAAAACTCTTTTCAAAAATCTGTCTCTGGGATAGCTTTTCATGACCTTTTTTAATGACTTGTCAAATCCTTCTTCTCTATCTGTACAAACAGGTTTCTTTCTCTCTCTATGAGCTCTACCCAGCTCCTCAAACAAAGGTTCTCTCCTGGGATGTCAGGACTTGAACCCATCATTGTTATCCTGGCTGTATGATTTATACAAAAGAACAGAGCCATGCTATTGATATGCAACTAACCTGCTATTTACAGATATAGAGGCCATCAGACTCTGTAATGGGCTAATATCTGGTCAAACAAGAGTGTCCAAAGGGCAATGGATCTCTGGTGAATCACTCTGGCTGAACAAGGGCATCCTGTGTATTCCCACTAAAAAGTTTAAGACTGAATGATAAAATGTAGCTCAGACCAAGTATGGGTGTGTCCCTCTGACTTTGTGCTAGTAGTTTTTCCCTCTGTCTGTTAACCCCTAAATTGCCTACTACACCTTTGATTCCATTCTGGACCCAATGTCCTATTATCTCCTTCTCGTAACATCTACCTCTCCCACATTGTTAGGAAGTACAATTCAAATCCAGAACATGCACTGCAAAATAGGTTTTCCCTCATATCACTTTTGGCTCTAATCCTATTCATTTAAAATGTGTGTCCATTGGTTCCTAACCCTTCATCAACGAGAACAATTTTTATCTATATATTCTTTCCAGACCCTGCATAATTTTGAACACCTCTATCAGATTTTCGCTCCATATTCTCTTCCCTAAGGAGAACAGCCCCTTAGAACAATTTTGCCAGTCTATCTATGTAACTGAAGTCCCTCATCCCTAAAATAATTCTTGGTAATTTTTTAAAATCTTCTCTAATACCTGCACATCCTTCTTCTTGTGTGGTGCCCGGAATAGGACAAAATACTCCCGTTGAGATCAAACTAGTGTTTTATGAATGATTACCGCAACTTCCTTGCTCTTGTACTCTCCGCCTCTATTCATGAAGTTCTGAATCCCATGTAGTTTATTAACCACATCCCTCAACTTATTAACCACATCCCTCAACTTATTAACCACATCCTCAACCTGCCCTGCACCTTCAACCATTTGTGTCCACTCCAGATTCCTCTGTTCCTGCATTCCCCGTATGTCCTTTATTATAGGTTTCCTCTCCTAGTTTCCTACCAAAATCTATCATTTCACAGTTCTGTGCATTAAATTTAATCTGCCACGTCCATCTACTCTACCCACCAATGTAATATCCTCTTTAAATCATCACAGTTCACAATACGTCCAAGATTAGTGTCATCTGCAAATTTGAGCTTGGACTCTGCACTCCCAATTCTAGGTCATTAATATTGACCAAGAACAGTAGTTGTCCATCTACTGATCCCTGGGGATCCTCAATGTATACCTCCCTCCACTCTGAAAAACAACCGTTCATCGATCCACTCCTTTTCATGTCAATTAGCCAACATATCAATGCTGCCAATGTTCTCTTCCTGACTTTAACAAAGGACATAGGAGCAGAAGTAGGTTTTTCGGCCCATTGTGTCTGTGCTGCCATTCAACGAGATTATGACTGATCTGGGGCTGAATTCTCCCCTACCCGGCGGGGCGAGGGGTCGCGGCGTAGCGGAATGGCGCCAACCACTCCGGCGTCGGGCCTCTCCAAAGGTGCGGAATTCTCCACACCTTTAGGGGCTAGGTACACGCCGGAGTGGCTCCCGCACCACCGACTGGCGCCAACGGCCTTTGGCGCCACGCCGCCCGGCGTCGGGGCTGGCTGAAAGTCTGTGCATGCGTCAGAGCGTCAGCAGTCGCTGACGTCATCACCGGCGCATGCGCGGGGGATGGGGTCTCTTCCGCCTCCGCCATAGTGGAGGCCGTGGTGGCGGCGGAATAAAAAGAGTGCCCCCACGGCACAGGCCCGCCGGCCGATCGGTGGGCCTCGATCGTGGGCCAGCCCACCGTGGGGGCACCCCCCGGGGTCCGATCGCCCCGTGCCCCCCCCCCCCCCCCCCCAGGACCCCGGGGCCCGCTCGCGCCACCTGCTCCCGCCGGCACAGAGGTGGTTTAAACCACGTTGGCAGAGAGGCCTGACAGCGGCGGGACTTCGACCCATCGCGGGCCGGAGAATCGCCGCGGGGGGCCCGCCGACCGGTGGGGCGCGATTCCCACCCCGCCGATTCCCGGGTGGCGGAGAAGTCCGGCAATGGCGGGGGCAAGATTTACGCCGGCCCCGAGCGATTCCTCGACCCTGTGGGGCGTCGGAGAATTCCGCCCCTGATCTGATCATTCTGAGCTCCATTTTCCACTCATATCCCCACAACCTGATTCACTTACTGATTAAATATCTGTTTATTTCAACCTTGAACGTGGTCAATGACCCAACCTTTCCAGCCCTTTGCTGTAAAGAATTCCACAGATTCATTACTCTTTGGGAAAAGAAAATCCTCACCTCTGTCTTAAATGGGCACCCGCTTACTCTGAGATTATGCCCTCGAGTCCTGGACTCTCCCACAAGGGAAGCAACCTCTCAGCATCTACCCTGCCAAACTTCCTCCATACCCGGGACCAACTTAGTGGACCTTCTGTGGACTGCCTCCAATGCCAATATACCTTTGCTTGGACAAGGGGACCAAAACTGTTCACAGTATTCCAGGGGTGGTCTAACTTGTGCCTTGTATCGTTTCAGTAAGGCTTCCCTATTTATATACTCCATTCCCTTTGAAATGAAGGTCAACATTCCACTTACCTGTCCTATTACCTGTTGAACTTGCATGCCAGTCTTTTGTGATTTCTGCACGACAACCATCCCCCCCCCCCCCTAAAAAAATCTCTCTGTGTTTAAGTTTTCTGCGGTCTTTCTCCATTTAAATAATATTCAACTCCAAAGTGCATAACTTCACAGTTCCTACATTGTGTTCCATCTCACAAATTTTTGCCCACTCACTTAACCTGTCTATATCCCCCTGTAGACTCTGTGCTATCCATGTTACTTGCCTTCCCACCTACTTTTGTGTCATCCATAAATTTGGCAATAGTACATTAACTTCCCTCATCCAAGTTATTCATGTATATTATAAATAAATGTGCCCCCCCCAAAGGTGAGCCTGCTGGCACTCCACTAGTTACAGGTTTTTATCCTGAAAATGCTCCTCTTATCTTGTCTTCTATAAGTGAGCCAATCCTCTATTCATGCTGATATACTACACCCAACACCATGGGCTTTTATCTTATTAAGTAGTGGTTTGTGGGCTATCTTATTGAATGTTTTTTGGAAATGCAAGTGTATTACATCTACTAGTTCTCCTCTATCTATCATGTTTGTTTCTACCTCATAGAATTCTAATAAATTGTTCAGGCATTATTTTGCCTTCATGGAAGTCATGCAGATTCTGCTTGATAATATTATGGGCGATATTCTCTAGCGGCGCCACCTGGCAACCAAAAATCCCCTCCCGATGGCAATGGACCTTTATATGGTGTGCGTCCCGCCAATGGCGATCTTGTGGTGGGAAGGGTGGAAGAATCTGGTCCTTTGTATTTCTATTACACCCTTTATAATGGACTCTAATATTTTACCAATAACAGATGTCAAGCTAACTGGCCGATAGTTACCTGTTTTTTTGTCTCCCTCCCTTTTTGAATAAGGATATTACATTTGCAGTTTTCCAGTCCTCAGGGTCTTTTCCATAATTTAAGGTTTCTTGTAAGATTACTGGCAGTGCATTTGCTATCTCGGTAGTATCCTGGTATGTAACTCATCAGGTTCAGGGGACTTATCGGCCTTTGTTGCCTAGTAGTTCTTCTGTTGTGATAGTTATCGAATTTATTTTCTCTCCCCCCCCCCCCCAAAATTTGTCCCTTGATTATTTAGTATTTGGAACATTATTAGAGTCTTCTACCATGAAGACTGATGCAAAGTTAATGCAAAGTATTTATTTAACTCCTATTTCCTGGTTCCCCATTATTATTTCCCCAGTCTTACTCTCTAAGGGGCCCATATTCACTTTGGTCTCTCTCTTCCTTTTTATATATTTAAAGAGGCTCTTGCCATTTGTTTTTAATGTTATTTGCTAGTTCACCCTCATAGTTTATTTTTGGTCATCTTTGTTGGTTTTTAAAACTTTCCCAATCCTCTGGCTTACCACTAATCTTTGCCACATTATATGGGTTTTGTTTCAGTTTAATATTATATTTAACTTCCTTGGTTAACCATGGTTGATTCCTTCTTCCTCACTGGGAGATATCTTTGTTGTGAGACATGAACTATTTTCATGAACGTCTGCCATTGCTGATCACCCGTCTTTTCTGCTAAACGTCTTTCCCAGTCCACTCCAGCCAACTCTACCCTCATTACTTTGTAATTACCCTTGTTTAAGTGTAGCACAGTTTATTGACACGCCGGTGAGGGAAACCTTGTGGCGCAGTGGGTAGCATCCCTGCCTCTGAACCTGAAATGCCAGGTTTGAGTCCCACTCTGGGACTTGATGGGCACGGACAGTGTATTCATAATCTGGCTAAACATGTTGGTATCATATCCTTCCAATATGCCTATGCCAGGCAGTACCAGTCGGAAAGTCTCCTGGTTGGCCAGGGAACTGCGGAAGGGAATGGGAAATCACTGCCAAGCATAACCATGGACCAACATATGGAACTGAATATCAGTGAGGGGGCCTTTTAATTAGCATGCATGAGATGCTAATGAATGCAAATAGGGTTCCTGACATTGTTCAGTCATGGTCTAAGCGGTGTACCTCCCATTTTAGATGTTATTTCTCCTCCACAGGAATTGCAGAATATCTGGATCCTTTCAATTAGTACCTGTGTATCCAGTCGTGTGTCACCTTCCCCTGCAAGGAGTTTATCAGTGAATGTTATGAAATTTGTGTGGCTGTCATGGTTGAATAGCTGACTGTGCAAACTGTGTGATATGGAATAAAAGCAAAATGCGCTGGAAATAACTCAGCACGCCTTGAAGTGTCTGTCAAGAAAGAAACAAAGTTTAACATTTCAGACCGATGACCTTTCATCAAAAGTGCAGAAAGGTAGACATCTCCACTTTGTTCAGCAATCGAGGCAGAAAAGTGGGATCAGAGGAATGAACAAAAGTGAATGTCTGTGAAAAGCTGGAGAGAAGAACTACTGAAAGGGATGACACTGGATGACAACGGGCAGTGGTAAGGGGACAAGAAAAGAAACAAAAAATGGGTCCTGAGGCGGTTTAATTGGAAATAGCTGAACTATTTCAAAATAAATTCTGCTGTCTGAAAATAGAGGCATGTTTATGATCTTATAATAGCTGGGAATAGAGCTGGGTACCCTTCAGCAGGACAGGAATTCAAATAGAACACCACATTGCCATTCACCCTTTTTGATACCCTTTCCCCCATCCCTTCCAGTGTATTTGATAAGTTAGATAACCCTATCACAACTTTTTCTAATTGCTGCTTCCTATTTTTATGTTATCGTCTTCAAGAAATTAAATTTTCTGCTTGGTAAAATTAATGGCCAGAGACATCATGGGCGGATGGTGCAGCATTTCTTGCTGTGCATGCAACCATTAATGAGTTTGTACATTATGCAGTCTTTTATTAACATAAATTTTCATTTTTTTAAATGTATCATAAAACGCTGGAAGTATTGCGTATGAAGTCCGCAAGTTTTTATATAATAAATCTTGTTAGGCCTCATACAACCAATGAAAATAGTTTTCAAAACATAAATCCTTCCTCTTTTAAAAAAAATCTGTTTTCTTTTAAGAAAAGAATGACAAACATCTTATTATTCGGTTTCTCACGTGACAAAAAAGTTGGTCGCGTCCACAATTGCTGAATCTGTTTTTCTATCAGGCGTTTGTAGTGGGAAAGCATTATTGGAACATACTTACCATGAATTCATCACTTGTCTAAAATAAAAGCAATGAGAGTTAATTTCCCAGGTCTTTAGAAGATTTTTGAAAAAGCGGTGAAACTGTTATATTATCACAGGATAGACACCCATCCACCTTTCTGCACCAGTTGATGCAGATTCTACAGTCTGAAAAATTCAAACAATTGCGCATACACAGATTAGATCGATATAATGAAAGCTTTCTCAACTAGTGTAGAACTATACAGCCGACGTTCAAGCTCTGGAGAAAGGGTCAGGCCATCAAATAAAAATATTAAAGAAGACATAAAACACTGATGAATTTCAATATATTATCATGCAATGTAGTTTTTGATTTTTTAAGTTATTTTATTTGGAAGTCAAAAGATGACTTATCCTGAGAAGAAAGAATGGAGCATGGAGCGGATTCTTCCAGCCTCGTTGCACTCTCAATTAAGCGAAACGAGGCTAGTGAATAGCGGGAGAGGCCAAAAACAAGATCCCGCAGGTGAAATCGAGATCTCGTTGTGGTAAGGTGAGAAACCTATTGTCACCACTTAAGCCCAATTTCCATATCGAACGGCCTCCTGTCATTGGGTGGCCTCCCCAGCCAACGCTCACTCTGGCGCCCATTAGTACACCTTTTGAAAAACGTGAACCTGGTGGAAAAGGCTTCTGTGGGGAGCCAAGGAGGGAAATAGCCACCTTTGCTGACAGGGAAAGAGTCCCAAGCTGCTGGACTTGCCACCCCAGTGCTCGGTGAGGGGTAGGAGGTGGGAGACCCTCCGCAGGGGTGGGCCACCGTTGGAGGGTGAGAGGGAGGTGGTGGTGGGCAACGGGGGGGGCAACCGCTCACGGTACCACCATGCCAACCCCTGGATTGTTTACCCGTTCTGGGGGCAACCCTTGTCCCTGCCCATCTGCCCCACTGATCACCCATAACCCCCAACAACTACCAAGGCCTCTGGCTGTGCAGCTGAAGGCTATTGCTGATAGGGAATTAGCAATCATGGTTAAGTGAGCACTTCACACATCTCAAGTAGATTCCTGTGGGTAGGCAGGCCATGTTGCATGTGGGAGTTATTGCCTAGCATCCCAATCACACCTTGATGCCAGGACACTGTGCTTGAACATTGTGGGAGGCAACACCACACATGCAGAAACCAACATTTGAACATCCAGGGGATGGGATACAGCTCCGGGGTCATGTCCACAGCCGGCGGGTGGGTAGGTGCCACAGGGTGGGGGGGGGGGGGGGGGGGGGGGGGGGGGGTTGGAGAGATTGGCCAAGAGTTCGGAGGTCAGCCTGCATTGCGGAAGAAAATGGCGAGGCATCGTAATGGTTGTGCACAAAGATGTTTAATGTGTTTTACAATCCCCCACTCTCCCGGTGGTGCCCCAACCCCACCACCCCCCTCCCCACATCTTACCTCCCAACCTAGGTGTTTTGCCAGGATGCAGACCTGAGGTGGAGGCAGCCAGCTGCTTACCTCATCCCGTGGCCTTCGATGCCCTGGGTGGGCATCCTCTGGTGCTCTGAGGCCGGAGGGCCCTGACAGACTTGTCGGCAGGACATGCACAGCTGTGCCGCCCTGTCCCGTGTGCTAACTTTGCAACACAGCCTCATCAGAGGCGTGGAATTCGGGGGAGCTGATGGCCACTGTCGCTACTCCATGGGATTGGTCTGGGTTGGCACACAGCCCCCCCCCCCCTCCCCCCTTTACAGGTCGGTGCCCATTATGGTGATATTCCGGTAAACATTATTGTAGATATTTGGTGGTGCGACCTCCAATCAGCAGGTGGCGGTACAGATCTACCATGTGGTCTCAAGACTGTGGTCATGTGACAAGGCACTCAGATATAAGTGAGAGCAGATCAGGGGATGGTTATAAGACATACATGCGGACAGTCATGCATAGTGGTAGTTCCAGGGGAGTATAAAGAAACTCCATGATAATTTGCTCTGTATCAGATCATTACCTTACCACATGTGTATTAATAAAGATCCTGGTTTGGACAAGTCACAAACAGTTCTGCAGATTCCTTGCTGAACACCCATAGGACCCTGGAGTTCAGCTTGGCAGAGAGGGGCAGCTGGTTCGAGGCTCGCCTGTCCCTGCATCACCTGGCTCTGTCAGCCCTGGCGGTTCCCCATAGTCTGCACCATCGTATCGAGGCCCTCGGCGATGCTCCTCAGTGACTGGGACATGCTCTGCAGTGCTCGGCAATGCCCACCTGTGACTGGGACAAGCTCCGCAGCGGCTCAGCCATTCCCATCTAAGAGTAGGACATGTCCTGCAGAACCTCATCAAGGTCGCATGGTGACATCCCTCAGCGAGTCAGACATTCTGCCGAGACCCTCAGCCATGGCCGTCACCGACTGCATCACTCCTTGGACACCTTCACTCATGGTGCCGACATCATGCACCATCCTTTCCACTGCAGTTGCCAGCCTAGCAGTGTTGGCCTTGGTGCCAGGCATTGCCACCTCCATCCCCTGTGCCTGTAGCCACTGGGATTACTCCATGCGGCTATGGATCTGCTTGAGTAACACTGACATCTTCCTCTGAATGTCCCAGGTTCTCCCTATCACCTCAGTCAGCTCCAAATACCTCTGTACCAGAGGCTCAGCATCAGCCTTGGACCCAGCTGCGTCCTGGGATCCAACTGCCTGGGATTTCCTGCCTCCACCTGATGTGCATCATCAGCAGTGTGCTGCTCACCAGTTGTGCCCCAGAAGCCTAACCACTAACATATCCCACCAAGGTGTGTGTATCTGCGCTGGTGGAGGGTGAGGATAACCACTGTACTGCGACTATAATGGTTGCATCCTTGGAGCTCTCCTCCGAGGTCTTCTCATCGGAGTCAGGAGAGGGTGCTGCCTGGGATGGGCAGGCATCGTCGGCTGTAGGATCTGCGGCAGAATGGACGTTTGGTCAATGGGAGGGATGCGTTAGTCAGTAAGGGAATAATAACTCACATTTCGCAGGTCGCCCAGGTGGTGCTCTGTAGTTCCCCACCTCTGCAGCATTTGCCAGCCTCTGCCTGGGTGACTAATCTGTCCTTGGCCACCCCAGTCACCTCGAGGGCCCGCTCCTCGGAGGAGGTGAGGATTTTCAAGACCGGCATCCCTCCGATTGTCTGGCCCTCTCCCGATGTTTAGGGGAGAGCTTTTCCTGAGGAGACACAGAGGGGGCATTGTTAGCCTCACGGGTGGTTCACAGTGCTGGGGGGTGGGGGGGGGGGGAATTGAAGGGGGAGGGGGTGGAGAGAGGGTTGGGAGTCACATGGGGAATTGGGGGATGGATGCTCCCTTTGGAGAGTGGGCACGGTTGGTGTCTACTCACTCATGCTCACTCATATGTTGTTGACCTTCTTACGATACTGTAAGCCGGTCCTCTTGGTCACACATTCGAGCTCACAGCTGCTGCCACCGCATCCTAGGCAACATTGGCTGCAATTCTGGCTGACTCTCCTGATCCTTAGGGGAACAGGAGATCCCTCCTGGCCTACGCGGCGTCTACCTGCCTTTCCAGGTTAGCGTCCTGTGGGAATACTGGGGCTGGTCTCCTCGACGCCATTATTGCAAGCTGGCTAAACACGTGCAGCTTAAGTGTTTCTCGACCTTGTTAGCGGGGGGGGAGGGGGGAGACACGCTGGCGAGCGCGGTCCCGGCGAATCAGCTGGTGATCCTTCATTTGCGGCAAGATGCCCATGAGGCCTCGTTAAGTGGACCAATTAATGTTGAATTGCTTTGCTGGGCAGAGCGCCGGGAAGCTCGCAGACACACTTAGAAATATTTCTGGAGAATCATGCCCATAGTAATAGAATGGGAAATATGCTCCATACTGTCACCAGGAGGCTAGAATTTACAACTGAAAAGTCACAAGGTGCCTTATTTTGTGTGCAACCAAAATCAAGACCGGTATTACCAGATGAGAACACAGTGCAGATTGAAAGTCCAGTAGCTCACTCTGCTAAATCGCTGGCTTTTAAAGCAGGCCAGCAGCACGGTTCAATTCCCGTACCAGCCTCCCCGGACCGGAATGTGGCGACTAGGGGCTTTTCACAATAACTTCATTGAAGCCTACTCGTCACAATAAGCGATTTTCTTTTCATTTCATTTCAAAGATGGGAGGGCATATCATTATTAATAATATGACGAATACTGCTATACAGTTGGACCACAGTATGAGATCAGAGACAGGCAGAACTCACTGCAGGGGTCACGAACCTGGGAGGAGATTCAGGTGGGAAACTGGAAGGCAATAAGGCCACAGCTCAAATACATGACAATAAAATTTCACGTACATTCTTGATTTCCTTCTGATGAATATTAAGTATAAAACAAATTGGGATGACTCACCGCAGGTGTTTACCAACTTTGTTCATTGGATATAGTTGCCAACCCAGCTGTAAATAATCTCCATCACAGTTATCACTCAAAATGGTGCAAAAAGAGGCACCAAAATCTTTTTGTCCATGTTTGAACCAAGGCTGCAATGAGGTCAGGAGCTGAGTGACTCTGGCGGAACCCAATCTGAGCGTCCGTGAGCAGGTTATTGCTGAGTTAGTGCCGCTTGATAGCACTGTTTATGACTCCTTCCATCACTTTGCTGATGATGGAGAGTAGACTGATAGGGCAGTAATTGGCTGGGTTGGATTTGTCCTGTTTCTTGTGTACAAGACACACCTGGGCAATTTTCCACATTGCCGGGTAGATGCCAGTATTTTAGCCTGGAACAGCATGGCTAGGGGTGTGGAAAGTTATGGAGCACAATTGCTGACCTGATGTCTGAGGTGTTGAGGGTGAAGGTGGTCCAGAGCTCAGAAGTGACAATCTTTGGAGTATCGGAAGATCCGGGAGTCCAGGGCGTGAGAGAGGCCGACGTCTTGGCCCTTGCCTCCCTGGCAGCCCGGAGATGGATCTTGTTGGAATAGAGAGATTTGGGGCGCCTGAAATCCGGGATTTCGGTGAGTGACCTCGTGGAATTCCTCAGATTGGAAATTATCAAGTTTGCCTTGAGGGGGATTTTGGAGGGGTTTGCCCAGAGATGGAGGCCGTTCATCGTCTACTTCAAAAACAGTTGAGAGAGAGACAGACAGAGAGAGAGACAGACAGAGAGAGAGAGAGAGAGAGAGAGACAGACAGAGAGAGAGACAGACAGAGAGAGAGAGACAGACAGAGAGAGAGAGACAGACAGAGAGAGAGAGACAGACAGAGAGAGAGACAGACACAGCGAGAATTACACAGACACAGCGAGACAGACACAGAGAGAAAGACACAGAGACAGACAGACAGAGACAGACAGAGACAGACAGAGACAGCCAGAGAGCTAGACAGACAGACAGAGAGCTAGAAGACAGACAGACAGAGAGAGAGAGACACAGAGAACATACAGTGCACAATGTGGCCATTCAGCCCATCGAGTCTGCACCGACCCACTGAAGCCCTCACTTCCACCCTATCCCCGTAACCCAATAACCCCTCCTAAACTTTTTGGTCACTAAGGGCAATTTATCATGGCCAATCCACCTAACCTGCACGTCTTTGGACTGTGGGAGGAAACCGGAGCACCCGGAGGAAACCCACACAGACACGGGGAGAACGTGCAGACTCCACATAGACAGTGACCCAGCGGGGAATCGAACCTGGGACCCTGGCGCTGTGAAGCCACAGTGCTAGCCATTTGTGCTACAATGCTGCCCGAGAGAGAGAGAGAGAGACAGACAGAGAGAGAGAGAGAGATAGACAGACAGAGACAGACAGACAGACAGAGACTGGGGGAGCGAGACAGAGAGAGAGAGACAGAGAAAGAAGCAGTGATGGGTGATTGGGACTGAGGCAAATTAGGACATGGGCAGCAGGACTTTGGATGGCTTGACGTTTATGCTTGGGAGAATGTGTAAACCTTATCACAAAGATAGGTGCAAACCTAAGCAGAAGAAATTTGAGTTTAAAGTAATCCCAAATAAATAGGTAGATTTTAATTCTCCAGTTGTTTTGAGAATTGCTGTTATTTATATGAGTATTTGTTTTGTGGGTTACACAAGGATCCTGTGGCACAAAAAGCAACACGGCTACTGGAAAGCTGGAATAAAGTTGAGATTTTTATTGATTAAATTCATGTTAGTTGATGTTTATTATTTATGTTTCCAGATTTAATTTATTGCTCTAAAGTTGTATCAGGTTCAGTGTTGCAATGCTGAAAATCTATATAATCAGTCAGCCCTAATGATTTCAGCATTTGTTTTAGCCATAGGCTTAAAAAAAATTAAACCCTGAATGAAACATTGTTTTAAATTCTTTTATTGATTGCTACAAACTGGCAGGACAACAAACTTCAGTTCTAAATAGGTCGTCACTTCAAGTATTGTCCATAAATCAATGAAAATGTGACTTGGATAGGAAATGATGTTAAGTGAGCTGTCATCATGTTTCATCAGCACCAAAGGTTGTTACTTATCCTTGACATTTTATTAAGTTTCCTATTAATATTCATTTAAAGTCTGGCATGTGATTCGAGGGAAGTGCTTAAAATGTTAATTCGCAAAACAACTTGATATGTTTTGATGTTCATTATCTTTGAGGTAGGTTAAATGAGATACATATTAAAGCTGAATGAAATGGGTGAAATATGGATGTCATATGGGCGACCTTTCAAGAGCAATTGTCATTTAGGATGCACTAGATTTCTGGATGAAAATATACTTTGCAGTTTTCAGTATAATTCCATGTAAAAAAATCGACAGTACATGCTGTACAAAGCATAATTATCTTCCATGTAATGAAAACATGCTGTTTTGGTGCCAGACTACAGTGTTACATTGTTTCAAAATAAAGACGCCATAAATCTTTGTTTTCCTTTATTCTTATGAATTCCACTTACAAATAAGTAAAGTCACCATAGTCCTAAAGGGCCATTGGCTGCTTTCCTCTTTGAGGGGGAGAGCTGACTGGTGGTGATTTAACCTGAGGATCACCACACCTCAGGCGAGGGGCAAGGTTGAGAAGGTGTGGTCTTCATGAATAACCTCAGCTGACACCGGAATTGAACCCGCGCTGTTGGCCTCACATCAGAAACTGCCCACTTCCCCCCCCACCACCATCAGACCTCTGAAGCTGGTTATCTGACCTACTGTAGGTTTCAAGGACAATGAAAGCCTACACTATCATCCAAAACTGAGAACTGCATCTGGCACTTCTAACTCCCAAGAACGTGAAAGGCTGCATTGTTGAAGTGGGTGTTGGCAGCGAATCTTATGCCAGAAGAAAACCAACAAGCCTTAATGTTTTGTCATTTTGGACAATTTATTTTCCACGGTTTTGTCGTTTGCCTGGAAAACATAGGATCAGATTGTAGGCAATGCACTGCCGGTACTTGAACCTGGTCAAAAGAAACTACTTACCTTGAAAGATAAGCTCAAAACAGAATTGACGTTCCTGTCATTACTTGACATTAGTGAGCCTGGAGTTAGCTCCCCAGTGATTGTGCACAAACCAAATGGACAGATGCATGCATCTTGACCCCTGTCCTCTGAGGTCATACAAAGAAAATTCTGCAAATTAACCACACAAGAAGAAATCATGTTACAGTTTATGTTTTCCAAATTAAATGCTGTTTTAGATTTTGCCAATGACGCAAACTTGTTTCCCTGTACTTTCAAGGTATTTTTTCTCCTTCTTACATTTTAAAAACTCCTTGCACCCTGGGTGAGTCAGAATCATTCACTCATTGTTGGTGCGTAGATAACATTAGCATCACCAGAAACATGACACCAGACTTAGGCAAGCACTAGAAAAAGGCATATAAAATAATCTGATTTGCAACAAAGACGTATGTGTTCAGTGTGAATGAGCTCACAGGCTAATGTAGGAAACCTGACAGCAAGAGCATTGAGGAAGACATGTTGTGGAGAGGCCAACCACAAAAAGAAGCAACATCATTGATTTCTTGCATCAAATAAGAAGCTACACTGTAGGTATTCCTCTCAGACTAGCACTCAAATAGAATAGCTTAAGGCTACATTATACGTCAAGAGTACAAAATCAATGCTTAGTTTAAATGGGTCCCAAAGCAAAAACACAGAAGGTGCAAACTTGAGCTAGGTGCTGTATTGTTCCAAAGCATATTAACAGCAGATTAGCGGTGTGTGCTTTTCATTCAAGTGACCCTACTCTAAGTGCAAATTAATCATAGAATCGCTACAGTGCAGATGGAGGCCATTCGGCCCATCGTGTCTGCACCGGCCCGCCGAAAGAGCATCCTACTCAGGCTACAACCCTCGAGTAACCCCACTTAACCCGCACATCCTTGGACACTAAGGGGCAATTTACCATGGCCAATCCACCTAACCTGGACATTTTTGGACTGTGGGAGGAAACCGGAGCTTCCAGAGGTCCCATGCAGACACTGGGAGAACTTTGAAGTCCACACACAGTCACCCAAGGCACGAAATGAACCCAGGTCGCTGGCACAGTGATACAGCAATGCTAACCACTATGCCATCATGCTGCCCAAGCATCAAATAAAGAAATAAAATTATTTGCATTTATATGATGTTTTTCAAATCCTTGGGATATTTCAAAACAGATACGAAGACCGAGAACAGTAGAACTTTTAACACTCAAGGTATTAAGGAATATGAAAGCAATGCGGGAAGGTAAAGTTGAGGTAGAAGATCAACCATGATCACCGAGAATGGCAGACCAGACTTGAAGGGCCTGCTTCTATCTCCTATATTTTAAAACCCTTCACAGCCAATAAATTATTTATAAAATGTATACGCTGTTGTTACATAGAGCAACTTGGAAATAAATTTACACACGAGGTTTCGGAAACAGCAAGGAGTCGAATGAGTAGTTAATTAATTTGTTGCGATGCTGGTTAAAGATTCGTCTTCATCTTCTTAGGCAGTCCCCCGGGACCGAGGATGACTTTATTCCACTCCCGGGTTATGCCTCCTGAGGTGACTTAAAACGTCCAATGCTGCATCCGCGTACTCTGCCACAAGTGGGCAAGTAGTATTTGATGAGATGGGTGGGTGGGATGCTTGGATTTTGGAACATACCTTCAACTGTTTGCGCTTAGTCTCTACCTGGACCTGTCTGAGACATTTGAAATGGGTGGCACCTTCGTGGATGCTTCTTCTCCAGTTTGTGGCGGGTCGTGGGGATGTTCCAGTTTTGAAGGTGACTTTGAAGACGTCACTGAAACATTTCCTCTGCCCTCCTGGCAACTGGTTGTCGAAACAATGCTGGGAAGTGTGGGCTTGTTTTTTTGGATCTTGAGGGCAATGTGGCCTACCCAACATAGCTAATAAGCCACAACCAGTATTAAAGGATAAATGCTAGCAGGAACTCCAGGAGATTTCCTCTATTCTTTGATCGGGTCTGTTTTATTTTCTGGACTTTATAGAGTCTCATTTCAGTGCCTCCTTCAATCATCTTCATCATCTTCAACCATACACTTAAGTGTGTGCTCCAGTTTTGCAGTGGAATATAGGTGGATCTAATGTTTTGCAGTGAAAATGCAACAGTAACTCTCCCATCATTTTAATATAACAAAGTTACTGAAGCAATATATTTTGGTATTGCCAAGAGATAAACTTCATTGATTTGATTGGATGCGTTTGTGTTAGTTACTAGTTGCTCATTAGTTGCTTTTCCGTGAACTAAAACCATCTTGTATCAAGTTTTAGTCATTTGTATAGCCACCTTCCCAAGACCGTTGGATTGGCATTATGGCTGTTATCACCATATCATGCCCTGTTATGTCCTTTTATGTTGGAGGGTCAGTGCAGACTCGATGGACCACATGACCTCCCGCTGCACTGTAGGGTTTCTATGACTTACCCCTCTGGCACTTTCTCCTCTTTGGACACCTCATTTTCTCCACCCATCACACCTCTTATTTAAAATCCTCTTTGCCCAATCACCACCTAAATAATATAAAAACGTTCCGCACAGAGATACCTTCACTGTTTTCCTCCCCTAGCTTGCCCTTTGTTTCCTCTATATTTGACTTATCCAATGCATGATGGGCTGGCCTCCTCCAGCGTATTCTCTGTTAACCTGATGCCATCCAAAGGCCTGCTGCTCACTCCAATCCTCACACAACCATCTACCCTCTGCTCTCTGGCATACATCGGCTTCCTTTTAAGCAATTCCTCGATTTTAAAATTCTCATTCTCGTTTTCAAATTCCTCTTCAGTCTCCTCATTCCCTATTTCTGCTATCTTCCCCAGTCTCACAACCCTCTGAGATCCCCAAGCTGCTCTAATACTGACCTCTTGAGCCTCCTGGATTTTATTTACTCCATCAGTGGAGGCCGTACGTCAGCTGTCAAGACCCTAAGCTTAATCAAAATTAGAACACATGGGCTTGGCAGTAACATAAAGCATGGATTGAGAGTTGGTTAACAGACAGAAAACAAATAGTAGGAATAAACAGGTGATTCTCAGGTTGGCAGGCTGTGACTAGTGGGATACTGTAATGAACAGTGCTTGAGCCTGTTGCTCATTGTGCTTTACTTAATTTGCTCTGTTTAATCACTTTGCTCTAGAGTCACCAGGTATCTTTATGATACCACCACAAGGTTCAAGTTCAAGTGCTGATCAATAACTCAATACACTAGTTAGTAAGGTTCAAATCAAAAAACATTTATTATATACACAGTCAATCGCTACTCATGCATAAAATACTACTCACCAAACTATTTCTAACACTAAAAGGCCAATACTTAGCTTTGGAAACTGGCCCACCAGGTCAGGGGAGCAAATGGCTTTTCGTTCACTTCTGAGTCTGCAGGCTTCCAGCTGGTATGGTCTAATGGTTAGGAGCGCCTTTCTCGTACCGTGCGTTGACTGGACACTTACTTGGTTGGTGCAGCTGCTAGGCAGGTCACGGTCAAGAGTTGTTTCGAGCTGCTGAGAGACCCTGCTAAGAAGATCGAACTGAACTTGGGGACTCTCTTTTATAGTCCCCAGGGGCTTCGCACCTTTTTTGGGTGGTCCCCGTATCTGGTTCCAATTGATTTGATTTCCCCAATACTGGGGCTGTCCCCTGATCGCTGGGCGGTTCCTAAGTGTCCGTTGGCCTTCTTTTGTCTTGGCTCCCGCTAGTGCCGAGGAGTCTGGCTTGGCCTCGATTATCTTAAATGTTTCCAATTGTTCCCGGGGATCGCTCATCAATATGTAGATGGTTGTTAGTTTCAGTGCTGTCTGGGTTTCTGCAAGTTCTAATATACAGGAGATTTTGCACCTGCTTGTTTTCCTGCGTTTGGCCATTTCTCCCTGCATTCTTAGCGGATCTCCATTTTAAAGTCGGGAAGTGGCCAACCCAGGCAGCTACAAGCCCCAGCTATTTACAATCCATATCAATGATTTGATATTTATGTGGCAGCTAAATGAACTATTTCCAAGTTTGCTGATGACACAAAACTAAGTCGGAATATTTATTGCGGTGAGGGTGCAAATGGGCTTCAAGGATCGTTAGACAGGCTGATTGAGTGGGCAGATGGAATATAATGTAGTAAAATGTTAAGTTGTCCACTCCGGGAGGAAAAACAAAAATGTAGAGTATTTCTTAAAGGGTGAGTGTTTGGAAAGTGTTGATGTCCAACACTTGTTGGCAGGTCTAGAACCAGGGGACAGAGTCTCAGAATAAGCGGTAGGCCATTTAGGACTGAGATGAGGACAAAGTTATTTCTCTCAAGAGTGTTGAATTGTCCATCCCAGAGGACTGGGGAGGCTTAGCCATCGAGTATATTCAAGATAGAGATAAATAGATTTCTAGATATTAAAGATATCAAAGGATACAGGAATAGTGGTGCTCCGGTGCAGAGGGATCTGGGTCTCCTTGTGCATGAGTCACAGAAAACTAACATACAGGTACAGCAGGTAATAAAGAAAGCGAATGGAATGGTGGCATTTATAGCTAAAGTAGTAGAGTGTAAAGGTAAGGAAGTGTTGTTGCAACTGTACAAGGCATTGATGAGACCACACCTGGAGTATTGTGCTCAATTTTGGTCCCCTTATTTGAGGAAAGATGTAGAGACATTAGAGACAGCTCAGAGAAGGTTCACTACATTGATTTCAGAGATGAAAGCAGTCTAGGCCTAAACTCTAAAGTTTAGAAGAATGAGGGGAGATCAAATTGAGGTATATAAAATGATAAAAAGTATGGATAAAGTAGACATGGAACGGATACTTCCTCTTGTCGGGCATTCTAGAATGAGAAGTCATAGTCTCAGGATAAGAGGTAGTAAATTTAAAACCAAGATCAGGAGGAACTACTTCTCCCAAAGGGTTGGGAATTTGAGGAATTCGCTAACCCAGAGTGCAGTGTATACTGGGACAATGAGTAAATTTAAGGAGGGGTTAGACAGATTTTTAATTAGTAATGGGTTGAAGGGTCATGGAGAATGGGCAGGGCAGTAGCATTGAGACCATGATGAGCACTACTGACTCACAGTACCAGGGACGCAGGTTCGATTCCGACCTCGGGTGACTGTGTGGAGTTTGCAGATTGTTCCCATGTCTGCATGGGTTTCCTCTAGGTGCTCCGGTTTCCCCCTACAGTCCAAAGATGTGCAGGCTAGGTGGATTGGCCGTGCTAAATTGCCCCTTAGTGTCCAAAGTGCAGGTGAGGTTATGCGGATAGGGTGGGGAATTGGGCCTAGGTAGATTGCTCTTTCAGAGGGTCGGTGCAGACTTGATGGGTTGAATGGCCTCCTTGACTGTAGGGATTCCATGAGATCATCCATGGTAATATTGAATGATGGAGAGGGCTCGAAAGAAAAAAATGTCTACATCTGCTCCTAGTTCTTAGAACATAGAAACATACAGCACAGAACAGGCCCTTCGGCCCACAATGTTGTGCCAAACATTTGTCCTAGATTAAGAACAAATTAATCTCACCCCGTCATTCTACCGTAATCCATGTACCGCTTGATGGTCCCTAATGTTTCCGACTCAACTACTTCCACAGGCAGTGCATTCCATGCCCCCACTACTTTCTGGGTAAAGATCCTACCTCTGGCATCCCCCCTATACCTTACACCATTCACCTTAAATTTATGTCCCCTTGTAATGATTTGTTCCACCCGGGGAAAAAGTCTCTGACTGTCTACTCTATCTATTCCCCTGATCAACTTATAAACCTCTATCAAGTCGCCCCTCATCCTTCTCCGTTCTAATGAGAAAAGGCCTAGCACCCTCAGCCTTTCCTCGTAAGACCTACTCTCCATTCCAGACAACATCCTGGTAAATCTCCTTTGCACCTTTTCCAAAGCTTCCACATCCTTCCTAAAATGAGGCGACCAGAACTGCGCACAGTACTCCAAATGTGGCCTTGCCAAGGTTTTGTACAGCTGCATCATCACCTCATGGCTCTTAAATTCAATCCCTCTGCTAATGAACACCAGCACACCATAGGCCTTCTTTACAGCTCTATCCACTTGAGTGGCAACTGTCAAAGATCTATGAACATAGACCCCAAGATCTCTCTGCTCCTCCACATTGCCAAGAACCCTACCGTTAACCCTGTATTCCGCATTCATATTTGTCCTTCCAAAATGGACAACCTCACACTTTTCAGGGTTAAACTCCATCTGCCACTTCTCAGCCCAGTTTTGCATCCTATGTATGTCTCTTTGCAGCCGACAACAGCCCTCCTCACTATCCACAACTCCACCGATCTTTGTATCGTCTGCACGTTTACTGACCCACCCTTCAATTCCGTCATCCAAGTCATTAATGAAAATCACAAACAGCAGAGGACCCAGAACTGATCCCTGCAGTACGCCACTGGTAACTGGGCTCCAGGCTGAATATTTGCCATCCACCACCACTCTCTGACTTCTATCGGTTAGCCAGTTCGTTATCCAACCGGCCAAATGTCCCACTATCCCATGCCTCCTTACTTTCTGCATAAGCAAAACATGGAGAACTTTATCAAATGCCTTATTAAGATCCATGTACACTACATCTACTGCCTTACCTTCATCCATGTGCTTGGTCACCTCCTCAAAGAATTCAATAAGACTTGTGAGGCAAGACCTACCCCTCACAAATCCGTGCTGACTATCCCTAATCAAGCAGTGTCTTTCCAGATGCTCAGAAATACTATCCCTCATTACCGTTTCCATTACTTTGCCTACCACCGAAGTAAGACTAACTGGCTTGTAATTCCCAGGGTGATCCCAACGACACTGCAATTTCATCTCTTGCTTCCCATAGAATTCTTGGATATGTCCTGTCAGGCCCGGGGGACTTGTCTATCCTCAAGTTTTTTTAAATGCCCAACACATCTTCCTTCCTAACAAGTATCTCCTCTAGCTTACCAGTCTGTTTCACGCTGTCCTCTCCAACAATATGGCCCCCCTCATTCATAAATACTGAAGAAAAGTACTCGTTCAAGACCTCTCCTATCTCTTCAAACTCAATACACAATCTCCCGCGACTGTCCTTGATCGGACCTACCCACGCTCTAGTCATTCTCATATTTCTCACATATGTGTAAAAGCCTTGGGGTTTACCTTGATTCTACCCGCCGAAGATTTTTCATGCCCTCTCTTAGCCCTCCTAATCCCTTTCTTCAGTTCCCTCCTGGCTATCGTGTATCCCTCCAGCGCCCTGTCTGAACCTTGTTTCCTCAGCCTTACATAAGTATTCTTCTTCCTCTTAACAAGACATTCAACCTCTCTTGTCAACCATGGCTCCCTCACTCAACCATCTCTTCCCTGCCTGACAGGGACATACATATCAAGGACACGTAGTATCTGTTCCTTGAACACGTTCCACATTTAAATTGTGTCCTTCCCTGACATGCTATGTTCCCAACTTATGCACTTCTGTTCTTTTCTGATAGCATCGTATTTACCCTTCCCCCCAATTGTAAACCTTGTCCTGTTGCACGCACCTATCCCTCTCCATTACTAAAGTGAAAGTCACAGAATTGTGGTCACTATCTCCAAAATGCTCCCCCACTAACAAATCTATCACTTGCCCTGGCTCATTACCAAGTACCAAATCCAATATGCCCTCCCTCTTGTCACACAATCTACATACTGTGTTAGAAAAGCTTCCTGGACACACTGCACAAACACCACCCCATCCAAATGATTTGATCTAAAGAGTTTCCACTCAATATTTGGGAAGTTGAAGTCACCCATGACTACTACCCTGTGACTTCTGCACCTTTCCAAAATCTGTTTCCCAATCTGTTCCTCCACGTCTCTTGGGGGGCCTATAGAAAACTTCCAACAAGGTGACTGCTCCTTTCTAATTTCTGACTTCAACCCATACTACCTCAGTAGGCAGATCCTCCTCAAACTGCCTCCCTCCAGCTGTTATGCTATCTCTAATTAACAATGCAACCCCCCCCCCCCCCCCCCACCCTCTTTTACCACCTTCCCTAATCTTTTTGAAACATCTATAACCAGGAACCTCCAACAACCATTTCTGCCACTCTTCTATTCAAGTTTCCGTGATGGCCACCACATCGTAGTCCCAACTACCGATCCATGCCTTAAGTTCACCCACCTTATTCGTGATGCTTCTTACATTGAAGTATACACACTTCAACCCATCTCTGTGCCTGCAAGTATTCTCCTTTGTCAGTGTTACCTTCCCCACTGCCTCACTAAATGCTTTGATGTCCTGAACATCGGCTACCTTAGATGCTGGACTACAAATCCGGTTCCCATTCCCCTGCCAAATTAGTTTAAACCCTCCCGAAGAGTACTAGAAAACCTCCCTCCCAGGATATTGCTGTCCCTCAGGTTCGGATGCAACCCGTCCTGCTTGTACAGGTCCCACTTTCCCCAGAATGCGCTCAAATTATCCAAATACCTGAAGCCCTCCCTCCTACACCACTCCTGCAGCCGCGTGTTCAACTGCACTCTCTCCCTATTCCTAGCCTCGCTATCACATGGCACTGGCAACAAACCAGAGATGACAACTCTGCCTGTCCTGGCTTTTAACTTCCAGCCTAACTCCCTAAACTCGTATATTACATCCTCACTCCTTTTCCTGCCAACGTCATTGGTACCAATGTGCACCACGCCGTCTGGCTGCTCACCCTCCCCCTTAAGGATCCTGAAGACACGATCTGAGACATCCCTGGCCCTGGCACCCGGGAGGCAACATAACTTCCGGGAATCTCGCTCGTGACCACAGCATCTCCTATCTATTCCCCTAACCATTGAGTCTCCTATTAGTATTGCGTTTCTATTCTCCCCCCTTCCCTTCTGAGCCCCAGAGCCAGACTCAGTGCGAGAGACCTGGCCGCTCGGGCCTTCCCCCGGTAGGCCATCCCCCCCCCCAACAGCATCCAAAACGGTATACTTGTTTTGAAGGGGAACGGACACAAGTGTTCCCTGCACTGTCTGCCGTTTGTTTTCTTTCCCCTGACTGTAACCCAGCTACTCTTTCCTGTACCTTGGATGTGGTTACCTTATGTTCTAAAAAATATTTATTCTGTCTGATTCCACTTTAGCCCTGTAGGTAATAATCCACCTGGGATGGCACAGTGGTTAGCACTTCTGCCTCACAGCGCCAGGGACCCGGGTTCAATTCCGGCTGTGAATAACTGTCTGTGTGGAGTTTGTACCATCTCCCAGTGTGTGTAGGTTTCCTCCGAGTGCTCCGGTTTCATCTCACAGTCTAAAGATGTGTGGGTTAGGTGGATTGAGCATGATACATTCCCCTTAATGTCCTGGGTTGTGCAGGTTAGGTTATGGGATTCCGGGCAAAAGGCGGGTTGGACACTTGTAAAAGGGTAGAGTGCTCATTTGAAAGGTGAGTGCAGAGTCAATGGGCCGAATGGCCTCAGTCTACACTATAGAGATTCCCTGAGCACTTCGAGCACAAATCTAGGGCGGGATTCTCTTGGGCCGGTCTGAGCCGGAACATCCCCGCATCCGGTACTAATCGCGCCATGCCGCCCCGATGCCAGCACGTGAAGTGGAGAATCGGCATCATTGGTGCCAACGTGGTTGGCGCGGCGTCGGTCCGGGGCCTCACTACATGGCTGGCCCACCGATTCTCGGCCCTGGATGAGCCGAGCGCCCGTTGTAAAAATGCCAAGTCCCGCTGGCACCGTCCACACCTGCTCCCAGCCGGCGGGACCTCGGCGTTTCAGGGTCCGGGGGCGGACTGTTGGAGGGGGGAGGGGGTACGACCCCGGGGGTGGGGGCCCGATGTGGCTTGGCCCGCGATCGGGGCCCACCAATCGGCGGGCCAGCCTCTCTAGCTGGGGTCTCGATTCTTCCACACCGGCCCCTGTAGTCCTGCGTCATGTTGCGTCAGGGCCGGCGCGTTAAAGGAAGCCACTGCGCATTGCTGCCGGTGCCACTGCACATGCGCGGATCCTGTGGCACACATTTGACGCCGGGATCAGCAGCTGGAGTGGTGTGGGTCGCTCCAGTGCCGTGCTGGCCCCCTGTAGGGGCATGGACTCTTAGCCTCAGGATCACAGAATCCCACCCCTGGTGTTTGTGATTAATAAGGGGATTTTTTGATCAATAAAGGAATCATGGGTTATGGAGAGAAGGTAAGAGAATGGGGTCGACGAACATATCAGCCATGATCGAATGGCGGAGAAGACTCGATGGGCCTTTGGCCTAATTCTGCTCCTATATCTTATGGTCTTATAGTTCAAGAATCCCATTAAGTAAGAAAATCAGCTATGATCTAGTTGAATGGCAGAGCAGTCCTGAGGGGCCAAATGTCCCATTCCTGCTCTTTCCTTTGTACCTCTATTCCTAAAATGCGCGTCTTTGCTCCCTCTCTTTCGCACTTTACAAAGCTCTTTAAAATCTGCCTGTTTGATCAAGCTACGCTCATCTTTCTTAGTATCGCCTTTATAACTCGCGATCAACTTTTACTTTATAATGCTTCTGTGAAGCACTTTGTATTGTTTTATTATGTTAAAGGTGCTACATACATACATGTTGTTGATTACTTTAACCTACCAGTTGTAGTGATAGTATGGTTGTGTTGTAATTCACCAATTGACCACTAGGAGTCTCACTAGTATTTAAGTGAATGTTAAAGTCAGCTGACCTTACTGGCTGGAGGAAGTTGAAGAAAGAGGTTACTTGGCATGGGCTTACTATTTTTCATCTGTTGTCTTGTATATAATGCATCTACAGTTAAAGTTAATAAATCACTTATAACTAGCTACAAATGTTCTTGTAGTAAATCAGGCCATCCAACAAGAACATTGCACCAGTAGATCTCTCATGGCATTGATCACAACACATTGGACGTTGCATACTTGTAAAAAGGAGTGTGGTACAGCGTTTTGCTGAAGGGATTTGGAAATAAATTTGCAGGGGTTTCGCTGAGAGACAGGTAAACAAATACCTCTTGATTGGCTGCTGGAAAATGAAGTGTTTTCTTTTCTCACTGTCAGTAAAGATATAATGAATTTGCATTTAAATAGTGCCTTATTACATTGTCAGCATATCTCAAAGTGCTTGACAAGTGATGCATCACTTTTTTAAGTGTAGTCATTGTTGACATGTAGTCAACATGCAGCTGCGATATAGCCATGTCCCACAAACAGTGAATGGATACATTTGAGTGTTTGGTGAGAGTGCTAACTCTGCCAAGCTTACAAGCTGGATGATATGTAAATAAAATAAATTTGTTCTGCACAAATCTGCACATGTTACTTATGATAAGCAACTGTTTACCTCAGACATCATGTGAGCACCCTCTCCTATCTTGGTGAATGAAAGAAGTGCAGTTGTTATGAACATTTAAAATGCGTTGGCCAAACATTATTAAGATCAAGTCATGACAAAATTTCAGTGCCAAATTTTATTTTTCATCGAAGCAATTTTGCTTTTGCTTTTACTTTTTTTTAAAAGTATGAATGTAGAAAGTTAATATTTTTCCTGAAAAGTTACGTCAGCAAAAAAGTTGAAGATTCCATGCTTTACCTTGTTTTGATGCTTTACACATAGAAATTCAGACACTTTCATTGCACATAAAAATAAATTAAGTGTGGTTTTTGCTGCTTCATCCTCTAATTTTTCATCAATGCACAGAAATTCTGGGGTTTGTAAAGAGAATGTTCCAACATGAAGTGTTGGCCTCACTGCCAATCATGAGTAAAACTACACAAGTTGGAGACACAGATGTATCCCGAGGGTGATCTGCAATTCTGTTGAGCCACCTAACCAAAGTCACAGACAAAGGCTCTATCGTGCTTGTTTTGTATTGGGTTAGCTTAGCAGAATCTGCAAATACTCCATTTGTATCACCAGCAAACTTACTGACAGCTCCCCCAATGCTTTCTTTCAGAAGCCATGATGTGGAGATGCCTTCTTTCAGAAGGATTGTGAATAAGTAGCCAGTTCCACAGAGCCATATCTATTAACAACAATCTTTTGTCTATTAAAATGGAATCAATTCCTTATTTGACAGAGGATCTGTCCGGCAATGTCACAGGTCTTTATCCTAAAAAGTAGTCTGTAGTAAGGCATGTTGTCAAAAAAGATTTTGAAAATTAGCGTTGATGTTCACTGGGCTATCAACATCGACCAGTCTAGTAGTACCTCAAAAGATTCATCCAGGTTTGGAAGATACCATTTTAGTGGTCACAGAAGAGTCCGGTTCGTGAACATGAAGATAAACAATTTATTGTTTAATCACACTGTATACACACAACTTTCTGGTCCCAGCCACAGCTACCTTAGCTTGGCTCCTATCTGAACCGGCTTTTATGTTCCCACTTCTCATCGGGGAAGTTTGTATTCCACGAGCCTCATGGCGATGCTAATCGGCCCAATCCTGAAGGTCTCATGCGGGTTATAACACTTTTCTAGAAGGAATATTCAGAATCTCTATTAATCTGTTTTCCATCAAAATGATCATTGAGTATATCTTTAATGATCCCTTTTAGCTTTTGCCTGGAACCAAAGTTAAGCTATCAAACCTGTAATAACACGATTCTGGTGTTGCCTCTTTTGAACATTGTCTCCAAATGGATTTCTATTCCATACAGGATAAAAATGCCAAGCTCCAATGAGTTCTGCGCACTAAGCTATAATTGTTTTGAGTACTCTCAGTAAATATCGACAAGGCTAGGTTCCCAATCTAATTTGAGAAGTTTTATCCAAGATTATATTCATATCTACTTTAATGCTTATAATTGTGTGATCTATTATTTGTGGCTTTTAGAGTGAACACTGCTGTGTGGTATCCACCTAAAACCTCTTCCATGTCCTTGGAGTCCTCATGGGAAACATAGGAAAAGAAGTGTCCCGTTCAACACATCAAGCTTGCTCCACCATTCAATTAGATCATGGCTGATCATCTACCTCAATGCCACAGCCCTGCGCAATTCCCATATCCCTTGATGCTATTAATATCCAGAAATCTATCAATTTCTGTCTTGAACATGCTCAATGATTGAGCTTCCACAGCCCTCTCGGTTAGAGAATTCCAAAGATACAGCAGCTTCTGAGTGAAAGAAATTCCTCCTCATCTCATTCTTAATTGGCATGCCCCTTATTCTGAGACTGTGTCTTCCAGTTCTAGACTCACCAGCCAGGGGAAACATCCTGGGTGTGATTTAACAGCCTCATCGCACCCAGTTTGGTGTTGCGAGGAGGCCGTTGAATCGATTGAGAGGCCTCTTGCGAGATTTGCGATGCTCAAGGCATCTCGTGAGATTCAACTGAACCTCGTGAGACGTCGTGATCTGAATCTGGCCCACGCTGGACGAAATCCAGATCAGTTTAGGGCTTAATTAAATATGCATTCGCTGGATTCCGTCGGGGCCCAGGATTCACCGGCTGTGCCTGGGTGACCTCACCAGGGCGCCGTTTAGTAGTTGTTACCACAAACGTGGACCAGTCATAAGAGCACCTGGGGGGGGTATCCCAAGTCAGGATGGTCACGGACACAGAAAGACACCCTGGTGCACCCACTGACACATGGGCAGCTTAGCACTGTCAGCCTGGCACTTTGGCAGTGCTACCCGGGCACCTGCAAGGCAGGCAGAGGCACTGCCATGGTGCCAAGCTGGTAGTGTCAAGATGCACAGATGCCAGGTTGCCCTTGCCAAGGATCAGGCCCGGGCGGGGGGGGGGGGGGGGGGGGGGGGGGGGGCTTACCCATAAGAGGTGGGTGTGGGGGGACTCTAGGACCCAGAAAAGGTAAGTTGGGTGAAGTGGGGATCCCTGAGGCCGTGGCAGTCACAAAACCGAGGCTGCCTTTCAAAATGGTGTCTCAGGCTGCAAGGTGGCGCAGTGGGTTAGCCCTGTTGCCTCACGGCGCCGAGGTCCCAGGTTCGATCCTGGCTCTGGGTCACTATCCGTGTGGAGTTTGAACATTCTCTCCATGTTTGCATGGGTTTCACCCCCACAACCCAAAGATGTGCAGGCGAGGTGGATTGGCCACGCTAAATTGCCCCTTAATTGGAAAAAATAAATTGGGTACTCTAAATTTTAAAAAGAAAAATGGTGTCTTGATCCGCAAGTAGTCTCGCCAGTGCAGGAAATGACTAAAGTAAGAACTCGAAAGGGCGTTCCTCACCATGGGCAAAATAAAATGGTAAACTTCCATTGGATAGAATTGTTAGCCTGCTTCACGAAGAAGCACCCCGCTAAGTGCACCCGAAACTGGACATAGAATTTAGTTCATTGAATCATGCCCCCTATCTATATGTACCCTGTTACACCCTGTGAGAATTTTGTGTCATAAAATATAGTTTCTTCTTGAGAAGGGCCAAAACCCATAGGCTAGGAGGGCACCTCACTTATTCAGGATGAGAGGTAAATCAGGGAACAGTGATTACTGATAACCAGTTTCAGTTCTAAAAATGGGGCAAAGGTGTTTGTACCATTTTGAGTCATTGTGGAAGATTGCCTTAAGTAGAATCCAGTTGATTTTGATTTCATATTACTGACATATGGCAAGAAGAAGAAAGTGTGTGGTAATGTAACTGCTGCTTGCCAAAAGAGAGGAATATTTAGCCGAGCAAAGATTAGAAACAAAGATCAGAAAACGTGTAATGGAGAGTCGGGTTGGGTGCAAGAAACAAAAAGGAGATTACTTATTAAATAAAATATGTTTAGAAATATAAGCAAACCACTTGCAGAACCTTCCACACATCAAACATTTTCTCTATTGCAGTAGGATTATGAGATACAGGTGGATGTGGGTCGAGCAGTGCTAAAAAAGCTAAAACTCAGACGAGCATTTTGTAGGCTGTCTCTATGCTCATGAGACATTTCTTTAATAAAAGCCTGCAGAACTTGTGTGTTTTTAAAAATTCCACTGCTCGAAATCTGCCACCTTTTATTTCTAAGTCTTAGATGATGCAAAAATGTTCAGCGTCAGGTGGAATTTAATGCCCACTAGAATCAGACAGGAAGGCAGCTGGTGAGACAACCTATCACTTCCCCAGCTTCCCCCACCACCCTAATTATATCAGGTGTGGGGAAGGTCAGTGACGCTCTTCCCACCTCTGACCCATTAAGATAAGAGATGGTGCAGTAGGAATACCGCTGGGAACATGGGTTCAAATCCCATCGTGACAGCTTGTGGAATTTAAATTAAATTGCTAAATCTGGAATATGAAACGAGTGTCAGTAATGATGAACTTGACAATATCATCAAATGCTGGTAAACCCATCTGGTTCCCTAATAACTTTGGGGGGAAAATCTGCCGTCCTGACATTGCCTGGCCTATATGTGACTCCAGACCCACAGCAATGAGGTTGACTCTGAACTGCCCTCTGTAATGGCCCAGGAAGCCACTCCTGGGCCATTGGCTTGTTCGAGAGAGATCACCAAAAAACGTGCATGTTGGTGGTGGCATTCCACAGAAACCATAGTTTGGTAGTCACCACTAGCAGTATTAAATGTATTACGGTAAGACACATACACTGGAGGTACACATACACTGGAGGTAAATGTATTACGGTAAGACACATACACTGGAGGTACATGGGTACCCAATAGGCAGCGTACAAATGTGTGTGCTTGCCAGTGCTGCAGCCATTCTGGTAGCAGCTATAGGAAGCACAACATGAAATGAAAATTGCGTATTGTCACAAGTAGGCTTCAAATGAAGTTACTGTGAAAAGCCCCTAGTCGCCACATTCCGGCGCCTGTTCAGGGAGGCTGGTACGGGAATTGAACCGTGCTGCTGGCTTGCCTTCGTCTGCGTTCAAAGCCAGCGATTTAGCCTTGTGCTAAACCAGCCCTGTACAACATCTTTGCTCAATAAAGCCTCGATTATTCCACTACTCTCGTCTTTGTGATAATTGATAGTGCATCAATTTATTGAGCAAACATTTTTAAAACGATGGATCTTTGCATCAAGCCTGATTGCCTATAGCTGACCCCTCAAGCAGCCAACGCGACGTCCGCTTTTGACCACTGGCTAGCCTGCTTCGAAAGCTACCTCCGAACATCCGCAGAAGCTCCAAGTCCTTTATTCAAGGGTGAGCCCTGACATTTTTCCTCTCATCCAGGATGGGCCCACTTACTCCGAAGCAATGGAGCTACTGAAGGGACATTACATTCGGCCAGTCAATCATCTATATGCCAGGCACCTCCTGTCCACGAGACAGCAACTCCCCGGTGGGACCCTGGACGATTTCCGGCGTGCCCTGCACATCCTGGGGAGGAGCATTGACTGCCAGACAGTTTCAGCAGTCCAGCACACAGAACTTTTCATCTGAGGCGCCTTCGTTACGGGCATGAGATCTGCGTATGTCCTCCAGCGCCTATTGGAAGAGGGTATGCTTGATCTTGCGGGAACTAGGCAGCTCGCGAACGCGTTAACAGTGGCCTCCCGTAAAGACTGCAACGACAATGGTGCAAATTGATGGGCACGAGACATCCTGCCTTTTTGACTCCGGGAGCACAGAGAGCTTCATCCACCCCACGACGGTAAGGCGCTGCTCCCTCCCAGTACACCCCGTCACCCAGAAGATCTCCTCCGGATCCCATTGTGTGGAAATCCGGGGGGTACTGCATCGTGACCCTCACCGTCCAAGGTGTAGAGTTTAGCAACTTCCGGCTCTACGTCCTCCCCCACCTCTGCGCTGCCCTGTTACTCGGCCTGGACTTCCAGTGCCACCTCCAAAGCTTAACCTGAAAATTTGGCGGACCCCTACCCCCCTCACCGCATGCGGCCTCACGATCCTTAAAGTCGATCCACCTTCCTTGTTTGCGAACCTCACCCCGGATTGCAAACCCGTCGCCACGAGGAGCAGACGGTACAGTGCCCAGGACAGGACCTTCATCAGGTCGGAGGTCCAACGGCTTCTGTGGGAAGGGGTCATTGAGGCCAGTAACAGCCCCTGGAAAGCCCAAGTGGTAGTAGTAAAGACTGGGGAGAAGAACAGGATGGTCATTAAGTACAGTCAGACCATCAATCGGTACTCGCAGCTCAACGCGTACCCCCTCCCACGCATATCTGACATGGTCAATCAGATTGCACAGTATAGGGTCTTTTCCACAGTGTACCTGAAGTCCGCCTACCACCAGCTCCCCATCCACCCGGAGGACCGCCAATACACTGCGTTCGAAGCAGATGGCCGCCTCTATCACTTCCTCAGGGTTCCCTTCGGCATCACTAATGGGGTCTCGGTCTTCCAACGTGAGATGGACCGAATGGTTGATCTCCGCGCAGACCTGGCAGTCTCTGGTGACAGTCCTGACCTCCTCAATGGAGTAGGGCAGGTTGCGGGCCTTGATGAAATGGAAGAACCGGGTAACCCCTGGGTGGCAGAGGTCATAGTGAAGAGCCCGGAGACGGTCCACTTGTGCACTGGCACAAGTACCGCGGGATAGGGCATCAGGGGGCTCATTGAGCTTCCCGGGACGATACAAAATCTCGTAATTATAGGTGGAAAGCTCGAGTCTCCACCTCAAGATCTTATCATTTTTGATCTTGCCCAGGGTCCCACCGGGGAGTTGCGGACTGCGGGCCACCTTCCCGTGCCTAGACAACATCACCATCTGCGGCCACAATCAGCAGGACCACGACGCTAACCTCCTAAAATTCCTTCAGACCGCCAAACCCCTTAATCTCACGTACAATAAGGAGAAATGCGTATTCCGCACCAATCGCTTAGCCATCCTTGGCTATGTCGTGGAAAATGGAGTTCTAGGGCCCGACCCCGACTGCATATGCCCCCTTATGGAACTCCCCTTCACCCACTGCCCCAAGGCCCTGAAACGATGGCTGGGGTTTTTCTCCTACAATGCCCAGTGGGGCCTAACTATGTGGACAAGGCCTGCCCACTCATTCAGTCCACAGTTCTTTCCCTGATGGCTGAGGCCTGCCAGGCCTTCGACCGCATTAAGTCAGACATCACCAAGGCCACGATGCACATGGTTGACGAGTCCCTCCCCTTCCAGGTCGAGAGCGATGCATCGGACGTAGCTCTGGCCACCACCCTCAACCAGGCGGGCAGGCCCGTTGCCTTCTTTTCCCGCACCCTCCATGCCTCCGAAATTCGTCACTCCTATGTCGAAAAGGAGGCCCAAGCCATTGTGGAAGCTGTGCGGCATTGGAGGCATTACCTGGCCGGCAGGAGATTCACTCTCCTCACTGACCAACGGTCGGTTGCCTTCATGTTCAATAATACACAGCGGGGCAAGATCAAAAATGATAAGATCTTGAGGTGGAGACTCGAGCTTTCCACCTATAATTACGAGATTTTGTATCGTCCCGGGAAGCTCAATGAGCCCCCTGATGCCCTATCCCGCGGTACTTGTGCCAGTGCACAAGTGGACCGTCTCCGGGCTCTTCACTATGACCTCTGCCACCCAGGGGTTACCCGGTTCTTCCATTTCATCAAGGCCCGCAACCTGCCCTACTCCATTGAGGAGGTCAGGACTGTCACCAGAGACTGCCAGGTCTGCGCGGAGTTCAAGCCGCACTTCTACCGGCCAGATCGAGCGCACCTGGTGAAGGCCCCCCACCCCTTTGAGCGCCTCAGCATGGACTTCAAAGGGCCCCTCCACCGACCGCAACACGTACTTTCTGAACGTGGTCGATGAGTACTCCCAGTTCCCTTTCGCCATCCCATGCCCCGATACGACTTCTGCCACGGTCATTAAAGCCCTCCAAAGTATCTTCACACTGTTCTGTTTCCCCACCTACATCCACAGCGATTGGGGATCCTCCTTTATGAGTGAAGAACTGCGTCAGTTCCTCCTCAGCAAGGGCATTGCCTAGAGCAGGACGACCAGCTACAGCCCCCGGGGTAACGGACAGGTGGAGAGGGAGAACGGGATGGTCTGGAGGGCCGTCCTGCTGGCCCTGCGGTGTAAAGATCTCCCGGTTTCCCGCTGACAGGAGGTCCTCCCCGACGCGTTCCACTCCATCCGATTGCTCCTCTGCACCGCAACTAACGAAACCCCCTATGAACATCTCTTTGCCTTCCCCAGGAAGTCCACCTCCAGGGTCTAGCTCCCAACATGGCTGACAGTTCCTGGACCTGTCCCCCTTCGCAAACATGTGCGGACCCATAAGTCGGGCCCTTTGGTTGAAAGGGTCCACCTCCTACACGCGAACCTGCAGTATGCCTACGTGGCGCACCCCAACGGGCACCAGGACACGGTCTCCCTCCGGGATCTGGCACCCGCTAGATCTCCACCCACGGCCCCCGACCCGACACCGTTGCCTCATTCACCCCTGTGGCACTCACCCTCCCCCCAGCGAACCTCACCACAGCCCCCACCCTAGCAGGATCCGTCCTCCCACTGGTTCCACTCGGGTGGTGAAGACGAGGACAACACGCTCCCAGAGTCACAGGTGACCAAGTCGGTGCCCACATCACCACCAGGACTGAGATGATCGCAGACGAGGGTCAAGGCCCCCAACAGACTGAACTTGTAATTTTTTTCCACCATCCCCGCCGGACTCTTTTTTTAACAGGGGGTGAATGTGGTAGTCACCACCAGCTGTATTATATGTATTACAGTAAGACACATATACTAGAGGTACATGGGTAAAACCCTGCCTGCTGGCTCCGCCCAGTAGGCGGCATATAAATGTGTGTGCTCACCCGTGCTGCAGCCATTCTAGTAGCAGCTGCAGGAGGCACAACACTTTGCTCAGTAAAGCCTCGATTATTCCACTACTCTCGTCTTTGTGGTAATTGATAGTGCATCACATGGTAACATAATGGCTTGGTTCGGCATGGAGAGCTGTGACTCACCTAACAAAGAGTTCTCAGAACGCCACTGATTGTGGTCACATCTTGTCTACATTTCCACCTCCAGATAGCCATGTCACTTCAAAGGAATTCCCTGAATGTCTTCAAATTCAAAAAATTATGGATTTATCGTATGGAAATGTGAAAAAGAAGGTAGTATGGATGGGCTAAAACTTGAAAGAAAGGAAATATTCAAAAGGTTGCTTGTGCTTAACGTTGATAAGTCACCAGGACTGGATCCAAGGATACTAAGGGAAATAAAGATGGAAATTGCGGAGGCACTGACCATAATCCTCTAATCCGCATAAAATATAGGGTGGGAGGGGGAATGGGGTTTGGAGGCTGTCACTGTAGCCTCAATGGCGGGTAAACAGTTAGAGATGATGTGTGCGATCCTATGGTCATGCTGCGCTGGCAAAGTAGTTCGCCATTGCGCAGCGTGGCCGATGAATCTTTCCAGCTAACCACCTCTCGCGAGATCGATGATGCGATGTAAGTCCCCCCCCCATTTTGGGTGGGATCACTTTTTGGCAAATCTGGATATTAGAGCGAGACAGTTAGCCTCACTCTAATGTGCAGATTCCCGAGGTACCCTTTGCCTCATAACCACAAATAGGGACCAGGTGAAATGGCACTCTTGGCCTCTCAGGTGATCGGGTGCCCACAGCTGCATGCCCTTTGGGAAGGGTGGTACCCTGGCACTGCCACCTGAGTGCCAGCATTGCACTTCCAGCTGGCATGGGCACTGCCATTGTGCCAAGGAGTGCCAAGTTGCCATTTTCTGCATGCATGTGATCGGGCCAGGGTGCCCGGCGTGGGTGTTTGGACGAGGGTGTGGGGGGGGAGGGAGAGGGGTGTGGGGGGGGAGGGAGAGGGGTGTGGGGGGGGAGGGAGAGGAGTGTGGGGGGGGGAGGGAGAGGGGTGTGGGGGGGAGGGAGAGGGGTGTGGGGGGGGAGGGAGAGGGGTGTGGGGGGGGAGGGAGAGGGGTGTGGGGGGGGAGGGAGAGGGGTGCGGGGGGGGAGGGAGAGGGGTGCGGGGATGCTCCTCTTGTGAGTTTTGGCTGGGGAGATTTCAGGGATCGCTCAGGGGTCCTTGAAGATCGGGGCACTGTTCCACTTGCCGGAATTCCCCACTGTACAAAATGGGGCTATGTGTGGCCCCAGCTACGCATTCCCTGCTCGGGCCCCTCGCGAGTACCAGCAAATACTCAGCTAAATGAGATTGCTCGGGGACTTTGTTCCCTTTTGGGAGAATCATGCCCGATATCTGGGACAACATTGACAGACATTTAGATGAGTGTCAATTACTTAGGGAAAGGTGGCATAATTTGTTAATGCAAATCAAATTTAACTAACTGGACTGAGTTATTTCATTAGGTATCAGAGAGGTAATGCAATTGATGACATGTATATGAATTTCCAAAGGACATTTGATAAAGTGCATATAATAGACTTACCAGCAAAGTTGAAGCCTGTGGAATAAATGGAAGAGTGGCAGCATGGATATCAGCTTGGCTGAGAGAGAGGAAACAGCATAGTTGTGAATAGTTGTTTTTCAGACTGGCGGAAGATATGCATTGGAGTTCCACAGGGATCAGCATAAGACCACTGCTTGATCTATAGTAATGACCTGGCCTTGGAGGTACAGGGCAAAATTTCAAAAAATTACAAATGACACTAAATTTGGTGAACTGTGTGGATGATAGATGTCTAGAGGAGAAAGACAGGCTGGTGAAATGGACAGACACATGGCAGATAAAAGTTGATGTAGAGAAGTGTGAAGTGGTACCATTTTGGTGGAAAGATGAGGATAGACAGTATAAAATAATGGGCGCAATTCTAAGGGAGGTGGGGGACAGGGAGGCCTGGTAATACAGCTACACAAGTCATTGAAGCTGCCAGGGCAGGTGAGGAATTGATTTAAAAGGCATTGGATTGTGGACTATAGATGCAAAGAGTATAAAAGCAAAGAAGTTATGAGTCCTTGTCGAACACTGGTTCGGCCTCAAGGTTCCAGGAATCACATTTGGAGAGGGTGCAGGAAAAATTTATGTGAATGCTTCCAGAAATGAGAGACTTCAATTGTGTTCAAAATCATAAAGGGCCTGGCGAGAGTAAATAGAGAGAGACTGTTCCCATTGACAGTGGATCGGGGTCATGAACAAGGCGAACCTCGTTTAAGGTGATTGGCAAAAGAACCAACAGCACTATGAGGAAAAGTTTTTTATTTAATGCAGTGAGCCGATAGGATCTGGAATAAACTGAGAGTGTGGTGGTGGCAGATCAATCCGGGTTTTGACAAGGGAATAGGATAAGCACCTGAAGAGAGAACATTTGCTGGGCTACATGGAAATGGATTGCGGGGCCGGGGGGTGGTTTGGATGGGATTAACTGAATTGCTCATGCATGATGGGCTCTATGGCCTCCTTCTGCACTGTAACCATTCTATGACTCTCTGTTATGCGAGGAAATAATGCACCAGTAAAAGTGTTGATTAAATTATGCAAGAAAACAAAACAAAAATCAAACTTTTCAACCAACACTGAAAACTTCAAAATGACAGGCCGAGCGAATAATCATGTGGGCGAGCTGCATTATACAAGTGAGGGGGAGGCATTACATAATACCCTACATGAAATTTGGCATGGCTCCAGGTGGTGTCAAACTTAGAAGTATTTCACCAGTTAACAGTGCAATCTCCAAAAAGCTTATCCATTCACTGTCAAATTCAGTGCACGAGTAAATTGCATGAAATTTATTCAATGATATTCGTATTTATAATTCATGAAGGTGCCAATGCAATATGTCAGTGTTTAGTATCTGTATGTTTGAATAAAATATTGTGCTTTCAGTATAATTTAGCCCATTCCATCAAGCAGGTAGCTGAATTAAATTCAGCAAAGGAACCAGAAAAAACTGCAAATGTTGGAAACCCAAAAGTAAAACTGAAAATATTTAAAGTATATAATATGATGGGCAACATCTGGAAAGGTATTTCCTGCCATTTTGGCTGTGCACCCTCCATCAATTTTGTAGAGTTTTCGGTCTAAAATTCTGTGTTTTTATTAGCCTGTAGTTGACCTGGAATAGAATAATTTTGGATTTGTTTTTTTAGAGTAATAGCAGATGCAATGTTTCCAAATATGATGGGGTAAATTTTCATCCTACCTACCTATGCTATAATCTGATTGAGCAGGTTACCTGCCAGATTATAGAACTTGCCGTTTATTATCCTATAAAATACATTTCAGTGAATTGGCAATCAATTTTGGGTTGCAATTCTGGAGAGTTCAACAAAAGGTAAGAGATTTGCTCTGCCAGATTACTACTTAGATGGCGAAGATGAAAATCTGCACCTATGATTTTAGTATCAATTTTGTCTGAGTGGCCACGAATTCATGAATGTTTCTCGATGTCCTTGGTACTACTACAAATGATTCCGAGAACCCAACCAGAGGGACAGGGCATGATTTCCAGCAGCAGAGGCAGCTCACCATTGGCCGCCAGCGGGACCTTTCAGTCCCTCTGATGTCTATGGCGTTTTGCGTGGCTTGCCCCTTCCCACTGTGTGGTATTGCTTTCCGTCAGCTGGAAGGGCCAGAAAATTACACCGAGATGTGTTGTGAGTCTGGAGTGTCCCAGGAGTCTTTATGCAGTTGTGTATCTGTGATCTCTTTACCTCCTGTGCTGTTGATTGTGCTCTCAGTCTCCTTGACATGTTTCTTTATTCAAGTTGTTTTGTTTAGCTTGCTGTACTTGACAAGCCACTGCATTATGGAATGCAGAATCCATGTTGTTAGTTAGTTATGTTGCTGAAGTAAAATAAACGGAAGTTGCAATGTTTAATCTCTTCCACACCTACATGTGTATTGATTAATCTTTGAAGGTTATCGACAACACCAGCATTAAAACGGAACATCTTTCTCTGATATTGCATTTTTTCCCTATTTTTTAGTTCTGCTACGGATGTGAGCATCGCTGGCAAGGCCAGCATTAGTCACATATCTCTATCGTGTGTGCATACTTTGCCCCTCGGGCTTTAGTTGAATCTCGCTATTTTAAATCCATCTGCTGGATCTTCTGTGTGTTTATTGCAATGGTCAGATTTTTTTCTGAGGATAAATACTTCATTCTCCAACTTGGCCTGTCTTCTGTCGCATTGCTCTCTTTCCCAAGGTACAACGGGGCGGCATGGTGGCACAGTGGTTAGTACTGCTGCCTCACAGCATCAGGGACCGAGATTCAATTCTGACCTTGGGTGACTATGTGCAGTCTGATCATTGCCCCCATATCTGTGTGGGTTTCCTTCGGGTGCTCCAGTTTCCTCCCACAGTCGAAAGATGTATAGGTTAGGTGCATTGGCCATGCTATATACCAGGGACTCTATGATTCCATGACAAAGGATGTGCCAAGGCAAGGTAAACCAATCGCAGATGTCTGTGGTCGCCAATGCACTTGCAGGGCAGGTACTGGAAAAGAGAGTTGTTGGACATACCACTGAGCCATCCAAATGGAAAAAATGTCATCTTGGCAATTTTGTGGAACTATATTCAGCCAACAGAAAATATTGCATACCAACTGATGCAAAATTTCTGCAAGTTTATGTGCACCTTACAATTATTTCCAATGCCCAACCAGTTCTCATGTTGTTTGCTGTGTTAGGAATCCTGCCAATACACTGCATTCAAGTGTCCTTCTGGAATGTTGTGCTGTGCGCAAACTTACACCAATTGACCAAATAATCAAGTAATTTATGGAACTTCCTGCGCTTGAAAACAGATGCGCAGTATTCCAGAAGATTGCTGTCGTCTATTTTGTCATGTAAAACTGAATATAGAAATTGAATAGCAATTAACTGAATTAAAGTTTAAGCAAGAACACAAGTGAAACATTGGGTGGATAAAATATTGTAGTATTATTTTCAATGGCAAACATCATGTATACATTTAAATAAAACAAAGAGGGGAAGTAGTAGAAATATTTAATGAAGTGAGTAAATGTTGCATGTTTTCTTGATAATGTTTTTATTTTTCTTCAACTGGGTTTCCTTTTTTTTTCCTGCCTTTATAAAGTCTCCTGCGGATCGGTGCAAGAAAATCCACGCTGGGGATGAAGTGATTCAGGTCAATCATCAAACTGTGGTACGTGTCACAGAAAGACTTGGTGGGATGTTTTTTTGGAGGTAGGATTTGTTTTGACAGTGAAGAATGGCACTCCGCTTCTCACAATTGATTTTTGACAAGTTTGC
This sequence comes from Scyliorhinus canicula, assembly GCF_902713615.1. Classification (NCBI taxonomy): domain Eukaryota; kingdom Metazoa; phylum Chordata; class Chondrichthyes; order Carcharhiniformes; family Scyliorhinidae; genus Scyliorhinus; species Scyliorhinus canicula. The sequence continues at coordinate 89,356,769 of NC_052152.1, read as the reverse complement.
ATTCTTTGAAAGCGATTGCTATTAATCAGTGGATGGCAGATGCCAGGTTTTGCTTATAAGTGGGGAGACGCTGACCAACCTTTTGTTCATTTCTGGACCTTTCTTCTGACAGATCTGTTACAATATGCAGTGGATGAAATTTAACCAAACATGAGAGTTCAAAGCAGCAATACAAGTTTTTCAAACAAGTCATGTACTGTATTTAGATACAGTAGAATGTAGAAAGAGTACTCAACATTAAAAAGTCTTGAAGTAAAGGCAAATAAGAAAATACCTTAACTTAAAGAAGTTTAAACTGAGAAGTGGAGCAGAGAGGATCATTGAAATCTTGTGTTGTACATGTGAAGAGATTGAAGGATTGATTCAATATTAGTTTGTGTAAATTGTAATGAAATAGTAAGGCAGTTTGCATCATAGACCTGATGCAAGATGGTTTGGTTGTGTTTGCATATTAATTTTGGGTTAGTTCTGAGCTTGCCTGCAGTATGCTAATCTGTAGTAATTTATTAAACTTAACATCTATTATTATTTTTTTTAATTTATGAAATGTTGACACACTAGAGCAGCATTCTAGAATATTATGCATTGATGTGCAGTCCTGCAATGAGGCTTCACTGTATGGAACATAATTTAAACTTTCAATCTAATAAAACTGGAATACTCTGGCTTTCCTTAGTGGATCAGCCATTGTTGTTTCACCTCCCGAGAGTGAGAATAAATATGACTGGGCAGAGCAATTCTCTAGTTACACATCCAGGTTGTGAGATTGGAGCAGATATTTGGGAAGTAAGTAAAAATACCTCCTGACCAAAACAGATTGTTAATATATTTTCCACTGGGAAAGTTTGAAGTCGAGTTGGGAACAATGACAAAGTGTTAAATAATGATAACTGCCGTTTGAAGATGTATTGGCTTTCAGCATTGTTCTGACAAAAGTCAAGAAGGAATCAGGAGTGAAGCAAAGGGGATACATCCTTACCCTGCCTGGTTGGTATTTTGTGTGAGCATGGTCTCAGAGACTTGACCCTTTACCTTTCCAAAAGCTTGTCTTTGCTTTCTAAGTGAAATCCATCGTTACAATGAAAACTACCAATGACAAAGGTAATTTGCTTTGTTTATATTGCAAGGTATTTATCGCACAGAAACAGGATATTTGGCCCAACCAGCCATGTTAATGTTTCACATGAACCTCCTCTGACCTTTCTTCATTCAACCCCATCAATACATCTTTCTATTCCTTCTTCCCTCTTGTGTTTATCTAGCATCCCCTTAAGTCCATCCATATTACTCCCCTCAAATGCAGTAGTGATTGTGGATTCTCACCATTCATTGGGTAAAGATGTTTCTCCTGAATTCCCCATTGGATTCATCAATGACTAGCTCACATTTATAGCACTTGATCCTCATCTCGCCTGCCAGAAGAAACATCTTCCCTCCGTCTAACCCATCAAACACTTTTGTAATCTTAAAAACTTCTGTCAGATTCATCCTCAGTCTTCTCCTTTGTTCACTTTTCCCTGATAGGTACAACCCATCTAAATCTGCCAACTACAGAAAGTAACTTGCTTTGTTTGGATTGGAAGGTAATGTTCAATTATTGGCAACTATAAAGCAGGGAGAAGAAACAATTCTGTACATTTCGAGGCATCTACTTGAACTAACTTTCATTGAGTCACCGATGATATCGAATTAAGGGGCATTGCTTACTATGAAGAAGAATACAGCAGAGTAGTAAGATGTTGTGCAGTTCATGGAGCAGAAGAACAATTGGCAGGTGAAGTTCAATGCAAAGAACCTTGAAGCAGAACATTTGGGGAAAAATGAACTGCAAAATTAAGACAATGGTAATCTCTAGATTCTGAGGAATACAAATTTAAATAGATCTAGAGGCGCAGCTACATAAATATATCAGATAGAAAAGGCCAAAGAAAAGACAAATATAATTCTGGACTTTATATTTAAGGGCATTGAATACAGACGTAAGTGATGTACGCCTTGAGTCTTGCATGTGACCTTGGCCACCTCAGCTGTATGTCGAAATGCCACTTGCCTGCTTTCCAATACAAAAGGTGTGTCTGCTCAAGGTGAATGTTCGTCAATTTGCTGGAGTACCTCAAAATTGCATTTTGACCCAAACTGTATGTGGGTTTTATTAAAAAATGTAAATCAGGGTCCTACACTGGTTGTAGGTCCCCAATGCTATTGTTATTTACCAAAGGTGCAGCATGTGCTGCATATACTGCACTCAGTGGTATGAGTATTGAGTAACCTAAAAGGGCCACACCACGAGTCCTCCTGTCTCCTCAAAGGTTGACCCTCTCCCCTTCCCAAGGGATTCCCTCCTCTCCTTGCCCATTTCACCTCACTACACAGGCTGGGTTTCATACTGACGTTTCATGCCTTTTCAATGGACAAGTTGCTTGGAACACGCAAACAATACCCGAAGATATGAAAATTAGTCTGGTTACTTGCTGTTGGTATTGGGCAGGGACACACTGTCTGCTTTGCACCTGTTTTGGGTGGATTTTCAAAATCTCCCCCCCCCCCCCCAAACTCCCTGTGGTGTAATGAATTAGTGATGGTAAGGGTACCACGGATATTCAGAATAATAGCAGGAATGAGAGGTTATAGGGCAGCTCGGTGGTGCAGTGGTTAGCACTGGGACTACTACGCTGAGGACCCGGGTTTGAATCCCGGCCCTGGGTCACTGTCCATATGGAGTTTGCACATTCTCCCCGTGTCTGCGTGGGTTTCACCCCCACAACCCAAAGATGTGTAGGTTAGGTGGATTGGCCACACTAAATTGGCCCTTAATAGAAAAAAATAATTGGGTACTCTAAAATTTAAAACAAAAGGAATGAGACGTTATTGTCCATTGGAAAAAAGAAGAGATTTATTTAAATTCTGAAAAATTTTGGAATCATGTAGTGAAATATTGGCTTGAATTTTTGCATTTATAATATCAGTGAGGCGAACGGTGCTTATTATTGTTATAGATTAAATTGGATAAAAACTTTCACATTTAAACATGATAAACATGAGAATCCAAAAGTTTCTGTCAGAGATATCTTGCTGTTCCACAAGCCAACCACATAAATTCTTAGCAATCAGCTCACGAAAATTAATCAATGAAGTTGTGGTACTTACCCTGCAGTTACCCACTAAACACGCCAGAAAGGTTTGAAATTGTGCATTGAGGAGGAAGTGAATTTTTAACTACATGATAACTGATGATTACTGTCTTTCTAGTAGATTTTAGTTGCGAGGAAGAAGCTTCATTCTTCTGTAAGTTAAATAGCGTTGGAGATGTTTTTATACTCTTTCTGAATGCCTCCCCTTAATCTAATCTATCTTTCCCAATTTTTATTTTATATCCTGTGCAGAATTTAAATCTAATTTATATTTCTTGATTTGCACGTCTGGCTTTGAATCTATAGGGGAAAAATTAGTTCATGGAGCATTGCTTCAATTGGTGCCGCACAGATCTCTGATGATTGCTCAGGGATAGGTACTGCTGCCTTACAGCACAAGGTACTTGGGCTCAATTCAGGCCTTGGGTGACTGTGTGAAGTTTGCACATTCTCCCTGTGTCTGCATGGGTTTCCTCCGGGTGCTTCAATTTCCTCCCACAGTCCAAAGATGTGCAGGTTAAGTGGACTGGCCATGCTAAATTGTCTTTCTGAAGTATTGTCAGCATTTTCCTGTATTACAAACCGAGCCATTGTCTGGCAAAATGTGGTAATGTGTTTAAAAGAGGAGGTGGTGTCGCAATATTGATCAAGATGCCCAATTACTGCAGTGAGGAGGGATGATGCCACCCACCGACGTATTTACCCATGCTGGGATTACAAAGCCCCTCTCACCCATTCGTCCTCACTCAGGCTGGCTGAGACAGGAACAGCGAAGCATCGGCATGGAGTAACTGGGGCACAGAGAGATACAAAACGCCCCCTTTTCATGGCACTAGCTGCCATAAAGAAGGTGTTTAAATGGGCAATTAAAAGGTCAGTGGTTCAGACAATGGGGCGAGTCTGCATCTGGATTTTTTAAATAGTTACTCTTGCGTTAGAAGTGATTTTGTTCTTCTAACTCTTTCAGAATAACTAAATGGGTTAAACTGGCAGAATTATCCCAAGTTAGAGATTTAAATTGCTTCTGTCAGATGGTTCCCAATCCAGCGCAGTTGTCAAGAGGCAGTTAGCACTTCTGGCCAATTACAGTTAAACCTTTGCGTGGGATTGTCCTAGAGGGAGCGCATCATAGGGGTACCCTTAAGTGCGAGTTGGGCTGATATCTAAGCAGGCTCATCAATTGAGGCCATATGGGTGTAAGCTAAAAGCACTAAGGAGTGATCACGTTGCTGGGAATGTACTATAATGCCCACCCCCCCTACTCCAGATAGTTAGGGAGAGATAGAAGAGCAAGTATGTCTGCAAATCACGATAAGTGTCAAAACAATAGAGTGATAATAGTAGGGGATTTCAACTTCTCCTATATTAAATTGGATAGCAAAATGAAAGGTTTCAGAGGGCTGCATTCTTAAAGTGCATCCAGGTGAGCTTTTAGAGCCAGTACCGTAGAAGGTCCTATACCCCCGTATAGGGGTAGGGAATGAAGCCGAGCGTGTGGTAAAAATGTCAGTGGAGGAGCATTTGGTGATCGTAACTATAACTCAGTCAGATTTAAGGTTGTTATGGAGGGCCAGGAATAGAGGTTCTAATTTGGGGAAGGCTGATTTTAATAGAATAAGACAGGATCAGATCAAAGTGAAGTGTTTTATAAATTATATTAAGGGCAGGAAGGTAACCAGGTGTTAGAGAAACAAAGGTAGTTTTAATGGATTTATATTTGTTAGGTAAAAGTTAGAAATAAGATAAAGTTTTAGGTGGGTTTCATTTCGTGTTTCTGTGCCTGAAAGGGACCTATAGCTAGATTCATGCTGGACAAATGTGTTTGTACGTGTGAGCATTGGTTTCAATTCCAACTGGGATTCTATTGTGTTTAGAGAGGGCTAAGGTGTGAAGAATAAATAGAAGTAAGATACTGTTTAGCACCAGGAGGCCACTTCCCAGAGAGAGAAAACTTTCTTTTGTTCTTAGCTTTAACTGAAGGCCACAGTAGTTGGAGACAGGGAGAGAGCGAGAAGGCAGCCCTCATAGCTCTGCTCAAAGCAGGGAAAGTTGTACAATGGAGTCATGTGGAAGAAATCAAGCTCCAGAGGGAAAAAAAGGGTGGTTGATTTGAGGAGCCTGGAAATAGAACAGGACACTGTTCATGGTCATCACAGACACAGCTGAGAAGAAACCTATTAATGAGAAGCTAGATTTCTAAAGGAGTCCGAAATGTTTCTGAATTAATTCTACAGTTTGGAATCAGAGTTTGTGTTAACAGTGGAAGTCAGTCGAGACAGCAAAATCCTGAGAGAGGGGTTGGGGTAAAATCCTGGAGTGGATTTACTGGTAAAAATAGAGCAGAAGCTCTCTTAACAAGAGTCTTTTGGACTGGATTTCAGAATACAATCATCAAGGGAATGGAGTTTGTAAACCCTCATTTGACTATCCTCTGGGGGTTTCTGAGGATGCATCCAAAGATACTAATTTGGGTTCAGAGTGGAGTGTGCATTTGATCACAGCCAATCAGTGTGCCTAAAAAAGGACCTTTGTGCGTTAAGGAACCATTGTAGCTTCAAATGTACTTTGTCATCTGTGTTCTTAAAACCTGTGCATATTTGTTCAGCTAAGAGGGCAGTAAAGGAATATTGTACTATAATTCATTTTTTCACGTTTAATAGATGTATTTTTCTTCTTGTTAAACTGAATTAATAGTCCTGTTTCTCCGTGTTTGATCAAAAACAAGTTAAAGTTACGGTCTTTTGAGCCTGGGTTCTATTTTGGGATCTTCCTATCCAGTTATAAAATCAACTAGGATTGTAATACCAGGGAAAGAGGAGGGACTGAAGTGGCAACCTATGTGTGAAGCCGGAAGATGTAGGTGAGGTATTAAATGTGCATTTTGCATCTGTGCTCACTATGAAGAACATAGAACATACAGTGCAGAAGGAGGCCATTTGGCCCATCGAGTCTGCACCGACCCACTTAAGCCCTCACTTCCGCCCTATCCCCGTAACCCAATAACCCCTACTAACCTTTCTGGTCACTAAGGGCAATTTATCATGGCCATTCCACCTAACCTGCACGTCTTTGGAGTGTGGGAGGAAACCGGAGCACCCGGACGAAACCCACGCAGACACGGGGAGAACGTGCAGACTCCACACAGACAGTGACCCAGCAGGGAATTGAACCTGGGACCCTGGCGCTGTTAAGCCACAGTGCTATCCACTTGTGCTACCGTGCTGCCCTAACAATGGACAATGGTATAGTACCGTACCATTGGTATAGTTACCTGTATAATGGTATAGTTACCTAACAATGCAGGTATAGTTAACTAAATTGAGCAGATTAGCATTGCGAAGGAGGAGGTTTTAGTGGGGCTTAAAAGTGGATAAATAACCAGGCCCAGATGAGATTTATCCTCGGTTCCTGTGAGAGGCAAGGGAAGATGATAATGTTCTAATTCGCTCTGGCCACAGGTGAGGTGTTAGAGAACTGGAGGACAGCTAATGTGGTACCATTATTCATGAAGGGAAGTAGAGAAAAAACAGGCAATTCAGACCAGTAGGCCTCACATCAGTGGTAGGGAAATTATTGGAAAAAATTCTGAGGGACAGAATTAGTCTCTGCTTGGATTAGTCAGCACGGCTTTGTCAGGGGTGATCATGGCTAAAACATTTGATTGAATTTTTGAACAGTTGACTAGATGTGCAGATGAGGGCAGTGCAATTGATGTATTCTACATACTTCAATAAGGCTTTTGACAAGGTACCACATGGGAGACTGGTGAAGAAGGTCAGAGCCCATGCGATCCATGGAAATTTGGCAAATTGGATCCAAAATTAACCTACTGGCAGCAGGCAGAGGGTGATGGTTGAAGATTGTTTTGTGACTGGGAGCCTGTGTGCAGTGGTGTTCCGCAGGGATTTATTCTGGGCCCCTTGTTGTCTGTAGTGTATATTAATGAACATGAATGATGGAGGTATGATCAGTAAGTTCGCAGATGACACAAAAATTGGTGGTGTGGTAAATAGTGAGGAGGAAAGTCTTCAATTTCAGAGCGATTATAGATGGGCTGGTCAGATGGACAGAGAAGTGGGAAATGGAATTTAACCCTGAAAAGCATGAGGCGATGCATTTTGGAAGGATTAACAAGGCAAGGGAATACAAAATAAATGGCAGAATGCCAGGAAATACAGAGGACCAGAGGGACCTTGGGTGTATGTTCAAAGATTGCTGAAGACCGCAGGACAGGTAGATGAGGTGGTTAAGAAGGCATTTGCGATACTTGTCTTTATTAGCCCAAGCATAAGATACAAGAGCAGGGAGGTTATGATGGAGCTGTATAAAATGCTTGTTGGGCCACCGCTAGTGTAGTGTGTGCAGTTCTGGTCGCCACACTATAGGAAAGTGTGCAGAGGAGATTCACCAGGATGTTGCTTGGGTTGGAGCGCTTCAACTATGAAGAAAGGCTGGTGAGGCAGGGTTTTCTGTCCTTTGAGCAAGAAGGCTGAGGGGAGATCTGATCAAGGCATACAAACGTATGAGGGACATAGACAGGCTAGATTGGAAGAAACATTTCATCTTAATAGAGGAGTCAATCACCAGGGGCAAAGATTAAGGTCAGGGGCAGGCGATTTAGAGGTGGTTTGAGGAAAAACCTTTTCACCCAGAGGTTGGTGGGAATCAGGAACTCACTCCCTGAAAGGGGGTAGAGACAGAAACCCTCATAACATTTAAGAAGCACTTAAATGAACAGTGAAACACCATAGCATACAAGGCTACGGACCAAGTGTTGGAAAATGGGATTAGAATGATAGGTGCAGACACGATGGACCAAAGGGCCTCTTTCTGTGCATTAATGCTCTATGACTATGAACTTTTACTTCAAGAGATTGCAATTTTTCCCTCCATCAGATTGTTTTACTCTTTTTCCCTTGACTTTGCAAGATTGTTGGCTGGCAGTCTGCCAACTCTCTCAAGTGCTATTTTGCCACCATGGGGTAAAATTACTGCTTCAATAAAAATTCGTAGAATGCCTGTTTTTCTTGGTCATTAATGATCCACCTAAATTGAAATATCTTTGAGAAATTCGATATTTCAAAGCTGTGTGTTGTGATATTGATAGTAGTTCATTAATTACGATGTTGATCTTGTTTTTCAATAGGAAAAAGGAATTTTATCCAGTCTAACAGTCCCGAAATGATCAATTATACATGGTGAAATACATTGCACCATTTTCCCTCACAGGTTTCCATAGTTCCTTTTTCCTCTGGAAGGCAAGACTTTTTGCCTCAAAACCAGGCAGTGTTGGCTTCAAACATTTACTTCAGTCGATATTCTTCCTGTTTTCATGTTCCAACAGTTATGTTTCTGAGAAAGTAAGGGAGAAGCAACACTGCGTAATCGACGGATGTATAGACTGAATAACCTTCTGTTCATTTTGTAGCCATACGGTCAGGAATAAGCTAGGTGTTCGAAAAGGAAAAGTATTGTGGGAATATTATCAGTGGGGAATCAGGATGTGTTTCTTATAAGAGAGAGGGAGTGAAAACACCAATCATTACAGCAGCTGAAGATAACCATGACAGACAACAGCATTGGCCTAGGAACATAAATGGAGCCTTTCGTTATTGAATAAAAATATTTACTTTTATAATATCATAATGCTGTCACATTCCTTATATTTCAGGATTTGTTATCCATTCTTTCAACAATTCAATACTGTTTATCTTATTTTAAGTCAAAGTAGATTGCATCACATAACTTCAGATGCGAATTGACATTAAATACAATATCTACTACTAATAACTGAATGTACCCAAAACGTTTCTCACATAGCTGCCCATTGCCTCAAAACTCCTGACCTGGATTTTCACTCCCAGGTCAGCAGTGCAGGGTGAGGACATTTCCCTGCTCCGCAAACCTAAACCAGGATAAAGTGCCCAGGAAGTTGGGATTTTCATTCTGGGATGGTGAGGTTCTCTGGGTGCCAGGCCTGCCAACCCTGGAATGACTGGGTGTTGTATGGAGGTGGGTTGTGCATAAGAACTGCCTCTGTGCTCCAGCACTGTGTCCAAGATTTTTTAAAAAACAATGGGATGGATTCTTCTGCCCTGCCCGCCTCCCCAAGATCGTCATGGGCGAGACGCAGACAATGGAAAAGTCCATTGACCTCGGGCGGGATTCTCTGGTCGCCGGGCGGGCGAGGCCAGAGAATCCCATCCAACGAAGCACAAAGCAACACTCTAGCCCTCATACCTCACCCCAAACAAACCGCATGCCCTATCCATGCTAATCCATGCCACATCATGCCCTCTATCTAAACTCCCATGGCCCTTCATACCCTCCATGCCAATCAATCCCTTCTACCCACCTCACAAGGTTCCATATAGCCTCTATGCCAAATTAGTACCAATTCAAACCAACCCATGCGCTAATCTGTCACCCTTTGCCTTACCCATTTCAACTCACCCAGTATCCAATATCCATGCTGAGATTAAATAAAACAAGGTTCTACCTGTTTGTTTCCAACTTTATTTTTAAAAAAACATTCATTCATAAATGCCCAATCGCTACATTTACATTCCTTCAAGTGCATCTTTTAGAAAACAAACACTTAAGCTCTTGATCCTTTATAAAAACAAACATTGAAATTCATAATCACACTTCAAAGAGTCTGTAGCCACGTGGAGCTATCAATCACACTGTGAAATGGAAGGTACCCTACTGTGATAATGCAAGGTTGTGTAAACAGTCCTGTTGCAGGAATCCAGTAATAGTTACCTCAGGCTTATGTCAACAGACAAAACAAAATAACAAGTACTTAATGTTTTGAAATACTCCATATATTGGCTGGGATTTTCCAACCCCGCCATGGCAGGACTCCAGCCAAAAGCCCATGCATGCCCCCGGCAGTGGGCAGAGCTGGTACTCTACATATTCCCAAAGGATTCCAGAAATGCAGACCTGCTCATACCCACTCCAACCTGTGCACATTATATTTTACATACCTGGGTCATCAAAATACGTTGTGAGCAAAGTCAGCTGATGATTTATATGGGCATCTGTCTTTGAAAAATGCGCATGCCCAAATCTCAACACAGAGCCCATTCCCATCCCCATGAAAATGGTGGGTGCCATGTTCGGGGATGGGACTCCCAATTTTCAAGCTCATCTGCCATTTTTGTAATAACTGAGAGACTCTTTGTCATTGCGACAATCCAGGCCTTAATCTCTTCATCTGTTACTGTATGTTGTAATTTTTCTACAACTGCTACCTTTCACTTCTTTGTTTTGCCTTTTAAGATGCATTTAATTCAGAAATTTTTAATTTACGTTTTACTTTTCTTACTTCCGTAGCCCCTGTGCCAAAATAGTGCTGATATATGCCAAGCCATGACACCCTCACCCACCAATATTTGTCCTTTCACCCTCCATACCAACTCACCCAGTATCCACCATGGGCAGACATCAGGAGCCATAGTTAGATGAAATGAAATAAAGTTCTAAGTGTCTATTGCAAACTTTATTGTTTAAAAGAACACCCTCATTCAGACAAAAAAATGTAAATATAATTTGGGTCCGAAATCCCTTATGAAAGCAAACATTTCTTTCAAGTATATCATCGCAAATGAAAACAAACATTTGTATGCATTGCTTCACATCAAAGACTCCATAATCACTTGAAGCTTTCAATCAAACTGTGAAATGACTGCACCCCCTCCCTCCCCACTGTGACAATGGTAGGTTGTGGAATCAGTTATGTAGCACTAATCCAATAATGGTTACCCTCAGTTTATGTCTATAGACAATTAGTGAGATTAAAAGCATCATATAGGGTTTCTTTTTCAAAATTTAAAGCAATTGATATTTTAAAGGTCTTGACAACTGAGTTTATCCATTTCTTACACATATATGAACATACAAATTAGGAGCAGATGTGGGCCATTTGGCCTCATGAGCCTGTTCTGCCATTTAATAAGATCATGACTGATCTGATTTTGGCCTCAACTCCACATTCCGCCCACCCACAGTAACCTTTCACGATCTTGCTCGTCAAGAGTCTATCTACCTTTGCTTAAAAATATGCATCAACCCTGCCTCCACCATCCTCTGGGAAAAAGAGTTCCAAAGATTCACAACCCTCTGAGAGAAAGAAAATATATTCTCATCTCCATCTTACATGGGAGACCCTTTATTTTTAAACTGTGTCCCCACAAGGAAAAGCATCCTTTCAGCATCGCCCTGACAAGACCACTCAGCATCTTATATGTTTCAATAAGATCACCTCTCAATCTTCGAAACCCAGCTTTTCCTCATAAGATAACCCCCCCCCCCCCCCCCCACACACACAACCACCCATCCCTTGTATAAGTCAAGTTAACCTTCTCTGATCTGCTTCTAATGCATTTGTATCCTTCCTTAATTAAGGAAGACAAAACTGTACACAGTACTCTAAATGTAGTCTCACCAATGCCCATTACAGCTGTGGCATTCCCCTTACAATAAATGACAACATTCCATTTGCCTTCCTAATCACTTGCTGTATATGAATACTAATTTTCACTGAATCGTACAGCAGGACACCCAGACCCCTCTGTACCTCAGATTTCTACAATCTCTCTCTATTTACATAATATGCTGCTCTTCTATTATTCTGACTAAAGTAGACAAGTTCACTTTTCCCCACATTATACTCCATCCTCCAAATGTTTGTCTACTCACATGACCTATGAATGTCCCTTTGCAGACACCTGATGTCCTCTTCATAAATTATTTTTCTATTTACCTTTGTGTCATCAGCAAATGTAGCAACCATTCATTAGGTCCCATCATCCAAGTCATTGATATATTGAGGCCCCAACATTGATCCCTGTGGGACTTCACTCATTACATCTTGCCAAACCTGAAAATGACCCATTTAAGCCTATTCTCTGTTTCCTTCTCACTGATCAATCTCCTATCCACATTACCTCCGAACATTCATGTCTACTCTCAGCAATTGCAAAGGACACCAAACCTCTCCCAAAGAGGCACCTGCCTCTCCCAAATTGATACCTGGACCTCTCCAAAAAGCGTACCTTACCTCTCCAAATAACTTTAATAGCTTCAGACCTTTTCCTCAACTGTCTAAAGCCCACAAGCCATGTTTTGGACAACACAGTTATGAAAATTGCACCTATTAGAAATTAGAAATTGCACCTATTAGCTGCATTTTTACATGTACAGCTGCCCCCATGAACCATGGATATGAAAACTACAACCACCCAACCTCAACCCCTCCCTGACAAAGATGATGGTGGGCTGGTTTGGGGGTGGGACTTCTGGAATCGGGGCTCTGGCACCATTTTGCCTGGGACATGGAGCCCTTCAGCTTTGCAAAAGCTTGTACCTCACTCTCACACTCACAGCTGCCGATTCAGATACTGGCTAACCTGGAGGGGGGAATCTGCATTTGGTGAGACATCAGGCAGATCCAGAGTACTGTGTACAGTTTTGGTCTCCTTATTTAAGGAAGGATACAAATGCATGAGAAGCAGTTCAGAAAAGGTTCACTTGACTGATACAAGGATGGGTGGTGTGGGGGCTGGGGGGGGGGGGGGGGGGGGGGCAGGGCAGGGATTTACCTTATGAGGAAAAGCTGGGCTTGTAAGTGGGCTGCAACCAAGACAAGGGGAAAAGGAAGCACCGGTGCCAACTTGTTGAGAATAAGGTAGTACGTGGGTTCTGCTGACGAGGATTAAGAAGAGGACTTCATAGGGTTAGTGTAGAGAAAAAAGCCCATGGATATGCGCACAGAAATGCTTGGTGCATTGCCAGGCCTGCCAGAAAACCTGCTGCCACTGTCAAAGAGCACTGAGATGTTTGCCACCAATCTTTGAACGTGGTTTTGCACAGAAATTTAAGCCTATCATTTCTAACATGTGAGTGGTTGCCAGTTCTAGTACCACACTTGTAACCCAACTATGATGCCACACCTGATGTTCAATGTCTCAGTTTCCATTGCAGCACAGCAGAAGCCACTCAAATTCTGAGTATTATAGTGGAAGCTCAAACAGATGTCATGCAATTCAGCTTGCTGTCATACAACATAAACTGCTACCATTGAAAGAGTTGTGCAATAAATTCCTTTGGATTTAGCAAGAGGTGTACCAAATGGCAGGAGAGTAGGAAGACAGTAGAATAGGAAGACAGTAGAATAGTGATGGTTTGGGGTAGGCATGTGAGTATAAAGCACCTGAGAGGGGGGAGGGGGTGTAAAAGCTAAAAGCTAGTACAGTGACATGAGAGAAAGGGTAAGAGCGAAGGGGGCTGAGTTGAGATCTTGTCCCAACTATTGGATTATTTTGGTTACAATGAGAAAGATGCATAACACGTTATCCTAAACATGCCCTAAACATACCGTGGGCAGCACGGTAGCCCAAGTGGATAGCACTGTGGCTTCACAGCGCCAGGGTCCCAGGTTCAATTCCCGCTGGGTCACTCTCTGTGCGGAGTCTGCACGCTCTCCCCGTGTCTGCGTGGGTTTCCTCCGGGTGCTGCGGTTTCCTCCCACACTCCAAAGACGTGCAGGTTAGGTGGATTGGCAATGATAAATTGCCCTTAGTGACCAAAAAGGTTAGGAGAAAACCCAAAAGCTTTCTATAGGTATGTCAGGAATAAAAGAATGACTAGGGTAAGAGTAGGGCCAGTCAAGGACAGTGGTGGGAAGTTGTGTGTGGAGGCTGAGGAGATAAGCGAGATACTAAATGAATACTTTTCGTCAGTATTCACTCAAGAAAAAGATAATATTGTGGAGGAGAATGCTGAGACCCAGGCTATTAGAATAGATGGCATTGAGGTGCGTAGGGAAGAAGTGTTGGCAATTCTGGACAAGGTGAAAATAGATAAGTCCCCGGGGCCGGATGGGATTTATCCTAGTATTCTCTGGGAAGCCAGGGAAGAGATTGCTGAGCCTTTGGCTTTGATTTTTAGGTCATCATTGGCTACAGGAATAGTGCCAGAGGACTGGAGGATAGCAAATGTGGTCCCTTTGTTCAAGAAGGGGAGTAGAGATAACCCCGGTAACTATAGGCCGGTGAGCCTAACGTCTGTGGTGGGTAAGGTCTTGGAGAGGATTATAAAAGATACGATTTATAATCATCTAGATAGGAATAATATGATTAGGGATAGTCAGCATGGTTTTGTGAAGGGTAGGTCATGCCTCACAAACCTTATCGAGTTCTTTGAGAAGGTGACTGAACAGGTAGACGAGGGTAGAGCAATTGATGTGGTGTATATGGATTTCAGTAAAGTGTTTGATAAGGTTCCCCACGGTCGGCTATTGCAGAAAATACGGAGGCTGGGGATTGAGGGTGATTTAGAGATGTGGATCAGAAATTGGCTAGTTGAAAGAAGACAGAGAGTGGTAGTTGATGGGAAATGTTCAGAATGGAGTTCAGTTACGAGTGGCGTACCACAAGGATCTGTTCTGGGGCCGTTGCTGTTTGTCATTTTTATAAATGACCTAGAGGAGGGCGCAGAAGGATGGGTGAGTAAATTTGCAGACGACACTAAAGTCGGTGGAGTTGTAGACAGTGCAGAAGGATGTTGCAGGTTACAGAGGGACATAGATAAGCTGCAGAGCTGGGCTGAGAGGTGGTAAATGGAGTTTAATGTGGAGAAGTGTGAGGTGATTCACTTTGGAAAGAATAACAGGAATGCGGAATATTTGGCTAATGGTAAAATTCTTGGTAGTGTGGATGAGCAGAGGGATCTCGGTGTCCATGTACATAGATCCCTGAAAGTTGCCACCCAGGTTGATAGGGTTGTGAAGAAGGCCTATGGTGTGTTGGCCTTTATTGGTAGAGGGATTGAGTTCCGGAGCCATGAGGTCATGTTGCAGTTGTACAAAACTCTAGTACGGCCGCATTTGGAGTATTGCGTACAGTTCTGGTCGCCTCATTATAGGAAGGACGTGGAAGCCTTGGAACGGGTGCAGAGGAGATTTACCAGGATGTTGCCTGGTATGGAGGGAAAATCTTATGAGGAAAGGCTGATGGACTTGAGGTTGTTTTCGTTAGAGAGAAGAAGGTTAAGAGGTGACTTAATAGAGGCATACAAAATGATCAGAGGGTTAGATAGGGTGGACAGCGAGAGCCTTCTCCCGCGGATGGAGGTGGCTAGCACGAGGGGACATAGCCTTAAATTGAGGGGTAATAGATATAGGACAGAGGTCAGAGGTGGGTGTTTTACGCAAAGAGTGGTGAGGCCGTGGAATGCCCTACCTGCAACAGTAGTGAACTCGCCAACATTGAGGGCATTTAAAAATTTATTGGATAAGCATATGGATGATAAGGGCATAGTGTAGGTTAGATGGCCTTTAGTTTTTTCCCATGTCGGTGCAACATCGAGGGCCGAAGGGCCTGTACTGCGCTGTATCGTTCTATGTTCTATGAGGGGTTATTGGGTTACGGGGATAAGGCGGAAGTGAGGGCTTAATGGGTCGGTGCAGACTCGATGGGCCGAATGGCCTCCTTCTGCTAATGTTCTATGTTCTGGTGAAAATATTGAGTGATACCAAGATGATTTCTTTGTCACCATAACGATCCAATATTATCAAAGGTAACTGATAATGATGTAAGTAAGCAAGGTGTGTTTGTGATGTGTATATGAGATTGACAGGCAATGAAGAAATGCGAGAGTAAGGGAAGCTCAGATGAGGGATGAAAAGGTGTGAAAAAACACTCCGAAAAATGAGCATTGGAAAAGAGAGAGATATACTGACAAATAAGAAAGATTCAGTACAGTATACAGAAAAGTATCTGATGAAGAGACAAGTGAAGCTTGCAGAAAAGGAGCGATAGTGATCTAAATATATCAACACACAAAGCAACAAACAGAAAATAAAGCAAAGCTTTGCAGAATGTAAAAAAATATGGGACAAATTAAAGTTGTCAGCATTGTAGGAAAATGTTAAATACAGTTCTTGAAACTGGAGGAGTGATAATAAAGAAGGCAAGCTGGCTAGTGTTAAAACTGCTATGTAGAAGAATACAGCTAATGTGTATTCGGCTTTCATGACTACTGACAAATTGAGGCGAACTCCCTTTGGTATTAAGGTGTACCTTCTAACTTATTGGTTTTGACTATGGTTGGTATATCAATTTAGTTTTAAAACAATTAATTGTGTGACTAGCGTGAGTCAAGATGGTGTTGTGGGAGATGTGTTTTCAGAACCCCAAAATGTATCATGGAGTCCAACCACCCCCCCCCCCCCCCCCCTTTAATGGATCATTGCTTTTGAAGCACACAGCTTGTTCCCCAGGCGTAATATTACAATTATGTACACGTGGTTTTTAAAACAAAACAATGTTTATTCCATGAACTCAACTTAGCCTTTTAAAATAAACATTGGATCTCTTAACACCCCTTACCTCAAAGATAACCCCGAAAATAATACAACACTACCCAATCTTGCAAATTGTTTTTTTAAACATCCAAAAGACTTCAACCCTTCAAAAATAGGAGCACAACAGGTTACATTCAATATATTTATAGTCTTTGGATTTGAAGAAATCACCAGACCAGCTATTTTCCTTCCTGCAGCTCTCAGCAAAACACACAGACACTCCCAGCTGCTCTCTCAAACTGAAACTAAAAACTTCAAAATGGCCAAGCTGATGCCCAGCTCCACCCACACTCTGACATCACTGCATTTCTTAAAGGTACATTGCTTAAACATCCATTTCTTAAAGGTACTCTCACATGGCAATAGAATACTCTTTCCCTAATGACTAAACTTGGTCATTGGTAGTTAAGTGTGGGTTTATGTTCCAACAGTATTGAAACACAGTATTCAGTCGCAGGAACCATAAAGTTGCAGTGTAACCAGGGAATTGAGGTCCAACCTAATTCTGTAGAGAACGGTCTGAGATCCCTCACTGGAAGAAGTGATGTCATGCCCCTTCAATTTGACACTTCATGGAATGTCACTCCAATGCAATTCCAAATTGCTCAGGGATTCCTCCGACTCCTTGCCTGGGTGCTTTTGAAATCTACCTGGCATTGTCATAAATGACTCACAGAAGCCACAGAGAACTTCCACATGTGCCTGTTGTTTTAATAACATTATTCTCTTCATACCAAAGGCCCGGAAATCTACATCTAGTAGATAAGATGCACATACACTATGTGAATTTTCAGAAATGATTTGAGAGGTGCCAAGCAGGAGACAATTGGAGAAGGTCAACAAGATAAGAAATTGGAAGAAAACTAGTAAATTGGATTAAAACTGCTAAAGAGATCGGAAACAGATGGGAAGAATTATGATACTTCCTCCTCATGGTTGGAAATTAGTAGAAATGTTCTGCTCTAGGATCACTTCTGTTCATTGTAATTTGGATATACTGCAAGGGTTGTTCAAACACTACAGTAAAATAGGAGACATTGTAAATTATTTTGAAGACCAAATGGAGCTGCAAAGTGATGCTGATAAGAAATTGAAATAGGCAAAAAGAGCGACATCTGAAATTTAGTATCAGTGAGTGTGTGGAAGAGGGGATGGCATTGAGATTATGGTCTCACAGAACATTTAAGGGAACAAGTGAGTTTAAGCCTTTCTTTCTGAAACCTGTACCAGCCCACTTGGCACATCAATTAATTGTAACTAAAGGTA
The DNA here is from genome assembly GCF_902713615.1 of Scyliorhinus canicula. NCBI lineage: Eukaryota > Metazoa > Chordata > Chondrichthyes > Carcharhiniformes > Scyliorhinidae > Scyliorhinus > Scyliorhinus canicula. The sequence goes on along the minus strand of NC_052152.1, from coordinate 89,339,000 downwards.
GTAAAACTAATTGTGGAAAACATTTTGATCACAGTACGGTGCAAGTTTGGGGCAGCACGGTAGCACAAGTGGATAGCACTGTGGCTTCACAGCTCCAGGGTCCCAGGTTCAAGTCCCCGCTGGATCACTGTCTGTGCGGAGTCTGCACGTTCTCCCCGTGTCTGCGTGAGTTTCCTCTGGGTGCTCCGGTTTCCTTCCACAGTCCAAAGACGTGCAGGTTAGGTGGATTGGCCATGCTAAATTGCCCTTTGTAACCAAAAAAGGGTTAGGTGGGGTTATTGGGTTAGGGGGATGGGGATGGGGTGGAAGTGAGGGCTTAAGTGGGTCAGTCAGACTTGATGGGCCAAATGGCCTCCTTCTGCACTGTATGTTCTGTGTTCTAAGTTGGCATGTGTGCTGTATGGAGATGCAACACATAATGGAAAACATTCCGTGGTGGTATTCTCATAAATTAGCTTGTCACATATCATGAATATGGACCAAGTTTTTTATTTACCTATCTCCAGCATCCATTCAATATTAATTTCCAACCTAATTCTATGTGGCCTAATGCTACAGACACCACAAGCTTCTGTGACCTGTTCGTAATGTGTTGGCACAAAAGGCGTATTGTGATTTTATTCTTTAATTGGAGGAAATGTCTTTTATCGCCACACAGTTGAAATTTTACAATTCATAAAATGGTCTCTTTATCCAAATATGAATTCCCAGGCATAAAGCAAAGGTGTTGTAAGAGGAAAATTATTTATTATATACAAGGCAAAAATGGACCAGTTGAACAAGGATTTATAAGTGCTTGAACAATAAATAAAAAAGAAAAGGATGGTCTTCTGGCTCAAAGGTTCATACCCTTATTGAAAAAACGTAGGTTCTGCAGTGTCGAATGAGATGTTGAAATGATGACTTGCCCTTTCAGGTGGAAGTACAGTATCCCATTGCACCATTTCAACATCATGAGGACTCTGGACAGAGTAGATAGGGAGACACTGTCCCCATTCGTTGAAAGATCAAGAACATGAAAGCACCCAAGATTGAAAGTAATTGGTAAAAAGGAATCGCGCAGCAAGTGGTTAAGATGTGGAATGCGCTGTCTGAGAGTGTGGTGGAGCAGGTTCAATTGAAACATTCAAAAGAAAATTAGTTATCGATAAAGGAAGAATGTTCAGGGTTGTGGGGAGAAGGTCAGAGAATGACACTAAGCAGGTTGCTCATTCAGCGAGCCTGTGCAGACACAATGGGCCAAATGGCCTCCTGCTGCACTACAATAATTCTGTGATTCCAAAGAATAGCTGAAGAGATCTCCATGGTAGCCTGGCCAATATTTATCTCACTGCTTAAAGAAAGTTCTACATGCTCTTATCGCTGTTTAGACCGTTGGGGTTTGTGGAGGTCTTGTTGCGGTCTTCATACCCACAGGTAGGTGGGGAGCACATGTCCTCTTCTCCAGAGCAAGTTAGCTCCAAGAAGTGACCTGGAGAAAGAGTGATGCAGCCTACACAATCATTTGCATGGAACCTTATAGCACAAAGAAGGAGGCCATTTGAAAGAGCATTTGTGCTTCATTTCATATCCCTGCCTTTTGTCTAACCATATATGTTCCTCATCTCAAGTACAATCCAACTGTTTTTTGAAAATATTTGTGCAATTAGCCTACTTGACCGTTTCAGGTTAAGTATTCCAAACCCGACAACTCTGAGTGGAAAAAGAAAATCTCTTTGCCTCCCTCCTCTGGTCTCTCTCTCTCTCTTCCCCCCCCCCCCCCCCCAAACAGGTCTTTTATACTAGTGATTTAAAAAAAAATTAGGTTAGATCACCCCTTAATCTATTTTTTTTCCACAGAGAACTTTTTCCACAGAGAACAGTCATAAGGGCGCAATCTTCCCTGAAGGGAACAACGTTCCCAAACGAGCGTGATTAACCGCGTGTTTACCGGCACTCACAGTGCCAAGAAACACATAGCTATTCAACACACCTCGCTTTGAACAAGGGTCTTAAACGAGGAATGCGCAGCCGAGGGCGCACATAGCCCTGTGTTTTACAATGGGAGCTCCGCTCGCTGGAGCTCCCCGTTGTAGAGAGAGATCGGGACACCATTTAAAAATGGCATCCCAATCTCCAAGACCCACAAAAATAATCCCCAACCTCCCCCCAGCCCAATGAAACATGTGAAGGTCTCCCGGCCCTCCATGCATCCCCCAACACCGATACCAGGCTATCCAGGCCCGGCCGCACGCATGCAAAAAAGCGCCAGCTTGGCACCTTGATAGTGCCAACCTGGCACCCTGGCAGTGCCCCAGCCAACTGGCAGTACCTCCTGGGCACCTTGGAAGTGCCAGGCTGGCACCCTTGCTCTAAATTGCAGATGTGCCAAAAATGGGTCCTACCCATTGTGGGACTGATTCCCCTTGCAACCTCTCGCGAGATTGCGGTGAATCTCGCAAGGCATTGCGAGCCAGGTAGATCACGGGAGCGGGGTCTCCTGGCTTTCACCAGCCACAGTGCGCCACGGTAAGCTGCTCTTCTGGTGCAGCATGGCTGGAAGATCGCGCCCTAACTTATTCAAATAGTCAAATAGGCAACAAGTACTTTACGCACTGCAACCATTTTGCAAGGAAAAAACAGCAGACAGCTTAACTGTCATTCCACTCATGAGATGGACACTTCCTGGGTATTTCTCCACCAAATTCTGATTGATAAAATAAGGCTACCACATGGAACAATCCTCAAACATTTATGAAACACTACTGTCTAGATTCAACTATCGGACACAATGAAGTTGCCATAGTCCCAGATGACTGTAAGCTGCTTTCTCCTTTGAGAGGAGAGCTGACTGGTGGTGATTTAACCTGAGGATCACCATACCTCAGGCGAGGGGCAAGATTGTGAAAGCGGGCCTTCATAAATAACCTCAGTGGGTACAGGGGTTGAACCCATGCTGTTGGCCTTGCTGTGCATCACAAATTAGCCATCCATTCAACTGAGCTAAACCAGACATTTGGCAAATCAGTGCTGACACCTAGGGTGGAATCCAACGCCACACTGCACCAGAAAAGTAGCTCACGTGGCACAGCATGGCTCATGAAAGCTGGGGAACCCTGCTTCCGGGATCTACCTGGCTCGCCACACCGGGGAGATCTCGTAAGACGTTGCGATGCGAATGCCGCCCATTGTGGGCAGGATCACCTTTTGGCAAATCTGCATATTAGAGAGAGGCAGTTAGACTTACTCTTAAGGAGCCGATTCCCGAGGTACCTGAGGCTTTGGGATTCATCCTTTTCACCTCAGAAATCTCAGGTGAGCGCTATTCAGTACTGGTTCCCACAACAGGTCCCCAATCCGCTCGATCCCTGCCTGTCGCTACCCACTATCTCTTCTCTTAGGATGCGAGGATGCAAGCCATAAGGGGACTTATCTGTCTTTAGCCCCATTAGTCTGTCTAACACTACTTGTGATCTAAGAAGTCTTACAACACCAGGTTAAAGTCCAACAGGTTTGTTTCAAATCACTAGCTTTCGGAGCACTGCTCCTTCCTCAGGTGAGAAATGAGCAGTGCTCCGAAAGCTAGTGTTTGAAACAAACCTGTTGGACTTTAACCTGGTGTTGTAAGACTTCTTACTCTAATAATATTGATATTCTTCCACAGTGTGTAGAGAATTTTTTATAAAGAAGAAACAGAAGTAGGGCCATGGTCATTTTCAAATGGAATACATTTCCACACACCAAAAGCCTTGCATGCCCTTCAATGTTTGGAAAGTTTGTCTAACATTAGGTCTAAATCAGCTGGTGCAAATGCCACAGCTAGGCCCTGGAACTTTACATCAAAATAGTGATCATGCACAAAATTGACTATCTATGATGTTTTTATGTGTGAGCTTAGCATGTGTAATAAACCCCTACCATGTGGAGAGAATATATAGAATTTTCAGAAAGAAGGCTATATCAGATAGCTCCGCTTATTGGTAACACAATTACCCCAGGTATGATTGCTTTGCAGTACTTTCAGAAGATGATGTGCCAAACGTGTCCCTTTCTGAGCAATCTAGAACCTCTTCTCTTCAATTCATGTGGCAAATTGTCCACTTCCAATGTCTCATCAAGCCTTAGTTCTTGCAAGTTTGTTTCGAAATTGCAGCCACACATGATGGCCAAAGTTAAAGTCTGGGTACTGCTACTAATTGTTAAGTTGGCCCTTTATTTCTGGGACTTGAATGCAACACAGGCAGAACGGATATGTATTCCATTTCTGTAAAGTGCTTGGTTGGAAGGATCCTATGTATAAATAAATTTGAGTAATCTTTGGTCCCTACCAGGCATAAATCAAGAGAAGAAAACTGCCCATAATTGGATGCAAAGCAGCACAGAGTTGGCTCACTCATTCTGAAGCTGGAGGCTGATTGGTGTGGGATTTGAAAAATCCGCATTCATACAGTGAAAGATGTTTTTCTGAAGTTGGGTTTCCAGACACTCTTATAACACAATTAAGAAAACTTTCCTATGTGGTACCCGTTCTGGGAATGGTGGTTCGACAGAGAGCCAAAAATAGGAAAATGTTCTATTGCCCAGCACTGACGTTACATGCCTTGATGAGAACAGCAATTCACAAAAGAATAAAATCCTGTTTAAAACATTGAGTAGCTCATGAATTTGATGTGATAGTGTTTTGTTGTGTTTGAAACTAATGCAGCATAAAAATTTATGTGTCTCCTTGGCATCATCTCTGCTAGAACACACGGCTAGAGTTCATATTTTAGGTACAACAGCCTGGTGCTACGCACTTCTCATTCACATTTCTCAAATGTTACATTCAATACCCAAGGCAATATATTTTCTTGGCATGGTCATTTTATAGAGAAAGCTAACATGAAAAATTCTCCTGGTTCCATTTATGAGTTGCTGAATTGCTCACACTTGTTTTAAAAATGGATAGAGATTTGAAAGCAAATAAGGCAATTCATTATAACAATGATCTGGCTTATTGTAATTTTCAAGAAGGAATATTTCACTCTCGAGTGGCCACAATGCAGTCTGTTGCATAGATGCAACAACAAATGAACAATACCTTGTTCAGGAAGAAATGGCATTACTAGCCCCAGATTAAATAGTATTTAAAACTATAGCATAAGTTTTGTTTAATCAGCTTTGGATAACATTTTTCCCAATGACATTGCAAATTATCAATTCATTATGCTTATAATTGGTTAGGAAGCAACATTAAATTATCAAATATCTATCACATTTGTAAATTGCAGTTTGTTCTTCACTTTAAGAAGAAAATCATTTAACTTTGTATTGTTCATGTGCCTTTTATTTTGCATCTGGTTTCCCTATAGATTGAAATCTTCTGGAATGGTTTGATTTGATCTGTTAGAGGCGTTGGCATCCTAGTAGCTCTGAGAGGTCATGATAATTAGGCTGTGTGGCAGGTTGGCAGGCATCGTGCAGGGGGAAGATTGGGAATTGGCAAAATAATGGAGTTTGGGGGCATGGAAGCAACAGAGTTCCAATTGGGTGGGTTCCTTATCATGTCATCATGGTAACACTTGGCAATCAATAAGTTATTTTTGAACCACTGTCCTTGTTATTAGCATCAAATAAGGGACTATTTCCCAGATGTGACCACCTTAACCTGAGTGTGGTAATTAGTTGCTGAATTTAGCTCATAAGAGTTACTTAATATTAGCTGTTGTTTGGGAAAAGGGGTGTTTCAGAGTTTCAGGTAACAACACACATGACAAGAAGGACTATAATAAACTATAACACTTTATATACCGATGACTATACACACATACTTTTACATGAAACTATCCCTTGGTCCCCAAACCGATGTTACCTGAAACTCTGAGACCCCCCTTTTCACAGACAACATCCAATATTAAGTAACTCTTATGAGTTTATCCAGCAAATAATTACCACAGCTAGGTTAAGGTGGTCACGTCTGGGGAAATAGTCTTCCGGTTCAGCAAAGGCAGAAAATTTGTGTTTCTTTTGGGAGACTCTGGGCGGGATTCTCTGACCCACCGCACCGGAATTGTGCCCGGCGCGGGGTCGGAGAATAGCCGTTAATGCCGGAAATCCCGCAAGAGGGTGCTTCCGCGATTCTCCGCGGATCAGCCAGTTGCGCGCGCACGATCAACGTGGCATCGGTTGGGGGCTGTTGGAAAAGGCCCCCGTGGTCATTCTCTGCGGTCGAAAGGCCGAACTCCCACCTGTGTGGTTTACATCTGGTACCACCCGGCGGGAGCTGGGACCTGCGGCACGGTGGCCTTCCTGGTGGGTGGGTGGGGGGAATCTGACTCTAGGGGGGCCTCAGCGGTGGCCAGGCCCGCAATCAGGGGCCACCGATCTGCGGGCCATCGCGGTCTGGTGGGACCTACCTTACTCCGTGCCGGTCCATTGTGTGGCTCCGCCATGCTGGTGGCGCCCACGCCAAGGTGGCTGCCGCGCGCAGGCGCGGACCCGCTTGCGATTGGCGTGCGCATGCGCGGTTGCGCGGTTTGGACAGCAGGGTCCCACCGACAGCCAGAAATGTGGGACGCATCCGCGCATTGTTGCGTGGAGCATGCATCACCTCTAGATTACCGCCAATCCGCGCATGCACAGTGGCACTGGCGCCAATGCGCACGTGCGTACTGGCTCCCTTTCTCTACACCGATGCAACATGGTGCAGGACTACAAGGGCCGGCACGTAACAAAAGAGGACCCCAGCCCAAAAGGCCAGCCCACCGATCGGTGGGCTCCAATCACGGGCTAGGCCGCAGCGGAAGCCCCCCGCAGGTCCCCCCCAGTCTCTCCCCCCCCCCCCCCTCCCCCACAGGCCACCCCCTGACCCTTCCATGCTGAGAATCACTAGCGGGGGCTCCGTAGAGCGACCCCCAACCGGCATTGCGCCGACCATGCCGCCGCCAATGGCGTCAATCTGCGGAGAATCGCGTCGGGGCTGCATGGTTTGCTGTCTCCCCCCCCCCCCCACCGCAATGTTCACACACATCTTCTACCCCCTCAAAGAGCCGACTGATCTTCGCACTTATAAGGTGTGCTCTGTACACCACCTTCAGCTGTACCAGTCCCAACCTCACATCACTATTTGATGTGGTATCACTTTTTATGGTCCCTGTTTCATTTTCTCACAGGAAGAAATATTTCTATAACCAGAGCGAGAGGTTCCCTTGTTGCATTTAACATGCTCAAACTTTAGGTACTGGAAATACTGCTCAGCTGTTTAATGTGCCAGTGAGTGGAGATTGCATTGCTAGAGCTAACACCAGGTTCCCAGTGTAAGCTAGAGCTACCGTAATTTCCGGACTATAAGCCGCTATTTCTTTCCCACGTTTTGAACCTCGCGGCTTATACAACGACGCGGCTTATTTATGGATTTTTCCCGCTTTCACTAAACCAATGAAATTGCTTAACGGGTTAAGGTAAAACAATGTAACTTTTTAGTTTACTGTTTAGATTAAATCGAGCGCGCTCAAACATCCCATCATTCTGATTACGGTAGTCATTTTGTCACCCTCATCATGGCAAAGACACGGAGAAATGCATATGATGCAGCTTTCAAGTTGAAGGCGATCGATCTGGCTGTTGGAAAAGGAAATAGAGCTGCTGCACTAGAGCTTGGTCTTAATGAGTCGATGATAAGACGTTGGAAACAGCAGCGTGAGGAATTGACTCAGTGCAAAAAGACAACTAAAGCTTTCAGAGGGAAGAAAAGCAGATGGCCCGAACTAGAAAATGAGCTCGAAGACTGGGTCAACATGCAGAGAGCAGACGGCCGAGGTGTTTCAACTGTACAGATCCGACTGAAAGCCAAACAATCGCCACCGCAATGAAGTTTGAGAATTTTAGAGGTGGACCATCGTGGTGTCTCAGATTTATGAGACGTAAAGGCCTGTCCATCAGGGTACGGACGAGTTTGTGTCAGCAGCTCCCTCCCGACTACGAGGAAAAAAT